>NC_135820.1:46722031-47322031 GCF_964213995.1 Mustelus asterias
TCCCCTCCTTGCCCCTTCTCATATCCCTCCCTCACTTCCTTGTTTAGAGATAACAGAACTGTTGTGTTAATGCATAAAAATATTTAAATGATAATTCTTAAAGCAATATAGAAACTTGAAAAGATGAAGCAAATAAACATGTCAGTGCAACTGCAAAATTGAAATGTTTAGTTAAATGTAAACAAGGTATTAAAGTTTTGCATTTATAATCATATTTTTGTGGATAAGTATTTTCCATTAAACTACAAAATTCTATGAATACTTTATTGAAACAAAACATTTAAATGTGAAATTAAAGAAATGCTTTATCGAAACACACAGAACAATTAAATATAAGAATTATAAATGAAGTAAGCAAGGCAGAAGAATATTAATGATAGACACATCTGGATTTTCCAAAACGTGAACTCTCCTTTGCTCACTCTCATGCAGGTATCCAAATCATGGTCTGCGAAGTTCTGACCTCTCGTCTTCCCAATTAAATATTCAGTTTCCATAATCTAAATTAAGACACACGAAAACTTTTATAATTATCGAATGCAGAATTAAATAGCAATTTCACAAATTTAGAATAAATAATGAAGCCTATTTATACGTTAAATAATACTCCTCTTCAGTCACTAAAAGACTAAAAATTACTTTTTAAATGAGCCAATAACAATGGCATTAACTAACTAAAATGAATAGTTTTTTTTAGAAAAAAAAAAACTTCAATATACCTTTTTAACAGCTGAGAAATTCTTCACTGTTTTCAATGTAAAACTGCTGGTTCCAAATTGGAACTCAATAGGCATTCCTGGTCTGGCTGCGTCATAAGGCAGCGTGGTTAGTGTTCTCATGCGTTGCATGGGTCTGCGGAGATGGTTCCGCTGAAGACCGAAGGCTGCTGCTCCCATCGGGAGTTTCGGCATTATTTTTCAGGGCAGATAAGCGACCAATCGGAGGTGATGGGCTGTTATTGCTTCACCATTGAAATGCATTGAATAGCATGAGGTCATTGTAGTTAAGTGCTGAAGTCTAAAAATTGGACAGAAAATTAAGTTGTGTCCATTCCAGCCATAATGCACCAAAAATTAACTGTTACAAATGTGGAAACTAATTATTTTATGTTTTAATTGTTGTTGGAGATTATTAACATGGAAAATTTTTAATAGAATCCTACAGTGCAGAAGGAGGCCATTCAGCCCAACAAGTCTGCACCGATCACAATCCCACAACCCCATGTATTTACCCTAGCTATTAATTTGACATAGCCAATCCACCTAACCCACACATCTTTGGACTGTGGGAGGAAACCTGAGCACCCAGAGGAAACCCATGCAGACACAGGGAAAATGTGCAAACTCCACACAGACAGTGACCCAAGCCGGGAATCGAACCCAGGTCCCTGGCGCTGTGAGGCAACAGCGCTAACCACTGTGCCACCGTGCCGCTAGTTTTTACATTTTCTTTCCGACACTTTTTTCTATCTTAAACCAATTCTTTGTTTATTCTCTTTGTTTTTATCCTGCCTCTGATTTGATATTCAATTCAGTTCAACTTAATTTGCCTTCTTTCAAAGTCTGTTCTCTGTTTATTTCTCAATATTTCAAGCTCATTGATTATCAAAATAATTTTTTATTTATATAAAGCCTTCAATGGAGTTAAATGTCTCAAGGCTCTTCACAGGAGGGCTATCAACAACATTTGACACTGAGCCACAACATGATAGTTTAGGACAGATGATCTAAAGGTAATAAAGACTAATGCACTGTTTGCCCCAATGGTACCCTGTTACCTTTGTTGCGCCATTATCAGCTCATACTTCCAGCAACTTTGCAGGCAAAAATTTACAAATCCAATTGTCCTTTAATAAGTTTAACGCATAAGTCTTATCTCCATAAAAATCGGGGCCAACATAGTGAACCCAACACATATTACCATATGTTATCATTTTTCTGATTTTTATATTAATTTTCAGAATCTGATACTCAGTGAAGTGAGTTATTCATTTCATTCACTACTCTGAGAGTTGTATATAGAATAGATCTTACAAATGATATGCTTTCAACATATTGTGCATTTCTTTGAAATTTCTTGAATAGTTCATCTTCTGTTTGCATATCTGGGCAGTTATCTTAATAAGTGAACTTGCTGATTTTTTTTTGCTTTGAAAATACAAACAAATAAAATGTCCATCTGTTCAAAAAATAGACCAATTTTTAAAAGGTACTTTATAGAAGTTTTCAGTCAGTTCACTAGAGAAGCCTAAAATAATAGGCCAACTCGCACAGAGGTCTTCAAGGCCCCTCTGATGTGAGGCAGAAAAGTGAGCCTCTGGTTCAGCAAGTTTACCAATTAAAAATGGTGGGTGGGCTTCTGAGGCTGCCAGCCCAATCAGAGGATGAGCAGGCCTGAAGCCTCAGCAACACTGCTGGGAGAGGTGGACACTGCTGAGGCAGTTAGGAAACTTCAAGGTGCCTCCAGATCCACCCCCCCCGCCCACCCCAACTTTCCCAGATTGTTGCAGGGAGGGCATCTCCATGAAGCTGGTGGCCTTCCCACACAATGGTGGGATGCCACACTAATGGAAAAATGCCAGCAGGGTTGTAAAATTGTTCTTGATTGAGCCTCGCATTTTGTAAATCGGTTGCCCACTTCCCAGCTTGCCATCTGGGAGCCAGAGGTGTTCTGCTCAATAAGACAACAATAATCCCTGAGGATTGTCACATCTATGTTCCGCGTCTTAGCTGTTCCAATAATAAATTATTTTCTTTCTTGTGTCCTTTGCTTTACTTATGCCCTCTCGGTCAGTTAAATTACAATTGATTATCCTTCCATCCTTGAAAGTAATCATGAATATAAGTCATAGTTAGCAGATGTTTCCAGTCATATATCACATCTGAAGTGAGCCAAGAAGTTCTCAAATTCTTAACTTCAGATAAGTTCAATCACCATCTCGGAACTGAAGCGTGCTGCTCCCATTGAATCAGCTTCCTTGTTGGTCGCTTTATTTACTTCTTAAAAATTCATTCTTGAAATGTGAACATTGCTGACTAGACCGGCATTTATTGTCAATCCTTAATTACCCACATGAAGATGATGGCGGGCTGCCTTCTTGAATTGCTGGTACTCCACAAATAGTCAATCATTGTCTTTCCATTTTGCTGAAACAATTATTTCAAAAATAGTCACAGCTTCACTGAGTAAGGGTATTTCAGTTGCCAAAGATCCTATTTTCCACTGATTACTATTTACAAAGTCCAATTTTCCTCCCCCACCCTCTTTGTTAATTAATTTCTTCAACTGGTTCAGTTATTTTAATTCATCATTTGAAACAGAAAGTCACCTTTCATGTTAAATCCAAGTGGAGTCCGCAGGGAGCCAACTGTTGTAATACTGAGGCATTATCTTGGAATCTTCGCTGCAACATGCAGCATACATTTACCATGAAACCAAGTCCAATTTGTTCTAAATTGTAGATACATTTAGGCAGGACTCAGTTCACAAATGAAGGATTAATTAAGGTTGTTGAAGATTGTTGGGCAGGCTAAGGTCAAGGATATGTTGTGTTTAAGACAAATGGAGAGTTTTGCATTTGTCTTTTGTGTGGACATGAATGGGAAGCCTGTGTGTGCTTGGTTTGGAAGCAACAGATGGCTGTGCTAAAAAAATATAAGATTTGAGGACGTTATGAAGCAAGCCATGGTGGTAAGTAGGATAAATTCACAGGGACATTGGAATCCTACAGTGCAGAACGAGGCCATTCAGCCCATCAAGTCTGCACTGAGCACAATCCCACACAGGCCCTATCCCCATAACACCATGCATTTACTGTAGCTAATCACCCTGACACTAAGGGACAATTTAGCATGGCCAATGCACCTGACCCGCACATCTTTGGACTGTGGGAGGAAACCGGAGCACCCAGAGGAAACCCACACAGACACGGGGAGAATGTGCAGACTCCACACAGACAATGACCCAAGCTGGGAATTGAACCCTGGTCCCTGACGCTGTGAGGCAGCAGTGCTAACCACCGTGCCCTATTGCCCTATTGTAGGAAGCAGATGCCAATGGCAAGATAAGCATTTGTTATCCATCCCTAATTGTCCTTGAAAAGATGGTGGTGAGTCTTGAGCCATTGCCAAGCATGTGCTGAAAGTGTTTCCATAATGTTGTTAGGGAGAGTTCTAGGATTTGGAAGCAAAAATGATGAAGGAATGGTGATATATGTCCAAGTCAGGATGGTATGTGTATTTAGGATGGAAAATTGAAGGTTGGTGCTCCCATGCACCAACTGCTCTTGTTTTTCTAGCACAATCATTGATGGAGCAGCAATTAATATTTACTAAAACTCACCATGCACGTGATGCTGCTATTAATGCAAATAATGGGCTAGATACTGTGAATGGCAGTGAGGCAATGCAGTTTGCCACTGAGCTTATTGAGGTTTGGGTAGGAGAATTGCTCCATGAGCACCCGAGATGGACAGGGCCTCTTGTTGAGAGTTCTTTTCACCCTCATTTCTATTCCCCTTCTTGCAATTTGCTCTGCACTCCATCGCTCTGCACATTCTCCCAGTAATACTGCATTCCAAGAGAAATGCTTACTCACACCCCCATTGTCTGTAGCTAGTATCTTTGTACAGAAACCTTGAAGTCAGGGCTAAGTCCTTCAGATCCAGGAGCCCCTGACAACTTTCAAGAACTCTAGAAAAACTTGTATAATTGTAGTAACAACCAGTAAAACTCAATCAGCACTAACTTTTGATAATAAAACCTTCCTTTAGATAGCACAGGTGGAGCGGTCCTTTTCTGCTGCTGTACTCACATTCAGTCTTGTGTGATTAGGAGATGATATTAGTTGGAGCATTGTGCTGGTAACAATTCAACATTCCATGCTGATTGACATCATGATCTCTCCATTCTGCATACTTCCAGCATGCACTAACTACGCACATTGATGCCCGGTTCACTTGAGGAGCGTTTAACATGCTGACGATGCCATTTTGGACCCTTGGGGCTACTTGTATTTTATTTTTTACGTATTTTATTCCATTTGATGTCTCCCCATCAATGTCAAGCTTTTGCAAATACCCGCCCCTCAAGAGAGAGTTGATAATTTAACGGAGAACTATACAGTTCAACTCCAGCAAAAAGCAAAGTCCTTTTCTGCTTTGTCCATTGAAATTAATGAGAGCACGGTCAATAACACAGCTTGCAATATTCTTTCACTGAGTTTGTTGAGAACATATGTAGAACAGCAGAGATTGTAGATTTGATGCCAATAAGAGGGGCAACAACAACAACTGATCCCTTCAACAACTTGCTGGAAGTTCTGGGCAGGCTGGAAGTGGACAGGACTGGAGAGGGGGCCACCAAGTGATAGGTCCACCAAGCTAGAATGTGTCAAAATTGAAGGCCACATTGCGAAGTATCAACTCACTATCAATTGAGTAGTTCTCCCCGCATATTACATCAGGAATCTCTGTGTGGTAAAATGTTGAAAATGGATCTTGTTCTGCATGTGGCCGGTAAGTCTGTAAGTTGTATTTGTCGGTCAGCCCTCAACTATCAGCAGTTCCGCCAACTGTTGGAAGAATCTGACATTTACCGTGGCTAAGCTCGGGATCTGTTTTGAAACATCAGTCAGGACTCTTTGATCTTCCTTGCCCCGCCTGTGCTGCCAGTGAAAACAGAGAATTTGGCACTCAGCGGGACCGGAGAATCCCAGCTATGGGCGAGGTTGGATGGTAAGATCCAACTATTCGTGGATTGAAAATGTTACTGACTTACAGGCCAATGAGTAGCTTGAAGAGTTTGCTTTCATGGTGGATATTTTTGAACATCGCAAAAGAAGTAATGAGGGATTCAATCAAATAGAAATCAAATTCAGGCCTTTGAAATGAAGCTTCAGTCTGGGAGAGGAAACATTCCTTGAGGAAATTGGTACATTTTCTACATTGTAGGATAATCCTAAATTGCAGGTTGATTAGGGTTAATTATTTAAAACAGACTATCGCTTGGTAGTACAGAACATTAATATTGCTGGAAAAGGAAACATGTCACCAAAGCTTTCCATCTTTTATTCATCAGGACAAACACAAGGACGTCAAATTTCAAATAGACACAATAATCTGTACCACTGGAGAAAAAGGTGCTAATTGATTGGCAAGTCAAATCTGATTGGCCGAGGTGTTGCCATACAGGATGAAATAGGGAATTATAGGTTCCCCCTCCTCCCGGGTAATTTGAAAAAAATGTGCAAGGCCTGAACATATACCTTTTGTTTACACATACTAGGTTCCTTCAAATGAATGGAATGTAGCTTCTAGCAAACCGATTCCCAGCTTGGGTCACTGTCTGTTGCAGAGTCTGCATGTTCTCCCCGTGTCTGTGTGGGTTTCCTCTGAGTGCTCCGGTTTCCTCCCACAGTTTGAAAGACATGCTGGTTAGGTGCATTGGCCATGCTAAGTTCTTCCTCAGTGTACCCGAACAGGTGCTGGAGCATGGCAACTAGGGGGTTTTCACAGTAACTTCACTGCAGTGTTAATGTAAGCCGATTTATGACACTGATAAATAAACTTTAAATTTAAACTTTAAAAACTTTAAACTTTAATGTGGAGATGCCGGCATTGGACTGGGGTGGGCACAGTAAGATGCTTCGCAACACCAGGTTAAAGTCCAACAGGTTTATTTGGAATCACGAGCTTTCAGAGTGCTGCTCCTTCATCAGGTAAGCACAAATGAGCTCGCATTATGAGCTTGACTGAATGACTTTAAGTTGGTTCTCAATGCGGCTATTAATGCACTCAGGATTGTTCAGCAAGTGATGCCCACTCAATCGACACACTCTTGCAAAACCCAAAACAAAACACCTACTCTTAGATGTAAGATTCCATAATTGGGCAGCACTTGCAGAACAATTCGGAATGCGCTCAAAGCTACATTTCAAGTGATGTCTGTTTTGCAGTGCAGACCATGCAGTAATATGTTTGAGAATGATGAGTGAGCAAAATTGTTTAGTTTTACTTAATCTTGTGATGGATAAGTTACAAATACATGGGTGAACATATAGAGAAATTAAGTATTATGATTGCGTTTCTCAGAATTTATCTACTTTACTCAAAGAAAGGGAGATGCATTCTCTTAAGTCTTGTGAGAAGCAACATGGAAATTTATTTAAATATTAATTTGATATCTCCATGTTTGTCTTGCTCAACGGAAAACAAACAAAATGATTATTTCCTCCAATCCTGTGGCTAATAACATGATGCAACACATCCTTGAAACTACACAAAATAATCAGTAAAGTTGCACTCATTCAATTACTTTGGCATCCACAGCCTTTATGAATGTGTCTTTTGTAACTGAATATCTCTTTTGAATTGATTGATGATAATGGATTCATTTGTTCTGAATAGTCGTATTGTCTGAAATCGTTATTGTAAGTCTGGGGTATTTAAGGTCAAAGAACCTTCCTCTAAACTTTAGAAGTGGAAGACTTTGAGATAAAGAATATTTCAAGGAGAAATCAAAGAACAATCCGACAACTGTTGAGTAGGAAAACAATGTGACAATGTGAATCATTGAAACCAGTGATCAAAACTTTAGTGAACCAACTGCTGCAACAAAAAGATTATAGAGCTGATTCTTCTCACCAACGCCTGTCAGTGCCAGGGACATGCAGCACATCAGAGACGTACTGTATCCTTGAGGGGAGGTGTCCAGTGAATCTTCCTTGGCAAAACTTTCTGATGTGATCAGGTGCAGAAAGGCAAATGCCCGACAGGATCGCAACTGCACTCCTGGCCATTGAATCTTAGGGCCAGAGAATAATATAAACATAGAATCATAGGATGGGATTTTCCGGCCGCGCTCGTCCTGAAACTGGAAAATCCCTCTGAAGGTCAACGGACCTTTCCATGGTCCACTCCCCGCCTGCTACGATTCCCATGATGGGCGGAAAATGAAAATTCACCCCATAGAATCCCTACAGTGCAGAAGGAGGTCATTTGGCACATCAAGCCCACACCAGCAACAATCCCACCCAGACGCTACCCCCATTACCCTCCGTATTTTCCCCTTTTAGTCCTCTTGACACAAAGGGACAATTTAGCATTGCAAATTAACCTATCCCGCACAACTTTGGGATACTGGGATTTTCTAGATGCTGCTGGAAAATTGGGATTGGGATCTGTGTGGTGTTTCCTTGAGGCAGAAGCTCTGATTTCATGGCCCACACCAGGACCTGATGGCCAAGGAACATGCATTTATAGCATGGAGAAATGGTGATGTGGATTTTTTTTTAAGGAAATGTAACTGTCTACATCACTCAAAGGAACATTATGCAACATGTTATGTAATTTACTCTTAGCCTGAACAGCCAATGAGCAGACAGTAGCTCAGATGTATTTCCAAGCTCTGCCACAATGTAAGGCTACTACCATATTTCTGACACTTAATAAATGAACCCACGAGTTATGTGCTAACAAATCTCTTTTGCATGGTTTGTACCTTGATGCTCACGCAGAAAATAAGCTCAAGGTCTTATTTTATAGGAACAAAACTGTAATAATCTTACCGAGGCCAGTCTCTCATCATCATCAGCCTTTATTTACAACGTGCTCGGAGTGCCATTCTGCAGCAGCAGTATACTGGTCAGCTCTGGAAGCTTTTGACTGCTGGCCTGAGTGGAGCCAGTTGGTTTTAACCCCCCCACTGTTCCTTCCCTCTTGGGTGATCTCCACTTGCCTAATAGGGGAGCTCATATTCTACAAGGCCCATGGGGAGATTTATTGGTGATCCCCCGTGGCCATCATAATGTCCTTCCCATTACTCAGTTAATGGTAGGGCATTGGGGAGAGTTACAGAAAAAAGAGATCTAGGGGTACATGTTCATAGCTCCTTGAAAGTGGAGTCACAGGTGGCCAGAGTGGTGAAGAAGGCATTTAGCATGCTTGGTTTCATTGGTCGGAACATTGAATACAGGAGTTGGAACGTCTTGTTGGAGTTGTACAAGACATTGGTAAGGCCACACTTGAAATACTGTGTACAGTTCTGGTCACCCTATTATAGAAAAGATATTATTAAACTAGAAAGAGTGCAGAAAAGATTTACTAGGATGCTACTGGGACTTGATGGATTGAGTTATAAGGAGAGGCTGGATAGACTGGGACTTTTTTCTCTGGAGTGTAGGAGGCTGAGGGGTAATCTTATAGAAGTCTATAAAATAATGAGGGCATAGACAAGGTAGATAGTCAATATCTTTTCCCAGAGGTAGGGGAGTCTAAAACTAGAGGGCATAGGTTTAAGATGAGGGGGAGAGATACAAAAGTGTCCAGCAGGGCAATCTTTTCACACAGAGGGTGGTGAGTGTCTGGAACAAGCTGATGTGGAGATGCCGGCGTTGGACTGGGGTAAACACAGTCAGGAGTCTCACAACACCAGGTTAAAGTCCAACAGGTTTATTTGGTAGCAAAAGCCACTAGCTTTCGGAGCGCTTGCTGCTCCTTTGTCAGGTGAGTGGGAGTTCTGTTCATAAACAGGGCATATAAAGACACAAACTCAATTTACAAAATAATGGTTGGAATGCGAGTTTTTACAGGTAATCAAGTCTCAAAGGTACAGACAATGTGAGTGGAGAGAGCGTTAAGCACAGTTTAAAGAGATGTGTATTGTCTCCAGACAGGACAGTTAGTGAGATTTTGGAAGCCCAGGCAAGTCGTGGGGGTTACAGATAGTGTGACATGAACCCAAGATCTCAGTTGAGGCCGTCCTCATGTGTGCAGAACTTGGCTATCAGTCTCTGCTCAGCGACTCTGCGTTGTCGTGTGTCATGAAGGCTGCCTTGGAGAACGCTTACCCGAAGATCAGAGGCTGAATGCCCGGGACCGCTGAAGTGTTCCCCAACAGGAAGAGAACATTCTTGCCTGGTGATTGTCGAGCGGTGTTCATTCATCCGCTGTCGTACCTTTGAGACTTGATTACCTGTAAAGACTCGCATTCCAACCATTATTTTGTTAATTGAGTTTGTGTCTTTATATGCCCTGTTTGTGAACAGAACTCCCACTCACCTGACGAAGGAGCAGCAAGCGCTCCGAAAGCTAGTGGCTTTTGCTACCAAATAAACCTGTTGGACTTTAATCTGGTGTTGTGAGACTTCTTACTGTGGAACAAGCTGCCAGAGGTAGTAGTAGAGGTGGGTACAATTTTGTCTTTTAAAAAACATTTAGATAGTTACATGGGTACGATGGGTATAGAGGGATATGGGCCAAATGCGGGCAATTGGGATTAGCTTAGGAGTTTTTAAAAAAAGGGTGGCATGGACAAGCTGGGCTGAAGGGCCTGTTTCCATGCTGTAAACCTCTATGACTCCCTGAAGTCTGTTGTTTCCCCAACACCCCTGCATGGGAGGGTCTTTTCCACTGCTTAGTGATTGGACGTGGGTCAACTGGAGGCAGGACCAGATCAGGGGATCCGTCACTTCCGAAGGGAGTGCTGTATAGCTGCTTCTTCCTGAGGCCCTGCTTCAGTTAGAGCGCCAGTCTCTTCCATTTCAATCTCAAAATCAGTGCCTACAGAGGGGCAAGCATAGGGTCGACTTCTAGTCATGGCTCGATGCTGGCAGTGGTTGTCCCCATGGCTGGCAATGAGGCCTGTGCTGGCACGGGCTCCCTACTCCTGAAATGGTCCAGGTGTTTCCTGACAATTTTACCAGCTGCTATGTGAGGGGTAAACATATAGTTGAATAAAAGTCATGCCAGTTTGTTCTCTATGGATGCTTTCGGTTGCTTCTTCATGCCGAGCTTAAAAGTCTGCATCGCCCATTCAGCCAACCCATTCGACGATGAATGATAGGGTGCTATCCTAATGTGTTAGATTCCATTGGAAAGCATGAAGATATGAAACTCAGTGTTTGTAAAGGCAGTGCCATTGTCTGAGACCAGGACTTCAGGTATTCCATGCATGCAGAAACTTTGTCATAGTTTCTTAATGGTAGCATGGCAAGTGGTAGAGCTCATACGATGCATCTCCAACCAGTGCATGTTGATCATAATTGAGAACGTGGAACCCAAAAAAGGCCCAACAAAGTCCACATGCACTCACAACTAAGATCTACCAGGCCACTCCCATGGACGTAGAGAGGCTGAGTGGGGAAGTGTTTGAATTTCTTGGCTCGATTCACACTGCCTGACCAAGCTGGTAGTGTCTGCATAAAGGCTGCATAATTCCTGGCTAGTAATTTCATTGTCGAAATGCCTGGGTGGCCGTGGTGTAATTCCATAAGTAGCTGATGTTGCCTTGGGCAAGGGACAACTACGCGGGAACCCCAAAGGAGGATGTCATCGTCAATGCAAAACTTGTCTTTCTTCATCAAGTAGTGTTCATTTCCTCTGAGGGCTGTTCTCTGAACCCTCCACATATGTTTCAATTTAGACAGGATTGGGTCCTTTTGCATCCAGTCTTTGATTTGCCTCGCAAGGTGTCTAAAAAATTGAGGGTCATCATGACCTCTTCCACAGCTGGTTATGAAGCTGGGCTTATGGGCAATGGCAGGCAACTCAGGGCATCGGCATTAGCAATCTGGGTCCTGGGGCGGTGCTGGAAGAGGTATTCAGAAGCCACTAGTACCAAGGTCCAAGGCTGTATCCAGGTGGACGCAATGGGAGGTATTGCCTTATCTTTCTTAAAAGGTCCCAGCAAAGGATTATGATCAGTTACTACGATGAAGTGTCTCCCATAGACATATTGATAGAAATTATTAATGCCAAAGACAACTGCCAACCTGTCTTTCTCAATCTGGGAATACCTTCATTCAGCGCCCGAGAGGGTCCTAGATGCATACACAATAGGTTTCTCTGTTCCAGCTCTCCAACGATGTACCAGTACCCCCTTAACCCTGAGAGGAGTGGTATCACTGTCAAGATAAGGTTCTTTTTGGGGTCAAAATACGCCAATAAATTAGAGGACAAATGTTGCTGTCTAACACTGTTGAAAGCCTCCAGCCTCCAAGACCACCTTTGATATTTCCATAGTAGGGCACGCAAGGGGGCCAGTAAAGAAGCTAAATTTGGAATAAACTTGCTATTACAATTCACTAGCCCCAGGCAGGATTTCAATTCCGTGGGGTTCCATGGAATTGGTGCCTCCTTGATGGCGCTCACCTTGTCCTCCAAAGGCCCTTATCATCCACCCAATAGCCCAAATAGGTCATGGCACTTGCATGGAAGACACATTTTTCCCTTTTCAGGCAAACCCCGACCTCCAAGAATCACTGTAGGACTCTTCCAGATTTGCTAGGTGTTCACATTCCAAAGTTCCTGTGACCAAGATATCATCCAGGGACATCGCTACCTGAGGTAACCCTTGGATTATGCTCTCCATGACCAGTTGAAAAATGGCGAATGCAGACAAGACCCCAAAGGGCTGGCAAGTGTACTTTTAATGGCCTTTGTGCATATTAATCATTATATGCTTTTACAAATGTTCATCTAATTCAAGTTGGAGATACGCACAGTTCATGTCTAACATTGAAAATGCTTGGTTCCAAGTTAACCTGGTGTACAGGTCTTCAATCTGGGGCATGGGGTATCCCTCACATTTAGAAACCCTATTTGCAGTAAGTTTATGGTCTCCACAATGTCAGACCGACTTATCCGGCTTAAGGACAGGAACAACAGGTGTGGTCCACTCTGTGAATTGTATGGGATTTATTAAGTTTTCCAGGCATTCCAGTTCCAACTCTACTTTTGCCAATAAGGAATATGGAACTGGTCTCACTCTAAAATACTTAGGTGTAGCTTTGGAATCTTAGCTTCGACTCCCCTTATTTTTCTAAGACCTTCCTGGAATACTTTGGGGTACTTATGTACAGTCACCCTGCGCCCAGCCTGAAGATCTATAGCCAGTTTAGTCTGATGTGTTGGAGCCAATCTCTCCCCGCAAGGCAAGGTTCTTGTCCCTGTACGATGATAAGTGGAAGCTGAGCTGACTGCTGCCTCTAAGTCACTCGGGTCGCTGTGGTGCCCTTTATCTGCAATGGTTCCCCCGTGTAGGTGGTCAGCCTGGCCTTTATGTTCTTAAGTTCAGGAGCTGAATACAAACCTGGAGGCAATCATACTGCTCCCTGGTACCAGAGACCACAGCCCCTATATCCATTTCCATTTTTAATGGATGGCCATTTACTAACAACTCCACCATTATGGGACAACCTTTGTTATGGAGATGCAATTTAATTGCATTGTCCCTGTTCCTATTTGTGGGCCTACCTGCAAGGTACAGTCCAGTACCCGCCTTGACCCTTTTTCGAAATAGCATGTGTTTTGACTGTCCCTATATTTTTGCCTTGGCTGTGGTCTTCTGCAGCACTTGCAACAGTCCACCATCTGGTATCTCCAACCTTCTGGAATATGCTGCCTAGGGGTCTGAAGGTTATCCCTTTGTTCACTTGACTGTCTGATGATGCAGCTTGGGCTCCACTGTTGTAAGGGATGCTGGGATATTTTATCAATACCATCACTCTCAGTTGAAGTTTGGATGTTGCACAACCCCACTGCCATCCAAACAGAAGGATCATCCAGATTCGAAACATTGTCCCTATTCTCTCCCCACAGATGCTGTCAGACCTCTGAGATTTTCCAGCATTTTTTGTTTTTGTTTCAGATTCCAGCATCCATTTGCTTTTATCTTATCTCTATGCCATCACAGCAACTCAAACTCCTTGGGGTTGTTGGGGGGGGGGGGGGGGGGATGTGGGGGGCGGAATGAGATGTGGAAGTTGATGAGAGGGGGTGTTGTATTTGGCTAGGTTTACTGGATAGCTGCTTTGGATCTGATTGGTGCCAATAGTATGGGATTAAATCCCTGTCTCGGCTGGGGTAGATTCAGGACCTGCTTCATTGTCCTTCATGTAGCAGAGGTTGTGGTTAGACTGACTTGTAGTCAGAGAACTCATGAGGAAGAAAACACCTGGCTCTTAGTAAATGATCATGTGACCAGTTTACCTGTAAATAAACAATAGCAAGGGAAAAAAGGTCAACATGAGTTAATTATATGGGTGTGATTCTGTGTTCAAGCAGTTTAGGTATAAGTTTTAAGAATAAATTGGCTGCAGAGAGAAACCATCTCTCTCAAGTAGGTTTCAGTTGAAATTTTGGATAAAATAGGTCAAATCTCTTGTTAACTGAAGGACACCTAACAGTGAGTTGGACCTCTGGTATAGCTTGAACTGAATGAGAGAGAGAGAGAGAGAGAGTGAGAGTACATGAGAGGGAGTTTTAGATGCAAAACTCCTGAGCTGAAGAATATTGGAACTAGGAGAGTTCTGAATTTAGATGGCTATATTTAAGATGCTAGTGATGTCTGTGTTGAACAGGGAGCTTGCAACTGTCGGACAGTTGGAGGCAATTTTAAGGAAAACATTTGCCAGAGGTAAGTGAATGGCTCAAGAAATATCAACCCTTTTTACACATCCTAAAAGTACTCACGCCAAGCAGCTGATTTTCCAATTTTTGATAAATATCTGACTTGAGTTAATTGGGTGTGTAAGTTTAATGGATGTGAGTGTCTGATTTAAAGAGTTTGATTTAGATTATAAATATCAGAAGCCTTTAACATAACTGACTATTTAAGATAGAGCAATAGAGCACATTTATTAGTGTTCATTTTCTTTGATTTTTGTACAGTAAAATTATTTTGATTCAAACCGTGAACTTCATTATTTAATACCTGGATGTTCAGATTCTAAAAAAGATTTTTAAAAAACATTACCACTCCCTCCAAAGATCATGACAGTTCTGACACAACAACAAAGGATGCTTAGACTGATTTTTAACATGAATGCAAAATCAATCCATCAAATCAATTTTCAATAAACTGATGGTGATCAAGAACAATGAGCAATTTTTAGAGTTTGTTTAGCGGAATGCCATTGGGATGCCTATGTTTATTTTTCTGAAGAAATTACTTGTATTAACCTCATGGTAAAAGAGCTGATTTGGTAGATTAATGGTATCTGTTAAACATTCCCTATCATTCTGCAGTAATTATCTTACTTGCTATTGTTGTACTTAATTACCATAAAGCTCATCGATTCATATATATGCATAAACCCATTAGACCTGCACAAAGCTCAATCATACTTTGCTCTGCCCAACAACAGCCTCGGCATTCTGGGGGAAGAAGATAAAGTAGAAACTTGGAGTTAAATACATTCACATTTTAACTTGTCACTTTTTGAGGCAGAGGTCTGTCATAATGATTTAGGGACTTGGATCCCAAATTCTCTGCTGTGAATCCCTCTCTTTAAGCTTCTTGGGCTAAATGTTGCCACCACAGCTCCTAAAATGGAGGACGGTTGTATTTCTGGGCCTGGAACCCAGAGATAGACCAAAGCTGTGCAGGTTAGTGGATTGGATACACTAAAGTGTCCCTTAGTGTCCCAAGATGTGTAGGTTAGGGAGTTTAGCGCAATAAATGTGCAAGGTTACGGGGATGGAGCAGGGTGTTGGGCCTGGGTAAGATGCTCTGTCAGAGAGGCGGTGCAGACTTGATGGGCCAAGTGGCCTCTTCTGCACTGTAGGAATTCTATGATTCTATGATTCTAGAGGGTGTCCGCCTCTGGGATCACCGTCCAATTAAGGGTAGCAGGCAAGTTGAGGGGTGGGAGGGTGAATCCGTGCACCCGATCTGAAGGGCAGCTGATAGTCTTCACTGCAGCTGCATTGAGAGCTGCTGAACTGAATGGCACAAAGGAGGTCAGAGTGAAATCCATGTGATTTGAGGCTGAAGGAACCAGCAGGTTTTTCTTCACCTGTGTGCTATCTGTGACAAGAGTGTCAATGAGATATTACTGCCCAGGCTTCCTTTTTTCCCCATTTAAAGTTCGGATTGCATTTTACTTGTGATGGGCTCTTGCTGTGCGCTCGCCCCTGTGAGATATTGATGCTCCATGGGTCCAGAGCCAGTAGTAAAATCTCACTGTCCTGGGTAACTTGCTGATAATTGACTCACTAACAAGTTCAGTTGGCTTCCTGCCACAGCCAGACAGATTGCTGACATTATTCACTTTGCACTACTGGGAAAAAGCAGGAGGACATTAGATAATCAGCCCATCAACATCCATTTCCCGAGATTTCCCTCCTTGTTCCCCCCTCTGAACTTGCCTCCAACAGCCTTGGAATATGCCCATGTCTCTGACAGCCTGACTCACTTTCCAGGAAATCTTTTCCACTTAGAGTAGAATCATAGAACCCCTCAAGTGCAGAAGGAGGCCATTCAGGCAGTCAAGTTTGCACTGACAACAATCCAACCCAGGCCCTATCCCCGTAACTCCACGTATTTATCCTGCCAATCCTCCTGACACGAAGGGTCAATTTAGCACAGCCAATCCACTTAACCTGTACATCTTTTGGAGTGTGGAAGGGAACTGGAGCACCCAGCAGAAACTCCATGCAGTCACCCAAAGCCAGAATTGAACCTGGGTCCCTGGCTCTGTGAGGCAGCAGTGCTTACCTCTGTGCCACTGTGCCGCTCTTGTGCCATGGTGTCACGTTGTGTCACCGTGTGTCACGTTGTGTCACCGTGCCACCCTTCATCCTGGAGGAGAAATTCTTTGCATTGAAAAAATAACTGATCAATTGAAAAGGAGGAACGTCAATCATCAATCTCTTCCTGGGTAACTGATGTAAAGTATCAGCCATCATTCCATGGATAACTCCTGTATCTCTTAGTCAGAGGTTTGTCGGTTCCTGGCCTGCTGAAGCAATCAGATCTCAGCTGACATTCCACTGCACTACTCAGGAAGTGTGATAATGTCAGAGGTTTTCTTTATTCATTTTACGGGATGTGGATGTCAATAGCAGGGCCAGCATTTATTGCCCATCCCTAGTTGCCCTTCAGAGGCTTATTGCTGAGCAAGTGCTGCTTGATAGTACTGTTGATAACCCCTTTCATCACTTTGCTGATGATCGAGAGTAGACTGATGGGGTGGTAATTGGCCAGATTGGATTTGTCCTGTTTCTTGAGTATCTGTGCAATTTCCTACATTGTCAATGGTGTAGCTGTACTGGAGCAACTTGTCTAGGGGCGCAGCAAGTTCTGGAGCACAATCTTTGGGGTTATTGCCGGAGTGTTGTCAGGGCCTATAGCCTTTGCAATATCCAGTGCCTTCAGCCATCTCTTGATATCATGTGGAGTGAATCAAATTGTTGGGACTGACATTTGTGATGCTTGGAACATGCAGAGGAGGCTGAGATGGATCACCCACTTGGCACTTCTGGTTGAAGATGGTTGTGAATGCTTCAGCCTTACCTTTTGCACGGACATGCTGAGCTCCTTCATCATTGAGGATGGGGATATTTGTGGAGCCTCCTCCTCCATTGAGCTGTTTAATTGTCCACCGCCATTCACAGCTGGATGTGGCAGGACTGCGGAGCTTAGATCTGATCCGTTGGTTGTGGATTCGCTTAGTTCTGTCTATTGCTTGCTGCTTATGTTGTTTGGCACACAAGTAATCCTGTGTCGTATCTTCACCAGGTTGGCACCTCATTTTTAAGTATGCTTGGTGTTGCTCCTGACATGTTCTTCTGCACTTCTCATTGAACCAAGGTTGATCCCCTGGCTTGGTGATAATGATAGAATGGGGAATATACTGGGCCGTGAGGTTACAGATTGTGATTGTATAAAATTCTGCTTCTGCTGATACAGTGCCTCATGGAGACCCGGGCTTGAATTGCTAAATTTGAAGTTTGAAGTCTATCCCATTTGGCATGGTGGTGGTGCCACACAACTCAATGGAGGGTATCCCTCAATGTGAAGATGGGATTTTGGCTCCACAAGAACTATGCAGTGGTCATTTCTACCAATACTGTAATGGACAGATGCATCTGCAGCCGGCAGATTGGTGAGGATGAGGTCAAGTATGTTTTTCCCTCGATTTGATTCCCTCACCACCTGCCACAATTCCAGTCTAACAGCCATGTCCTTTAGGACCTGGCCAGCTAGGTCTGTGGCGGCACTGCCGAGCCACTCCTGGTGATGGACACTCCTGCTGATGGACATTGAAGTCCCCCACCCAGAGTACATTTTGTGTCCTTGCCACCTTAGCGCTTTCTCCAACTGGTATTCAACATGGAAGAGTACTGATTCATCAGCTGAGGGGGGATGTTACATGACAATCAGCAAGAAGTTTTCCTTACATATGTTTGACCCGGTGTTATGAGACTTCATGGGGCGCAAACTTGATGTTGAGGACTCCCAGGCCAACTTCCTCCCGACTGTATACTGCCACCGCCACTGTGCTGCCACCATGGTGGGATACAAACCTTGGTCCCCAGAGGATTAGCCTGGGTCTCTGGATTACTAGTCTAGCAACAATACCACCGCACCACTGCCTCCCCATTATTTTGGCTGAGACTTTAAATCAAGGCCTTGTCTGTCCTTTCAGATGAATGACCATTTCCAAGAATAGTAGAAATGGTTTTCTCAGTGTCCTGTCCAATATATATCGTTCATTCATCATCACTAAAGCAAGTTATCTCCTCATTTGTCACATTGCTGTACATGCAAACTGACTGTAAAGTGCTTTGGAATGTCTTGAGATCATAAAAGGGACTATGTACACAGAAGTTCTTTCTTCATTGTTCATCTTCAGAAAAATCAGTCATTGCCTCCAGCATTCCTTGGAAGAGCAGACTTGACATGTCAAGTCCCTCAGGCCAGGATGCTTAGCATCTAGTTGGAAATCAAATATTAAACACTTTATGCAAGTTTCCAATTTTATACCAAGTGCATTACTAGCTTTTGACAGAGCTCTTCTTTCCTGGGGTAGAGTACATCCAGAGTGAAACATTGAACAAAACAAACCTTCTTTATTCACAATCTCCCCTCCCTCCAAATATTTGAGTAATAAAAATAATGATTGCAGAATTGTTAGATTTTAAGTTTGCAATGCATGATCATTTGGACTGTTTTGCATTGGCGTCCTGCAGGGATCTGAGAATTGGGAATTCCTCTAACAGGCAAATGTGTCTTTCATGTTTATTAGCATTGTGATTAATTAATAAGCCTCAGAATCCCAGTGTGTACAAGGCAATAAATGGCTCATACGCACAAAAGCACAAAGGCTAGAGGCCAAGGTGTTTATGAATGCACAGAAATGTGTTTGGTTGAGTACTAGTGGGATTCTCATGTTTGCTCCTGTTAAATAGCAACAGAATACCAAAGTATCTTTCAAGAAAAGTAACTATTTGCTCGAATCATCACACGTGCAGTTGCAACGATACACTTTTGCCGGCAATAACCGTCAGTTACAACTGACTGCAGTGCAATACTAATGGTAATTACCATTGATCTGTAATTTCAACATGCAGTCAAAGAATAAGAAGGGGAAGGGTCAGGCGGAGCAAAAAGAGAAAGTCAGGGATAGGATGGAGGGTGGGTGAGATTAAATTCCAAAACAAAAGGCAAAGGGAGTGGCAATGGTAGTAGTAAAGGAACAAGCCATTTGATCAAGCAAAGGGAGTGGCAATGGTAGTAGTAAAGGAACAAGCCATTTGATCAAGAGTGCGTGTGAATAACAAATTAAAGGTTAGTACTGTTGAAAGCAAAATAGCAGAATGTGTTAAAGCAGAATAAAAGCCAGCATTGACTGAAAGCAAAATAACAAGACATAGGCTAGCGCTGGAGGAAAAATAACCCAAAATGGAGGAGACACTTCATAGTTTGAGGCTGTTGAACTCAATGTTAAGCTCAGAAGGCTGTAAAGTGCCTATTCAGAAGCGGGGGTGCTGTTTCCCAAGCTCGCGGTTGGCTTCATTGGAACATTGCTGCAGGTCGAGGACAGAAATTAGAGTTTGAGATAGCAAATTTGAAACAGCAAATGACAGGAAGGTCAGGGTCATGCTTATGGACTGAACTTAGGAGTTCTGAAAAGTGGTCATCCAATCTGCATTTAGTCTCCCCAGTGTAGAATGCAGTGCATTGTCAGCAACAAATACAATAGACTCCAGTTCCACAGATGCTGCCTGACTTGCTGAGTTTCACTCGTAGTTTTTGTTTCACTTCAGATCTCCAGTGTGTGCTGTATTTTGCTTTGATTATAAGACCATAAGCAATAGAAACTGGAATAGATGGTTTGGCCTCTTGAACCTGTTCTACCATTCAATAGGATAATAGCTGATCCAATATTCCTCACGTCCACTTTCCTGCCCTTTCCCCATAACCCTTGATTGCCTTTCTGATCAAAAATCTATCTATCTCAGCCTTAAATATACAAAGGCCTCTGCGCCCACAGCTCTCTGTGGCAAGAAGTCCCAAAGACACTCAATCTTCTGAGAGAAGAAATTCCTGCTCATTTCGATCTTAAATTGGCACCTCTTTATTCTGAGACTATGCCTCTTGTCCTGGACTCTCCCGTGAGGAGAAACATCCTCTCAGCATTTACCCTGTCAAGCCCCTTAAGAATGCAATTAAGGATTGCATTATACTGTATTTCACTGGAATCAGACTGATATCAGCATGGTACAATAAATTGAATTGAACTCCCATTCATATTGGAGTAGGCCATTGAGTTCCTTGTGCCCGTGCCACCACTTAATCAGATCATGGTTGATCTTACGTAACTCAACTCCATTTACCTACCTTTGATTTTCTTGATAACTGAAATCTATTAACCCCTGTACTGAACACTTCGGTTCATCAAGTTGCAGCAACATTTTGGGGCACAGTTCTCGATTTCCACTATCCATTATGTGAAAAAGTGCTTCCTGACCTGACTCCTAAAAATCCCTTGTTCTTAGTTTAAGAGTATGTTTGTTCTCTGGTTTCACCCACCAAAGGAAGTAGTTCCTCTTATGTCCATCCACTTGAATCCCTGAACATGTTCAGCACCTTGATTAAATCGCCCATCACCTTCTAAACCCCTAACGTAACCAGTAATGCAACCAGTCCACTACCATTCTGGCAAACTTACTGTGACCCTCCCAAGAACATTGTATCCTTTCCCAGGTGCTGAGCACAAAACTGACCAAGGTTCTCTGTAACTGAAGTGTAATGTTCTCCCCTTTATATTCCAGGCCCCTTGAAATATAGGCCAACATTCTGATACCCATTTCGATTGCATTTTGCCCCTATAGACTAGCTTTAATTGATTTGTGTACATGACCACTAAATCCAGTTGCTCCTTCACACCTTCTGCTTTCTCCCCATTAAGAAAATATTCTGATGTATCACACTTCAACAAAATGTGGATGCCTTCACATTTTCCTACACTGAGGACCATCTGCTAACTGTTTTGTTCACTCACTTTGTCTGTTTATGTTCTTGAGCAACTTTTTGCTCTCAGCTATGCAACTTACTACTACTTCTAACTTAATGTTATCTGCAATTTTGGAAACGTGACTCTTGATTCCTCTTCCCAAATTTTAACATCTGTTTCTGTTGAGCTCAGCATCAATTGAACTCCTCATTATAAGTAGGTGTTTTTCATTCTTAGCATGTGCACAAAACATCCCTTCTCATCTCACACAATCATTTTTCATAATCGCTTTAGAATGTTCTTGGAAGTTACAATTGATTAGTTAGACATTTATATTCCAAGGTTTCACATCACTATTGTGAAGTGGCGTTCCGCTATTTTTTTAAAAAACTGCTGAGGACTTTAATTCCTGGCTCCATGTACATGGAAGTCACATTTGACTTCTCAGTTATACTGTTGACTTTCCCATATTCCAAACAGCTTTCCATTGATAAAAGGCAAAAGAAAGCAGCAATGACTCGCTCTGATATAATGTTGCAATGTCGGACCTCTCAAGAACAAAGGAGGGGAATTATGCTTCGAACCCAAGGAAGTAGGTGAGATCCTAAATGAATACTTTGTATCAGTATTCACAAAGGAGAGGGACACGTTGATTGGTAGTGTCTCAGAGGGATGTGTAGACCTGTTAGAACAAATCGCAATTACAAGGGAGGAACTGTTAGGTGTTTTAGGAAGCATTAAAGTAGACAAATCCCCAGGGCCAGATGGCATCTGTCATAGATTACTGAGAGAGACAAGAGGTGAAATTGCTGGGCCTCTAACAGAAATCTTTGTTTCTTCATTGGACACAGGTGAGGTTCCAGAGGATTGGAGGATAGCAAATGTGGTCCCGTTATTTAAGAAGGGTAGCAAGGATAACTCGGGTAATTATAGGCCAGTGAGCTTGACATCCGTGGTAGGGAAATTGTTGGAGAAGATTCTTAGAGATAGGATCTATACACATTTAGAACTGAATAGTCTCATTAGCGATAGACAACATGGTTTTGTACAAGGGAGGTCATGCCTCACAAATTTGGTTGAGTTTTTTGAGGAAGAAGTGACAAAAATGATTGACAAGGGAAGGGCCGTGGATGTCGTCTACATGGATTTTAGTAAAGCATTTGACAAGGTCCCTCATGGCAGGCTGGTGCAAAAGGTTAAATCTCATGGGATCAAAGGTGAACTAGTTAGATGGGTACAGAACTGGCTTGGCCATAGAAGACAGAGGGTAGCGGTGGAGGGGTCTTTTTCTGATTGGAGGTCTGTGACTAGTGGTGTTCCACAGGGCTCTGTACTGGGACCTCTGCTGTTTGTGATATATATAAATGATTTGGAAGAAGATGTAGCTGGTCTGATTAGTAAGTTTGCGGACGACACAAAGATTGCTGGAGTTGCGGATAGTGATGAACGTTGCCAGAGAATACAGCAGGATATAGATAGGCTGGAAAATTGGGCAGAGAAATGGCAGATGGAATTTAATCCAGATAAATGTGAAGTGATGCATTTTGGTAGATCTAATGCAGGGGGGAGCTATACAATAAATGGCAGAACCATTAGTATAGACACAGAGGGATCTGGGTGTGCAAGTCCACAGATCCTTAAAGGTGGCAGCACAGGTGGAAAAGGTGGTGAAGAAGGCATATGGCATGCTTGCCTTTATTGGACAGGGCATAGAGTATAAAAGTTGGCATATGATGTTGCAGTTATATAGAACGTTGTTTAGGCCACATTTGGAATACTGCACGCAGTTCTGGTCACCACACTACCAGAAGGATGTGGCGGCTTTGGAGAGAGTGCAGAAAAGATTTACCAGGATGTTGCCTGGTTTGGAGGGTACTGGCTATGAGGTGAGATTGAGTAAACTAGGGTTGTTCTCCCTGGAAAGACGGAGGTTGAGGGGCGACCTAATAGAAGTTTATAAAATTATGAAGGGCATAGATAGGGTGAACAGTTTGAAGCTTTTTCCCAGGTCAGAAATGACAATCACAAGTTCAAGGTAAGGGGGGCAAGGTTCAATACAGATATGCGGGGGACGTATTTTACACAGAGGGTGGTGGGGGCCTGGAATGCACTACCAAGCAAGGTGGCTGAGGCAGACACGCTAGGATCATTTAAGACTTATCTAGATAGCCACATGAACAGACTGGGAATAGAGGGATACAAACGGATGGTCTAGTTAGGAACACATGATCGGTGCAGGCTTGGAAGGCCGAAGGGCCTGTTCCTGTGCTGTATTGTTCTTTGTTTCTCCTTTGAACTATCCAGTAATAACCTTGAACTGTTGCTATGTAGGCAAAGTATTATAATAATGACAATGTAAAGCCAGCTGTAATAGAGTGCCACGCTGTCATGAAGATGTGCTTTATACCACACAATGACTTTTAATCCATGGGCTGGAAATCTCAATTGAAATTTAAAAACGGTGCCTAATGCATTTTGAACACACAACCTAAAATGGCTATCCCTATTTGCATCACTATACATTTGTCAGGTGCATTTGTAATATTAATCTTTAATGCCATTGGCTGGCCAAATTTATGTTTAACTACTTTAGAATGACTTTTCAAAAGAAACAAAGACACTGACTTTAAGATGGCTGCCATATGTCATCTGAAACATTTGGGGTGGGATTTTCCAGCTGTGCTCACCCCAAAACCAGAAAATCCTACCTGAGGTCAATGACCTTTTGCATGGTCTGCCTGCCCCCCTCCCCACACCCCCCCACCCCTGCCCGTTACGATTCCCGTGGCAGGTGAGAAGGGAAAGTTCCCTCCTTGGTCTTACAAGTTGGTCAGTTTCTGGAAGTTTCGAATGCAGATTGCAATCAGTGGATTTCAAGACAAACCTCCCATGGAATTTCACATTGGCTGGTGTCAAGAAATGCTTCAAAGATAAATTGAAACTTGTAACTGGCTTTCATCATTTATACTTCTATAAAGCTAGCTTTCAGGCAGAGATAAAAAAAAAAGGCAACTGGGACAATGGCTGAAGAGAAAGTGTTGACATGTTTTGCCTAGCTCATCACATGGAAGAATGGTCTAGTCAGAAGTGATGGCTGGAACATTAAAGAACTTAATCACCTGGGCCAAAACATAAGAAGCAGGTTTATCCAGACATTATCTGATCAAATACCATCTGTAGATTCATTATGGAGAGAGAGTTCCTGTGACCAGAATCAACATTTTGAATTGTCCTTTATTACAATCCTCCGTTGTTTAGGGGCTGTGCAGGCGAAGAAGCCTAATAGATCAGTAACGTCGGCTGGGATTTTACGGCCTGGCTCGGGCGAGACCGGAACTTTCTGCCCGAGTCAACGGAGATTTCCGTTGTCGGACCCTCGCCCGCTCTGATTCTGGGCGAACGAAGTGGTAGAGTTCCGGCAATCATCTCTTTCTTGCTACCCGTTGTTCTCAAGTTCAAGAACCTATCTCTGAAACATTTTGGAATCTACCACAGAGCTACAGAATTTCAATCAAAAGAAACCTCAGGTACAATAGCATTAACTTTGGGAAAAGACAGATGACAATTCAAAAGAAACTGTCTTCAGAAATTGCAGTTTACATCAGTCTCAACCCCTCTGAAATTTTAAGACCAATGTGAAAAATTTCAAAAAATTGTGAAAGTGAGGCTAAATCTGCCTCCGCCTCGAACAACAGTGAAGGACCCATAACACTGAACTGTCTACTTTTTAACCTTTCATCATTGGTGGGATCTTCAGCCCACTTTCGCTGTCCACAGGAATGGCGGCGCGGACTTAAAATGCTGAGAGTTCGGAAAAGCGTGATTCTCGCCAACAAGATCACATTTTCCAATTTTGAGCTAACCTTGCCAGCGGAGTGATGTAAAACACATTGGAGAAGGACGTGAATCTAATTTGAATGCACCCGTATATCATTAGCGAGCACTCACTCCCAATATTGAGCCCGCACTCAATATTCAACTGGTGTCGGTGTGGTGTCACGTTGGCATCATTTACAACAGCTCTACACAAGCATGAACCGGAGGTGAGCTCTCAGGCGGCCATTACTTCGATTGTAGTCCAACATGCAAGAGGCATCTGCGAGATTGCTACAGACACATACAAGTGTGCGCGGAGATGTGGCTGTAACGTCAGAAGAGGTGGTGTAAAGGAGAGCAGAAATTCACACTGGTAATGGGAGGCACTGGGATGGAAGTCACAGATGCATGGAGTAATGACTCTCAGGGCTCTGTGAGACTCCTCAGCACTCACGGTAGCGTTCTTACTCTTTCAGTGCGTAATTGATCAGAATCATGGAGCCTGTTGAGTTGGCCTTGCGACTGATCGGGACTGACCAGCAGCAGAGACAATGACATGCTGCCCGTACGTGGCCAGGACCAGCGGCCTGCAGCTGTTCAGGGAGTAGGACCACACATGGAAGAGGTGATGTTCCTACCTTCAGTTCTCCAAGCTGCAGTGACGGAGAAGACTGCGTCTATCCCGGGGGACAGTGGACCACCTCTGCCTCATACTGCAACAGCTAACACGCCATGGAACTGGAGGGCACCCAATGCCTGTGGCCTTTAAAGTTATAGTAACTCTGAAATTTTTAGCCATTCCAGGGCAGCACATCTGTGACATCTCTCAGTCTGCCACTCACAAAAGTATTAGGGAGGTTTCAGATGCTGTTTATGTCAAGGCTGACATATTTATCAACTTGACGGGACCAGACAAGCCAGAGTGCCAGGGCAATGGGATTCGCCCACCTAGCAGGGATGCCCTGGGTGAAAGATCTGTTAGACTGCACCCATGTGGCTGTTAAGTAACCATGGTGGCATGAAACATGATTCAGGAACTGCAAGGGATTCCATTCCCTCAACATACAACTCGTCCGTGACCACACAATACGCTTCATGCAGGTGTGTGCCCATTTCCCGGGCAGCGTTCATAACAATTACATCTTGGGCCGTTAGCATATTCCAGCTTTCTTTGAGGGAGAGTGGCAGCGAGAGGGATGGCTCTCCGATGACAAGGGGTACTCACTGAGGGGGTGGCTGATGATGCCAGTGCAGAAGGCACAAATATCAGTGAAGACTCGATGAAATGAGGCTCATGCTTCAACATGCGTGTTGGTGGAGCAGGAGATCGGAATGTTGAAGGTGCGGTTCCTGTGCCTGAAACAGTCAGGGGTTTTCCTACAATACAGGCCCCAGAGAGTCTCCCACACTCTGCTGCGCTCTGCATAACGTAGATCTGGAGGAGCTGGGTGAGTGCCAGATCTACTGGGATGAGAAGGGTGGTTTGCCTGACGATACCGAGGAGGAGGAAGAAGATCGCTGGGCAGTGGATAGGACCAGAACTGGGCATTGAGCATGGTATGCCCTGATCGCCTCTCTCTCTGGAGAGAATGGAATTTCCAGAACCCCAATTCTCTCTGGATTTTCAGCCCGCATTGCCGTTCGTTCTGACAGCGAACACAGGTTGAAAATTGATCCACTACTCCCATCTGACTCAATTCTTAGCAATCAGCACATAAACAGTTAATCACATTGACTGAGTAAATAGCTTTGTCTTTATAAATTATTACGACCAATTGAGGCATAGAAAAGAACAGCCAAGTCCTAATATGTATCCTCACCGATCATAATACATTCCACATTCCAATTCATCGGCATAGAGTCAGTCTATCTGTAAAACCCATCAAAGGTAATGACTTCAGGGGTGTGTGAAGGACTCACATCTCCCATCTCATTAGCAAGGCATCTATGGCAATCACATTCAACTGCTGAGGATGGGCCATTAAGACTAATCGCTCAGTCAATGGGACTCTGGCTAAGTTAGCTTCCAGACGTGAGCTAATCAAGTCACCTTTGAAATACACAGAATGTATTTTTTTTCAATCCCCATGGCACTTAGAAAAGGAAGGTCACGTGACAAGCCCTTTGTAGGTTTTTAAGCAGATGTTTCCTCAGCAGAGCTGAGTGGGATCCTTCCTGCCTCCTCTTTCCTCCAACCCACCCCTCTAAGCTTTGAGTTTGTCACCATCCAGGAACACTCCGTGCAGACGGAGACGTCGTAAAAGAATCCAACCTGCAGAAGAGCCAAAATCAAAGTGGAATACTGCAGATGCTGGAATTTGAAACAAAAACAGAAAATGTTGGAAAGACTCAGCAGGTCTGGCTGCATCTGTAGGGAGAGAGAAACATAGCCAATGTTTCAAGTTCGTGTGACTTTCCTTCTGAGCAAGAAAAACAACCAACTGAGTTGTCTACACCTTTGAATTGGAAGCATCAAGTCCACTGAATTCAGCTAGCTGATCCAAACTGCAGAGTGTATACTCTTTTACTCCTTTTATGGACTTTAATTTGGCCAACATATCCTTCCCATCCTGTAATCCGTATTTGTGGTGTATGAATTTAGAGTTGTGTCTGTGAATGAGAGAGGGACAGGCAAAGTTGGTGTGTGTTTTATTATTTTACTAAGACTAGTTTAAGTATAATAAAACTAATATATTTCTTAGTTAAACACAAGAAAACCTGTCCTTTTGGTTGTTTGTGATCACAGCACGTGAACAGTTAAGTACTCACCAAACTGGCAACTATATCCTTTTCAAACAATAATAACTTGTTGCTGTCCAAAAGGAAAGGGCAAAGATGGGAATGAGTCACTTGACTTCTCCCCCTCTCCTGGTCGTAACAATACAATGCCAAAATATCAAGTAAGACAGCAACCTTCCTTATCCAAAGCTCGACTATTATCCTCCAGTTAATCAGTGGATGGGGTAGAAGAATGATTAAAGTTTGTTCCGTGGATCATGCTTCAAGTTCAATTCTCCCCGTGTCCACATGGGTTTCCTCTGGGTGCTCCGGTTTCCTTCTAGAGTCGAAAGATGTGTGGGTTATGCTGATTGGCCAAGCTAAATTGCCCCTTAGTGTCAGGGGGATCAGTAGGGTTAATACATGGGGTCACAGATGTAATATGTCCTCGGAGGCAGAGGTCCCTTCACCAAAATCCCTTTATTTACAAGTCTGACAGCAGCATACAGAGTCCTTTCCGTTAGCAATCTACACTAGGAGTCCCAGAGGAACTGACATACCTGGTTAAGTACAAAGCAAGAGGTTCCCTGATTGGCCCATCAATTTGGCCCTTAATCAGGGAGTTCATATTCTAACAGGCCCACCTCAATTGCCTGACTGAAATCATTACAACAGGGATAGGGGTTGGGTGGGATTGTTGTCAGTGCAGGCTTGATGGGCCAGATGGTTTCCTTCTGCGCTACAGGGATTCTATGATTCTTTAATTCAATGATTCTAAGTAAGAGTTGACACTTCCCACTCTATTTTTTAAAAAATGCAGTTGGGTAACACTCCACTTATTTTCTATTAACTATAAGTCTGCTGTGAGTCATGTACTATAGGGATTAATTATTGTTTGCTTTGCTGCTATTCCCAGTACATTTTGGGTAGGCTAAACAACCTAATTGTTTCCAAGCTATGATTACGTTGAATGCTATAAGACATTTAATAAAAATGAAATGACTATCTACCCAGCAGATTTTTTTTTCCCTTAAATGAAACTGTACACTGTTGAGACTGTTTTCATATGTATATTCACAAATGCAGGTTGCTGCTGGGGAGTAATCATACAGCTGGAACGATTGAAGACATGATTTGTTGAGTGATAGCAATAGACTGACCTTTAAAACACATCAAAAGATAACCTGTTCATATCAGCTGAGCAACTTAGTCGATTTTGAAGTCTGGAGCCTCAATTTATTGGAAAGACCAGCCTCTGCAGTTGGTTTTTAGCCAATAAAAGACTGGTCTCAGATGACATAAGTTCCACTTTCAGAAAGAGGCTTGGAAAAGCAGGTAAGTAAAGCAATTAAATGTTAAAAGAGGAAGGGTACTGCAACATTAAAATAGGATACAGTGGAAATTGAGTAATAGTAACATAAAGTGAATGATTTTGGAGAGCTGGATAACTGACATTGGGGAAAGCTAAGATCAGAATTAATTCACACTCAAGACTTTATTCTTATTTAGTTTTTAGTGGCTATTTTAGTAGATCAGGGTTAATATATCGTGGCATGTTTGCACTTGACATCTTAATGGCATTTTACGGATTTCAAGTTTAGTTAAATCAAAATGTATGGAGATTGGAAGTGCATCCATTAAAAATTTCTAGCTATTCCCCAATAATTTATAAGAAAACTAAAGTAAGTGAAATAATCGGCACACAACTCAACAGATTTATACATATGCTTAAACCCATTAGACCTGCACCAAGCTCAGTCATACTTTGTTGTATCGAACAACGGGACCACCATTCTGAGGGATTAAGATAAAAGTGGAGTCTGGGATTGAAAGAATTTCACATTTGAACCTTCTATTTTCAGAAGCTGGCATGTGCTGCGATAGTTTAAATATGTCAATCTCCAATATCTCAGCAATGAATCCCTCATTTTGGACATTATCGGAGGCCTGAATTCCTTTTTCTGAAATCCAGTACTAAAGAACAGATAATCCTTTTAGTTATTGTCAGGGAAATCAGCAGTAACCTCCAGCTTCCCTGGAAAGAGCAGACTTCAACATGCAATGTCCCCCTGAACAGGCAGCCTGGATCTAAGTGGAAGCATGTGCTACTCATTGAAGTACATTGTTCTCCATTTTAGACCTTTGTTTGGCGAATTCAAACTTGACATGCTCCAAAAGATTCTTTTGCAATGTCTCCCGGCTATGCGTGCCTGCCCACACATTAAATAGGCCTGTCCTAAGTAACTTAACTGACATGAAGCAAGATATTAAATTGAATAAAGGCAATTCAGAGTGATGGACCTGTTGTTAGATAGAGCTATAAATGGGTCTCCTTTCAAATATTTAAGTAATAAAAATGGTGATTGTTGAATTCTAATATTTGCGATACATTATCATTTGGATTATTTTACGATGGAGTCCTGCAGGAATTGTTCTAAACGGCAAATGTGGCTTTTTGTATTTAGAAGTTATGTGATTAAGTAATAAAGCTAAGACTCCCAGAGTGCACAAGGAATAAATGGCTTCTGTATGAACAAAAATACAAAGGCTGGAGGCCAAGGTGTATATTAATGCAGAAGAGTTTATATGATTGAGTGCCACTGGGAATCCAATGCTTATTCCTATTGCACTGCAGAGAAAGTGTATATTATCAGAAAAAAATGTGGACGTTTAACAGCCAGTCTCATGTGGGTGGAGTGAATTGAGGATCAAACCTTAAGTTATCTTAATGCCCAGTCCTCATTTGCATTTTGCCAGCAAACAGCCCACCAGAGTACAAGGAAAAAGGCAACTTCTGCCTGTGGAAGATTGGGTGGCTGAGAGGTTTCATGCTTGGTATTCGGGTAAGTTGTGACGGCCTTTAGTGAGACTTTGAGGGTACAACTGTACGGCACAGTGGCCCAGTGGTTAGCACTGCTGCCTCACAGTACCAGGGATCCGGGTTCGATTCCCAGCTTGGGTCACTGTCTGTGCGGAGCCTGCACATTCTCTCCGTGTCTGTGTAGGTTTCCTCTGAATGCTCCGGTTTTCTCCACAGTCCAAAGACGTGCGGGTTAGGTGCATTGACCATGCTAAATTCTCCCTCAGTGTACTCAAATGGGCGCCAGAGTGTGACAACTAGGGGATTTTCACAGTAACTTCATTGCAGTGTTAATGTAAGCCTATTGTGACACTAATAAATAAACATTATTAAAAAAGAAGGCAGCAGGATATAGAGCTATACAAAACATGAAAATACTGGCACTGTTCGATGTGCCAGCTGCCCAGTGCCATTCCTGGCACTGGCTATTTTGATGAAAGCAAGTTGTTCCCACAAGGCAGGTAGCCAATTAGGCTAATTAAGAGCCTTCTTAAATACACTTAGGGGAGGCTGACTGAGATTTTTCTGTCGGCTTCAAGTTTCCGATTCCAACGTGGGGCAGTTTAACTGCTTGTAGGCGGGCACCCAGCAGCATCTGGTGAGCAGTACGCCAGGCAAGACTAGAGGCTCTGCCTGCCTAGCTGGGTTACAGGTCCTAACAATCCCGATGCCCCCATCCCCCACTCATCTCCCCCTCCCGCCCCACCACAACCCCCAAACCTTGCAACCCCGCAGTGGTGGCCTGGCTGCTTTTTCTATTGTTTGTTTAAACATGTAAAAAGTTGGTGAGAGGGTGCCTCCATATTGAAATGCCATTTGGTTACTTAGAATTCATTGGAAACTACAGCCCCTCTCAAGCTGGAAGGCCTCTGGCCCTGCAGTTTCATTAGTCCACCTGCCCATCCTTAATTGCACACAGGACTTATCTCCATGCCAATTCAGGGGAGGTTCCTTTGTGAAAATCCCAGGTCAGTGACTGTTTCACTCAATGGCAGCTTAAGACCAGGAAACCATTCCAATCCAGACCCTAGACTTTCCTTGTGGACTCCTTCAAAAAGTAAGAGTGTGGGAGGTGGTAGGGCAGTGATACATCCACTGAACTAGTCAACCAGAGACCCAGGGCATTGGTCTGGGACCCGGGTTCAAATTTCACTGTGGCAGGTGAATTCAATAAATTCAATAAAAATCTGGAATTAAAATTCCAATGATCACCATGAAACCCGATTGTTATGGTTCATTAATGTCCTTCAAGGAAGGAAATTTGGCCTACACGTGGCTCCGGGCTCACAGCAATGCAGTTGACTCTTAAATGTCCTCTGAAAAGACTTAGCAAGCCATTCACTTGTATCAAACCACCACAAAGACTACAACAAATAAAACTGGGCAGATTACCTGGCATCGACTAAGGCACCAGAAGTGACAATGTTGAACTCAGTCCTATTGATCCTGCAAAGTCCTGGGAGTGCTCAATATCAACTTCAAGCCAAAGAATTTTCATGGTATCAGGTCAAACATGCAAAACAAAAGCTCCTCCTTATTACCACGTACCGTCACCCCTCAGCTGATGAAACAGTACTGTTCCATGTTGAATTAAGTTTGGAGGAAGCACCAAGAATGGAAAGGGCACAGAATGTACTTTGGATAGAGGACATCACCAAGAGTGATTCAGTAGCAATACTACAGAGGACCTATTTGGGCGCATGGTGGCACAGTGGTTAGCATTGCTACCTCACAGCGCCAGGGTCGCAGGTTCAATTCTGGCTTTGGATCACTGTCTGTGGGGTTTGCACGTTCTCCCCACGTCTGCGTGAGTTTCCTCCGGGTGATCCAGTTTCCTCCCACAGTCCAAGATGTGCGAGTTAGGTTGATTGGCTTTGCTAAATTTACCCTAGTGTCAGAGGGATAATGCAGGATAAATACAGGAATGGGGCCTGAGTTGGATTGTGGTCAGTACAGACTCGATGGGCCGAATGGCCTCCTTCTGTACTGTAGGGATTCTATGATTCATACAGGCCAAGCTGGCCCAGTCCTAAAGGGCATCGCTGCTAGACTGGGACCTTGACAAGTGGTGAGGAGGTCGTAAGGAGACATGTTCTGTAGTGGAACTCTAGACCTCATCAAGACAATTCAGGCTTCATTAGGCATGAAAGGTATTCATTGATAAAGAGAAACTATGTACGGGGGTTTGCAACCCTAGGCTAACCTGGAGCAGCCTGCCCAGCTGCTCTAATCCTTTTATGCTTACTTCACTGCTTCCGGATGTATTCTGCTTGAGAGAGGACTCCACCCTCTGGAGTGATTGATCACTCTTGGTTCCCATTGGTCCCTCAAGCCAGGTGACCTCTCCTGCTGTGCTGTCTTAAAGAGGCAGACACCACAATCACTACATCCCTCCTCCTTTAATTTTTTTAATACAATCTTCAAAATTGATTTACTGAAGATAAACATTATTCACACAAGTTAGACATTTGTAAATCAATGTAGCAATTATTCAGTGTTGAGATATTGAGGCTTGCATTATACTAGCAGGCTTCAACTATGAACAGTTATAGTCTTGCATGGGATTCTTCCATACAGGCTTGCTGCTTTCTGAGTTCTATACTAGACTGTGCACTGACCAAAGGCTACATACTTAACTCTGGGACAGTATCACTCTCCAACCCTTATTTGATCCTTGTCTCTGTCAAGCACCTTGCTCTATATTGCATACGGTTACTGTCATCATAATACAAAACAGTTTTATGTCTTGACAGCTCATTCTCAAACTCAATCTGTCACAAGTGCAGAAATGGTCATGGTACTCTGTTTTTAGATTGTATGATAAAGTTCCTTCTCTCTCTAGCAGTTCTATTCATGTAACCACTTCAACAATCTTGTTCTGGCCTGTAATCTGTTTCTTTCTCTGCTTTGTCTAGTTCTCTCCAGCACAACTTCCACCGCTGAGTGGCTTCTTTTTCCAATCTATTCATTCCGTCTTTTGTATCAAACAATCTTCTGCTTGGACTCAAAGAGTTCTTTGTTCCATGCAGATGCTTTTGTGATTCATTCAGTTAATCTGTTTCTGAATTCCTTCCAAGGTGAATCCATCATTCTCTTCCAACAACATTTGATAATGATCTCTCCCTTCTCAGTGTTTTGTATTTTTTCACATAACTGTCACATTCCTCTTGTTGTACATCCAACATTTCTTCCTTCTTCTTGTTGTATTTATCAGGCAATTCCCCTGAATTGCAAACTTGTTCCAACAGTCGTGCTCTCTCTTTGCATTTGCCCATGGCTAAATCCTCCTCAGCACCCTCAAACACCAGACAGTTTCTGCCTCTCTGTAGAATTCCAGTTTCTCAAGCTCATTCATATATTCCACACAAGTGGTAGTTTGATCATTCAACTGGATCTCCAGAGAATTCCCAGTAATGGCTCTGGTACATGATAGCTCTGCACCAATTTCTGCTTCAACAACACTTGTAACAGATGATACAGGATGTTCTACATGATACCATGGATCAATCTTTGATGCATTTCACTCTGAGACTAGCAGTTCTCTTATCCATCACAAAATTGATAGCATCCATTACATGGGACTTCCTTGATTCTTCTCGACTTCCATGCAATGATCTCTGTTGCTGAGTAACGCTTATGTTTTTTCTCTCAAGCCTTTTTATCTTTTATTCACAAATTCATGCTCTAAGTCCAGTTCTTTCACCACTTGTTGGTGAATGTTGTATTGTTTCTTACTGGCTCTAATAGATTTCCTAGCTACTTCCACTTTTTCTGAGTGCTTTTTTTCAGCTTTGATATAGCTGGGCCACTTCTCACTTAGGTTATTTTTTATTTGATTTATTATTGTCACATGAATTGGAAAAATATTGTTTTGCGCACTGTTTTTGCAATTGTTCATAGAGCAGGAAAGAAGAGAGAGTGCAGAATATAGTGTTACAGCCACAGCTAGGATGCAGAAAAAGATCAACTTAATGCAAGGTAGGTCCATTCAAAAGTCTGATAGCAGCAGGGAAGAAGCTGTTCTTGACTCGGTTGGTACATTACCTCAGACTTTTGTAGCTTTTTCCCGATGGAAGAAGGTGGAAGAGAGTATATCTGGGGTGCGGGGGTTCCTTAATTATGTTGACTGATTGGCAGATAAGGCAAAGGAGAATCCAAAGAGTTTCTACAAATACATAAAGGGCAAAAGAGTAACAAGGGAGAGAGTAGGGCCTCTTAAGAATCAACAAGGTCATCTATGTGCGGATCCACAAGAGATGGGTAAGGTCCTAAATTGATATTTCTCATCAGTATTTACTATTGAGAAAAGCATGGATGTTAGGGAACTTGGGGAAATAAATAGTGATGTCTTGAGGAGTGTACATATTACAGAGAAGGTGGTGCTGGAAGTCTTAAAGTGCATCAAGGTACATAAATCCCCAGGACTTGATGAAGTGTATCCCAGGACATCGTGGGAGGCTCGGGAGGAAATTGCGGGTCCCGTAGCAGAGGTGAATTGCCTGAAGATTGGAGGGTGACAAATGTTGTGCCTTTGTTTAAAAAGGTCTGCAAGGAAAAGCCTGGGAACTGCAGGCCAGTGAGCCTCACATCTGTGGTGGGTAAGTTATTGGAAGGTATTTTGAGACACAGGATCAACAGGCATTTAGAGATGCAAGGACTGATTAGGGACAGTCAGCATGGCTTTGTGAGTGGAAAATCATGTCTCACAAATTTGATTGAGTTTTTTGAAGGGGTAACCAAGAAGGTAAATGATGGCAGTGCAGTTGATGTTGCCTACATGGACTTGAGCAAGGCCTTTGACAAGATACCGCATGGTAGGTTGTTGCATAAGGTTAAATCTCACGGGATCCAGGGTGAGGTAGCTAAATGGATACAAAATTGGCTTGATGACAGAAGACGGAGGGTGGTTGTAGAAGGTTGTTTTTCAAACTGGAGGCCTGTGACCAGCGGTGTGCCTCAGGGATCAGTGCTGGGTCCACGGTTATTTGTCATTTATATTAATCATTTGAATGAGAATATAGGAGGCATGGTTAGTAAGTTTGCAGATGACACCAAGATTGGTGGCATAGTGGAAAGTCAAGAAAGTTATCTCAGATTGCAACGGGATCTTGATCAATTGGGCCAGTGGGCTGACGAATGGTAGATGGAGTTTAGAACAAAGAACAAAGAAAATTACAGCACAGGAACAGGCCCTTCGGCCCTCCAAGCCTGCACCGACCATGCTGCCCGACTTAACTAAAACCCCCTACCCTTCCGGGGACCATATCCCTCTATTCCTATCCTATTCATGTATTTGTCAAGATGCCCCTTAAAAGTCACTACCCTATCTGCTTCCACTACCTCCCCTGGCAACGACTCCCAGGCACTCACTATTCTCCGTGTAAACAATCTGCCTTGTATATCTCCTTTAAACCTTGCCCCTCGCACCTTAAACCTGTGCTCCCTCGTAATTGATTCTTTCACCCTGAGAAAAAGCTTCTGACTATCCACTCTGTCCATGCCTCTCATAATCTTGTAGACTTCTATTAGGTCGCCCCTCAACCTGCGTCGTTCCAGTGAGAACATTTAATTTAGATAAATGCGAGGTGATGCATTTTGGTAGATTGAACTAGGGCAGGACTTACTCAGTTAATGGTAGGGCATTGGGGAAAGTTACAGAACAAAGAGGTCTAGGGGTACATGTTCATAGCTCCTTGAAAGTGGAGTCACAGGTGGACAGAATGGTGAAGAAGGCATTCAGCATGCTTGGTTTCATTGGTCAGAACATTGAATACAGGAGTTGGGACGTCTTGTTGAAGTTGTACAAGACATTGGTAAGGCCAAACTTGGAATACTGTGTACAGTTCTGGTCACCCTATTATAGAAAGGATATTATTTTACTAGAAAGAATGCAGAAAAGATTTACTAGGATGCTACTGGGACTTGGTGATTTGAGTTATAAGGAGAGGTTGGATAGACTGGGACTTTTTTCCCTGGAGCATAGAAGGCTGAGGGGTGATCTTACAGAGGTCTATAAAATAATGAGGGGCACAGATCAGCTACATAGCCAATACCTTTTCCCAAAGGCAAGGGAGTCTAAAACTAGAGGGCATAGGTTTAAGGTGAGAGGGGAGAGATACAAAAGGCTCCAGTGAGGCAATTTTTTCACACAGAGGATGGTGTGTGTCTGGAACAAGCTGCCAGAGGTAATAGTAGAGGCAGGTACAATTTTGTCTTTTAAAAAGCATTTAGACAGTTACATGGGTAAGGTGGGTATAGAGGGATATGGGCCAAATGCGGGCAATTGGGACCAGCTTTGAGGTTTTAAAAAAAGGGCAGCATGGACAAGTTGGACTGAAGGGCCTGTTTCCATGCTGTGAACCTCTATAACTCAATGACTGCTTTTCCGAGGCAGCAGGAAGTGTAGACAGTGCCAATTGGTGGGAGGCTGGTTTGAGTGATGGACTAGGCTTTGTTCACAACCCTTTGCAGTTTCTTGTGGTCTTGGGCAGAGCAGCAGCTATACGAAGCTATGATACAACCAGAAAGAATGCTTTCTATGGTGCATTTGTAAATGTTGATGAGAGTTGTAGTCACAAACTTGCACCTCATTTTCTATTTATAATTTTATCCAATTCTCTTCTTTTCACTCTGCTACTTCTTCTGCTGTGGCTTGTCTTATTCTTTGACTGATTACAAATTTATCATTTGCTTATAGTTTATTGCCAAAACTTTCAAGGACTTTCTCATTACAATGCAAAAGGATGTGACACAACTGAATCCTTCAGTTCTTCATTTAGTCATTTAGAGTCTTCGGTTGCCCTCATGCCAGGTTTTTTTGTCATGCCCACCTTTCAGGGTCCTCCATTGTCTTCCTTCTGGATTCTTTTGATGTTCTCCGAGTGTGCTCCACCCATTCCAGAGTTTCTCAGCGCCCCCTTCTCCGGCATCTTCCAGTGTTCTCCCTCTCTGGGGTTTTCTAGTGCTACCCCCTTTTTGCATTGTCAATGCTCCCCCTCGCTAGGGTTTTTTACTGATTACTCTGTGTCTGGGGTTGTTTCTTCCTTGAGGGCTTATTGCCTCCTCTGAGCTCCAGCATTGCTTCTTCCTTGATGTCTTAATTTCCTCTGCTGAGGTCTTGCATTGCTTAACGTCCCCTTATAAGAATCACCCTCTGTCTGTGGTCTTCTCTCATTTTCCTGTCTCTTGTCCTTCGTTCCTTCTTGAGGTTGTTGTATTAAATGTTGTACAACTTTAAATGCATTACTGCTTTAAGACTGTCAACTACCACAGCTACTGTTTCTTGCCACAGCCACTGTTTCTTCCTCTCTCTCTCTCTTTCTCTGTGCTTTTCCCACATCTGCACTTTTGGCCGAAAGTTCAGCTCCTCCATCTTAGAGTCACGGAGACATAGAGGTACACAGCATGGAAACAGGCCCTTCGGCCCACCTTGTCCATACCCACCAGTTTTTATCACGAAGCTAGTTCCAATTGTTTGCATTTGGCCATATCCCTCTATACCCATCTTACCCATGTAACTGTCTAAATGCTTTTTAAAAGACAAAATTGTACTCGCCTCTACTATTGCCTCTGGCAGCTTGTTCCAGACACTCACCACCCTGTGTGTGAAACAATTGCCCCTCTGGACACTTTTGTATCTCTCCCCTTTCACCTTAAACCTATGCCCTCTAGTTTTAGACTCCCCTACCTTTGAGAAACCATGTTGACTACCTACTTTATCTATGCCCCTCATTATTTTATAGGCCTCTGTAAGATCACCCCTAAGCCTCCTGCACTCCAGGGAAAAAACGTCCCAGTCTACCCAGCCTCTCCTTATAACTCAAACCCTCTTTAAACTGCTTAACTTCTCTTTTTTTAGCTGGGGGATTATTTGTACATCAATTTCTACAGTTTTCCCACTTCTGGCTGGCTTGAGAGTCCATTTATCTCTCCTTGTTCTGATATTGATCTATTTGTCAATTTCACTTACGGATCCAGTGCTTTCCATTCAGGACCATCTGTTTCTTAAAACTTTTAAATTTGTTTTCTTTTTTTTTAAACAGGTAAAGGACTTATTTTGTTCCAAAACTTCATCTTGACTTGCCTGCAGACAAGGTGCTGTTACCCAGACCCCCCGGAGGCTATGCAGTGATTGGAACACCTGCAAAGGTGAAAACCTACTTGACTTCTCATCCTCACTAAGCTGCCTGCTGCAGATGCATCTGTCCATGACAGTGTTCATAGGAGTGACCATCGCACAGTCCTCGTGGAGACAAAGTTCCATCTTCACATTGAGGACACCCTATGTCGTGTTGTGTGGTATTATCACCGTGATAAATGGGATAAATTTAAATCGATCTAGCCACTCAAAGCTGGGCATTCATGATTGGTGCTGTGGCCAACAGCAGCAGCAGAATTGCACTCAACCACAATCTGTAAACTCATGGTTTGGCAAATGCCTCACTCAACCATCACCACCAAGCCAGGGGACCAATCCTAGTTCAATGAAGGGTGCAGAAAGGCATGCTTAAAAATGAAGTGTCAACCTAGTGAAGCCAGAGGACTACTTGTGTGCCAAACAGCATAAGCAGCATAGCTCATGTGATAGAAAGAGTTAAGCGATCCCACAACCAACAGATCAAATCTAAGCTCGGCAGTCCATTAACATCGAGCAATTAATGGTGGTGGACAATTAAATAACTCATTGGGGGAGGTGGCTGCACAAATATCCCTATCCTCAATGGTGGAAGACCCAACACATCTGTGCAAAAGATAAGGCTGAAGCATTCACAACCTTCAGCCAGAAATGTCGAGTGGATGATCCATCTCAGCCTCCTCGGGAAGTCCCCAGCATCACAGATGACAGTCTTTAGCTGATTCGATATACTCCACGTGATATCAAGAAACAGCTGAAATGGGTGACCACCAGACAGTCAAGAAGCAAAGGGCAAATAGTTCCAGAATCCCATGTGTACGTTTCACTTTCCAAACAGTATTCAGTCCTGAATGCTGGTGAAAGTGATGATTCATCTGGGGAATGCAGCCAGATCCAAGTCCGTGGCTCCACTGCTGGCTCAGCTGTACATTTGGGCCTGAAGAAGATTGATAGAGCAATAGTGATAGGAGGTTCAATAGTTACGGGAACAGACAGGCGTTTATGCAGCCAAAATGTGAATCCAAGGTGGATTGTTGCCTTCCTGGTGCCAGGGTCAAAGGTTTCACTGAACAGCTACAAAGCATTGAGAAGGGGGAGGACGAACAGCCAGTGCTCTTGGTCCACATCATACCAATGACTTAGGAAGCAAGAGGAATGTGGACCTGCAGTCAGAATTTAGAGAGACATGTGGGAAATTAGCAAACAGGACTTCAAAATTAGCAATCTCCAAATTGCTCTCGGCACCATGCATATATGAATATAAAAATAGAAGGATGAAGCAGATGAGTGCATGGCTGGAAAGAGGCTGCAGCAGAGCGAGCTTTAGATTCCTGGGGAATTGGGACCAGTGAAGTAACTCCTCAGAGGCTGGTGTCCCTTCACCAGATTCCCTTTATTTCCAACTCAATTCCACTCCTCGAGTTCTTCAGGTACACAGTCAGAATCCAGAGTGTCAGAATCCCTGACATTCCCATGAGGCTCCCTGGTTGGGCAGGCAATTATGACCTCAATCAGGGAGTTCAGACTTCAACTCAGTTGAAAGCCAACTCATGTGCCTCATTGAAGTCATTAGTACCAGTTCTGAGTGAGATACGACCTGTGCAGCCTGAAACAGTTTATCTAAACAGAACTGGGACCAATTTCCTTTGGGGCATTTTGCTACTGCTGTTGCGGAGAGATTTAAACTAACTTGGCAGGGGAATGGGAACCAGGAAGTAATGCTAGAGAGGAATAGCAAGGTTTACAGAATGCCAGGAGAGACAAATAACATCAGAGTAGCAAATAGTAACGTGGAAGTAATAAAATTTTAATTAGAGTTATTGTGCATGTGGGTAAATGTGTGTGTGTAGTCAGTTGTATTCATGAGTTGTAGGTGCAGATAGCCACATGGAAATAATACATTATGGCAATAATGGAAACCCAGTGTAAAGAAGAGCAAGACTGATTATTAAATATTCCTGGATACACAATACACAGAAGACATAGGAAACGAGGAGGGTTGGCAGCATTGATTAAGGAGATTATTGCAGAGGGGTCAAGGATAGAATCTATTTGGCTAGGTGACAAACTAGTGGGAAGGATGTAGAAGAACAAATTTGCAAGGAAATTAAAGGGAATAGCAAGCATTGTAGAGTAGTTATAATGGGGGACATTAATGATCCAAATATAGACTGGGGTGAAGGGGAGAGAGGGTAAGAATCCTTCGAGTTTTATTCTGGAGAATTTTCCACAGCAGTATGTTTCTAGTCCAATGAGAAAGATGTATTGCTAGACTTGGTTCTTGGAGATAAGGTGGGTGAAGTGGATTAAATGTCAGCTGGGAAACATTTAGGCGACAGTGATCATTGTATCGTAAATTTTAGGTTCGCTATGGAAAGGAAAAAGAACCATTCAGAGTAAAAATAATTAACTGGGGAAAGTCAACTCAGTGGCCTAAGAATGGTACTGACCCAGATAAATTTGAATCAATGGTTATTGACGCGCGATTGATTCACACGGGAGGCTAGGACGTACCCGGGAATAAAGGCTTTTATTCACAACAAGATTGGAGCACACTACTTAACAATACTATCCCAGACTAAGGGCTACTAGGAAGTAGCAGTGACCTTTATACTCCTTGTGGTGAACCATCGTTGGTTCCCACTAGATAGTACTGAGCCAGGGTCTGGCCAGTACTACAAGTATGTATATATGTTGCTGTTGGGGTTAGGGATGGGTTGTTCTACTTGTTGCTGTTGGGGTTAGGGTTGGGCTGTTACACCTTGTATTCTAATTATTGTGGTACATCCCAGTCGGGCTCCGCCTCCTGGGAGAGGTATAAAGGTCTCTGCTCTGTCTGGGACCCCTCAGTCTGGGATCGTGTATATAATTAGTAGCTGCCTTGTTACAGCAAATAAAAGCCTTTATTTCCTGAGCATCAAGCCTCGTGTGTGATAACGCGCATCAATTTTATTTGCTGTAAATAAACTCTCGTCGAAGAGAAAAAAAAAAGAGAGTATGGAGCAGATACTGAAGCCTGAACGCCTTACACTAGATCCACGTGCGGTGGGCGCCTCTAACACCTTCGACCACTGGTTGAAATGTTTTGAGGACTACCTGGCAGCCTCCGCAGCGGTCACCACAGATGATGACAGACTCCGGGTCCTCCATGCGAGGGTAAGCGACACCGTCTACCTCGCGATCCGTGCGGCCACCGACTGCACAAAGGCCCTCGAGCTTCTTAAGAAGCGTTATATTAAACCGCCCAACGAAATATACGCTCGTTACCTCTTAGCCACTCGACGACGGCAGTCCGGCGAAACGATGGAGGAATACGCGAACAAGCTCCTACAGCTAGCCAGGGGCTGTAACTGCAAAGCAGTGTCGGCAGAGCAGAATATGAACAACCTCGCTCGAGATGCATTTGTGGCGGGAGTCGGATCATCGTACATCCGACTCACACTACTGGAGAAAGGTAACCTTGACCTCACCCAGGCAATAGAACTAGCGGAGATGCTGGAGACGGCCTCCAAAAGTCTAGTATTGTATCCTGAAGACCACATGGAGACAACGTGGCAGGAGCAGTCGCCAATCCCTCCTCGTCCCTCGGGTTCGAAATGCTGCGTAATGGCGTGCTCACACTCGGGCCAGACGACGGCAGCAGCTCCGGGCGGCCCGCGGTGTTACTTCTGTGGGGGAGCGAAGCATACTCGGCAACGGTGTCCCGCTAAAGCTGTGTTGTGCTCTGCCTGCGGTAAGAAGGGGCACTATTCGAAAGTGTGCCGATCTAAATCTGCTTCTCGGAACAGCAGTGCGGCCTACGATTCCTCAGAGCCCGGTTCTTCGTCGTCGACATCGTCAAGGGTTTCGTCCACATGCGAGGCCAGGACGACGCCATTACGGTCGACGGAGTCGGAGATGTGTGACCACCAGGGGTCGCTGAGTTTGGCGCCATCACCCACGTGCGACCTATGGGAGCGGCCATGTTGGTCGGCACCGACCGCGAACGACCAGCAGGGGTCATCCTCGTCGATTTCAGCTGCCTGCAGTGGCGCTCATGAACCAACGGTGGCATCGATCATCCTGGACCAGGCCAAGCCTCATAGACTTGACAAGTCTATGATGGACATTCAGGTAAACGACCACTTGATTTATTGTCTGTTTGACAGCGGGAGCACTGAGAGTTTTATCCACCCAGACGCTGTGAAGCGGTGTGGACTCCGGATTCAACCTGTCAAACAGACAATTTCTATGGCATCAAGGTCCCGGTCTGTCACCTGCTAGGGAGTTGCGTGGTAACTTTAATGGTGCAAGGCACAGTTTACGAGCGTTTCAAGCTCCTGGTGTTGCCGCACCTTTGCGCGCCAATACTTCTCGGACTAAACTTCATGGTCCACTTGAGGAGTGTAACCCTACAGTACGGTGGGCCACTCCCTTCGCTTTCAGTGGGAGAACAGCAGCCTCCAAATTGCCCAACACGCCCCGCCTGTAGCCTCTCAACGCTGAAGATCACCACACCCTCCCTGTTCCAGAATCTTGTGCCAGGCTGCAAGCCCATTGCGACTAAGAGTAGGCGTTACAGCGCTGAGGATCGGATCTTCATTCGATCTGAAGTTCAGCGGCTCCTCAAGGAAAGGATCATACAGCCTAGCGCTAGTCCGTGGAGAGCGCAGGTCGTGGTGGTCAAGAGTGGGAACAAACCCCGGATGGTCATTGACTATAGTCAGACCATTAATAGATACACGCAGCTGGATGCGTATCCCCTCCCACGCATATCTGACATGGTCAATCAGATTGCGCAGTACCGGGTGTTCTCCACCATAGACCTCAAGTCTGCCTACCACCAACTCCCCATTCACCCAGAGGACCGACAATACATGGCTTTTGAGGCGGATGGTCGCTTGTATCACTTTCTCAGGGTTCCCTTTGGTGTCACCAATGGGGTCTCGGTCTTCCAGCGTGCTATGGACCGAATGGTGGACCAGAACGGGCTGCGGGCTACCTTCCCGTACCTGGATAACGTCACCATCTGCAGCCATGACCAGCAGGACCACGACACAAATCTCCTGAATTTCCTACGCACTGCATCTCGCTTGAACCTGACCTACAACAGGGAGAAGTGTTTAGCCATCCTCGGATACGTGGTGGAAAACGGGGTCATTGGCCCTGATCCAGACCGTATGCGCCCCCTCTCTGAACTTCCACTGCCCCCGAGTGCAAAAGCACTGAGAAGATGCTTAGGCTTCTTCTCTTATTATGCACAGTGGGTTCCCAATTACGCGGATAAAGCCCGTCCGCTCATTAAGTCCACTTCTTTTCCCCTAAGACCAGAGGTCCGATTGGCCTTTGATAAATTAAAAGCCGACATCGCGAAAGCTACGATGCACGCTGTTGATGAGTCCATCCCCTTTCAGGTGGAGAGCGATGCATCTGATTTCGCCCTGGCCGCCACACTTAACCAGGCAGGCAGGCCCGTCGCCTTTTATTCCCGCACCCTCCAAGGCCCCGAAATTCGGCATTCAGTGGTGGAAAAGGAGGCCCAGGCCGTTGTGGAGGCCGTCAGGCACTGGTGCGATTACTTGGTGGGAAAACGGTTCACCCTGATCACGGACCAGCGGTCCATGGCGTTCATGTTTAAGAACACGCTGAGGGGCAAGATCAAGAACGACAAGATCTTGCGGTGGAGAATTGAACTCTCCACCTATAACTATGACATCATGTATCGTCCAGGGAAACTCAATGAGCCCTCGGATGCCCTCTCACGTGGAACATGGCAGTATACAGGAGGACCGTTTGCAGGCTCTCCATAATGACCTATGCCATCCTGGGGTCACTCGGCTCTACCACTTTATAAAAGCCCGCAATCTGCCCTACTCGGTGGAGGACGTCAGGTCCATAACAAGAAGCTGTCAGGTATGCGCGGAATGCAAACCGCACTTTTACCGACCTGACCGGGCACAATTAGTCAAGGCCACTCGTCCCTTCGAGAGACTGAGTGTCGATTTTAAGGGCCCCCTTCCCTCAACAGATCGGAATGTGTACTTCCTCAACATCATTGACGATTACTCGAGATTCCCTTTTGTTATTCCCTGCTCTGATACATCCGCTGCCACGGTTATCAAGGCATTCTGTGATCTTTTTACCCTGTTCGGGTACCCCAGCTACATTCACAGCGACAGGGGCTCGTCGTTCATGAGCGATGACTTGAGGCAATACCTGCTCTCATACGGGATTGCCTCTAGTAGAACCACGAGCTACAACCCTAGGGGTAACGGACAGGTGGAATGTGAGAATGCTACAGTCTGGAAGGCTGTCTTACTGGCGTTGAAGTCAAAAAGCCTTCCAGTCTCCCGTTGGCAAGAGGTGCTCCCTGATGCTCTCCATGCCATACGCTCACTCCTGTGTACGGCAACCAACTCTACTCCCCATGAGAGGATGTTTTCATTCCCTCGGAAGTCTTCCTCTGGGACCTCATTACCGTCTTGGTTGACGTACTCCGGACCTGTCCTCCTGCGGCGTCATGTAAGGGCCCGCAAGTCCGACCCGTTGGTCGAACAGGTCCATCTCCTCCACGCCAACCCTCAGTATGCCTATGTGGCATACCCTGACGGGCGAGAGGACACAGTCTCGATCTGAGACCTGGCGCCAGCAGGGGACGTGGAAACCCCTGTCACTCCCATACCCCCTGTTACAAACTCCATAACTCTTGTTTCCCCTCCGGACACGGCGCGGGCAGCATCGGGACCATTACTTAACCCTTTTACTCCCTTGTGCATCTTGCCTGAGTCCAGAGGATGGTCGCCACTTCAGGGCGTGTCGGAACTCCATGGATTACCATCACCTCAGGGTCAACCGGCCCGTGAGTCTGTGGAGGAACAGTTGGACATCGCCTTGGGGAGAACGCCACTGCAAGTGCCTACTCCGGTGTCATCGCCGGTATTGAGGAGGTCACAATGACGGTGCGGTCCCCCTGACCATCTGAACTTATAGACTGATGACAAATTATTCTGTTTTTGTACCCCGCCGGCCTTTGTCTTCAAAGGAGGGGTGAATGGGGTGAACCATCGTTGGTTCCCACTAGATAGTACTCAGCCAGGGTCTGGCCAGTACTACAAGTATGTATATATGTTGCTATTGGGGTTAGGGATGGGTTGTTCTACTTGTTGCTGTTGGGGTTAGAGTTGGGCTGTTACACCTTGTATTCTAGTTATTGTGGTACATCCCAGTCGGGCTCCGCCTCCTGGGAGAGGTATAAAGGTCTCTGCTCTGTCTGGGACCCCTCAGTCTGGGATCGTGTATATAATTAGTAGCTGCCTTGTTACAGCAAATAAAAGCCTTTATTTCCTGAGCATCAAGCCTCGTGTGTGATAACGTGCATCACTCCTGTAAGAAGGCGGAGCCGAACGGAGTGTACCACATAGACAATGATAACAGGTGGAACACCCCAACCCTAACCCCAACAGTAACAAGAGTAACATATGTACAAGTACCCATAGTGGTAACCATCTATGGTTCACCACAGTTATCAGGCAAGAGTGTAACTGAACAATGGGCTGCCTTCAAAGAAGAAATCGTGCAGACACAGTCAAGGTATATCCCCATAAATGGAAAGATAGGGAAAACAAATCCAGAACTCTTTGGATGATAAAGTATATTGGGTTTAAGTTGAAGAAAGAAATGTCTGCTTATGACAGATGTCAGGTAGAGAATACAACTGAGAACCCGGCTGAACATTGAAGATTCTGAGGGGAATTGCAAAAGCAAATAAAAGAAGCAAAGGAAGAAAAAGAAGAAACTGGCAACTAACATAAAAGGGAATCTATAAGTTTTCTATCAGCGTGTAAAGAATGAAAGGGTGGAAAAAGGAGTGTGGCTAATTAGAAACGAAAAGGTAATTATTGCATGGATGCAAGGGGCCTAGCTGAGATAATAAATGAATACTTGGTATCTTTCCTTATCCAGGAAAACTATACGGTGCAGGCCATGGTGAGAGAGGATGCAGTTCACGCACTTGAAGGGTTTAAAATTGGTAAGAAGGATATCTGACATAGGCTGTTTGAACTTAAAGTTGACGAGGCACCAGGATGGGATGAGTGACAAGATAAATACAATTTTAGTTTAGAAGGCAAAATCAAATGATGGCGTATGAGACAAGCCTATTTTTTCAGTGCCAAAATGCGTGTTTAGGGCTGTGCTCGGCATATAAGTTGATCTCCTATTTTCAGCTAACAGATACATATTTAGAGCTATACTTGTACTCGGAGTTGGGTCTCAATTTTTCAGCTCAGAAATAGATGTTTAGTGTTATGTTTGCCGTATAAGTTATCAGTTTCTCAAAACTGCAGAATATCCAATTTAATGGATAGAGAAGAAGATGATTTGTTGTGGCGGGATGATTATGAAACTGAAAGGTCCATTTCTGATCCAGAGTGGAATCCTCATGCTGAAGCCATAGGGACTCGGGATGAATTTGACGAACTCTGCATTGGATACCAAAAGGCAAGGATTTGACAGTTTTTAAAACATTATGATTGTGGTTTTAACTCTCCTCGTAGAATTTGTTCATTAAATAAAATGTGACACGTTGATTTACTTTGAATTAATGTTGATCACCATCAGTCGTTCACATTTTATATTCGGCGTACAAGGTGACCCCAGTTTTTGGAAGGATTTTCAGAAGCTTCCATGATCTACGGTATCTTTCAAAATACTGAAACATGCACTGAATAACATATCGAAGGGCAAACTTCCTGACAAATACTCCCCTACATTCCTCTTGAAAAAGAATGGCCCGAGCATACATGGTGGGGTTCTGGCAAAGTCAGAGATTCGGCCGTCTTGCCAAACATACAGAAGGACCTCATTAGCATTTTTGACTTCACTTCCCACCTTGGCCACTAGCTGGCAGGAAAAGAGGAAGCCAATGGCATGAAGATGCAGTCAGGGACCCTTGAAGATATTCTCATGAAATTAGTAGATTGAAGAAACTTGGGGGGGTGCGGGGAGGTATTGAAGACTTCCCCAAGGGGAGGGGGGGATTATTCTTGTTCCTCCCGGCCAAAAACTAACTCATGGAGCTCGTGGCTCCAGACTTTCTTTCACTGCCTGAACCCCCAATCTCTGGGAAACCCATTCAAAAGCAGTAAATTTTGAATTGGGCTCCCAATTGCACAGTGGGAGCCACATCTAAATGTGTTAAGTGCCCTGCCTCTCTGTCGTGAGACACAATAATGCTCCATAGGTGATTTGCTAAGGTCGCACTCCTCATATTTAACTCACTAATACTATTGCCGGTGCACCCTAACCCTCTCCCAATGATATAGGCCAAAGTCTCAAAATGTTAATATTCATAATTTCCTTCAAGCTTTCATGCATTTTAGTATTGCTTCTGCTATATCAGTGATGAAATATTGGGTATTGATGCAATTTACATTCTGATAAGCCTGTGTCCCCGCACTTTTAGTACAACATGATATATGCCTGTTTCAGGCAGTAATTGAGTGTCAATTTTTGAGGACACTGTCAACTTTTATGAAGCTGTTAGTCAGCTTTTTATAATTCTCTAAGTTGGTGTCTATGCTTGAGAAGGTCACTTGTAGTTTACTGATCGTAAACTTTATTTGGCGAACTACTTTCATAGACTGAAAGGAACAGAAGCGAATGTGTGTAGTGTTCAAGACTGACTGGAATCCAATATATAGAATGGCTTAACCTTGGCAACCTTCCAAAACAGCAGAATCTTTCTCTTTGCAAGGGACAAGTTTTTAATGTAAGTCAATGTTAATAAAATTTGAATAGTAGCTAATTTGATAATCTTTGAATTTAAACAAAAACATCTTCTTAAAAGTACCATGTCAGGCAAGATTAGAACATAGTCTCCATGTAAAATTAAATTAATGATATCTTTGGTGATTCAGGCATTATTCTGTCCTTCAATTTGCTCATAATGAATGACTCATGATGATTGCAAGCATTTGGATATTGAACGTTATATTTTCCTCAGACTAAATCTACCTTTGTTGCAGTGAATATCACACTTCAATAATCAAGCTTTCTACACTAAACTTTCTAACGATCGAAACATCTTTATTGAGTTGGGGGCATTTTAAAGCAGCATTCTTGCAGAGCAACATATCATGAAAATTCAATGCAGTCTGATATATTTTAAATAAAATCTATGAATAAGACAAATGATAAAGAGAGGTCATGAACATACTCTGGCACACAGAACTTCACTGAAGATTCTTTTGACTTTTTTTTGCAACTTTGTCTAAAATTCTGATTGCAGCATGGTAATGCCATGCCCAGGAAAATGCCATGAGCCAGGACTCTATCCAACTACAGATTTAACTTCAATCAACCAGGTGGAGAAATCTACTTCATTAGCTTAAAAATAATACATAATCCATTGGCTTTGAAGCATCCTTGGTTGTGCTGAGTTTGTGGACACCACCTTACACATTAACACCCTGGATCTCTAATGTACCATAGCCGCGAAGCCTACGATCTACAGGATGGATAACTTTTACTAGCACCTCCCAAACCCACACCTTCTGCCATCTGCAGGTGCATGGGAATACCATCTAATGATGACCATAAAACCATTGTCAAATGTCATAAAAACCTTCTGGTTCACTAATGTCCTTTAGGGAAGGAAATCTGCCATCCTTACCTGGTCTGGCCTTCATGTGATTCCAGATCCACAACAGTGCAGTTGACGCTCAAATGCTTTCTGAAATGGAGGGTAATTAGGGATGGCAGTAAATGCTGGGCCAGACTGTGACACACATATCCCGTAAATGAATTTTTTAAAAAATCAACTCCAGGTTCTGCACCAAATCACACATCACTTCTTTTTCAATATATGTCATCAATTCTTCATCAACGCTGGGTCAATAACCTGTATATATAAAAAAAGTTTATTTATTAGTCACAAGTAGGCTTACATTCACAATGCAATGAAGTTACTGTGAAAATCCCCTAGTTGCTATACTCCAACGCCTGTTCAGGTAGACTGAAGGAGAATTTAACATGGCTAATGCACCCAAAAGACTTTGGACTTTGGGAGGAAACCAGAGTATCCGGAGGAAACCCACACAGACACAGGGCGAATGTGCAAACTCCACACAGACAGTGACCCAAGCTGGGAATCGAACCTGGGTCCCTGGCGCTGTGTGGCAGCAATGCTAACCACTTTGCCACCGTGCCTCTCCTACCTAACAACAGTGTGGGTGTACCATCACAACATGGACTGAAACCATTAACAAAGATGGTTTACCATTATCATCTCAAGGGCAAATAGGGATGGACATTAAATGCTGGCCTTGCTAATCATGTCCACATACTGAAAATGTACTTAAAAATAAATGGAAGTGCTTTTTACTTTCTTTACCCATGTTGGAGTCAGGAATCCGAACACACTCTTGGATTGGAGTCGAATTATTGAAAACTGCAGCTTCCTATCTCTTGGTATCTCTAAGCGAGAAAATATTTAGAGCCTTTATCAGTTGGCATGATCAGCAATTCACACTTCCAGCTAACATGAAAGAATGCAGTGACTCTGTTGATAGCAGCACCAGTAAGATCCCTCTCTGACTCTAGCCAGAGACATCGCTAATATCTCCCTCACTTATCTAAAGTCTTGCAGAAGCAAAGAAATCCCAGCACTGCCAAGTAAACACTGCACTGAGACTACTGCAGTAATTCATTAGGCACCACTAAGCCCCTAGCTGCCATTTCCCATAAAGGCAGCCCCTCCAACCAACCTTGCTGGGAAAATAATCATGAATCACCAGGCAAGGCTTCTCCCTATCTTTTTCTCTGTTTACCCTGTCTTCCCTTTCGTTAACCAGGAGCTCTACAAACAGGGGAATGATCACATGAATGACATTGGAGTGTAGATTAGTGGCCCAGAGAACTGTGCATGGACAAAATTAAAATCAGCAATGGCCAGAAAGTGGTGAATATTAAAACAGGTCAGCACCGTTTGTGAGAATCTATTGTCTGTCGGGAGAGAGATGGGCTGGGGGTGTGGAGGGGAGGTATGGGCAGTGTGGGGGTGGAGGCAGAACATGGTGGTTTAAGCAGAGTTGGAGCTGCTGGGGTGGGGAGTAGGAAGAGGGTGTGAGAAGAGTCACGGAGGAAGGCTGGGGTTTACAGTCCTCCGTTGGAGAGGCAGCTAGAATTAAAATTTGAATCAAGATACCTTTGAGAATACATGCAACCCACTTGTAAACACTTAAACATAACATGTACCTAAACTGGAACACTGTTATACAACATGCTGAAGGTACTTCAAAGGATATTGTTTCCACTCCAAAAATATTGGCCCAGATCCTATGGCTCCACTAGGAGTGGTAGAAGTTGAGATCTTTGTGTCTATTGAGAGCTGCAATGGCAGTGCAAATTTGGGAGAACTGACTTATGTTCAAGCTGATACTTGCTGCTCATGAGATATGCCTCTGTGGGAGTCCCCACTGAAGATCCCACAGGGACATGTCAGCATGTAAAGCTGGCCTGTGAACCCCGTACTTGTGTATGCTGATTTTGTCAGGGATCCTCATGGCTTTTCCACCTCTTCCCCCACCCAGCACCCCTGACTCTGCTCACCCTCCCCACACCACACCACGGCACTCCAGGTCCAGCACCCATCGAGAGAGAGATGGGCTGGGGGTGTGGAGGGGAGGAATGGGCAGAGACAGCGGTGTGGGGGTGGAGGCAGAACATGGTGGTTTAAGCAGAGTTGGAGCTGCTGGGGTGGGGAGTAGGAAGAGGGTGTGAGAAGAGTCACGGAGGAAGGGTGGGGTTTACAGTCCTCATTAGGAGAGGCAGCTAGAATTAAAATTTGAATCAAGATACCTTTGAGAATACATGCAACCCACTTGTAAACACTTAAATATAACATGTACCTGAACTGGAACACTGTTAGACCTCAAGGAGCGTGACTTCCTCTAATGACTTCAAAGGAAGTATGGTTTTGATGCACCCACCCTTTGCTGCTAACTCTCCCAAATTCCTTTTGTGACTACTCTATACTAAAGCTGAGAGAGGAAGTCCCATTGCTCCAATGTAAAAAATGATTAACAATGCTTGCCTGCGCTTCACCGCTGACTTTGTCTGAAAGTATCTTATAAGAAAGGGAAGGAGATGATCATGGCGGACACACTGAGTTGAGCATACCTGCAAAATATTCATCCTGCGATTTTACACTTGGGCTGGAAGAAACTGATCACCATGAGTTACTGCCATTTGGAGATTCATGCTGATAATAATGTAATCATCTTGCAGTGGGAGACCCAGGTTAGTGTTATTATTTGACAAAGCTAGCCTGGGATAAGTAGCATGTACCTGAATAACTTTACCCTCACTTTGGTCTTTGAAATAAACTAATTTTAAAAATTCTTTCATGGGACATGGGCATCGCTGGCTGGCCAGCATTTGTTGCCCATTCCTAATTGCCCAAGGGCATTTGAGAGTCAACCACATTGCTGTGACTCTGGAGTCACAAGTAGGTCAAACCAAGTAAGGACGGCAGATTTCCTTCCCTAAAAGACATTAGTGAACCAGATGGGTTTTTCCGACAATCGACAATGGTTTCATGGTCATTAGTAGTTTCTTAATTCCAGATATTTTTTATTGAATTCAATTTCCACCATCTGCCATGGTGGGATTTGAACCCCGGTCCCCAGGACATTAGCTGAGTTTCTGGATTTATAGTCTAGTGATAATACCATTAGGCCATTGCCTCCCCCTATGGACAGTAACCTGTGGTGCCAGCTATATTGCAAAAGGAATTAATATCATTCAACATACATTGTCATCAAAGCTTGTATTCATAGAGTTCCTAACGACCTCTTAGTCCAGAATGTTAATGTTAACTGTTGTCTTTTACCTTCAGCAAGTTTATTCCGTATTCAACTTGGCAGAGATACAAACGTCCTGAACCTACCGGCTGTTCACACCGGCAGGATCTTTTGATCTCGCCGATGGTGCACCCCCACTGCAGGTTTCCTGACGGCGAGGGGTACCTTCAACCCCATTGACAACAGCAGGACCTGAAGGCCTCGCCACCAGCCAGTGATGGACCACCCCTACCACCATGAAACAATGGCAGGCTGTGCAGAAAATTCTGCCCCCTACAGTTACTGCAAAGCAACTATTCCATTTCTGTCCGTTTATATGCTTTTGAAGGTTGAGCTAATAACAATTACCTGTCTTTAACAAGGCAATTTGCTTAACAATGTAAATGTCACTTGCTGATACATTGACACATTGACACAGGCAAAAGAATTCTACTGCCCCACCCACCATGGAATCGGAGCGGGCGAGAGGCGGACAACGGAAATGTCCATTGACCTCGGGCAGGAATTTCCAGTCTCGGTCAAGCAAGGCCGTAAAATCCCACCACGGATGTCAATAGAGCTTCCATAATACATTTTATAATGAGATACATGTTTTGTTCTCCATGTAAAGAACCATCACTTCAGCATGAGATTATGGTTAGAGCTTGGTCAAAAATTCTGCGTGGCCATATCTGCGCATTCTATGGGACTATTATGGTAACTTTATTGAAGTAACCAGCCTTCAATTCTGCTGCTGCATGTAGTCTCATGAAAAGCTCCAACTTTATGAGATTTAGGATACTAAACATCCTAATATTGGATGATGGTCCACAATTGCCACCCTGAGAACTTGCAGTGTTTGCCAAGAGGTGGGGAATTAAACATGATGATATCATCACCTTGCAACCTGCAGTCCAATGGAAAAGCTCAGAATGTTGTCAAGACTGTAAAATAACTCTTCATGCAAAGCATTCATCCTATCACAGTTTCTAGATCTGCTAGACTGGCAAAACAGAACAAGTGAAGGTGTAAGTGCAAATGCTGCCAGTAGACCTACAGGCCAAAATTTTCCAGCCATTCCCACTGACGGAATCTTCCAGCCCCATTGATAGCTTCCCCCCACCATTGATTCCCTGGCAGCGGAAAATGTAAACAATGGGAAAACCCATTGACAGCGGCAGGGCCGGAATATCCCACCGCCAGCCAATGGCACAGATGAGTAGAAAATCTCATCCACAATGTAAGAACACAAGAAACAGGAGCAGGGGTTGACCATTTAGTCCTTTGAATCCATTCTGCTAGACAATCATATCATGATTGATCTTCTACAGTAAGTCCACCTTTCTATATCATTCTCACATCCTTGATTTCCTTAGAGTCCAAAAATCTATCAATTTCGGTTTTGAAAGCACTATATAACTGAGCATCTCTTAACTTTCTGGAGTAGAGAATTCAAAAGATTTACAACCCTTTGAATGAAGAATTTTTTTTTCATCTCAGCCTTAACGACTGACTTCATAATGTGAGACTGTGACTCCCAGCTCTAGACTCCCCAGCCCAGGGAAAATATCCTCCCAGCATCTACCCAAGCAATCCCTTAAGAATTATATGTGTTTCAATAAAATCACCTCCCGAAGGAATTTAGGGCACAGTTTACTCTATCTCTCCTCATAGGACAATTCCCATATCATGGGGGCCAGCCGAGTGAACCCTTTGTTGCACTCCCTCTAAGGCAAGTATATCTTACTTTAGGTAATAAGATCAAAACTGTAATAGTAGTCCAGGTATTATTTCATCAAAACCAAGTCTTACTCAAATTGTAAACCAAAAGAGAAAACGCTGGAAAATTTTAGCAGGTCTGGCAGCATCTGTAAGGAGAGAAAAGAGCTGACATTTCGAGTCCAGGTGACCCTTCGTCAAAGCTAACAGCAAATACAACATGATGTGAAGAACTGTGATGTTATATACTTTGGCAGAAAAAAGAAAATAACGGAATATCTTTTTAAATGGTGAGGTACAGCTTTGACAAAGGATCATCTGGACTCGAAACGTCAGCTCTTTTCTCTCCTGACAGATGCTGCCAGGCCTGCTGAGATTTTTCAGTGTTTTCTCTTTTGATTTCAGATTCCAGCATCCGCAGTAATTTGCTTTTATCTTACTCAAATTGTAGTAAGACTTGTTTGCTCTCATACGCTAATCCCTATTGTAATGAATATCAATTGTGTTCCTAATTGCTTTCTGTACCTGTGTGCCATCTTTCTTTCAAGGACACCCAGATCTCTCTGAGAATCAACATTACTCAGACTCTCACCATTTAAAAAGATATTCCGTTATTTTCTTTTTCCTGCCAAAGTGTAAAACGTCACAGTTCTCCACATCATGTTGTGTTTGCCATGCTCTTACCAACTCAGCAATCATCCAGAAAGAAGCATTCAGTCAGGTCTTTTATCTCTGTCCTTGGTTTTTCTATTCAAGGTGAGTTACATAAATAATTTTCACAATATCCTTTGTAAATCCAAGTACACAAACAATGGGAGAGGGGGCTATTAAAATGAAAAGGTGAGTGGGTTTGGGAGCGAATGTGTGATTAAACATGCTCAAATTGATGGCCTGTTAGAAACCAGCTGAAAGGCACTCACTTTAGCCTTTAAACTCAGAGCCATTGGCTACATTTGGGAAACCCCTTCCAATGAGATAGGTAGATCATAAGTACTTACAAAAAATAGAAGTAGGAGTAGGCCATTTGCATCTAAGCCTGCACAGTTTTTCAATAAGATCATGGCTGATCTGATTAAGGCCTTAACTCCAGGCTCCTACCTTTTCCCAAAAAAACCTTTGATTCCCTTTTAAGTATGCCTGACTTGGTCCTGAATATATCCAATCTCCCAGCTTCCACTGCTCTCTGGAGTATTTCTATCCTCTGAGTAGTGAGCATCTACCTTCAGCAAAGTAATTTCTCTTCATCTCTGTCTGAATTGGAAGACTCCTTAGTTTGAAACTGTGTTCCTCTGTTCCAGATTGCCCCATGAGGAGAAACATCCTCTTAACAGTGACCCTGTCAATCTCCTCAGAGTTATATCTTTCAGTAAGATTGTTATGAGTTCACAGATTACACTGTGTCTAGCGTAGTGTCTTTATTGAACTGAGTATAAGATGGCTGCACACTTGAATTCTCTTATGGTAGAGGTCACCGGATTAAGAAATGTGGCAATGATTGCATTTTAAAATCGAACTATCCCCTTTTCCATAATGAACAATAGACAAATTTGCATGCACTATCATGTGTACCTCTGAGTTATCCCCCAGATACCCACTACACCGCAACAAGATTGCAATGCATTTGCAGAGACTAATAAGAATAATGGACAGTTTGCATTAACAAACTGTCCATTATTCTCGTTAGTCTCTGCAAATGCACTGCATACATGGTTGTTAAATCCTGCAGGTGTCTTGATGGTGCACATATGCATTGTCACTTGCTGTTCATCTGGATGATATTCCTTTTCCAGGGAGTGTTGTTCTTGTCGCACCTGTTGTTACCATGGTCACTTGTTGTTCTATTTTCATTGTCCAGTAACAGTCGACCTGTGGGTGTGATGGTTGCTCTGTACCCTGTCCAGCTAGTGAGATCCCACCTTCTTGAAGTGAAGAAACAGCGTCTCTAGTTGTTCTTATATGCCTGCGGTTGTGCGGTTGCGTACAATCAAGGTGACAACTGCTCTAAGCATGTCCCAAGTTGACAGATAGGTAGACTCCTGCTGAGAGCATTGAATATTTGTACTCTGACTGGCTGTCCAATGCCTAATGAAGAGGATTACTCCCAACTTAATCTATGGCCTATCTGGGATGTCATGTATCACCAATGGCTCTCTGGCTTGTTTAGCTTGGTACTCAGTTGAGCATCTCAATGGCTGAAATGGTCTTTAATTTCATTGTTCATGTTTGGCCAGGAGAGCACTTCTCCTGTCTTCCTCAGACTCAATTCAATTCCTTGACGGCGTGTGCTTTAGCATCTCTCCTCTCATCTCCTCGTGTCCGTGTGGGTTTCCTTTGGGTGCTTTGGTTTCCTCCCACAGTCCAAAGCTGTGCATGTAAGGTGGATTGGCTATGCTAAATTGTCCTCTAGTATCTAAAGGTGTGTAGGTTAGATGGATTAGCCACAGGCAGGGTTATGGGGATAGGGCAGAGATTTGGTGCAGCCTCGATTGGCTGAATGGCCTCTTTCTGTAGGGATTCAATGGCTCTATGGTTCTAAGTACTTGAGACTTATTGGGCTAAATCAAGGATGAACTGTCTGACCTGCTCTGGAGCTGTCAATCGGAACACTATAAAGACTTCACACAGCAACTTCAGCCTTTTCAAGTTATAAAAGGGAATTCCCCTAGTGAAACTGACATCTCTTGTCAGTCTGAGGACTTCAAAGGGGTCTGCTTACACCTCTGGCTTCTGAGAGATGGCAAGGGGAGAGAATGCTGCTATGATTTTTAAAGATTTCAAGTGTTCAGAGGGTTTCATGTGACCAGGCCACAAAAGGTTTCAGAGTACACAGACAGGAATAAAGATATTAACCAGCAAGGTGCCTGGAATCACCACACTAAGAATGAATTCCACCTTTCCCAGGGTTAGATGGAGCAGTCCAGTCAAGAGACCTCTATCCTGGGGTACAATCTGCAGGTCAACCTCTTCCCCCTGGTGTGATCCCAATCAACCTCCCAGGTCCCTTGGGGACCTTCTCTGCAACCTGGCAGTGGCAGAGCGGTACATGGGCACAGCACTTACCTTCTTTCTCCCCCCCTCCCTTGGAGATCAAGGCGCCAGGTCAGGATGTCACTGCCAGGCTGCCAGTGCAAGGTTGACACCCTCAGGCCTGTGTGGTATGGAGGAGCTTGCCCCTTTGTGCTGAAGGGTTGGGTGTGCTATCTTGGACAGCAGGAGGTCGCCTAGTCCGTGGTGGGAGAGACGCTGAGATCGGGATACCCTTTAAAAACAGCACCCCAATACCTGTAAACCCAGGCTGGTTGGCGTATTTTGCACTCTGCATATTTTTAAATACTAAAGGTGGGTGAATCCCACACTACAGGCCATGCTAATGCGAGCAGCAAACACTCCAGTTTTCCCACTGGTGGGAGCACTTTGTTTTTTAGGGAAGATCACGGCTGATATCTCTGTAAACAAAGTAACATTGTTTGCAGACACTTTGGGTAGATAGTAGTGGCTTGTGAAAAATGTGTAAAAGTAGCTGTGGTCAGAATCCATTGTTACTTTGTCTCTCCCAAGCAGGTATTGACGAAAGGGCTCATAAGCAAGAGCAATAGCAGCGCACTCTTCCCCAATCTGAGCATAGTGTTGTTGTTTGTATTCACTTCTTTAATGCAAATATGACTGGTTGTCCTTGCTGCATTGGGATTACTCCAAGACCTGTTTCACTGGCTGAACGCCGTAAGGTGACTTCATCACAATCTCATACTACTTCAGCACTGACATTGTCCTCACTAGTAGTTTAATTTTAGTGAATGCTGCTTCTTTCACTGTGCCCCAATAACACTGCACATTCTTGGGGGTGAGCTGGCTTATGGTTCACACTCCAATGACAAATGAGGCAAAAATGGTGCAAAATAGTTCATGAATCCAACAAATTGTGTGGCTTTCATGTCTGTTGGTCACTGCATCTCTGCTACAGCTCTCGCCTTGTCAGGATCCGGGTCAATTTTGATTTGATTTGATTTATTATTGTCACATGTAGAAGTATACAGTGAAAAGTATTGTTTCTTGCGCCCCATACAGACAAAGCATACCATTCGTAGAGAAGGAAAGATGAGAGTGCAGAATGAAGTGTTAAAGTCATAGCTCGGGTGCAGAGAAAGATCAACTTAATGTGAGGTAGGTCCATTCAAAAGTCTGATGGCAGCAGGGAAGAAGCTGTTCTTGAGTCAGTTGGTACGTGTGCTCAGACTTTTGTATTTTTTCCCGATGGAAGAAAGTGAGTATGTCCGGGGTGCATGGGGTCCTTGATTATGCTGACTGCTTTTCCGAGGCAGCAGGAAGTATAGACAGTGTCAATGGATGGGAGGCTGGTTTGAGTGATGGACTGGACTTCGTTCACGACCCTTTGTAATTTCTTGTGTTCTTGGGCAGAGCAGGAGCTATACCAAGCTGTGACACAACCAGAAAGAATGCTTTCTATGGTGCATCTATAGAAGTTGATGGGAATTGTAGTGGACATGCCAAATTTCCTGAATTCCCTGAAAAAGTAGAGGCATTGGTGGACTTTCTTAACTATAGTATCTGCATGGACAGGCTAGGGCAGGTTGGTGGTGATTTGAACACCTAAAAACTTGAAGCTCTCAACCATCCTATCCCTGGAAAAGGATAGGTATATACCAAAGGGCAAGAGTATAGCTGGGGGAAAGGAAATTATGATGCGATTAGGTGAGATTTAGTTGGGGAAGGAAACTGCAGGGGATGGGCACAATTGAAATGTGGAGTTTGTTCAAGGAACAGCTACTGCATGTCCTTGATAAGTATGTACCTGTCAGGCAGGGAGGAAGTGGTCGAGCGAGGGAACTGTGGTTTACTAAAGAAGTTGAATCTCTTGTGAAGAGGAAGAAGGAGACTTATGTAAAGATGAGATGTGAAGGCTCAATTAGGGTGCTTGAGAGTTACAAGTTAGCCAGGTAGGCCCTAAAGAGAGAGTTAAGAAGAGCCAGGAGGGGACATGAGAAGTCTTTGGCAGGTAGGATCAAGGACAACCCTAAAGCTTTCTATAGGTATGTCAGGAATAAAAGAATGACTAGGATAAGATTAGGGCCAGTCAAGGACAGTAGTGGGAAGTTGTGCATGGAGTCTGAAGAGATAGGAGAGGCGCTAAATGAATATTTTTCATCAGTATTCACATAGGAAAAAGATAATGTTGTCGCGGAGAATACTGAGATACAGGCTATTGGACTAGATGGGATTGAGGTTAATAAGGAGGAGGTGTTAGCAATTCTGGAAAGTGTGAAAGTAGATAAGTCCCCTGGGCCGGATGGGATTTATCCTAGGATTCTCTGGGAGGCTAGGGAGGAGATTGCAGAGCCTTTGGCTTTGATCTGTATGTCATCATTGTCTACAGGAATAGTGCCAGAAGACTGGAGGATAGCAAATGTTGTCCCCTTGTTCAAGAAGGGGAGTAGAGACAACCCTGGTAATTATAGACCAGTGAGCCTTACTTCTGTTGTGGGCAGTTTTGGAAAGGATTATAAGAGATAGGATTTATAATCATCTGGAAAGGAATAATTTGATTAGGGATAGTCAACAAGGTTTTGTGAAGGATAGGTCGTGCCTCACAAAACTTATTGAGCTCTTTGAGAAGGTGACCAAAGAGGTGGATAAGGGTAAAGCAGTTGATGTGGTGTATATGGATTTCAGCAAAGCGTTTGATAAGGTTCCCCACGGTAAGCTATTGCAGAAAATATGGACGCATGGGATTGAGGGTGATTTAGTGGTTTGGATCAGGAATTGGCTAGCTGTAAGAAGACAGAGGGTAGTGGTTGATGGGAAATGTTCATCCTGGAGTTCAGTTACTAGTGGTGTACTGCAAGGATCTGTTTTGGGGCCACTGCTGTTTATCATTTTTATAAATGACCTGGATGAGGGCGTAGAAGGATGGGTTAGTACATTTGCAGATGACACTAAAGTCGGTGGAGTTTTGGACAGTGCGGAAGGATGTTGCAGGTTACAGAGGGACATTGATAAGCTGCAGTGCTGGGCTGAGAGGTGGCAAATGGAGTTCAATGTGGAAAAGTGTGAGGTGATTCACTTTGGAAGGAGGAACAGGATTACAGAGTACTGGGCTAATGGTAAGATACTTGGTAGTGTGGATGAACAGAGAGATCTCGGTGTCCATGTGCATAGATCCCTGAAAGTTGGCACCCAGGTTGATTGGGTTGTTAAGAAGGCGTACGGAGTGTTAGCTTTTATTGGTAGAGGGATTGAGTTTCGGAGCCAGGTGGTCATGCTGCAACTGTACAAAACTCTGGTGCAGCCGCACTTGGAGTACTGCGTACAGTTCTGGGCGCCGCATTATAGGAAGGATGTGGAAGCATTGGAAAGGGTGCAGAGGAGTTTTACTAGGATGTTGGCTGGTATGGTGGGAAGGTCTTATGAGGAAAGGCTGAGGGACTTGAGGTTGTTTTTGTTAGAGAGAAGAAGGTTAAGAGGTGACTTAATAGAGGCATACAAGATGATCAGAGGATTAGATAGGGTGGAAAGTGAGAGCCTTTTTCCTCGGATGGTGATAGCTAGCACGAGGGGACATAGCTTTAAATTGAGGGGTGATAGTTATAGGGCAGATGTCAGATGTAGGTTATTCACTCAGGGAGTAGGAAGTGCGTGGAATGCCCTGCCTGCAGCAGTAGTGGACTCGCCAACATTAAAGGCATTTAAATGGTCATTGGATAAACATATGGATGATATTGGAATAGTGTAGATTAGAGAGGCTTTAGATTGGTTTCACTGGTCGGCGCAACATCGAGGGCCGAAGGGCATGTACTGCGCTGTAATGTTCTATGTTCTATGTTCTATTGCTACTTTGCCTCTGTTGATGTCGACTTTTTGCTATCAGTGCATGACCTATGTACTTGACTTCAGGTATCTTCAATTGCAATTTCTTCTTGATTAGTGTCAGATTCATCTGGCGAGTTCTCTCCAGCAGTCCTATTAATTTTTGATCGTGGTCCGCTATGGTTTTTTCCACTGTGTTTCCACATCCATAGACTAGCTGATCATCCACTGTGGCTTCTTCTCTGGGAAGATCGCTGACTATCTCATGCTGTTTAGATTGACACTCTTCTGGATCCGTGGAAATGCCAAGCAACATGCACAATCACCTGTATCTCCAGAATGTAGTTAGAAAGCTACTGCTTACATCCAGCTTCACAACGAGAATAGTAAAGCTCTTTGACTTGGCAAGTTGCAGCTAAATTCCTTTGATCGTTGGCATTGGGTAGTGAGCTCTCTTCAGTGCTTTATTTAAACCCTTTGTGTCTACACAAACTGACAGATTCCCAGGTTGTTTCACTGCAGCCATGCTGTTAATCCAGTCTGCAGGAGTTGTCACTTCCAATTTTTTTACAGAGACATGTTGTCCATGTGAAAATCTAGTATTGAACTCATTAGACTTCTTGCTCAAACCGATAAACCTGCAGATCCCATTCAAGGTCAAACACCCAGCGCTCCTGGGGACTTTCCTTCTCGACTTCTGCTTTTAGAACATAGAAAAGCTACAGCACAAACAGACCCTTCGGCCCACAAGTTGCGCCGAACATGTCCCTACCTACTCGGCTTACCTATAACCCTCTATCTTACTAACTTCCATGAACTTATCCAAAATCTCTTAAAAGATCCTATCGAATCCACCTCCGCCACCACTACCGGCAGCCAATTCCACGCACCCACCACCCTCTGAGTGAAAAACTTACCCCTAACATCTCCTCTGTACCTACTCCCCAGCACCCTAAACCTGTGACCTCTTGTGGCAACCATTTCAGCCCTGGGTAAAAGCCTCTGAGAATCCACTCTATCAATACCTCTCAACATCTTATACACCTCTATCAGGTCACCTCTCATCCTTCGCCTCTCCAAGGAGAAAAGACCTAGCTCTCTCAACCTATCCTCATAAGGCATGCCACCTAAGCCAGGCAACATCCTTGTAAATCTCCTCTGCACCCTTTCTATGGCTTCCACATCCTTTCTGTAATGAGGCGACCAGAACTGGGCACAGTACTCCAGGTGGGGCCTGACCAGGGTCCTATACAGCTGCAGCATTATCTCCTGATTTCTAAACTCAATTCCTCTATTGATGAAGGCCAGTATTCCATACACCTTCTTAACCACAGCCTCCACCTGCAACGCTGCTTTGAACGTCCTATGAACCCGGACTCCAAGATCCTTCTGATCTTCCACACTGCCAAGCGTCTTACCCTTAATATTATATTCTTTCATCCTATTCGACCTGCCAAAATGAACCACCACACACTTATCTAGGTTGAAGTCCATCTGCCACTTCTCCGCCCAGTCTTGCATCTTATCTATGTCTCGTTGCAACTGCTGACATCCCTCTACACTATCCACAACACCTCCAACCTTTGTGTCATCAGCAACCTTGCCAACCCATCCTTCCACTTCCTCATCCAGGTAATTTATAAAAATCACAAAGAGCAAGTGTCCCAGAACAGATCCCTGGGGCATTCCACTGGTGACCAACCTCCATGCTGAAAAAGACCCATCTACAACCACTCTTTGCCTTCTCTTTCTCTTTTCTCTTCAACTCCTTGCTGCGCAAGTCAAGGAGGGATTCTGATCATCTAGATTCATTGTACAATGCCACCTCCTTGCGAATCCACTTACCTCTTTTGGAGAGGCTGGCCCACTCAAGTTCCTATGCTGGGGAGTCTTTGGCTTTTAAAGAATCCTCATCAGCTGCCAGATCTCTCGGTACGGAGCAGTCGGAAGACTTTCCATCACTCATGCATCAATCAGTATAGGCCCAGCCTGCTCAACCTTTCCTCTTAAGACAACTCTCAATCCCAGGAATCAACGTAGTCAGTTTTATCTGAACTGCCTCCAAAACACGTATGCCTCTCCTCAAATAAGGAGATCAAAACAGTATGCGGTACTCCAGCTGTGGTTTCACCAATGCTGTGCAATTATAACAAGATTTCCTACTTCTATACTGTATTCACTTTGCAATAAACCCATCTGGCAGCTAAATTCTGAACCCACTTGCTCATCACCACCACCACCCCCCTCTCTCCGGCCCTCTGAAACCCACCCACATAACCCATCCCCAAACACATAGCAGTCCTAATGACATAGACATCAATACAAAGGCCTGTGACACCTGGCACTCAAGGTTGTGATGGATTCCTCCAATCTCTCTCTGACCATTTGCCGTGGGGCTGAAAAAGCTGACAGTTCCTCACACAATCTCTGACTCCATGATGCTATGACGTTGGGCAGAATCTTCTTCTCCCGCTCGTAGCGGGAATCGTGGCGAGCGGGGAGAGATAATTTGGTGTGAGTTGTCAAGAAAAAGGTTTGGAATTTTGTTCTCCCAACTTTCAAGGCGGGTTAAAGGTGAGTCGAGCTTCTCAATGAGCAATGAGGTACTTTATTTGCATTTGTTAGCATCTCATGAATGCCCATTAAAAGGCCAACTCATCAGAATCACATTCTCCCTCCAAATTAAGTGCCGTGTTAGAGGGTAATTGGGAAGTTCTGTTTCACAACAGAATGTAAGTGTCAAAGTTCCTTTTGTTTTCCTTCTAAATCTTCGCTGCTACATGTCAGGTGTCGGGAGCACAAGCTGTGCCAAGACTGGGCACTGGAGACGCGACCAGAGGAGAGGGCTGAGATGAAGTCAAGCTTGCGGGGGGCGGGAGGTGGGGGCATTAGGGAGAAGTGAAACAGATGCAGGATTCGGGTGGGGAGAAGGACAAGTGGGGAGGGGTGAAATGGAAGCAGGACTGGCGAGGGAAAGATTAGAGGCCTTGGGTGAAATACATATGTTGAAGAGACTGTCTGGAGAAGGTTGGGAGACTGTCCAAGGTATGAGGCTAAACTGTCTGGGGGCATGTTTAACAGACTGTCTGGAGACTAAAGTAATTGGAGATCCTGCTGGGACTCAATTAGAGGGCAACACTCTGGAGTCTAATTGATTGTGAAACTTTGAAGGAATTAATAGAAAATTAGAATCCATGAGATGTGGAAACAGATAGATCCAACATATGTGAAGAAGGTTATCTAGGATTGCAATGGGATCTTGATCAATTGGACCAGTGAGCTGATGAATGGCAGATGGAGTTTAATTTAGATAAATGCGAGGTGATGCATTTTTGTAGGTCGAACCAGGGCAGGACTTACTCGGTTAATGGCAGGACGTTGGGGAGAGTTATAGAACAAAGAGGTCTAGGGGTACATGTTCATAGCTTCTTAAAAGTGAAGTCCCAGGTGGACAGGGTATTGAAGAAGCCATTCGGCATGCTTGGTTTCATTGGTCAGAACATTGAATACAGGAGTTGAGGCGTCTTATTGAAGTTGTAAAGCCATTGGTAAGACCACACTTGGAATACTGTGCACAGTTCTGGTCCCCTATTATAGAAAGGATATTATTAAACTCAAAAGAGTGCTGAAAAGATTTACGAGGATGCTACTGGGACTTGATGGTTTGAGTTATAAGGAGAGGCTGGATAGACTGGGACTTTTTTTCCCTGGAGCATAGGAGGCTTAGGGGTGATCTTATAGAGGTCTGTAAAATAATTAGGGGCATAGATAAGGTAGATAGTCAACATCTTTTCCCAACAGTAAGGGAGTCTAAAACTAGAGGGCATAGGTTTAAGGTGAGAGGGAGAGATACAAAAGGGTTCAGAGGGGAAATTTTTTCTCACAGAGGGTGGTGAGTGTCTGGAATGAGTTGCCAGAGGTAGTAGTAGAGACGGGTACAATTTTGCCTTACAGGGTCTGGAGGCTGGGCCCGTTCCGTCTAGTGGATGGGTATAGAGGGATATGGGCCAAACATGGGCAATTGGGACTAGCTTATTGATAAAAACTGGGTGGCATGGACAAGTTCGGCTGAAGGGCCTGTTTCCATGCTGTAAACCTCCTATGACTCTATGATTCTGTATATTTACAATTGTGATGGCTACATACAGTGTGTGCATTCCATAATTTTAAATTTTCTAACTTCACTGCAATGTCAAGGTACAGTCCCAAAATCCACAGCTGAGTTGAAGGTAGCCTGCTGACTGTCATGCCCTGTTGACAAAGGAGACCTTGGCAGGTATCCTTTGGTGGCCTGAGGCCTTGAGGGCCCCAGCATGCTAAGGGTGTTCTGCTCAGGTGGAGGTGCACCCTCCTCTGTCTGACCTGCTGGAGTTGATACGGTCACTGGCAGAGTGGAGGTGGGGCACAGGGCATCTTGTAGTGTCATGGGTGGGTGCTCCATGGGTGCCTAGCTACCACTGCACCTCCTTGTGAGGGTCTGAGGAACAAGGTCACCTGGAAGGAGGTCCTGTTACCCGTCTCGCTTTACCACTGCATCTATGGGTACAATGATGGGGTGTAATTCCGAGTGCAAATCTGGCAGAAGTTGTAGGAGCTGGGTGTCTGATGCAGCCACCACCCTTCCTATGGAGACATCCATGCGCTCGCATGCCAGTGCCTCAACAATAGGCAAAACATGGATGGACTCCTCATCCTTCAGTCCAACCTACGGATGGCCTCTGACAACTTTGCCTTATGTTCCCCTGCCTGCCTCTGCATCTCCAAGGGCTGAGTATAGAGGCTTGACTTCTGAATTGGTCTTAGCAGGGGTTTTCAGCAGTTCTTTGAGTGTCAGAAACCTTGGCTGTCACTGCCCCCTCCAGCTGTGGACCTGTGTCTGTGCATTGACCAACAGATTGTGAACCCAAACCTGCTCTAGAACTGGGATCCACCAAGATGTATCTGCACTGATGGAGGGAGCAGGTTGGCGCAGTGTCGGTTCTTCCTCTGAGGATATGGAGGCTTCCTCCTCAGTGGGGGTCTGGGAGCTGGGCCCGTTCCGTCTAGTGGATGATTTCTTTCTCCATCTTTTACAAGTACCTGGAATCGAGAAAAGAGAGAATTAGTGATTGACTAAGCAGGTTCATCCATTCAAGATCACTCACAGTCAATGCCCGCATATTGTGGATGAATGCTGGATACATCCTCACTGGGATGCATCCTTACTGAAGGTGGATCTTGCCTTCTGCCAGGCATGGTCATGGTCCTCTCCTGCCAGCTCTGTGGCCAGTTCCTCAAAACAACTCGTGACGGATTTGCGGGATACCACCTTCAGTCTTTCCTCATTCTCTTTTCTTATTTGCTATCTTGTCCTGCAGAAAGACAAAATGATTGATAGTGAGGCAATTGTTTCAATGAGCAGTTTAGAAGCATACCAGCCTCTTGTTGCTGCCAATCCCTCCCCATCCAGTGATTAAGAAGCCGTTTGTTCAGGAAGTAATATGAGATGGAGAGCTGATAGTGGCTTGTACACTTTTAGTAATGATGTCCTATCTGCTGGTCATATGACAACTACATACATTCTAATACTTCTATTACCTGATGCCCTTATGAGAGGGTGAGCTTGCAGTGAGGAGAAATTATCCTGTTGGAGCACAATAGATAATTTACCTTTTTTTTCTGCAATGCAGAACAGTCCTTTTTGGGTCCCAAGGGTGCTAACCACCTAGGCAACCTTCTCACAGGCTGTTGTGGTCAGGTCAGAGGGCCTCCTGCTTCCATCCCTTAGATACAGCACCTTGCACTTTTTCTGGAAGATTTGGAGCAATGTCTCCAGGGAAGTCTTGCTGAATTGTGGGGCCAAAGGTTGCTTTCTTCTCTTTGACATTTGGAGATCTGATGTTCCTTTATGACAGGTTCCAATTAAATATGGCGGAAGAACCTTCGAACGACCCCATGAGGTAACGGAGAGTGACTTCCTGCCCGCCCTGCTCCGACATTCATTGAGCTCCTCACAGATGCACAACAAATAAACTGAACAGTGGGAAATCACGTGTATTCAGCCATCCTGCCACCCAATGGGAATCACTGCGACTTTCCCACCTGCTCACTTTCTTCTGCTGCCCAAGAATTAACCTCTTCACTAACTGCCTCCAAAGTGCAATTGGAGCCTGAAGCTTCTTGCACCATCCAACACTGACAGGCACTAACTGTCCCGCATCCACCAACTGTCCTTGTTGACTTGTTACGTGTAAGATACCATGTGAGGACCCAACTATCTGGTTTCCCAGTCCCACTGAGGCATATGTTTCTCAGCTGGTGAACAGTGTGCATGCGTCTTGTTACAGTCTACCCTCAGTGTGGGTGGTCTCTGAAGAGTCTTTGTCCTTCTTAAATTTTAAGTTTCAGTTTATGTTTTAGTGTCACAAGGAGGCTTACATTAACACTGCAAAGAAGTTACTTTGAAAATCGCCTAGTTGCCACACTCTGGCGTCTGTTGGGGTACCCTGAGGGAGAATTTAGCATGGCCAATGCACCTAACCAACTCATCTTTGGACTGTGGGTGGAAAATGGAGCACCCGGAGGAAACCCACACAGACACGGGGAGAACATGCAAACTCCGTGACCCAAGCTGGGAATCAAACCCGGGTCCCTGGTGCTGTGAGGCATTTGTGCTAACCACTGGGCCACCGTGCCACACGAGCTCCTGTGGGATGCTTGAAGAGACTCTGGAAAGGACAGGTTAGGTAGGTTGGTCATGGTAAATTGCCCCTTAGTGTCAGGGAGACTAGCTAGGGTAAATGCATGGGAGTATTGGAAAGGGGCTTGGGTGAGATTATAGTCGGAGCACACTCGATGGGCCGAACGGTCTCCTTCAGCACTGTAGGATTCTGTGATACTATAAGATGAAAGACATAAGAACATAAGAAATAGGAGCAGGAGTAGGCCATCTAGCCCCTCGAGCCTGCCCCGCCATTCAATAAGATCATGGCTGATCTGACGTGGATCAGTACCACTTACCCTTAATTCCCTTACCGATCAGGAATCCATCCATCCGCGCTTTAAACATATTCAGCGAGGTAGCCTCCACCACCTCAGTGGGCAGAGAATTCCAGAGATTCACCACCCTCTGGGAGAAGAAGTTCCTCCTCAACTCTGTCTTAAACCGACCCCCCTTTATTTTGAGGCTGTGTCCTCTAGTTTTAACTTCCTTACTAAGTGGAAAGAATCTCTCCGCCTCCACCCTATCCAGCCCCCGCATTATCTTATAAGTCTCCATAAGATCCCCCCTCATCCTTCTAAACTCCAACGAGTACAAACCCAATCTCCTCAGCCTCTCCTCATAATCTAAACCCCTCATCTCCGGTATCAACCTGCTGAACCTTCTCTGCACTCCCTCCAATGCCAATATATCCTTCCTCATATAAGGGGACCAATACTGCACACAGTATTCCAGCTGCGGCCTCACCAATGCCCTGTACAGGTGCATCAAGACATCCCTGCTTTTATATTCTATCCCCCTCGCGATATAGGCCAACATCCCATTTGCCTTCTTGATCACCTGTTGTACCTGCAGACTGGGCTTTTGCGTCTCATGCACAAGGATCCCCAGGTCCCTTTGCACGGTAGCATGTTTTAATTTGTTTCCATTGAGATAGTAATCCCATTTGTTATTATTTCCTCCAAAGTGTATAACCTCGCATTTATCAACGTTATACTCCATTTGCCATATCCTCGCCCACTCACTCAGCCTGTCCAAATCTCTCTGCAGATCTTCTCCGTCCTCCACACGATTCACTTTTCCACTTATCTTTGTGTCGTCTGCAAACTTCGTTACCCTACACTCCGTCCCCTCCTCCAGATCATCTATATAAATGGTAAATAGTTGCGGCCCGAGTACCGATCCCTGCGGCACGCCACTAGTTACCTTCCTCCAACCGGAAAAACACCCATTTATTCCGACTCTTTGCTTCCTGTCGGATAGCCAGTCCCCAATCCACTTTAACACACTACCCCCAACTCCGTGTGCCCTAATCTTCTTCAGCAGCCTTTTATGGGGCACCTTATCAAACGCCTTTTGGAAATCCAAAAACACTGCATCCACCGGTTCTCCTCCATCAACCGCCCTAGTCACATCTTCATAAAAATCCAACATGTTTGTCAAGCACGACTTTCCCCTCATGAATCTTACCTCAACAGATCTAAATACATAATTTAGATCTGTTGAGGTAAGAGGTATTAAGTGATTGTTGTGCACATGATGGTTTTCACATGAAGCCAGTGTTGCCTGCCATGTGACTGTGTGATTCTTAATTCTGTCACTAGGTAACTGGGAGACCCTCGTGTCTCCCTCTCCAATGGCTGGGCATTGTGAAACTCAGCTTATCTCCAGCGTCTCCTTCCCTGCAGTTGTCTGTATGGCATTGGCTGGTGTTCTGGTTCTCTGCCTTTCCCTGGGGGTTTTGTTCTCTCTTCTTCAGCAAACTGAAACACAAAGCAATCATATACTCAAAAAATGTAATATAGGAGACATAAGACTTGTCAGAAATGATTTATGCACCACACATGCATGGAATATTAACTCTTCATGATTCCAAAGAACCATCCCCAGTAGGAAAAAACAACTTGGACCAGTATTCTTATTTCCCTGTTTTTACTATTTTCTTTCTTTCTGGGTCCCTGTAACTTAAAGCTTTACCCATTCTCCCCATCCTCCAAGCTAATATTTTCTAATTCTTTCCTGTTGTGGATGCCCAACTTGCTACTATACCCTGTGAGTCAGGGACTGATTTTCATCTCTTCAAAACCTTCCTTCATAGATCTTGAAAAATGCTATACTTGATTTATCCATCCTCTTTCAACCCATGCCCAATTTCAAACCTGCCTGCATTAGCCAAGGCCTAGCCATATCTTAATCCCCCCATCGACATACACAGCTCTGAAGAAGAGTCATACAGACTTGAAGGCCGGAATTTTACCACAGAACAGAAATCTCCACTGGCCTCGGGTGGGATTTTACATAGAATCACAGAATCCCTACAGTGCTGAAGGAGGCCATTTGGCCCATCGAGTCTGCACCGACCACAATCTCACCCAGGCCCAATTACCGTAACCCCACATATGTACCCTGCTAATCCCCCGACACTAAAAGTCAATTTAGCATGGCCAATCAACCTAAACCGCACACCTTTGGACTGTGGGAAGAAACTGGATCCCCAGAGGGAACCCACGCAGACATGGGGAGAACGTGCAAACTCCACACAAACAGTGACCCAAGGCTTCAATTGAACCCCGGTCCCTTGTGCTGTGAGGCAGCAGTGCCATCCACTGTGCCATCGTGCCACCCCTCACAATCTCACCCGAGCGAGGTCATAAAATCCTGCCTGAAATGTTAACTCTGTTTCTCTCTTGACAATTGCAGCCAGGCCTGCTGAGTTTAACCAGCGTTTTCTGTTTTATTTTATATTGTGTGAGACATACTCATTTTCTCTTGTTTCAATCCCTTCAGTCCAGCTTCAGCCCTGTTCATAGCAGACAACAGCCTGGTCAAAATTATGAACAAGTTACCTTGCCTCTATCCATATATTGATGAACTCTACATTTGAATTTTCCATTGCTCTTCCAAATTATCTACAAACCCACCACTGCGTCCGGCCCCACAATTAACCCTCCTCACCACCATCTCCACTGTATTGTTATTAAGTTTATTTATTATTGTTGCAAATAGGCTTACATTAACACTGCATTGAAGTTGCTGTGAAAATCCCCTAGTCACCACACTTTGGTGCCTGTTCGGGTACACTGAGGGGGAATTTAGCATGGCCAATGCACCTAACCAGCACATCATTTGGATTGTGGGAGGAAACAGGAGCACCCGGAGCAAACAGGAGCAAACATGGGGAAAATGTGCAGACTCTGCACAGACCCAATCCGGGAATCTAACCCGGGTCCCTGGCACTGTGAGGCAGCAGTGTGCCACCTTACCCGGTGCTACCTCCTTCAAATAGTTCAAGTTTAACAGCCTCAATTTCAAATTGCTCCATATGGCTTCACCCACTTTGTTTCTGCAAATTTTTGCAGCCTTCTGCTCCCGTTCAGCTCTGCCACACTTCTACTTCTGCTGCACCCAGTGAGAGACCCCAGCCCAAACTTTAGGAACACCCTCTTTCGCTCACTCCCCAAAACACATCTCTTCAGTCCAGCTTTTGGTTACCTCCCCTAACCCTTCTGCAAAATGCTCAACATCTGCTCTTTTCCTTCTGTGAAGTGTTTTGAAAGCTTTCTTGGCATTAAAATGAGGTATTATAACTGTGAGTTGTACTTGTTGAGCAGATAATAGCCTCAAGCTCCAAGCTCCCACAGGTCCTCATGAGTACATTGTTTTGTACCTTTGGTCAAGGAAATGGACCTAATGGTGCACCAGATGGATTGGTTACAACATAACTTTTGATAGTTTTACACCTGCTAATTTACTGTGTAATGTGGATTTAAAACATCAAATTTCCCCAAAATATCTTGTTTCCTGTTGTGGGTTCAAGACTTCTACCAAACTTTGATTGTATGTTCAACAGGATGAGTTTTTTTAAAACAACCTTTATTCATAATTAAAGAATGTTTCAATGAAACATATTTCCTGAAGGTGAAATCGTCCAAGTTCTAATTTTAGATTATATCTCGTCATACAATTTAATTTATATTGAAAAAAATCACATTCTTTACCTGCAGAAATTCCTATTTGATCATGTTAAATTTGCATTTTCTATGTACAGCGCTGTTTATTCTGTCAAAAGGTTCCAAACATGAATATAAATATTGAGAGTCAGAGGAGCAAGACATACTTTCTATCACAAGAACACTCCTTCAACCCTTATAGTCAACTGAGGAAGACACTTGGTCACTTTATACAGTCATAGAGGTTTACAGCATGGAAGCAGGACCTTTGGCCCAATTTGTCCATGCTGCTCTTTTTTTTAAACCCTAAGCTAGTCCCAGTTGCTCACGTTTGGCCCATATCCCTCTATTCCCATCCTACCCATGTGACTGTCTAAATGCTTTTTAAAAGACAAAATTGTATTCGCCTCTACTGCTGCCTCTGGTAACTTGTTTCAGACACTCACCACCCTCTATGTGAAATAATTGCCCCTCTGGACCCTTTTGTATTTCTCCCCTCTCACCAATCTATGCCCTCCAGTTTTAGACTCCCCTACCTTTGGGAAAAAATATTGACTATCTACCTTATCTATGCCCCTCATTATTTTATATCCTCTATAAGATCCTCCCTAAGCCTCCTACGCTCCAGAGAAAAATGTCCCAATCTATCCAGCCTCTCCTTATAACTCAAACCATCAAGTCCCGGTAGCATCCTTGTAAATTTTTCCTGCATTCTTTCTAGTTTAATAGTATCCTTTCTATAATAGGGTGACCAGAATTGTATATGTTATTCCAAGTGTGGCCTTACCAATGTTTTGTACAACTTCAACAAGACGTTCCAACTCCTGTATTCAATGTTCTGTTCAATGAAACCAAGCATGCTGAATGCCTTCTTCACCACTCTGTCCACCTGTGACTCCAGTTTCAAGGAGCTATGAACCTGTACCCCTAGATCTCTTTGTTCTGTAACTCTCCCCAGTGCCCTACCATTAACTGAGTAAGTCCTGCCCCGGTTCAATCTACCAAAATGCATCACCTCGCATTTATCTCAATGAAACTCCATCTGCCATTCATCAGCCCACTGGCATGGAGCAGATATTATGACAGGATTGCTAAACCACCTCAAGCAATACACTTTGGTGACACAACGCTGCGGAAAATACCTGGTCGGTGTAGCTGGAATAAGGCCCTGAGCAGATGAGTTCAGAGCCCTCTTGCTTCTGAGCTGGAAGATTCCTGGTACAATTCTCATGCCAAGGAACATAACAACTAGGAGCAGGAGTAGGCAACTCATCCCCTCAAACCTGCTCCGCCATTCAATACAATCATGGCTGATCTCATCTTGGCCTCAACTCCCCTTTCCTGATCGCTATCCCATTACTAACTAAAATCTGTCTATTTATGTGGCTCCAAGCAGGTTATTAACCAACCTTCAAAGTACTTCCAACACTCTGCACCATTCTCCAAGGAATTCCAGAATCTGAAGAAAGGCAAAAATAGCGTGCACTTGGAGTTGGAGCATTGCATGTGTGGTGGGTTCTAGAAGACATATCAAGCAGTGATAGCACTCTCTCAAAGAAATTAAGTATCTTGAAATGCAGCCTCTCATCCAGCCATCAACTGGAGCTCTTCAGTGTAATTGATCAAAGCTTTCCTATCATGTCAGTTTCACCAAAACACTATCCATAAATCCCGGTGAGTTGCTGAATAGATGTCCTGGCTGGGAAATGGAGAAATGAGGGATAAGACTTCACTGACTTTTTAGGCAATTTATTTACATACACAATGGATTCAAGATTTGCCTTGGATTCTGCCCGAGTGAAATCCGAAAGGCGGGATGAGATCAGGATCCCAACCTGTGGTAAACCACTGTTATCTGTTATCTGTAGTGGTTAACCACCATAGTTAGTATTTCTCAGTACCTGTATATGTGGCACATCCCTGTCGGTTCCGCCCAAGTCTCCTCCCCCGGGTCTGGGTATAAAGGCGGTGGCTCCTCCCCCTTGCTCTCAGTTCAGACCCGATCACCGACAGGGATGGCTCCAAGTTCTTGCAAATAAAAGCCTGTTTGTCTTGCTCTCAACTAGTCTCGGCTCGATTGATAGTGCATCGCAACCAAATGTCACTTTCAGGGAATCTTACTCCCTGCATCCCCACCTCTGTTTGCCTGAGAAAAAAACTCCCCTACTCTAGCCTCCTGTCAGCACCAATAGTATCTGAGTGCTTAGCATGGAATTTATCAACTAACTCCTCAGATGACTCCTCTATTGTCTCTCTCTCTTTCTCTTCTGTGCTCCAAAAAGAAGCGAAATAATTCTATCTCCTGAAACTTCTGTAAGTTAATTTGTTATTTTTTAAGTGTAAATCAAACATTGATGATCTTTAGAACTTATAGCGAAGCTTATAAAGAAGTATCAAGTGATCCATTTGATGTACTAATATCTAATGACATCATTTTCCTTCATTTAGAACTATTATGTTTGCACACTTCAGTGGTGTGTGTATTAATGTCAAGATAACCAGTGTTTTTGCTTGGAGGCTTCAGTGTTAAATGTGCTAATATCACAATAACCTCCCTCCCCACCTCCTCTGCCCACTCCCCTCCTCTCCCCCCCCCCCCCCCCCCCCCAATGCTCAGACACCCACCCCCTCCTATATCTGCCAAACAACTCGATACCACCACCCCCGCCACCTGGTCCATCCCAACCTGACGCCCCACCCATTCTCCCCAGGCCCAAACCAACTCTCTACTCTAACCACCCCCATCCCCTCCCAACCTCAAGCCCAACTGCCAACTCTCCACTACCTCACGCCAGGTCCGTCCTGCAACTCTCTGCCCCCCAATACCAGGCCCGATTTCTGATTTGAGTTTTGCTGATCTGAACTTTACTTTTTTGAACAGTGGAAGGGACATGTTGTTGCATATGATCCGCCGTATGGCCTACATACCTAGCTTGCACTGAATTCATATACCACATTGTGCATTTGTGTGAGGGGCAGAACATCTTAGAAGCAGCATCCTAGAAACCATAGAAACCCTACAGTGCAGAAGGAGATTGTTCAAGCCCATCGAGCCTGCACTGACAACAATCCCACCAGGCTCTATCTCCATAACTCCACACACTTACCCAGCTAATCTCCCTGACACTAAGGGGCAACTTAGCATGGCCAATTCACCTAACCCAGACATCTTTGGACTGATGGAGGAAACCGAAGCACCCGGAGGAAACCCACGCAGACAATGGGAGAATGTGCAGATTCCGCACAGACAGTGACCCAAGCCAGGAATCAAACTCAGATCCCTGGCGCTGTGGGGCAGCAGTGCTAACCACTGTGCCACTGTGCCGCCCCTGTTTGTGGTGAATGCCACTCCTGTTGCTGCTGTATGCTAGCAGTGTGAAACAGCTAGCTTCACCTGTTGTTCAAATATTTCAGATACTCTGCCCTTCCAGGGTAATCTGAGGTAGACTGGGCACATTTCAGGGTCAAAAGTGATGGTTTTAGGCCCATTTATGAATTTGTGTGATACACAGCATGGGATGATCCAAAGCTCAAAACACATTGTCCAACATTGGATTTCACTTCACTGTTGGACAACATTAACTAAATAATCTTCAGCGTGCTAAGAATTATGCTAGCAACCAATTTAAGATTGTCAGTTAGGCTCGCAGTGTGGCACATTTGAGTATACTGGGACCTACATATATTAATACTCAGGGTCTTGTTCTTTGCAGACAGAAAGAACAGGTGCACACATTGCATCTATTTCAGCTAAACACAATAAGTGACAGACATTTGATTGTTCATTCCTCAGGACAACCCCTTGACCATTTAAAATCAAGCTGCCTGATTTAAATTTTAAACACTGCTTGACAGTGAACTGTCAGTCACCATCAACTGCTGCATTCTCCATGGCAATGCCTCTACCAATCAGAGTCTACATCTCAACTAATCAGCACTTTCTTCTCATATTGTATAAATCTGTTATTTCCCCTGATATTGGTATTCTTGTGAATTGTCCTGGTGCGTTCGGGGATCAGTTTAGCTCAGTTGGCTGGATAGCTAGTTAGTGATGCAGAGTGATGCCAACAGCACAGGTTCAATTCCTGTACCAATTGGGGTTGTTCATTGATGTGGAGATGCCGGCGTTGGACTGGGGTAAACACAGTAAGAAGTTTAACAACACCAGGTTAAAGTCCAACAGGTTTATTTGGTAGCAAAAGCCACACAAGCTTTTGGAGCTCCAAGCCCTTTCTTCAGGTGAGTGGGAATTCTGTTCACTACAGAATTGGTGAACAGAATTCCCACTCACCTGAAGAAGGGGCTTGGAGCTCCAAAAGCTTGTGTGGCTTTTGCTACCAAATAAACCTGTTGGACTTTAACCTGGTGTTGTTAAACTTCTTACGTTGTTCATTGAATCATAGAATCCCTCCAGTGTAGAAGGAGGCCATTCAGCCTATCGAGCCTGTACTGACAACAATTGCACCCAGGCCCTATTCCTGTAACCCCACATTTATACCTACTAATCCCCCTGACATTAAGGGGCAATTTAGCATGGCCAATCAACTTACCCCACACATCATTGGACTGTGGGAGGAAACTGGAGTACCTGGAGGAAACCCACGCAGACACGGGGAGAACGTACAAAATCATGAAGACTCCACGTTCTCAGCCTTGCTTCTCGCTTGAAGTGTGGTGATCCTCAGGTTAAATCGCCACCAGTCAACACGCCCCTTCAAAGAGGAGAGCAGCCGACGGTTGAGACTATGGCAACTTTATTTTTCTTTTACCTGATGAGTGCAAGTCTCTGTTTTTCAGCGATATTCAAGAAACAGAAACTTACTGCAAATGTTCTGCAATTAGGTTTCAGCCAATCAATATTACAGTTCCAAGGATTCAGGCTTCAGATGCAAGGTTTAACAAAGCAATTAAATGTCCATATTTGGAGGCTGATACGTATGCACAGCAGGAGAGTGGCACACTGTAAAATTTGATAGAAAGCAAAATTGTTTTAATGGGTGTACTGATTTAATACAAGGTAACTTGTGATTTAATTTCTCAGTTTATTTATTGCAATACTGCCCTGCGGCTACTCTAATCATCACTGAATAATATGTATCAAGTTGGGATTTGTTTTAGCTTCTGTGGGTTAATGTTGTGTTCGAGGAAGAGTCCAAATTCAAGAAACCAAGCCAAATGAAATACTCAGAATGTGTCCGATTTTACAATCCGATGATGTTACACTTATCTGTGACAAATTCAAGGCACGTAGTTGAAACTTTGAAACTTTCTAACACTAATAGATGAGATGTCAGCAAATTTCTGCCATACCTGTAACGACTTGTGTTTTGTATAGTAACTTTAACATAGTAATATGTCCTTAGAAGCTTCACTGGAATTTATAGAAACAGAAGTTGTCATCAAGGCACATAAGGAGATTTAAGGGCATGTAATCAAGAGCTAGGTTAAAGAAATATATTTTAGAAACATCGAAACCAGAAGGAGGAGAAGGCCATTCGACACTTCGAGCCTGCTCCGCCATTCATTCTGATCATGGCTGATCACCAAATTCAATATTCTGATTCCCCCTTCCCCCGATATCCCTTAATCCCTTTAGCCCCTAGAGCTATACCTAATTCCTTCCTGAAATCACTTGCTTTGGCCTCAACTACATTCTGTGGTAGTGAATTCCACACATTCACCACGCTCTGGGTGAAGAAATTTCTCCTCACCTCAGTTCTTAAAGGTTTACTACTTATCCTCAAACTATGACCCCTCGTTCTCGACTCCCCCATTATTGGGAACATTCGTTCTGAATCTACCCTGTCTAATCCTATTAGAATTTTGTAAGTTTCTATGAGATCCCCTTTCACTCTTCTAAACTCCAATGAATATAATCCTAACCAACTTAGTCTCTCCTCATATGACAGACCTGCCATCCCAGGGATCGGTCTTGTAAATCTTAGCTGTACTCCCTCTACAGCAAGGACACCCTTCCTCAGATAAGGACACCAAAACTGCACACAATACTTCAGGTGTGGCCTCACCAGTGCCCTATAAAATTGCAGCAAAACATCCCTCTCCCTATACTCAAATCCTCTCACTATGAAGGCCAACATACCATTTGCCTTCTTTCCTGCCTGCTGTACCTGCACGTTTACTTTCAGTGATTGATGCACGAGGACACCAAGGTCTCACTGAGTATCCATCTCTCTCTATTTACACCCATTTGAGTAATAATCTGTCTTTAAGGATGTCTCAAGAGAAGAAGAGAGGGCAGAGAGATTTTGGAAGGGAGTTCCAGAGCTCAGGGATGAAGACAGGCCGGCCAATCTTGTAGTCATTTAAATTAGGAAAGTTCAAGAGGCTGAAATTTGAAGATGCAAATATCTCCCAGATTATGGAGTTGGCAGAGATTATAGGGAGGGGCAGAGACTAAGGAGCAACTTGAAAACAAAAAATGAACAAAATTAAAATTGCAGTGTTGCTTAACTGGGAGTCAGTGTCGGGCGACGATGGTGGGTGAACAGAAAACTTGGTTCAAGTTAGGACATGGCAGCAGAGTTTTGGGTGACCTCGAGTTTATGGAAGGAGGAATTTGCAGTGCGAGTTAGAAGTGTGTTGGAATGGTCAGGTTTCGAGATAACAAGGGCATGGATAAGGCTTCCAGCTGTAAGTAAACCTACGGGTGGTGTTAGAGGTGAAAGTGTACAGTCTGGTGCAAATGTGTGATGAGGAGTTCATTTCAGGATCAGATATGACACCAAGGCTGTGAAAGTTTGTTTTAGCTTCAGATAATTACTATGGAAAGGGACCTGGTGGCTCAGGAACAGAGGTTGTGGCAGGGATCGAAGGCAGGGGTCTGGATTTTTGCCAAGTCAGGATGACTTGGGAGCTTTTTGAGAAGGGTGGGCATGTCCCAATTCTGAGATTCCTGCCCCCATTCCCATTTCCTGCAATTTTTGCCAACAAAGAATAAAGGATCAGTAGGCCACCCACATGCAGCACCCCCAATCTTCCCAGCCCCGTTGCAGGGGTGAGCAGCTTAACCCTTCCCTCCCCCCTTTAATTCAAGTAGAATTGGACCCCTTCAGTAAATGTTGGCTGTTCAGGGCTTTTAGGAGAAGGGATACAAGAACAGCAGTCTTCCTTTCAAAAGAACATGTGTGAATGAGTGGTATTTGTGGATCTGCTCAAAAAAAAACCTTGTTACTTTAAGGCTCATTGGTTATTTAAATAGTGTTTGCTGGGCAAGGAAGGTCCATGAGTTGGCATGAGATAGCATGGGGGTTGGGGTGAACACCATAGGGCTGAGAGGGGGGCATGTGATGGTATGGGTTAGCATAAAGTTATAAGAACGAATGGAGGATGTGTGGGGCATGAACATGGAGGTGATATGGGAAATGGGTGGAGTGTGAGAGGTGAGGGTTAGAGGGACGAACAGCGTTTAATACAACGAGGACAAAGTCCCATTGAACCGAGGTAAGCCTTCTAAGCCAACCTACCTCAGCATTCAGCCTCCTCCATGGCCACCTCCGCCATGCTTGGGCCTGACTCCATCCCACATCAAAAGCTCCCCTCCCATGCCCCTCCCCCTCCCTGGTACACAAACCACAACATTTGGGACCTTTCTACTGAGTGCGTCTGACGAGTCAGGAAATTGCCACCTCGGTAATGAAGCCATCCATCTCGGCAACAAAAATATGGACAAGAGTTTTGGAAGAGGTGAGAATGAACTTGGAAGGTGACAAGGCTTTCAACGACTTTAGAGAAGAAAGGCAGGTTGGTGATGTGGAGGTGGTTTGCAATAGGGAAGATGGGGAATTGACAGAGGAGTAAAAGGTATTCTGAGGAGAGGTTTAGTGATGCTAAATTTGAAGGTGAGGGGAACAGAATTTTGGCAGATAAATCCTTCAATAGTATCAGTTAACATGGGAGTCTGAAAGAGAGGGTGATGGCCTGCTGCCTAGTGGCAATAGGCTTGAGGTAACAGGAGCTGGTGTGGAAGTTACAATGCTCAGATTATAAAAAAATCATGCCTCCTCTGTAACAGCTTGTGAAAATTTTATTAATTGCAGACCTTCAAGAGAGCCTGTCTGCTTTGGATTAATCTTTTCCTTGCCTAGGCCTCAATACATTTTGCTTTTTGACCTTCACTGGAGGTGAACAAGATCAAATTTTTTTCCATAATAAATACCAAAGGCAAGATATGGGGATATGCCATGCAAATGAAGGATTAACAGAAGTCAATTTTTCATCGAATGCGAAAGGGTGAAAAGCCAGGATTTAATTGGCAAATATGTATGTCAATGAAAGATGTGAAAAATCTCTTGTTCCTGATTTGCTGTAATGGACTATAACTGCTGAGCTGTTTCTCTGTAACCTCAGAACCACTCCAGCCATTTCGATGGAGGGAGGGTGGGGGTTCTCCTTGTGCACAAGTAATTCAAGACATTGCATTGGATGCATGGTGTCAGCACTGTTTGTATTAAAAGTTGACTAAGTGTGCCTAAGTTTGGTGGTACCCAAGGATCTCTGACACCAGGCCTTATGGACAGAATGAGCTCAAAATGGTCATGGAAGATAAGAGAGATAAGAAAGCTGCAAGCCAAGGACTCAGGTGTAGGAGTCTTCAAAGATGTTTGCCTTGGTGGCTCGGGGAAGATAGGGAAGTAGGGAAAACAGAGGTAGCTGATTGGATAGTCACACACCAATGCACATGAAAAAACAATGCAACAGGTTTTCTCTTGCAACATTGGAACAGCAGCTGAAACAGATACATTGTGTTGAACGGGAGCCATGTTATTGCCAGATGAATTTTGATTTCAGTAAAAGAATATATTCATACGGAGGGAACAAAAAGAGGCCTGGGCTTTATTTAAAGTCTCCGGGCTAGTGTCCTCATTTTCCAGGTTGGATCTCAACAGCAAGTAGCACAAAGTCATCTGATTGAAGGCCACCCATCCAGCAGGTAAATCCATGGAATTGGATCACACTATTCCTTCCACATGAAGCACCATGGAATTTTTTTTAAAGTTAAAGGAGTTATATTAAAACAACTTGTTGCACTCAATCATTGCTGGCATCTTCCAAAGAAGACTTGATGAGTTGTGGAGCCCTGAGGTATAGTGTCAGCAATATTAAAAGCAAAATGATTGAAGTGGAGCATTAATCGTAAACCCATTTAGTAGGTCAGGCCATGAAATTAATATGCCATTATAGTGTTTGGTGGAGGAGCACCGATTCATTAAAATACATCAATTTGTCATTATGCTTTTTTGCTGAAGGAAGTCTTTAATGTGAATAGTGATTCATAAGCATTTCCCCAAGTTAAAACACTGATGGGAAAGAGGATATGAGTGAGTAATGGTCTGGGTCGGCAGATTTTGGGACTTCTTTGAAATTTATTTTTCTAGCCCCCACATTTTGTTCTATTGAAGTAAGAACAAACTGACCCTTTCGTTAAGCAGATGAAAGGTTTCAATTGCAAGGAGCTGCAATTATCCACCACCTTTTAGATGTGATGTGGAGATGGTGGTGTTGGATTAGGACGAGCACAGTTAGAAGTCTTGTATCACTAGCTTTCGGAGTGCTGCTCCTTCATCACCTGTTGAAGGAGTAATGCTCCGAAAGCTTGTGATTCCAAATAAACCTGTTGGACTTTAACCTGGTGTTGTGAGACTTCTTACTGTACCTTTTAAGTGTTAAATGCAGGATAGTAATCTCAACTATATTTCAAAAGTGCCCACAAGGATTGAAAAAATTGTAAAGTGGTATAATGATCGAAGAACAAGTAACGAGCCAAACTCTTCACCAAAAAATACGTTGAATTCATCTTTCTCATGGCAATAGTGTGTTGTGAGATTTTGTGGCGAGCATTCCTGCCTCTGAACCAGAAGCTCTGCCTTCGAGGTCCACGATGTGGAGATGCCGGCGTTGGACTGGGGTAAACACAGTAAGAAGTTTAACAACACCAGGTTAAAGCTCAACAGGTTTATTTGGTAGCTTTTGCTACCAAATAAACCTGTTGGACTTTAACCTGGTCTTGTTAAACTTCTTACTTTCGAGGTCCACTCCAGGACTTGATTGCCATGGTAGTTGTGTTCAAAACATGACCAAACAGGTTGTTTATCAACCTGTAAATCCTTCCAACACACTGTAGCAGGCAATGAGGACAGGAGCGCTTCCTGGTCAAACATGCTTAACATGGAGTGGCGCTCTTCAAAATATTATGACATGTTCCTGGAAAAGATAGCCATAGAAACTGTCATAAGCTTGCATTTCATCTGTCTCATGCATCTCTAGGCACATGAAGAGAAAGAAGAAAAAGAATAGTATGTTAATTGCCTAGTGATCGGCTAGTGGAAGGTAGAGAGTATGTGGTCTCTGAGGCAACTCTTTCTCCTTCTGGTTACTGATAGCCAGAATTGACCAAATTGCTTTTTTACTGCATCTCGTACACTACTGAGGAAGAACCCTGTAGAAATGTTAATCCTATTCATGCATATTTATGAACTGTGCTGAAACCTAAACATCTGTCATTCTGGCAAGAGACACATTTTAGAAATAGGCCAACCAAATCGACAGCAACCTTAAACCCTGCAACACATACCTTGCCATAAATAATCAAATGAAGGATTGCCAAGGTTACACTATGACCCGGATTTTAACCATGATGGAGAGTCATAGAGGTATACGGCACAGAAAAAGGCCCTTCAGCCCATTGCGTCTGCACCAGCCAAAGGGACAAAAGAGGTCAAAGTTGCTAAGTCCCTATCCCAACATATTCCATCTCCACTTATAGGGGCTGGAGTCAGGCTGGCTTTCGCACATACAAGAATTGCAGAGGTGGCTGGACATTTAAATCACAGCTACTTCCACTTCCTTCCGATTTTTGATCCCAGCTGTGTAACGCCCAGCATGCGCAAAGCAGGCCAGGGCACAGGAGGTCTGTTTTCTGTGTGCTTGCTTTGGAGAACAAAGGTAGCCCACTGGAAAGGTGAGGTATCCCTCTGAAATTACATTGAAGTTTCATGAAATGCCCCAGAAGTACCAGGACCTTAGCTCTCACTGTCCTTTCATGATTGAAGGGATGTCAAGGCAAATTTATTTTGCTCCCACTGGACTAAGGTGCAAGGAGAAACAAAATACCCAAGGCAGTATAGATCTAGGGCATGGCACTGTCTCACATAGGGGCAGTTCAAAACCAGTTGATGTGAGCATCTGGAACCCAGAGAGAGGGCCGGAGGTCATGAGAAAGAGGCCGTGACATTGGTCACATGGCGCATCTACAACTGGAGCTCATCAGGATTTTGTAGATTCCTGTCTTGGTTAAGGAGCTTGTTTTAAACTTCAACAATTCTGAAGAAAATCTTTTGAACAAATTACTTTGGCCAGCTAGTTGCCTTCTTAAGCTTGGAAAATCAAGTTGAAGCTAATTTTTTGCTCTGGCTTCTCTTAATTTCTTTTTCATTCATGTACATGTTATGATGTTCACTCTGAACTCAGACTGCAGTTTTCTTCAAGAAATGCTTGTTAAAACAGTTTATGTATCAGTGCTGTTTGATTATTGCGCTGAATAAAAAAATATATTTCAGCCATTCTTTCAGTCTTTGTTTAGAGTCCATTTGCGATCTGGCTAGATCCTTTGACTCTGCCTTTGATTGGGTTTTGCAATGGGACTCTGATGGAATCCTTTACTTTGCAGAATGGATCTTTCTTCAGCTTCTTTGACAATCTCCAACTGTGTATTTGAGATCTTCAAGTTAGGCCTACCTCTCTCAGACTACAGTTTCTTTATTTCTTCATTATTAGGGATATTAAGGTCCTTCGTCTGCTGCCACCATGCTATAACATTGTATGTTGTCTCATGAAGTGGTCTAGAAGCTTGCATGGTTGAACAATAATTTTATTAGGAACATACAACTACATGTAGAACCATAAAACCCCTACAGTGCAGAAGGAGACCATTCAGATCATGGGGTCTGCACCAATCTCTGGAAGAGCATCTTACGCAGACCCACCCCTGCAGCCCATCCCCATAAAGCCACGTATTAACCATGGCTAATCCACCCAGCTTACACATCTTGGAACACGAATGGATAATTTAGCATAGCCAATCCACCTAACCTGCACATCTTTGGACTGAGGGAGGAAACCAGAGCACCCGGAGGAAACACACGCAGACACAAGTAGAATGTGCAAACTCCACATAGTCACCCAAGGCCAGAATCAAACCCAGGTCCCTGCTGCAGGGAGGAAGCAGTGTTAACCAATGTGTCACCATGCCACCAAATGTGCCACCATGCCACCAAGTCCTGATGAGGTGCTATCATCATGGCAACTTCTACCAGACTGTCGTCACTACCTCAGTTTACTATTCCCATGTGACACTCTACAGCACAATGTGGGTGGCACTGTTTCTGCAGTTAACCCTTACAGTCCCAAACACCGTAACACTACGGCTGAGTTAGGTAGATCCCTTTCCTGATTGACAAGGGAGTCAAAGGGTTAGAGACAGGCAGGAACGTGGAGTTAAGGCCAGAATGAGATCAGCCATGATCTTATTGATTGGCAATGGCCAGAATGGCCTACTCTTGCTTTTATTTCTCTTGATATTATGATTTTATTCTTGTCAGTCAGGTGTTTGTCCAATTTCTAAACTGCTGGGATTTATACAAATCATTACTAATCATTCTGCTCTCCTTTATTCATGAGAAATCTGCTGACTAGATGTTCAATTTTACTATATGATATAGGAATACACCGTCTATTCTTGGACTATCAGTTTGGTTCCTTGGCAATATTTTTCACTTCTGAGTCCGAAAGTTAGTTCAAACTGGGCTCAAAGGCTTGAGCACATAATCCAAGCTCAATATCCTTTGGCGTGCTCAAGGAGCTCAAAATAACTTTAAAACCCACTAACCAATTCATGGTACAATGCGGGCGGGGAGGGGGGGAGGGTTGCATTTGTTATAAAGGGACCTATGTGTGTCATATCAGATCTTCATTCACATCAGAAAGAAGGAAGAAAATATTCTGGGGAAGATTAATTCAATTCAGAATTTTTATGAAGTTATTAGAAAAATATAGGAGGTTCCATGGAAGCTCATGATGGAAAGTTCTGGTCACTGGAAGGGAGCTTGAAGGGAACTGGAGCAGGAGCTTGATGACCTCCATCTAATTTGGGAGAATGAGGAGTTTATAGACAGTAGCTTTAGGGAGATAGTTACACCTAAGCAGCAGAGCACAGGAAATTGGGTTACTGTAAGGAGAGGAAATGGGAATGTGAAAGGACGGGCAGAGCAGGGTTCCCCTGTGGCCATACCCCTCCACAACAGGTATACTGAATTGGATACTGTTGTGGGAGATGCTTTACCTGGGACAAGCTGCGACAGCCGGAACTCTGATACTGGTTCTACAGCGCAAAAGGGTGGGAGGAAGAAGAGGAGCGCAGTAGTGATAGCGGACTCAATGGTCAGAGGTACGGACAGGAGATTCTGTGGTCGGAGCAGAGACTCCCGCATGGTTTGTTGCCTCCCGGGTGCCAAGGTCAGGGATGTCTCTGATCATGTGCACAGCGTTCTAAAGTGGGAAGGTGATCAGCCAGATGTCGTGGTACACATCGGTACAAATGACATAGGTAGGAAGAGTGAGGAGGTCCTAAAGAGAGAGTACAAAGAGCTTGGAAAGAAGTTAAAAAGCAGGACCCCGAGGGTAGTAATCTCAGGATTGCTACCTGTACCATGTGCCAGTGAAGGTAGGAGTAGGATGCTTTGGGCGGATGAACACGTGGCTGAGGAACTGGTGTAGGGGGCAGGGTTTCCGATTCTTGGATCATTGGGACCTCTTCTGAGGCAGGTGGGACCTGTACAAGAGAGATGGGTTACACCTAAACTACAAGGGGACCAATATACTTGCAGGGAGGTTTGCTAGTGTTATTGGGGAGCATTTAAACTAGATTTGCAGGGGGATGGGAACCAGAGGGCCAGAACAGATAGTGGAGCAGGGGTAAAAAAACAGGTTAGTTCAAGTAAAATCACAAATGGAAGGGTTGAGTGTGGTGGAAATAACCTTTTGAGGTGTGTCTATTTCAATGCCAGGAGTATTGTGGGGAAGGCAGATGAGCTGAAGGCGTGGATAGACACATGGAAATATGACATTATAGCCATTAGTGAAACTTGGCTACAGGAGGGGCAGGACTGGCAGCTCAATGTTCCAGGGTTCCAATGTTTCAGGCGGGATAGAGGCAGAGGGATAAAAGGTGGGGGGTGGCATTATTGGTCAGGGAAAATGTTACAGCGGTACTCAGGCAGGATAGATTAGGGAGCTTGTCTACAGAGGCCCTATGGGTGGAGCTGAGAAACAGGAAAGGTATGACCACATTAATGGGGTTGTATTATAGACCACCCAATAGTCAGCAAGAATTGGAGGAGCAAATCAGCAGAGAGATAGCTGACAACTGCAAGAAACACAAAGTTCTGATAGTAGGGGATTTTAATTTTCCACATATAGATTGGGACTCGCATACTGTTAAAGGTTCAGACGGGGTAGAGTTTGTAAAATGTGTTCAGGAGAATTTTCTACATCAGTATATAGAGGTGCCAACTAGAGAGGATGCGATATTGGATCTCCTATTGGGAAATGAGTTAGGGCAGGTGATGGATGTGAGTGTGAGGGAACACTTTGGATCCAGTGATCATAATGCCATTAGTTTCAACCTCATCTTGGATAAGGATAGATCTGGTCCTCGGGTTGAAGTTCTGAACTGGAAAAAGGCCAAATTTGATGAAATGAGAAGGGATCTGGAAAGTGTGGATTGGCACATCCTCTGGTAAGGATGTAAATGGAAAGTGGGAGGCCTTCACGGGAGAAATTTTGAGAGCGCAGAGTTTGTATGTTCCTGTCAGGATTAAAGGCAAAGTAAATAGGAATAAGGAACCTTGGTTCTCGAGGGAGATTGTAACACTGATTAAGAGGAAGAGAGAGTTGTATGAAATGTACAGGCAGCAAGGAACAGATCAGATAATCGAGGAGTATAAAAAGTGCAAGAAGCTACTTAAGATGGAAATCAGGAGGACTAAAAGAAGAAATGAGGTTGCTTTGGCAGACAGAGCGAAGGAAAATCCAAAGAGCTTCTATAGGTATGTTAGGAGCAAAAGGATAGTGAGGGATAAAATTGGTCCTCTTGAAGATCAGAGTGGTCGGCTATGTATGGAACCGAAAGAGATGGGGGAGATACTAAATGGGTTTTTTGCATCCGTATTTACTAAGGAAACGGGCATGGAGTCTACGGAAATAGGGCAAACAGGTAGAGAGGTCATGGAACCTTTACAGATTAAAGGCGAGGAGGTGCTCGCTGTCTTGAGGCAAATCAGAGTGGATAAATCCCCAGGACCAGATAGGGTATTCCCACAGACCTTGAGGGAAGCTAGTGTTGAACTTTCAGGGGCCCTGGCAGACATATTTAAAATGTCAGTATTCACAGGGGAAGTCCGGATGATTGGAGGGTGGCTCATGTTGTTCCGTTGTTTAAAAAAGGCTCCAAAAAAATCCGGGAAATTATAGGCCAGTAATTTTGACGTCGGTGGTGGGCAAGTTATTGGAAGGTGTGATAAGAGATAGGATCTACAAATATTTGGATAGACAGGGACTTATTAGGGAGAGTCAACATGGCTTTGTGCGTGGTAGGTCATGTTTGACCAATCTATTAGAGTTTTTCGAGGAGGTTACCAGGAATGTGGATGAAGGGAAGGCGGTGGATGTTGTCTACCTGGATTTCAGCAAGGCCTTTGACAAGATCCCACATGGGAGGTTAGTTAGGAAGGTTCAGTCGCTGGGTATACATGGGGAGGTAGTAAATTGGATTAGACACTGGCTCAATTGGACTCCTCCGGAAGGCCGCTGCCCTCGACTTGACATGTATGTCCAAGCCATCAGGAGGTGTGTCAACACCAAATTCATCAGCCGCACTCACAAGACAGCACCGAACATCACCCAAGCACAACGCAACGCCATCCACGCTCTCAAGACCAACCGCAACATTGTCATCAAACCAGCAGACAAAGGAGGGGCCATCTTCATACTGAACAGAACGGATTACTGCAAAAACGTGTACTGACAACTGAACAACGAGGAACACTGCAGACAGTTACCCACAGATCCGACCAAAGAACACACCCGTCAACTCAACACTCTGATCAAAACCTTTGATCCGGACCTTCAAAACACCCTCTGTGCTCTCATCCCACGTACTCCACGCGTTGGAGATCTCTACTGCCTCCCAAAGATACACAAGGCAAACACACCCAGCCATCCCATCGTTTCAGGCAATGGAACCCTGTGCGAGAACCTCTACGGCTATGTCGAGGGCATCTTGAAACCCATTGTACAAAGAACCCCCAGCTTTTGTCGCAACACTACGGACTTCCTACAGAAACTCAGCGCACATGGAGCAGTTGAACCAGGAGCACTCCTCGTCACAATGGATGTCTCGGCACTCTACACCAGCATCCCCCATGATGATGGCATTGCTGCAACGGCCTCAGTACTCAATGCCGTCAACTGCCAGTTTCCAGATGCAATTTTACAACTCATCCGCTTCATCCTGGACCACAATGTCTTCACCTTCAACAACCAGTTCTTCATCCAGACACACGGAACAGCGATGGGGACCAAATTCGCACCTCAATATGCCTACATCTTCATGCACAGGTTCGAACAAGACTTCTTCACCGCACAGGACCTTCAACCGATGCTATATACCAGATACATCGATGATATTTTCTTCCTTTGGAGTCATGGTGAGCAATCACTGAAACAACTATATGATGACATCAACAAGTTCCATCCCACCATCAGACTCACCATGGACTACTCTCCGGAATCGGTTGCATTCTTGGACACACGCATCTCCATTAAGGACGGTCAACTCCGCACCTCACTGTACCGCAAGCCCACGGATAACCTCATGATGCTCCACTTCTCCAGCTTCCACCCTAAACACGTTAAAGAAGCCATCCCCTACGGACAAGCCCTCCGAATACACAGGATCTGCTTGGATGAGGAGGATCGCAACAGACACCTCCAGACGCTGAAAGATGCCCTCATAAGAACAGGATAGGGCGCTCGACTCATCGATCAACAGTTCCGACGCGCCACAGCGAAAAACCGCACCGACCTCCTCAGAAGACAAACACGGGACACGGTGGACAGAGTACCCTTCGTCGTCCAGTACTTCCCTGGAGCGGAGAAGCTATGGCATCTCCTCCGGAGCCTTCAACATGTCATTGATGAAGATGAACATCTCGCCAAGGCCATCCCCACACCCCCACTTCTTGCCTTCAAACAACCGCGCATTCTCAAACAGACCATTGTCCGCAGCAAACTACCCAGCCTTCAGGAGAACAGTGACCACGACACCACACAACCCTGCCGCAGCAACTTCTGCAAGATGTGCCGGATCATCGACACATGTGAGAACACCATCTACCAGGTACAAGGTACCTACTCTTGCAACTCGGCCAACATTGTCTACCTGATACGCTGCAGGAAAGGATGTCCCGAGGCATGGTACATTGGGGAAACCATGCAGACGCTACGACAACGGATGAATGAACACTGCTCGACAATCACCAGGCAAGACTGTTCTCTTCCTGTGGGGGAGCACTTCAGCAGTCACGGGCATTCAGCCTTGGATCTTCAGGTAAGCGTTCTCCAAGGCGGCCTTCACGACACACGACAGCGCAGAGTCGCTGAGCAGAAACTGATAGCCAAGTTCCGCACACATGAGGACGGCCTAAACCGGGATGTTGGATTTATGTCACCTTATCAGTAACCCCCACAGCTTGCCTCCTGGACTTGCAGAATTTCACTGGCTGTTCTGTCTGGAGACAATACACATCTCTTTAACCTGTGTTTAATGCTCCCTCCACCCATATTGTCTGTACCTTTAAGACCTGGCTGGCTGTAGGGATTCGCATTCTAATCAGTATTCTATAACTTGTTTTTTTGTGTCTCTGTGCACTGTTTGAGAGCACATTTCCACTCCATCTGACGAAGGAGCAGCGCTCCGAAAGCTTATGGTATTTGCTACCAAATAAACCTGTTGGACTTTAACCTGGTGTTGTGAGACTTCTTTCAATGGAAGAAGCCAGAGAGTGGTTGTGGAGGATTGCTTCTCTGAGTGGAGGCCTGTGACTAGTGGTGTGCACACAGTAAGAGTTTTAACAACACCAGGTTAAAGTCCAACAGGTTTATTTGGTAGCAAATATCATTAGCTTTCGGAGCACTGCTCCTTCGTCAGATGGAGTGATGGCACACTAGTGGTGTGCCGCAGGGATCGGTGTTGGGTCCATTGTTGTTTGTCATCTATATCAGTGATCTGGATGATAATGTGGTAAATTGGATCATCAAATTTGCTGAGTGGACAGTGAGGAAAGTTTTCAAAGCTTGCAGAGGGATTTGGACCAACTCGAAAAATGGGCTGAAAAATGGCAAATGGAATTTAACGCAGACAAGTGTGAGATATTGCACTTTGGAAGGACAAACCAAAGTAGAACGTACACGGTAAATGGTAGGACTCTGAAGAGTGCAGTTGAACAGAGGGATCTGGGAATACAGGTACAGAATTCCCTAAAAGTGACATCACAGGTGGATAGGGTCGTAAAGAATGCCTTTGGTACATTGGCCTTTATAAATCGGAGTATCGAGTACAAAAGTTGCAGTGTTATGGTAAGGTTATATAATGATGTGGAGATGCCGGCGTTGGACTGGGGTAAACACAGTAAGAGTTTTAACAACACCAGGTTAACCTGGTGTTGTTAAAACTCTTACAAGGTTATATAAGGCATTGGTGAGGCCGAATTTAGAGTATTGTGTACAGTTTTTGTCACCGAGTTACAGGAAGGATGTAAATAAGGTTGAAAGAGTGCAGAGAAGGTTCACAAGGATGTTGCCGGGACTTGAGAAGCTGAGTTGCAGAGAGAGATTGAATAGGTTGGTACTTTATTCCCTGGAGCGTAGAAGAATGAGGGGAGATTTGATAGAGGTGTATAAGATTTTGATGGGTATAGATAGAGTGAATGCAAGCAGGCTTTTTCCACTGAGGCTAGGGGAGAAAAAAACCAGAGGGCATGGGTTAAGGGTGAAAGGAGAAAAGTTTAAAGGGAATATTAGGGGGGGCTTCTTCACGCAGAGAGTGGTGGGAGTGTGGAATGAGCTGCTGGATAAAGTGGTAAATGCGGGGTCACTTTTAACATTTAAGAAAAACTTGGACTGGTTCATGGATGAGAGGGATGTGGAGGATATGGTCCAAATGCAGGTCAGTGGGACTAGGCAAAAGATGGTTCAGCACAGACAAGAAGGGCCTAAAGGCCTGTTTCTGAGCTGTAATTTTCTATGGTTCTATGGTTCTATATGTCTTTGTGGGATTTTATTCTCCACATGAATTTCATAGAAACATCGAAAAACTACAGCACAAACAGGCCCTTCGGCCCACAAGCTGTGCCGAACACATCCCTACCTTCTAGACCTACCTATAACCCTCCATCCTATTACGCTCCATGTACTCATCCAGAAGTCTCTTAAAAGACCCTATTGAGTTCGCCTCCACCACCACTGACGGCAGCCGATTCCACTCGCCCACCACCCTCTGTGTGAAAAACTTACCCCTAACATCTTCCTGTACCTATCCCCCAGCACCCTAAACCTGTGTCCTCTCGTAGCAGACATTTCCACCCTGGGAAAAAGCCTCTGAAGAGTCCACCTGATCTATGCCTCTCAACATCTTACACACCTCTATTAGGTCTCCTCTCATCCTTCGTCTCTCCAAGGAGAAAAGACCGAGCTCCCTCAGCCTATCCTCATAAGGCATGCCACTTAATCCAGGCAACATCCTTGTAAATCTCCTCTGCACCCTTTCAATCTTTTCCACATCCTTCCTATAGTGAGGCGACCAGAACTGAGCACAGTACTCCAACTGGGGTCTGACGAGGGTCTTATATAGCTGCATCATTATCCCCGGACTCCTCAATCCCTCGATTGATAAAGGCCGGCACACCATACGCCTTCTTAACCACCTCCTCCACCTGCGGGGCCGATTTCAGAGTCCTATGGACCCGGACCCCAAGGTCCTTCTGATCCTCTACAGTACTAAGAGTCTTTCCCTTTATATTGTACTCCTTCATCCCATTTGAGCTACCAAAATGGACCACGACGCATTTATCTGGGTTGAAGTCCATCTGCCACTTGTCCGCCCAGTCTTGCATCCTATCTATCTCCCTCTGTAACTTCTGACATCCCTCCAGACTATTCACAAACCCACCAACCTTCGTGTCGTCGGCAAACTTACCAACCCATCCCTCCACTTCCTCATCCAGGTCATTTATGAAAATGACAAACAGCAAGGGTCCCAGAACAGATCCCTGGGGCACACCACTGGTGACCGACCTCCATTTAGAAAAAGACCCATCTATACCCACTCTCTGCCTCCTTTGGACAAGCCAGTTCTGGATCCACCGGGCAGCAGCCCCTTGGATCCCATGCCCTCTCACTTTTTCTAGAAGCCTTGCATGGGGGACCTTATCGAACGCCTTGCTAAAATCCATATAAACCACATCTACCGCCTTCCCTTCGTCAATGTGTTTCGTCACATTTTCGAAGAACTCCACCAGGCTCGTAAGGCTCGATCTGCCCTTGACAAAGCCATGCTGAGTTTTCTTGAGCATACTAAACCTCTCTAAATGCTCATATATCCTGTCCCTCAGGATCTTCTCCATCAGTTTACCAACCACTGAGGTTAGGCTCACCGGTCGGTAATTACCTGGGCTATCCCTATTCCCCTTCTTGAAAATAGGAACCACATCCGCAATCCTCCAATCCTCCGGCACCTCTCCCGTCTCCATCAACGACGCAAAGATCATCGCCAGAGGCTCTGCAATCTCTTCCCTCGCCTCCCACAGTAACCTGGGGTACATCCCATCCGGACCCGGCGACTTATCTATCTTGATGCCATTCAAAGATTCCAGCACAACCTCTTTCTTAAAGTCCACATACTCAATCCTTCCAGTCCACCGCACGCCCGCAGTACATCCACCCAGGTCCTTCTCCTCTGTGAAGACCGAGGCAAAATACTCATTGAGCACCTCTGCCATTTCTACTGGTTCCGTACAGACTTTCCCACCTTCACCTTTTATAGGCCCTATTCTGTCACGTCTCATCCTTTTACTCTTCACATATTTATAGAACGCCTTAGCGTTCTCCTTAATCCTACCTGCCAGGGCCTTCTTGTGACCCCTTCTGGCTCTCCTAATTTCCTTCTTTTGTCTCTTCCTCCAAGCCATATACTCTTCTAAATCCCTATCTTCGCCAAGCTCTCTGAGCCTTTTGTACGCTTTCCTTTTCTTCTCGACTAGGTCCCGCACAGCTTTCGTGCACCACGGTTCCTTTAACCGACCAACACCTCCCTGTCTGCTCGGAACGTTGTCCTGTAGAACTCTAGACAGACATTCAGTACATTTCCCCGAGAATACCTCCTTCCAATTTACTCCTCTAATTTACTGTCTAATGTCTTCATATTTCCCCTTACTCCATATAAACACTTTCCTAGCTTGCCTGATCCTCTCTTTTTCCAATGCAAGCCTAAAGGAGATAGAGTTATGATCGCTATCCCCAAGATGCTCTCCCACTGAGAGATCTGACACCTGTCCAGGTTCATTGGTCAGTATCAGATCAAGTACAGCCTCTCCTCTTGTCGGCTTGTCCACATGCTGTGTCAGGAAACCCTCCTGAACACACCTAACGAACTCTTCCCCATCCAATCCCCTTACCCTAGGGATATTCCAATCTATGTTTGGGAAACTAAAGTCTCCCATCACAACAACTCTGCTATTACTGCATCTCTCCAGGATCTGTTTCCCTATCTGCTCCTCCACCTCCCTGTTACTATTGGGCGGCCTATAGAAAACTCCCAGCAAAGTGACCGGCCCCTTCCCACTCTGAACTTCCACCCACAGAGACTCGGTGGACAATCCCTCCACTGCATACACCTTCTCTACAGCTGTGACACTATCCCTGATCAGCAGTGCCACTCCACCCCCTCTCTTGTCTCCCTCCCTGTCCTTCCTGAAACACCTGAATCCCGGCACCTGGAGTATCCAGTCCTGTTCCTGAGACATCCAAGTCTCCGTAATGGCCACCACATCATACTTCCAGGCATCGATCCACGCTCTGAGCTCATCCCCTTTATTCACTATACTCCTGGCATTAAAGTAAACACATCTCAATCCTTTGGTCTGAGCTCTCCCCTTCTCTATTCCCTGTCCATCCGCCCTCTTGCACTGCCTATAACCCTTCTCTGTTTGCGAGCTACCTTCCTCACTCTCAGTCACCTCATTTTGATCCCCTCCCCCCAACCTATCTAGTTTAAACTCTCCCCAGTAGCCTTAGCCAACCTTCCTGCCAGGATATTGGTCCCCCTGGGATTCAAGTGCCACCCGTTTTTTGTGTACAGGTCACACCTGCCCCTAAAGAGGTCCCAATGGTCCAGGAACCTGAATCCCTGCCCGCTGCACCAGTCTCTCAGCCACACATTCATCCTCCACCTCACTTCTACTTTTCTTATTCTAACCAAATCAATTTAGCATGGACACTTTCCTCCCTCATTCATTGATCTATTTTCCCTTTAGATGTATCTATGTTAGTCATCTGAATTACTTCTTGTGGGAATGAGTTCCACATTCCAACCACTCTTTGGGTGAAGCAGTTTCTCCTCAATTTCCTATTGGATTTAGTAGTGACGAACTTTTCTTTATGACCTCTAATTCTGGTGTTCCCCAGAAGTTGAAACAACTTCTCGACATCTACCTATCAAACCCTTTTCATCACCATAAGAACCTCAATCAGTTCAATCCCTCAGGCTCCGCTTTTCAGAAGAAAGAAGCCTCAGTCTGTTCAAACTTTATTGATAGGTGTAACCTTTCAATTCCAATATCTGGTCAATCTTTTTTGTGCATTCCCTGATGCTTACAAATCTTTTTTTCAAAAGAATAATATGGAAACCACAGAATTGTTCACAGCGCAATGAAGGTGACCTAACCAAGGTTCTCTGCTTTTCAGTCCTATTCCTTTAGAAATAAACCACACTGCAATTTTTGCTTTAGTAATGACCTTAATCTGTGCTGCTACTTTGAGGGATTTGTGTGTCTGCAACCCCAGTTCCCTTTGCTCCTCTACCCCATTGAGACAAAGATGTTTGTGGTTTCCTTATATTGCCTTAACAATCTTTCACCCAAAATGCACGACCTCACACATCTTTATTGAAGTATTTTTGCCAGTTCAGTTCCCACTTTGCAAGTCTTCCTCTTGTCAGTTATTCTCTGCATTAATTATACTTTTCTGTTCGATATTGTCTGCTAATTTTGCAATAGTACTTCTGATTGCCTCATCTGTTTTTTACGCAAGTAGTGAACAACTGTAGTTCTGGCACTGATTGCTGTGGAGCACCACTTCCCACCTTTTGCCTTTAGCTGTTAGTCTCTCATCAAAATCTTGTTGCCATTCATGCCCGTGGGATTTTACAGCCCCACCAATGGCACAAGCCCCGCCGCAGGTTTCCCAGCTGCAAAGGGTGCGTTCAACAGGAAACCTCTTTGACAACAGTGGGACCATAAGATCCCTCCACCAGTGAGTGGTGCACCACCTCCCACCAAACACGCTGCGGAGAGGGTGAAAAGTCCCGCTCTCTGTTTCCTGCTTTGTAGCTAGCTGACTATCCACTCTGCTACATGTCCTCCAACTTGATATCATCTGACCTTAGAAATGAGTCAATTTGTGATACCTTATCAAGCCTTTTGAAAATCCAAACATATTACCCTTGTTTATCCTTTGTGCTATTTCAATGAATTCAATAAGGTTGGTCAAGCACAACCTTCCTTTCGAAAACCGTGCTGACTACTCTATTATATTTTCTGCTTCTGGATGTTTCTCTATTGTTTCTATTATCTTTCCAACCACTGATGGTAAGCTAATTGGTCTATAGTTCCAATGGCTTGTTCTATCTCCCTTGCTAAATATAGGAATTACATTAGCTGTCTGCCAGTCTTCTGGCACTATTTCATTTTCTAATGAAATTTTAAATACATGTAATAATGCCTCTGCTGTCTCTTCCTTAACTCATTATTTATTGTTCATAAAATTGTTTGGCGGTTTGAACTGAAGGCATATTTTTATTGTTTCATGGCACATGAGAATTGCTGGCTAGGCCAGCATGTATTGCCCATCCATAATTGCCCTTGACAAAGTGGTGGTGGCTTCTTCAACCACTGCAGTCCATGTGGTGTATACCCACAGTGCAGTTTGGATGGAATGGTGAGAGACTTGTACAGGAATTTACAGTTGGTGGTGTGTCCGTGCAGTTGCAATCCTTGATCTTTTAGGTGGTAGAAACTGAGGTTTGGAAGATGCTGTTAAAGGAGGCTTGACAAGTTGCTGCAGTACCTCATATATATGATGTACATTGCTGTATCTGTGTGCCTGTGGTGGAGGAAGTGAATGTTTAAGTTGGCGGATGGGGTGTTGATCAAGCAGGCTGCTTTGTCCTGGATTGTGCTGAGCTTCTCGCATGTTTTTGGAGCTGCACTCATCTAGGTAACTAGAGAGTAGTTCTGGCTTGTGCCTTGCAGATTGTTGATGGGCTTTGGGAAGTCAAGAAATGAGTAATTCACTGCAGAATTCTAAGCCTCTGGCTTGCTCTTGTAACTATTGTATTTATATCATTGGTCCAATTCAGTTAAAGAACAAAGAGAACAAAGAAAATTACAGCATAGGAACAGGCTCTTCAGCCCGCCAAGCCTGCAACAACAATGCTGCCCATCTGAACTAAAACCCCCTACTCTTCCGGGGACCATAATCCATCTATTCCCATCCTATTCATGTATTTGTCAAGATGCCCTTAAAAGTCACGATTGTATCTGCTCCCACAAGTTTCTGATCAATGATAATTTCCTGGATTTTGATGGTGAGAGATTCAACAGAAGTAATGTCATTGGATATCAAGGGAGATAACTAGATTACCTCCTGTTTGGAAGATGAATGTTGCTGACTCATAGATGGCTAATAACATTCATGCAACACATCAACCTAAGCCTGAATGTTGTCCAGTGTAATGACTACCTCCCCAGTTAAGGTTCCCAAATGTTGTTGATTTGGTCGAGACCCTACATTTTATCACTGTCCAACTGGGATACACCAAAATTGTTACAAACCAGGTGAGGAGGGATGAACTGGTTCCCTGTCTTATTCAAGCCTTTCTGTTGGTAGCAACAAGATTTAATCTAAAAAAGATCCCTTTTCACAGTGCAATTCCCTAATTATGTGAGAGGCTATGAGTTTTCCGCAAAAAACATATGTGGTTTGCACACATAGATTCAATCTAACAACAGATTTATTCTAGGACCTCTTGCCTGCACAGATTACAAACTGAAAGTAAAGAAACGGTCTCTGCAACACCCTAATGACATCAAAATTAAATCATGTGATCAGTAGTTAAAGCAATCATGCACTATTAAATGTATAACATCCAGCTCCCTTTACTTCTGTGATCATGACAACAAATTATTATAATGTTATATACAAGATCAATAATACACTAGACACAGTACTATGCATTATTAATCATTACACACTGTCAATAAGGAAGTCAATCAGGAGTATGTCCATTTCTCTTTGGTTGCATACAGCATTCTGGAATTTGTCTGTCCTTGACCCTAGATATATGATTTAAAACTTCAGTAGACATTTCTTCTCTTGAAACTAATTCTGTACCATTCTCACATGATATAGTAGTAGAGAAATGAGCACCAAGCAATTCAGATACAACTAAGTCTTCCATAGCAATATTTGCAACACCAGGGATTAAGGAAACTGGTACTTCAGGAGATGATTCTGAGAAATCAATTTGAGATGACAGCAATTGGTCAGCATGGCATCACCAAACTGACTGGTATGTCTCTGAACTTGAAGAACTGTCACAGGCAAATGATCTACCAGCAAAAAATAAAGAATATTAGCAAAGCTAATGATGGTATCTGCTCAATAGGTAAAGGTAAGTGTAATATTGCATCAACATCAGCATGGTACACTGATTGACAATACTTTATATTCTAGGAGCGTGCAGATAAGATCAATGGCCATCTTTGCAATCAATTAGCAGCTAACAATGGTATGCCTTTATACAGTCCAAAAATAGTAGTTAAGGGTCGATGATCGATCAATAATGTGAAATGACGACCACATAAATAATGATTAAACCTTCATAGCCAAAAATTATACTTAATGCTTCTTTTTCAGTTGAGCATAGTTAGATTCAGCACTAGGCAGAGTCCGTGAAGCAAGAGCTATTGGTTGTTCTCCCAAAGGCATAGTATGTGAAACAACTGCCCCTATTCCATAAGGTGAAACATCACAAGCAAGCAGTAATGGTAGCTCTTGGATTAAAATAAACCAATACTTTAGACTTTTGTTTCTTTCTTCAACACGCACATTTGATGTCCCCCTTTTTACCACAATTTTCCATCTTTGCACCAGCTGTCAGTTGCTGTGTGCCCAGTTTTTGCACTTCAGTGGCAATTTCAAACCTATGCCTGTGTTCGGATCTCAGCTGACATTTTATGGACTTTAGTGCTCAACTTAATTGTTGGACTTCCTTAGCCACTAATGCCATAGAGATCATCCTTCTTTAGGTTTATGTTGCTTTCAGTTAACAACATTTGCTGGACAGCTTCCCTTCTTAACCCACACATTAGCCTGTCTCTAATGGTATCATTCAAGGCATCTCCACATTCCCAATATTCAACGAATGTCTTCAAAATAGCTATGAACGATGTGATTGATCATCTTCTTGTTTGTTACATTTACGGAACCTGAATCTCTCGGCGATGAACAAAGTTCTCGGTGAAATGTAGCAATATCTCCACAATCTCATCATAGGTTTTTGAGCCTGGTTTTCCTGGCTCCATCAACCTTCTCAGGAAGTTGAATGTTTTCCTTCCATTGTACTCTGGAAAATTGGGACTACAATAGCTTCCACAATTTTATTCGCTTGGACAAAATAATCAAACCTTTCAGAATATGAACTCCACTACTCAGTGTTCTCATCATACGATGTCACAATGATGAAAATTCAATTTTTACTCTGGAAAGGGTTTGTGTAAGCATGATGTGCCCTGAACTTTTTAGCACTACCTTGCTTCTTTTTCAAACAAGTTACCGCTGAGCTCAGTCTGTTTCCTTCCAAGTTTTGCAACAGCCCGAGCTCTAAACGAATGTTGCAGGGCACTTGCTACTCACAGTGCTCCCTGTACTGTTCCAGATCTTTCTAGGACAGAGCACATGGCGAGCTTCTTTTCAATGTTGTTTCCTCCAAAATCATTTAAATTGCATTTCCTTTGATGGCTGCTACCAATATTGGTACCCCTCTGTCGCCAGCTTTGGTATAGCGATGCTTTTTATATTCTTAAGTCTTCCTGCATATCTGCAGCATGGAGTGACAAAGTTTCCGTTGTTCAACCAAATTTCTGCAACTCTTTCTTGGATGTTTGCAGTGTGGATCAACCACCTCATCACCAGATTCCTTTGTGGTATTTTTAAAGGGTAGGCTTGCAGACTAGGAAGGTGCAACAAACAAATGATAGCTTTACTGGAAAAATGTTTACTCTACAGGCCTTTAGGATAGACTGTCCATCTGCCCACACACAGGAACGATGATGTCATCAATATATCATGTGACTGGAATCTTAAAGTGACCTTGTTCCTACTAGGAACAAACATGAATACACAAAAGCAACTTCATCAGGTTAACACCTCATTTTTGCCTCACCTGAAATGTTCAATTTGGGTTCTGCCAGGGCTGCTCAGCTCCAGACCTCAAACAGCTTTAGTCCAAAGATGGACAAAAGAGCTGAACTCAAGAAGTGATATGAGAATGATTGCTTTTGACATCAAGGCAGCATTTGACCGAGTGTAGCATCAAGGAGCTCTAGAAATACTGGAATCAATGGGAATTAGAGGAAAACTCTCCACTGGTTGGAGTCATACCTAGCGCAAAGGAAGATGGTTGCGGTTGTTGAAAGTCAGTCATCTGAATCCCAGGGTGTTACAGGAAGAACTCCTCTGGATAGTGCCCCAAGCTGAACCATGTTCAGCAACTTATTTAGTGACCTTTCCTCCATCATAATGTCAGAAGTAGAGGTGTTTGCTAATGTTTGCATAATCTACTGGAATGAGATCGAGAATCTGGTGAACTGGTGCGGCAACAATAATCTCTCCCTCAATGTCAACAAAATGAAGGAGATTGTCATCGACTTCAGGAAGCGTAAAGGAGAACATGCCCCTGTCTACATCAATGGAGACGAAGTAGAAAGGGTTGAGAGCTTCAGGTTTTTAGGTGTCCAGATCACCAACAATCTGTCCTGGTCCCCCCAATGCCGACACTATAGTTAAGAAAGCCCAACAGCGCCTCTACTCTCTCAGAAGACTAAGGAAATTTGGCATGTCAGCTACGACTCTCACCAACCTTTACAGATGCACCATAGAAAGCATTCTTTCTGGCTGTATCACAGCTTGGTATGGCTCCTGCTCTGCCCAAGACTGCAAGGATCTACAAAAGGTCATGAACATAGCCCAATCCATCAGGCAAACCAGCCTCCCATCCACTGATTCTGTCTACACTTCCCACTGCCTCGGCAAAGCAGCCAGCATAATTAAGGACCCCACGCACCCCAGACATTCTCTCTTCCACCTTCTTCCATCGGAAAAAATATACAAAAGTCTGAGATCACGTACCACCCGACTCAAGAACAGCTTCTTCCCTGCTAACATCAGACTTTTGAATGGACTTACCTTGCATTATGTTGATCTTTCTCTACACCCTAGCTATGACTATAACACTACATTCTGCACTCTCTCGTTTCCTTCTCTATGAACGGCATGTTTTGTCTGTATAGAGTGCAAGAAACAATACTTTTCACTGTATGTTAATATATGTGACAATAATAAATTAAATCAAATCAAATCAAAATCAATTCATTCACAGCAAGACCTGGTCAATATCCAAGCTTGGGCCGATGAATGGCAAGTAACATTCATGCCACACAATTGCCAGGCAATGATCATCTCCAACATAAAAGATCCAACCATCTCCTCTTGACATTCAATGACATTAGCATCACTGAATCTCTCACTGAACATCCTGGAGGTTACTGTTGACCAAAAACTGAACTGGACTAGCCATATAAATACTATGGCTACTACAGAAGGTCAGAGGCTGGGAATTCTGCAGAAGGTACCTCTTAACTCCACGAAGCCTGCCCATCTACCAGGTACATGGTACCTACTCTTGCAACTCGGCCAACGTTGTCTACCTGATACGCTGCAAGAAAGGATGTCCCGAGGCATGGTACATTGGGGAAACCATGCAGACGCTACGACAACGGATGAATGAACACCGCTCGACAATCACCAGGCAAGACTGTTCTCTTCCTGTGGGGGAGCACTTCAGCAGTCACGGGCATTCAGCCTTGGATCTTCAGGTAAGCGTTCTCCAAGGCGGCCTTCACGACACACGACAGCGCAGAGTCACTGAGCAGAAACTGATAGCCAAGTTCCGCACACATGAGGACGGTCTAAACCGGGATGTTGGATTTATGTCACATTATCAGTAACCCCCACAGCTTGACTCCTGGACTTGCACAATTTCACAAGCTGTACTGTCTGGAGACAATACACATCTCTTTAACCTATGTTGAATGCTCCCTCCACCCACATTGTCTGTGCATTTAAGACCTGGCTGGCTGTAGAGATTTGCATTCTAATCAGTATTCTGTAATTTGATTTCTGTGTCTGTGCCCTGTTTGAGAACAGAGACCACTCCATCTGACGAAGGAGCATTGCTCCGAAAGCTTATGGTATTTGCTACCAAATAAACCTGTTGGACTTTAACCTGGTGTTGTGAGACTTCTTACTGCACCATCTACAAGGCAGATGTCAAGAATGTGATGTAAGACTCTCCGCCTGCCGAGAGGAGCACAGCTCCAACACCACTCAAGGAGTTCAACACCATCCAGGATGAAGCAGCATTGACTGGCAACCATTCGGCACCTTCAAATTTCAATCCCTCCACCACTGAAAACTATACTTCACTCATGAGGAACTCACTGAAATCTTTCACCTATTGACCTACCTTGCATTAAGTTGATCTTTTCCTGCACCCGAGCTATGACTGTAACACTACATTCTGCACTCTCTCATTTCCTTCTCTTTGAACGGCATGCTTTGTCTGTATAGCGCGCAAGAAACAATACTTTTCACTGTATGCTAATACATGTGCCAATAATAAATCAAATCAAATTAAAATGTGGCTACCTCATGAAGGTAAATGGCGTGTTTTCATTATGCTTTCAAGGATATGGGCATCGCTGACTAGACCAGCATTTATCGCCCATCCCTAGTTGCCCTTCAGAAGTTGGTGGTGAGCTGCATTCTTGAACCACTGTATCCATGTGATGTAGGTACACCCACAGTGCTGTTAGGAAGGGAGCTCCAGAATTCTGACCCAATGATAGTGAATTGACAGTGATATATTCCCAAGTCAGAATGGTGTGTGATTTGGAGTGGAACTTGCCAGTCTTGGTGTTCCCAAAGAAAAAGAAAGATGGCAAGTGGCACCATTTTCATTCTTTCATGGCAATAGTGTGTCCCAGTAAGAATTGCATCACAACTTGAACTCAGCTATAATATAAAACTCAAAACATCTTTAAACCTTTGTGGCTCAAATTGTGGCTTATAAATATATATTTTTGATTTACGAAAAAACTGTTGTTGAATGTTTTATTAACCATCAACTTATGGTCAAATTATATCCGACACCTGCCAGATTCTGAGTTCCTTTTATAAGAATGAAGTCTACAGATTCTGTGCTGAGAATTTCATCAGCTTTAATCATCCCCTGCCTCTGGCATACGTTTCTCTCTGGGACTAATTTGCAGTGCTGTTTAACGGTCACCAAAATAATGGCTGCAGTCATTCCATTTTACCTAAAACCTTCCTGACCCTTGCATTCCATCTACTGCATTTACCCCATATTCATTCTGTCTGCTATTTAATTGCCCTGACTGAAGAAAAGCTGCAAAGTTTAAATGTGCTGCCTGCACAAGTGTTTGAATGCAATAATAAACTAAACACATAGAGCTGCCCTAATATAAAAGTAAAATACTGTGAATGATAGAAATCTGAAATGAAAATGCTGGAAAAACTCAGCAGGTCTGGCAGTATCTGTGGGGAGAGAAGCAGAGTGAATGGATGGCATTTTCCCATCCTGCCCTCCACTGAAATTTTTTGATTGGATTTGATTTACGATTGTCACATGTATTGAGATTCAGTGAAAAATATGGTTTCTTGTGCGTTTTACAGACAAAACATATCATTCATAGAGTACATGAGGAAGAAGTAAAGGAGCGGGTGCAGAATATAGCGTTACAGTCATAGCTAGGGTGTAGAGAAAGATTAACTTAATATATTTTGATTTGATTTGATTTATTATTGTCACATGTATTAGTATACAGTGAAAAGTATTGTTTCTTGCGCACTATACAGACAAAGCATACCGTTCATAGAGAAGGAAATGAGAGGGTGCAGAATGTTCTTTTGTCAGTTGGTACATGACCTCAGGCTTTTGTATTTTTTTCCTGATGGAAGAAGGCGGAAGAGAGAATGTCCGGAGGGTGTGGGATCCTTAATTATGCTGGCTTCTTTGCCGAGGCAGCGGGAAGTGTAGACAGAGTCAATGGATGGGAGGCTGGTTTGCCTGATGGATTGGGTTATATTCACGACCTTTTGTAGTTTCTTGTGGTCTTGGGCAGAGCAGGAGCCATACCAAGCTGTGATAAAACCTGAAAGAATGCTTTCTGTGGTACATCGGTAAAAGCTGATGAGTGTCGTAGCTGATGCGCCAAATTTCTTTAGTCTTCTGAGAAAGTAGAGGTGTTGGTGGGCTTTTTTAACTGTAGTGTTGGCATGGGGGGACTAGGACAGGTTGTTGGTGATCTGGACATCTAAAAACTTGAAGCTCTTGACCCTTTCTACTTCATCTCCATTGATGTAGATAGGGGCATGTTCTCCTCTACGCTTCCTGAAGTTGATGACAATCTGTTTCATTTTGTTGACATTGAGGGAGAGATTATTGTTGCCGCACCAGTTCACCAGATTCTCTATCATAGTAACTTCATTGCAGCGTTAATGTAAGCCTTACTTGTGACTAATAAATAAGCTTTAAACTTTACTCCATCTCGTCATTGTTTGAGATCCGACCCACTACGGTGGTGTTGTCAGCAAACTTGAAAATCGAGTTGGAGGGGAATTTGGTCACACAGTCATAGGTGTATAAGGAGTATAGTAGGGGGTTGAGAACACAGCCTTGTGGGGCACCGGTGTTGAGGATGATCGTGGGTGAGGTGTTGTTGCCTATCCTGACTGATTGTGGTCTGTGGGTTAGGAAGTTCAGGATCCAGTCGCAGAGGGACAGGCCAAGCCCCAGGCCACGGAGTTTGGAGATGAGATTCTTAGGAATAATGGTGTTATTATCTTAGGTCCATTCAAAGGTCTGATGGCAGCAGAAGATGTTCTTGAGTGTGGGCAGGACAGAACATTTTGACAACCATGTAAAGGTTCGTTGACCTCAGGCAGAAATTTCCGATCTTGGGGCATGCATGGCCGGAAAATCCCGCCCAATGTTTTGAGTCATATGAAGATGAGACATATAGACTCATCTTCAGAGCACCTGTTTAGGACAATATAGTTTGGATAGCTCAATCATCCTATGTGGGTTCAAGTACAGAGCTAGCTATGATGGGGTTCACATGATTGCGTCGCTTCACATGTAGATGTGACGACTGTGCCGTCACTAAAATGCTTTAAATGGTTGAAAGAAATTGTTGTTTCCTGATGAAAAAAAATGAAATTCTATGAACGACATTGTACCACAGCAGAGGATTTGTCGGAGGTTTGTCAGTCAACAACTCAAAATGTTTCTGTTACTTTATTAATTTAAATATGTTGTGTCCTGGCCAATATTTATTCTTCAAACAATATCATTGAAACAGATTATCTAGTTATTATCTCATTGCTGTTTGCAGAACTGGAGCTGTGAACAAATTGTCTGTTGTGTTTCCTACATTTTGAATGTTATTCATTGGCTGTAAAGCACAAATGGAATGCCGGAGGTCATGAAAGGTGCCATACAAATGTGAGTTTGTTTCTCCTCTTTAGACAGCAGGCACTTAACAATCTGATGCATATTTTGTCATTTTCTTTCAGTCAACTGCATTAGATTAGCCCTTGGTCAATTAATGAGTAAAACACGCCAAAGTGTCGCCACAACATCTAAGTCACATTAAAAAGCCATTATGTTAATTAAGTTATTTAAATTGGACAAGTAATTTGTCATCAATAAACATAAAGCAACTTTGGCTACAGACTTCCACCTTTTTTGAGCAACAACTTTCATTATTGTTACATGAAACTTTGTTCAAATAAATCTATTTTTATTTTCAGTTTTAAATATTGTAGAACTCTTCGTAATGAAGCACTCATAATAGCAGTACGTGTATAAGATGTAAAGCATTTGGTTGGTTATCTTGTGCATGTACATAGATCATTTCATTTTACATTAACTATCAAATTATAATTAAAAATAAATCAGCAGCATATGGAATCACTGATGATCGAGACAGCTTGAAATTACTGGCCATGTTCTAGTTTGTGATCTCATGGTGAAATATTTGTCATTTCTCAGAAGTGTAGGCAACGTGAAGATATTTTAATTGAACCAGCTATAAAAATTCTGTGGCAGGTCAGATGTTGGGTATTATTTAGCGAGTAACTCACCTCCATTGCCTACCCGCCAACAACAAGTCATGAATGTGAAGAAATACTCTTCATTTTCCTGGATGATAGCAACTCCAAACACAATCAATAAGCTTAAAAACATCAACCAAATCAGCCTGCTGAATGGCTCTCGAACCACCACCTTAACCGTTCACTTCCTTCATCAGCGGTATTCCTTGGCTGCAGTGTGTGCCATCTACAAGATGTACTGCAGCAATTTGTCAATATTTCCCTGACAACATCATCCGAACCCACTAACTGCCTAGAAGAACAAGGGCAGCAGTATGCAGGAATATCAATACCTGCAAATTCCTCTCCAAGTCATATGCCATCCTGACTTGGAACCATATCCCTGTTCTTTCATTGTCACTGTCTAAAAGTTAAAGTTTAAATTGTATTTATTAGTGTCACAAGTCGGCTCATGTTAACACTGCAATGAGGTTACTGTGAAAATCCCCTAGTTGCCACACTCCAGCACCTGTTCGGGTACCCTGTGGGAGAATTTAGCATGGCCAATGCACCTAACCTCCACATCTTTCAGACTGTGGGAGGAAACCAGAGCACCTGGAGAAAACCTATGCAGACATGGGGAGACCATTCAAATTCCACACAGATAGCAACCCTCTGGCACTGTAACATTGCAGTGCTAACCACTGTGCCACCATGCCACCCTATGGACCAGCATATCAATCCCAAAGCCCACTGAGGAGCACCGATGGGAAGATGTTACACACTGACAAGGAGTCAGTCCTGGATTGCCGGTCAGAACAGGTTGAAATACCCTTCAGCACCAAAAGCACAGTGTATGATACTGCCATTAACTCTATCCACCAACAGCCAGTCAATGAAGAACTGGATGAGAGGCCAACACTGGAGGACCCTATGACTGCCAACAACTAGATAGAGAACAAAAAAAGACCCCAGAATCAATGGAATTCCACCAAAGCCTTGGAGCACGTTGGCCCTGCCCTATACACCAAGCTTCACAAGTTTTTCATGCTTCGGTGCTCCTTCATCAGGTGAGTGGAAAGGTAAGTTTCACAAACACGGCATATATAGACAAAGGTACAATTGCAAGATAATGGTTGGAATGTGAGTCTTTACAGGTAATCAAGTCTTTACTGGTCCAGATAGTGCGAGTGGAGAGAGGAATAAGAGAGAAATATTTCTGTGACCTAAAGTGAATAGGTAGTGGGGCAAGGCTGGGAATTGTGTGAAAGGTTCAGCTTTGTGGGTGTAAACCTTCAATTTTCTAGCTTAAAGTAAGATTGGGAACTGGATGAAAGAGGCCAGTTGTCCAGTAGTAGAAAAGGTAAAACACAAACTGTATTGGGAGGATTCAGGTTCCCTGAGGTATTTAGAAAATTAAGATGAAAATTGAATTGATAGAAAGCAGTGGGTAAGTTTTGACATGTCCTGCATAGTATTATTCGCCTGTTTCAGCTACCTGTTTCAGTAAATTTAACAATGTTAATCATGTACCCCCACCAGCATCATTATTTGGTCTAGTCAAGGCTGAACCCACATAGCCATTCAGTGTTTCATCCTAACTTAATGAGAGCGTATCTACATGACATGGACTATCATGATTCAAGAAGGCAGCTTCCCAATGCTTTCTCAAGGGCAATTAGAGATAGGCAATGAATGCAGGCCGTCACAGCCCACAACACATGAATGAACTTTAAAAACAAACACTAAAGGTCTGAGATCATGTACCAACTGACTCAAGAACAGCTTCTTCCCTGCTGCCATCAGACTTGAATGGACACCTACCTTATATTAAGTTCCCGGGATGAGGAAGAACTTTCTCATTCAGAGAGTTGTGAACCTGTGGAATTCTCTACCACAGAAAGCTGTTGGGGTCAGTTCATTAGATATGTTCACAAGCGAGCTGGATGTGGCCCTTGTGGCTACAGGGATCAAGGGGTATGGAGAGAAAGCGGGAGTGGGATACTGAAAGTGCATGACATGATCATATTGAATGGTGGTGCAGGCTCGAAGGGCTGAATAGCCTACTCCTGAGCTATTTTCTATGTTTCTATGTTTCTCTACACCCTAGCTATTGACTGTAACACTACATTCTGCACCTGATCCTTTCCTTCTCCCCTATGTACTCTATGAACAGTATGCTTTGTCTGTATATCATGCAAGAAACAATACTCACTGTATATCAATACATGTGACAAGAGTAAATCAAATCAAACCAAATATAATGATAAGCTTAGCTACTGAGAACATCTAACTAGCTAGAGTTTAACAGCACTTGATTGTAAATTTGGACTAATATCTCAGAGCATCATTTGTTTAAGTTCAAAACTGGGCAGACATTTCATAGACACCGTGGCCAAAATTTTCTGGCCACATCCCACCGTCGCTGTAAGCGAGGATGGAGAATTTTGCGCTTGACCAAATCTCCGTTCACTGCAGTAGGAGCAGAGAATCCCACTGGCTGGAAAATTCTGGCCCATCTTTTACTTGTGGTTGAGTTCGCTCCCTCAGGAGCTTAATGGGTTGGATGGTGTGCAATTATGAAGAGTTGAGATTTGATGGTCTATTGGCCATTTCTCAGTTCATACATTTGTTAGCAGTGAGTCATTCTTCTGAATATAAATTGGTAGGTTTAATGTTATTATAGGAAGCCACAACTGTCCAGCAAAAATGGAGAATGTAAAGAGTTTTTGTGCAATTTTTGATGTTATCTTTTGAAGTGAAGTTCATAAAGGAAATGTCTATTTCAACAGAAGAAAATAATATGCTTTCAAAATCAATTGACATAAAACAGTTCCCCATCTCAATACTTCCAGTGAGGTACCTTATGTTAACAGTGTGATATGTATTACAGACCCCTTCATAAAGTAATTGTATCAAATATAAACTGCATCCTAACTGTCACAATCTTTAAATGGGAAGTTTGTATTTTAAATGATAACTTTATTCGTGTATGAAAAAAATAATTCCGTGACAAAAATAAGAAAAAAATACTGTTTATTCAATATTTTTATAAAATAAAAAGTGTACTCAACAACTTCTTTATTTTTAATATAGAAAACATCTTGAGGCACTTCAGAGGCATAATCAAAAATCCGCTTAAAACCAGTCCTTCATTTCATTGATATCTATAATTTTAGAATAGATGTAAATTGTTTGCAATTCCTTCGAAAGGAGGCATCACTATGTGGAATGTTTGGAGGATATTCTCAGCCTATGAACCATTGTTTCAAAATGTATTCACCCATCTTGTTGGGTGGAACTTCCCATTTATGGGGCTAAGTGTGGCGATGGGCAGTTTCAGCGGCATCCATCCGGATGGCTGGAATGCCAGGAACTTTGCAGCTGATTATTGGATGCTCATTAATTATGCACAGACATAATTAATGGGAGTGAATCACCTGACAGGTCAGGGAGCTGATTCATCCTTCCATTGTCAGCTGGCAGAGTTATAAATCGACGCCATATTTAAATCCAGTCCAGCACATACATCTCACTCTCTCCAGCCCACCAGTCTTCAGGACACGTACAAAGATGTCTTCCAGCCACAAGAAGAAAGCTTAAAGCCTCAAGAGGAAGGCAGCACCCCCACTTCACCCACCAATATCAAACTGTGACCATGGCATCATGCATTCAAACGGCTATTCACACAACCAAGAGTGGGGGAAAAATATCACTACTTATTCTCTCAAGGAGATTTTCACGTCATCAGCATCCCATCTGTCTTGTTGCTCACACTCCATCCACTGGCCTTTCTGGGGAGGGCTCACCACATATATTGGGGACATGCATATTACCCAAACTCTGTTCCATCCCTTCTCCTTACATGCCTTTCTTTCTTCTTCATACAGGGCAAGCTACCTACAACTGGCACAAAATGTCTCAGATCGGGGGGGAGGGATGTCTGACATCATTGCACTTAGTCAATTCAAGGAGGCTGCAGTCAAGCTGGCTGAGAATGACGAGGCTCACTCCTGTGGGGAAGGGGAGATAGGCCTTTTCCAGCAACCTGGTACGGACCGCAGCTCCATCCTTCACCAAGTCCTGACAATCATAATGAGTCAGTAGTTTGCTGTGGTAAAGCAGCCAGTGACATCTGTGCTCGTTACTCTTACCTTGCAAACTTCGACTTTTCATTTTTTGTACGGAAAATGCTGAACATTTGAGTCGAGAGTGTCACTGTTAGGAAAATGGCATCTTGGACCTGCATGAACAGGGCAAGCAACTGGGTAACTCCTTAACCAATCAGCTGAAATGATGGGGAAAGGAACAGTATGAGCAAGGACTGATAAAGAGGGAACATTACACAATATTGGCCCTATTTGTACCATTTTGTTTCCAAGTGCTGGGTGGACTTGAAACTGGGAACGTTTTAGATCCGACTTTTAGACCGGTTCTCAGGCGTCCCCCAAACGCACTCTCCCTGAAAAAATATCAATGATTCCAAATCGCGCTGCAGAACCCTGTGGGCGGGGCTTAACGTGCCCAAAACCCTGCAGCTCCGATCGGCGCCTCCAACTGCACACACTCAGGAAAAAAAATGAGAGAATGCGGCTCTCCTGCCACATCCCTCCTGGGCCGGGTAATGCCTCCCTCTGTCCCCCACAGACATTGCCCCATCCCTCAATGTTACTAACCCACTCATCTAGTTGCACCCCCTCCGCCATCCAGACCGATCGTGGGCCCCTCCTCCCTTCCTCCCCACCGATCTCAGGCTGAGTGGCAGCGGACCCCCTTTCCCCCCCCTCACTGATCACAGGTAGAGTGGCAGCGGACTCCCCCTTCTCCCTCACTGATCACAGGCAGAGTGGCAGCGGACTCCCCTTCCCCTTCACTGATCACAGGCAGAGTGGCAGCGGAAACCCCCTTCACCCTCCCCATCGATCTCAGGCAGAGTAGCAGCGGACTCCCCTTTCCCCCTCACTGATCACAGGCAGTGTGGCAGCGAACCCCCCCCTTCCCCCTCACTGATCTCAAGCAGAGTGGCAGCGGTCTCCCCCTTCCCCCTCATTGATCTCAAGCAGAAAGTCGGACTCACCTCCCCCCCCCACCCCCCGTCACTGATCTCAAGCAGAGAGCCGTCGGATGCTCGGCACTTACCTCCTCATTAACTGGAGCGCCCGAATCGGACTTCTGTAGAGCATGTCTGTTCTGTGCCAATTCTGGATAGGTGAATGTGGCAGTAAGGGGGGAAGTGCCGGTAAGGTTGGACATGCAGCCCATTAAGTCAATTTAATGCATTTAAATGGCTGTCGCTCCCGTTTTGGGCGCAGTCCCGATTGCAGCCATTTTTGGACCTTGGTAAAGGGGGATCTGGCGCGGAGGCAGGCACGGATCGCGTTACTCGCCTCATGCCCGACATTACCAAGCTTTTGCGCCCGAAATTGGGCGCAACTTGATGGTAAAATCGGGCCTTATGAGTTCAATTTTAGATCGGGTACAGGAAGAAAAAAACACAAAAGAAGCTTAGATCTTTTATGTTTAGATCCTTTATCCATTCTCCCCGTGCCTGCGTGGGTTTCCTTCAGGTGCTCCCACACTCCAAAGATGTGCAGGTTAGGTGGATTGGCCATGCTACATCGACTCTTAGTGCCAGGGAGATTCGCAGAGTAAATACGTGGGGTTATGGGGATAGGGCCTGGATGGGATTGTGGTCGGTGCAGACTCGATGGGCCAAATGGCCTCCTTGTACACTGTAGGAATTCTATGTAAAAAGCAAATTCATACAAGGGTAAATGTGAGGTCAAGCAAGGAAAATAAAACTTTCTCCCTGAAATATGCTGTTCTGTTGTTAGCCTAGCGGAGAAAGAACCCCACTACCTGGCTCACAATTGAAATGTATTGAATTGTGTGAGGGTTGCTGTTGCAAAACCAAATATTCCAGAGAAAGGTAAGCCTTCAGTCCAGGCAAACTTTTAATGATATGGTGTTAATTATTGCCAATTATTCTATGGCAATGAAAATTGGCTATTACAAGTATGAAGGCCGGAATTCTCCAATGCAGTCTGCCCTGTCACCACTGCCGGCGAGGACCGAGAATTTAGCACTCAGCCAAAACTCCATTTGGGATCAGAGAATACCAGCCACGGGCAAGGTCAGGGATTCCCGACCGGCATAATTTTAGTTTATTTTTCTGTACTTTTTTAAAATCTCCCTCAATCCAGTCTATCTTTCCACCTTTTTATTCTCTTCCTGCTTTGACATTGAATCCACTCACTTTGCCTGTTTTTCTCAGTCTTTGCATTGTACATTTCACAATTCTTTAGGCTGATTGGTTGAGGAATTGAACAATTGCTTGCTCTGTTTACACTTGGGGTCCAGGTGACCTGTTTCTCTGGTTGTGATTTTACCAGCTCGCACTTTTAGAAGCCGCCACACAAAAAATTTAATGACCTACATGTTCAAAGGTAAGTCTAACAAGCAGGAAATTCTGTTTGGGATCCTGCTACAGCAAATCACAAACCTTTGTGTGTTCAGAAAGCACTGTGGCTATACCCACACCTTATCAACTACAACGGTTTAAGAATGCAGCTCACCACCACCTTCTGAGGGGCAACTAGGGATGGGCAATAAATGCTGAGCTGGCTAGTGATGCCTGCATTCCATAAATGAATTGGGCGGCACAGTGGCACAGTGGTTAGCACAGCTGCTTCACCGCACCAGAGACCCGGGTTCAATTCCGGCCTCGGGTCACTGTCTGTGCAGAGTCTGCGCCTTTTCCCCGTGTCTGCGTGGGTTTCCTCTGGGTGCGCCGGTTTCCTTCCACACTCCAAAAATGTGCGGGTTAGGTTGATTGGCCATGCTAAAGTGCTCCTTAGTGTCAGGGGGATTAGCAGGATAAACATATGGGATTGCAGGGATATGGCCTGGGTGGTATTATGGTCATTTCAAACTCAATGGGCCAAATGGTCTCCCTCTGCTCTGTAGGGATTCTATGAAAAAAAAAAATAGTTCTTTTAGAGTTGCAGAGAAGGCAACTCTATCAAAATGATGGAGAATGGCTAAAAATGTCTGAAAGGAACAGAATTCCAAGTGTCTCATCACTATCCTTTGACTCATCTGGATGTTAAATCCTATGCCGTCAATGAAGCTTGAATTGTGATTCTAGAATTGGAAAGGCCATATCCACTATTTCTGTATTACTTAATTGGCACAGCTCTTTTCTTAACAAGACAGTTACTTCACATACACGCATGTAGCTGAATATTTCTTTACAATTACAGCTGAAGTTACATACAAAATTTATCCATCTGTTTGTGAATTTATCCCTTCGCAATTTTCTTTTCTCCCTGGAAAATAATTTCATTGTTGCTTGTTCATTATCCTCTTGCATGTTTTGAGTCCTTTGAATCAGCACCATCTACTGAAATGATAGGGTGGGATTGTGGTTGGTACAGACTCGATGGGCTGAATAGCCTCCTTCTGTCCTGTCGGGGTTCTAATGAAATCCCCTGCAATGCAACAACAAAATAAATTTCCAACACCGATTTTCAAATTCTTAAATCTGAATATTAAAAAGTGAGGAATTAAAGGAAATTATGGGACAAGTGTTTGTTTTATTGCCATATGAGCAGGCTTTCTTTTAGCGAAATAATCTTATCTCAATAAATTAACCTTAAAACTGCTGTTGTTGCAATCTTCCCAAGGCAGAAAATTAACTCCGTCTGTCATCTTAAATTAGAACTACTGTGCTGTCCCTGTGTGGTTCCCATAAAAGCTGCCCTTTATTGTGACCTCTGCCTCGCATAAGCACGTCTACACAGTAAACTCAGTGCTGACACGCCTCTGCCTGCAACAAGTCGCCTATTACTGTGTTTTAATTTGTTGTTATATGGATATTTATAGGATACAGATGTTTATAGGAGCCAGATATTTGAACACAAGTGGCCACATAAGGCAAGTTGGTATAGTTTGATGCGCTATCAATAAGGCGAAAGACTACCGGTGTGCCAATACAAGTGTAGGCTTTTATTCACAACAGAATCAGGAGCAGATCCCAACAAATAACCGACCTGGACTGAACAAGGGGGAGGAGACAGCCACCTTTATACTAGGTGCCGAGGGGAGGAACCAAACTGAGAGGGGATGTGTCCAGGTATGACAAACACACACAACGGTGGTCCATATAGGACAAAGGCACAACAGAGGTCCACCACATAGTTATTCTCAAAATGGAAATACCCCACATGTAACTTAGCTGAAATCTGTCAAAACTCATTACTCATACTGCAGACAAGTTATAGAGTTGATGTCTGTCATGTCTGGAATCTTTGACATTTTGGATGTGTCACCAGAGAAAATGTAGAAATCAATGTTTTGATGCTGTCCTGCGCTATTGAAGGATGTAGTAGCATGGCTCTTGAAGGTGGGGGTGGGGGTTGGGGGTGGGAGGGGGGGTTGGCGGGGGGGGGGGGCAGGGTGGGGGGTGGTTGGGGGCATGTTCAAGGGCCACATGACTGGGATGGACCCTATGGATCACTCCGGTAAGACGCTGAGCCAATTGACAGCTGAGCCAATCAAACCATGGTTTGAGAAGTGACTAGCTGTTGGAGCTCGGGAGTCCAGAAGGGCAGAACCACTTGTAGCCTAGTCTTACCTTGTTGTACATGTATAAAAATACTCTTGTTGGCTATAAAGCCATTATAGTTAAAGCAGCATTGAGTCACATGCGATCTATTACATTGGTGACAGAGGCAAACATCGAAGTCATTGGGGCTCGCAGTGTCCAGCTAGAAGGGAAGGTGGCTTGAGCGCCATAGAGTCATAGAGGTTTACAAGCATGGAAACAGGCCCTTCGGCCCAAGTTGTCCATGCCGCCCTTTTTTTGAAACCCCTAAGCTAATCCCAATTGCCCGCATATCCCTCTATACCCATCTTACCCATGTAACTGTCTAAATGCTTTTTAAAAGACAAAATTGTATCCGCCTCTGCTACTACCTCTGGCAGCTTGTTCCAGACACTCACCACCCTCTGAGTGAAAACATTGCCCCTCTGGACACTTTTGCATCTCTCCCCTCTCACCTTAAACCTATGCCCTCTAGTTTTAGACTACCCTACCTTTGGGAAAAGATATTGACTATCTAACTGATCTCTGCCCCTCATTATTTTATAGATCACCCCTCAGCCTTCTACGCTCCAGAGAAAAAAGTCCCAGTCTATCCAGCCTCTCTTTATAACTCAAACCATCAAGTCCCGGTAGCATCCTAGTAAATCTTTTCTGCATTCTTTCTAGTTTAATAATATCCTTTCTATAATAGAGTGACCAGAAGTGTACGCAGTATTCCAAGTGTGGCCTTACCAATGTCTTGTATAACTTCAACAAGACGTCCCAACTCCTGTATTCAATGTTCTGACCAATGAAACCAAGCATGCCGAATGCCGCCTTCACCACTCTGTCCACCTGTGACTCCACTTTCAAGGAGTTATGAACATGTACCCCTAGATCTCTTTGTTCTGTAACTCTCCCCAACGCCCGACCATTAACTGAGTAAGTCCTGCCCTGGTTCAATCTACCAAAATGCATCACCTCGCATTTATCTAAATTAAACTCAATCTGCCATTCGTCAGCCCACTGGCACAATTGATCAAGATCCCGTTGCAATCGGAGATAACTTTCTTCACTGTCAAGAGCAAGAAGTAAGCTACACTCATTTCACAACGCCTATGACTGGAGAGATCGAGCCATTTGACCCAGAGTTCGATAACTGGGAACAATATATATTGGAAGGCTGCGATATTGCTTTGTGGCAAATGAAATAACCGTGGAAGACAAGAGGAATGGTATTTTGCTAACAATCTGTCGCTCACTGATTTATAGTTTAGTGAGAACATTAACATAGCTCACATAGCATTCCAGACACAAAGTCATTTAACCAGATTGTGGAGCTGGTGAAAAATCATTTTAACCCCACCCCTCAATCATTATCTTGAGATACAAATTCCATATGGCAATACATGAACCAGCTTTCAGCTTTCGTGACTTAGGGGATTAACGGAACACTAAGAATTCAGCCCAGCATTAACGGAAATGTTAAGGGACAGAGTAGTCTGTGGTATAAACAGCTCAGTAATTTTTAAAAAATGACTGGGGGAGACTAAATCACTTTGAAAAAACTGTGGAGATGGCTCAGGCGACTGGATGTGCAGAGCAGGAACTAACGGAGTTGCAAGGTTTGCAAGGAGTGCCAAAAGAGCTAAATCGTTTGTGGCGGGAAGCGGCTGTGATAAAAAACAACCCAGGAGCAGGTGCAACAGTGCCCGATAGAAGCACCGAGGGCTGAAATGTGGTTGCAATGCAAGGGAGAATTGGTCTCTCCAAGAACTATGTGTGCGTCAAGCATAACAAGAAAGATCACTTAAAGTCATGGTGCAGAGCAAATCAATCAGGACAGTCAATGCAAAGGAAAGAAACGACGACTGCTGGCTTAACCCCTGTAAACAATCCGAATGCGAAACAGGCAAGGGATCTGAATCATTCAACCTAAACCAGGTCCAGCTGAACAAAGTGCCCCAATAGATGTTGCAGGTAAATACCAAAGCACTAAAAATGGAAGTTTAAGTTTTTTGTTAGGCTTACATTAACACTGCAATGAAGTTACTGTGAAAATCCCCTTGTCGCCACACTCCAGCACCTGTTTGGGAACACTGAGGGAGAATTTAGTATGGCCAATGCACCTAACCAGCACGTCTTTTAGATTGTGGGAGGAAACCAGAGCACCTGGAGGAAATCCACGCAGACACGGGGAGAACATGCAGACTCCACACAGACAGTGACCCAAGCCGGGAATCGAACCTGGGTTCCTAACGCTGTGAGGCAGCAGTGCTAACCACTGTGCCACTGTGCCACTCTAAGTGGATAAGGGCGGTGGCCAGAGTCATAGAGGAACAAACATTTTGTTATCTGGAAAAGGGACTCCAACCCTTAAGACTGAGTGAATTAGGTGCTGTTATGTCCACGTACACTGGAGAGACACTGAAGACTTCAGGTGCAGCAACAATAACAGTGACACATCAGAAGCAGAAGATAAAGCTGTCAGTGTTGGTAATCAATGTCACAGACCTTGTTTAATGGGATGTGATTGACTGAAACAGATACAGTTAAACTGGTTGGAAGTATTAAACCTGCTGGATGGAGGTTTTCAGGAACTAATGCATAAATACTCAGAGATCTTCAGAGATGAATTAGGATGGAGACAGGGAGCTAAAGCAAAGATCTATCTCGATCAAGAGGCGACGCTTAACTATTTCCATGCCCATCTGGTACCTTATGTCCTTCATCAGAAGGTGGAAATCGAGCTTCAAAGGCTGGAAGATTTGGGCTTTATGAAGCCCAGACAATTCTTTGAATGGTCTCACTGTCAATAGAGGAGAGCAGATAGACAGGTACTCCATAGCCAGAATTGAAGAACTATGCGCTAAACTAGCAGGGGATTTAATGTGCACTCAGTTGGACCTCAGCCATGCCTATCAGCAGCTGGTGTTGGATGAGGACTCGCAAAGGCTGTTGATAATCAACATGCTTGAGGGGTTGTATCAGAATACCAGATTGCCTTTTGGAGTCTTATCAGCCTGTGCCGTTTTCCAGCGTATGATGGCATCCCCAATGTAGTGGTTTATCTGGATGATGTACTAATCACTGGCACTTCACTGAATAACACATCCAATTTAGAAGTGTTGGATTAAGGATGCAGGGATTAGGCTGAAGTGGGAAAAATGTACATTTCAATCAGAAGAAGTTACCTATTTAGGATTCAGGATCGATTCGAAGGAAATCGGGGGCGGCATGGTAGCACAGTGGTGGGGTGGCACGGTAGCACAGTGGTTAGCACTGCTGCTTCACAGCTCCAGGGACCTGGGTTCGATTCCCGGCTTGAGTCACTGTCTGTGTGGAGTTTGCACATTCTCCTCGTGTCTGCGTGGGTTTCCTCCGGGGATGCTCCGGTTTCCTCCCACAGTCCAAAGATGTGCGGGTTAGGTTGATTGGCCATGCTAAAATTGCCCCTTAGTGTCCTGAGATGCGTAGGTTAGAGGGATTAGCAGGTAAATATGTAGGGATATGGGGGTAGGGTCTGGGTGGGATTGTGGTCAGTGCAGACTCGATGGGCCAAATGGCCTCTTTCTGCACTGTAAGGTTTCTATGATTCTATGAAATCCTTCAGAAGAAAAGGTAAAAGCCAACAAGGAGCTACAGCCAAAAGACATATCCAAGTTGAAATTATTTCTGGCCATGGCCAATAACTATGGCAGATGTTTAAAAAATGTTTCTGCCATTTTAGCCCCATTTCAGCAGCTATTAAAAAGAAACACCAAAGATGGAAGTGAGGAGAAGAACAGAAGGAAGCTTTCGCAAAAGTCAAATAAGCCCTGCAGCCAACCATCTCTTATGATCAAAATGAATCAACTCACTCCTCTCCTTCTTATACTCCATCTGCTGCCTTGTTGCTAACACACTTAACCTGGTTATTTCTCTTTGCATTATCCTCACAGCTTACATTCCCACCTAGCTTTGTATCATCAGCAAACTTAGGTACATTACTCTTAGTCACTTTGTCTCTGTTGTTAATATTGATTGTATGCAGCTGAGTCCCGGGCATTGATCCTTATGGAACTCAGTCTGCCAACTTGAAAATATCCTGTTTATCCGCTACCCTTTCCTATCCATTAACCAATTCTCCATCCATGCTAATGTGATATCCCAACACCATGAGCCCTTATCTTGGGCAGCATTTTTCGGCTGCACGCGCCCGAAGGCCGGAAATTCCCGCCCAAACTCAACAGACCTTTCAATGGTCCGCCGAATTTTCTGTTTTGCCAATACGATTCCTGCAGCCTTTGTCTTAACCTTTTGTGTCTTTTGAAAATCCAAGTATGTTACATCCATTATCGACCCTATTAGTTACTTTCTCAAAAAAGTCTAATGAATTTGTCAAATATGATTTTTTTTCATCAAACCATGTTGACTTTATACGAAATATGGGCCTCTTTACTGAAGTGATTATTTATTTGCATTGTGCCTGACAGAGAAAGCATCTGGGTGTCAGCTGAACGTACGAATATAACATATTTCAAAAGGATTTAAATAGGTAAATCAAAATCTTTAATATCTAAAAAGAACCCCTTTCCGTGTTCACTAATATTTACATTGTTATTATAGGGGTTGCACTGTATCCTCTTATTTTATTTCAGAGCTGACATGGGAGTGGTTGTGGAAAATTAGAGTCATTCAGTAGCAGTTCGGTTAAGCAATTAAGCTAATGGTAGAGTACTCTAAGGGCAGACATTTTAATATCGCAGCTTAAGAAATGTATGTCCGACCATAAATCAATGTTGCCCACAGGAGAGTATGTAACCTACCCTTGAATGTAGAAACAGACTTTATAGAAGTTCCAAACGTATTCAGGCTATGGGAGGTGCTGTTCTATACAACAATATTATATTTGATATCAATGTCATGATGTTTATTTGGGTGACTACAAGTGGACAGCAGTTCAATGACAAGCTCCTTTTGCTCTGTAATATCACTTATGAATTGGAGACTTCACCATTTGAAATTATTTTGAAAGTAAGAATAACTTCTCTAATATTTATCAGTCCCCTGTGACTATGTACCTTATGTTTAGTCATGCAGAGTTACAATAACCTGTAACAACATAGCATTTATTATTTTCCTTAATTTTAATTATGTTGTTAGTGTTAGATCAAATAATGTGTCAATTTTATTTGTACAGTATATTGACTGTTATATCCTTGAAAGCATTGTGGTTAAAAGATTCGGGCCATGGGAGATTACTTTAATTAGACAAATGCTGTATTATCATTTGAGATCCATTGGATAGTTCTTTTCCAAGCCATTGGGTCTGCTTTTATCATATTTGATTTGACTGGAAAATAGAATTATGGTGATAGAGTTGATGGCATCTATCAATATTTGCCTTGGAGACACTGACACCTTCAGAAGTTAGATAAGCATTTTCCTGATTTCTGCCTTATGAATAGAACAAGATTCAGATGAGTAGAATTACGCCATAGATTTATTGGTGCAAGCTAATAAAATGTAAAATAGTGTCAGCTTTGGCTCAGTGAAGCACTTATGCCTCTAATTCATAAGGTTGAAGGTTCACGCCAAAGACTTGGGCACAAAAGCTAGATACTCCAGTGTAGAACTGAAGGAGTGCTACACTGTCACAGTCACTGTTTATTGACTGAGATGTTAAACCGAATCCCCATTCTGCCCTCTCACCTGGCTGTGAAAGATTCCATGGCACTGTTTTGAATAAAAGCATGAGAATTCTTGGTGGGTGTGGAATTTTGCTACGAACAACTTATCTGCCATGTCTTCTATATCTTGGGTCGACAAGTGACAAATCGCACTTGTGCCACACATTCATGAGGGGAAAGTCGTGCTTGATGAACTTGTTGGATTTTTATGAAGATGTGACTAGTGCGGTTGACGAAGGGGAACCGGTGGATGCGGTGTTTTTGGATTTCCAAAAGGCGTTTGATAAGGTGCCTCACAAAAGGTTGCTGAAGAAGATTGGGTCACACGGAGTTGGGGGAAGGGTGTTAGCGTGGATTGGGGATTGGCTATCCAACAGGAAGCAGAGAGTCGGAATAAATGGGTGCTTTTCTGGTTGGCAGATGGTAACTAGTGGCGTGCCGCAGGGATTGGTACTGGGGCCTCAACTATTTACCATTTATATAGAAGATCTGGAGGAGGGGACTGAGTGTAGGGTAACAAAGTTTGCAGACGACACAAAGATAAGTGGAAATGTGAATCGTGTGGAGGGCATAGAAGGTCTGCAGAGAGATTTGGGCAGGCTGAGTGAGTGGGCGAGGATCTGGCAGATGGAGTATAACGTTGACAAATGCGAGGTTATTCACTTTGGAGGAAATAATAGCAAATTGGATTATTATCTAAATGGAAAAAAATTACAACATGCTGCTGTACGAAGGGACATGGGGGTCCTTGTGCAGGAGACGCAACAACCCAGTCTGCAGGTGCAACAGGTGATCAAGAAGGCAAATGGGATGTTGGCCTATATCGCAAGGGGGATAGAATATAAAAGAAGAGATGTCTTGCTGCATCTGTACAGGGCATTGGTGAGGCCGCAGCTGGAATACTGTGTGCAGTATTGGTCCCCTTATTTGCGGAAGGATATATTGGCCTTGGAGGGAGTGCAGAGAAGGTTCACCAGGTTGATACCAGAGATGAGGGGTGTTGATTATGAGGAGAGACTGAGCAGATTGGGTTTGTACTCGTTGGAATTTAGAAGGCTGAGCGGGGGGATCTTATAGAGACCTATAAGATAATGAAGGAGCTGTATAGGGTAGAGGTGGAGAGATTCTTTCCACTTAGAAAGGAAGCTAGAACTAGAGGGCACAGCCTCAAAATAAAGGGGGGTCAGTTTAGGACAGAGTTGAGGAGGAACTTCTTCTCTCAGAGGGTGGTGAATCTCTGGAATTCTCTGCCCACTGAAGTGGTGGAGGCTACCTCGTTGAATATGTTTAAATCACGGATAGATGGATTCCTGATCGGTAAGGGAATTAGGGGTTATAGGGATCAGGCGGGTAAGTGGAACTGATCCACTTCTGATCAGCCATGATCTTATTGAATGGCGGGGCAGGCTCAAGGGGCTAGATGGCCTACTCCTGCTCCTATTTCTTATGTTCTTATTTTTTATGTTAAGTGCCAAGCAATGACCATCTCCAAGAAGAAAGAATCTAACCATCATCCTCGAACATTCAGTGGCATTAACCATGCTGAATCCCTCATCATCAACATCCTAGGGGATACCATTCATCAGAAACTGTACCGGACTAGCCATATAAATACAATGGCTACAAGAGCAGGTCTGTGGCTAAGAAATCAGCAGCAAGTGACTCACTTCCTGAGCCGGCCCACCATCTACAAGGCACAGGTCAGGAGTGCCTGGATGAATGCAACTCTATCAACACTCCAGAAGCTTGACATTATCCAGGACAAAGCTGCCTGCTTGATTGGCACCCCATCCACAAACATTCACTCCCTCCACCGCCCACAAACAGTGACAGCAGTGTGTTCAAGGTAGGAACTCACCAAGGCTCCTTAGACAGCACCTTCCAAGCTCACAACTGCTATAATCTAGAAGGAAAAGGGCAGCAGCCACATGGAAACACCACCACCTGGAAGTTCCCCTCAAAGCACTTTCCATTCTAACTTGAAAACATATCGTAATTTCTTCGCTGTCCTTGGTCAAAATTTTGGAACTCCGTCCCTAATAGCACTGTGGGTGTACCTACATTACATGGACTGCAGTGGTTCAAAAAGCAAGCTCACCACTACTTTCTCAGGGGCAAGTAGAGATGGGAAGTAAGTGCTGGCCTAGCCAGTGATGCCCATATCCCATAAATGAATTAAAAAAACAGTGACTGCAGTTTAAAATGTACTTAATTGACCATAAAGCTTTTCAGATGTCCTGATGTTGTGATGTCTTTCTTTTTAAGAACTTTCCCACTCTTATTTATTTAGGTAAAAGACTAGATTATCCATGCCTTATTCTTCCTTGGCAGAAGGTATTCGTGTAATAATAAATACAGCAAATAATGCACAACACAGGCAGTTATCTAATTTTTTTCTTTTTTATAATCTATATCTGACACTGTTCACACATTAAACAAGATCATCTTGGCAAAGAATATTACAATCAAATTAGAGAGAGGCAACACACCTGAAATTTGGAATCATGTGCCTCCTCTTTGAAATAATTTTCTGAGGATTGTCTGTATTGGGGAACAGAATATATCCAATTTCAATGGGTTCTAGCACCAGGTGCTTTCATGAAACTTCCAGTACTCTGTCCCAACAATAAGCCTCAGTTAAGCCACATAAACTCATCTATACAGATCAGCATGATATTTCTTCACATCTTACACCAGCCATGCCACGGGTTTTCTGATGAAATAACCAATGAATAAGATTGTTGTTCATTCATATAAGCTCATTCAGATGCTCCTTGTGTTCTCCTATGCAGTGAGAATTGCAGATTAGTAAAAACTCTCAACACATACCAACTCAAGCAGTGGTACATTATTACACGTGTCATATTTTGGATTGAGATGTTAATTCTGAATGTTGTCTGGCTGTATCAAGGTAAAATATTGTATTGTTTTGTTGGAAGAAGAGTAGAGCATTCTGTTAGAATTCTGAGTAATATTCCTTCATCCACCAACACTGCCAAAAGTGAGAGATTGGGGCCAACTTCTGCTTTCAGTGGCAGGTGAAAAATTATTTGCAGTGGATTGGCCAATTGTTCTCCACTCCACCTAAATAATTATTCATCTCATTTGCTGTTTGTGATACCTTGCTGTCTACAATTGGCTGAGGGATATAGCTACATAATAAATCGCTGATTGTAGAGCATCTTCAGATGTCCCGCAGACATGTTTTGTATAGAATGGCAAGTACTGTCTTTCTCATAACAAGTAGATACCTGCACAATAACTACTTAGTTACATTACAACAGCAATTGCAGTTCAACTGTAATCACTGGCTGTGCAATGTTTCTGGATGTCTTAAGGTTGGAAAAGTAGTTCTATGAAAATGCAAACTCTTTCTCTAATGCACCAACAAAGATGAAACCCGATTTTTAGGGCAACTTGCACTGCTAATTATTTCTCCCAATTTCTAAGAAATAATGTGATTTGTCGAGTAAGTTATGGTGTTGCTACACTGCATGTTTTATATCCATGCATGATGATTTTCTCAGGGTCGGACATGCTACAAATGTCTAATTTCATAATTCATATGATTTCAGAATATAATTTTTATTTTGGGATGATTTTTAAAAATGAGAATAAATGAAAGCACCCGGATTGAGATGCTGGAAAACAAACCAAGAGTAATTGCAAATCAAAGGGTGGTCAAAGTTTGCTTTAATTTCGTAATGGGAAGGACTGGAAACTAAACAATGGGTGCCTCTCTGAAGTTTTAGTTATGATGGGATGTCTGCAGCGATCTCAAAAAAGGGGCTTAAATCATTCATATGGTTTCCCAGAACAAATGAAGGTTTCAGAATTGGACATGATTAGTTTAAATCTCTTTCTGGGATATCCAAGGCATGTTGCATCATTGTGCGGATAAATTTCATCGAGTTTTAAGACCATAAGGGATAGGAACAGAAGTAGGCCATTCGACCAGTCGAGTTTGCTTTGCCATTCAATGTGATCATGACTGATCTGATATGATGGGTGGGATTTTACGGCCTCGCTCGTCCCAAAACCGTAAAATTCCACCCGAGGTCAATGGACCTTCCCATGCTCTGCCCTTCGCCCTCTTCGATTCCTGTGGCGGGCAGGGCGGTAAAATTCCGGCCAATAATCTTCAACTCCACTTTCCCACCTTATCCCCATAATCCTTGAGTCCCTTACTGAGTAAAGATCTGTCTATCTCAACCTTGAACATACCTCCAGAGCCCTCTATGGTAAAGAATTTCATAGATTCACTACCCTCTGAGAGAAGAGATTCCTCCTCACCTCTGTCTTAAATGGGCAATACCTTACTCTGAGATTATGCCCTTTGGTCCTCGACTTACCCACAAGGGGAAACAACCTTTCAGCATCTACCCACAAGCCCATTGAGAATTCTATATGTCTCAATAAGATCACTTCTCATTCTTCCAAACTCCAATAAGAACAATCCCAACTTACTCAACCTCTCCAAATAAGAAAATTTCTCCATACCTAGGATCAATCGAATGAATCTTCCCTGGACTAACCCCAATACCAGAATATCTTTACTTAAATGAAGGCACTAATACTGTTCACTGTATTCCAGATGTAGTCTAACTGCTGCCTTATATAGTTAACGTATAGTTAACGTAACTTGTAAGTTAGCAAGTCCAGGCATGTATTTGGATTTCCAAAAAGCATTTGATAGATATTTAATAAGATAAGACACCATGATGTTGAGGCTAGTATGTTGGCATGAACAGAGGATTGGCTAACCAATAGAAGACAGAGAGTAGCGATAGGAGGGGCATTTTCAGGATGGTAACCTGTAACCAGTGAACTGCCACTGGGATCAGTGCTGGGACCACAATTGATTACAATATATATTAACGTAAGACTTCCCTAATTCTATACTCTGTTCCATTTGAAATAAAGGTCAACATTCCATTTGCCACCCCTATTACCTGCTGAACTTGCATGCAAGCTTTTGTGATTTATGCACAAGGAACCTCAAATCTCTCTGTGATGCAGTTTTCTGCAGTATTTCTCCATTTAAACAAAATTCTGCGCCTTTATTCTTCCTACCAAAGTGCATTATATTTCATTTGCCGATTTTTGCCCACTCACTTAACCTGTCTGTAGTCCTCTGTAGACTCCTTTGTGTCATCCTCACCACTTGCCTTTCCATCTATTTTTCTGTCATCTGCAAACTTGGCAATAGTACATTCACTTCCCTTCTCTAAGTCATTAATATATATTGTAATCAATGGTGGTCCCAGCACTGATCCCAGTGGCAGTTCACTGGTTACAGGTTACCATCCTGAAAATGCCCCTCCTATCGCTACTCTCTGTCTTCTATTGGTTATCATGATGTGGAGATGCCGGCGTTGGACTTGGGTAAACACAGTAAGAAGTTTAACAACACCAGGTTAAAGTCCAACAGGTTTATTTGGTAGCAAAAGCCACACAAGCTTTCGGAGCTGCAAGCCCCTTCTTCAGGTGAGTGGGAATTCTGTTCACAAACAGAGCATATAAAGACACAAACTCAATTTACATGAATAATGGTTGGAATGCGAATACTTACAACTAATCAAGTCTTTAAGAAACAAAACAATGTGAGTGGAGAGAGCATCAAGACAGGCTAAAAAGATGTGTATTGTCTCCAGACAAGACAGCCAGTGAAACTCTGTGGGGGTTACAAATAGTGTGCCATGAACCCAATATCCCGGTTGAGGCCGTCCTCGTGTGTGCGGAACTTGGCTATCAGTTTCTGCTCAGCGACTCTGCGCCGTCGTGTGTCGCGAAGGCCGCCTTGGAGAACGCTTACCCGAATATCAGAGGCCGAATGCCCGTGACCGCTGAAGTGCTCCCCAACAGGAAGAGAACAGTCTTGCCTGGTGATTGTCGAGCGGTGTCTTGATTAAGACTTGATTAGTTGTAAGTATTCGCATTCCAACCATTATTCATGTAAATTGAGTTTGTGTCTTTATATGCTCTGTTTGTGAACAGAATTCCCACTCACCTGAAGAAGGGGCTTGCAGCTCCGAAAGCTTGTGTGGCTTTTGCTACCAAATAAACCTGTTGGACTTTAACCTGGTGTTGTTAAACTTCTTATTCTATTGGTTAGCTAATCCTCTGCTCATGCCAACATACTAGCCTCAACATCATGGTGTCTTATCTTATTAAATACCTATCAAACGCTTTTTGGAAATCCAAGTACATGCTTGGACTTGCTAACTTACAAGTTAGCATTTGTAAGCGCCAGGGACCTGGGTTCAATTCTGGCCTTGGGTAACTCTCTGTGTGGAGTCTGCACATTCTCCTTGTGTCTGTGTGGGTTTCCTCCAGGTGCTCCGGTTTCCTCCCACAGTCCAAAGATGTGAGGGTTAGGTTGATTGGCCATGCTACATTGCCATCTAAGTGTCCCAAGATGTCTAGGTTAGGATGATTAGCAGGGTAAATATATAGAGTTACGGAATAAGACCCGGGTGGGATTGTTGTTGGACAGTCAAATGAGCCGAGTAGTCTCCTTCTGCCCTGGAGGGGTTCTATTCTACAATTCCATGAAAAATGCTTTGGGGTCAGAATTCATATTAGCTTTTATATAATTGGATATGTATAATGTATAATGGACATGAGGATGGGTGAGGGAATGGCACAAAGGACACAATCAGAGAGTCAGGACAGGAGAATGATAAATCAAATAGCCTTCTGTATTGCAAAAGTTTATCATTTATTTCACTTCTTCAGTACTTCCTTCCTCCTTAAATGTAGATGTTGCTTTCTAGATAAGATTGCTTTTACTAAATGAAGGTCTACCTGGATATCTAGTAATTTCAGTGAACTACCGATGTTGCAGTCATTCTCCGAAATCCGCACAAATGACAACTAGCGATGGGGCAAGCGCTGATACAATGGAATGCCGTTTTACTGATTTGAGAATAATGAGAACACTGTCTGATGCTTACTCCTGAGAAACTGGCTATGTTCAAATTAGTGGATTATTTACATGGCACTGGTGCCTATGTTGATGGATTTGAAACTTTGGTGTCTTAGCTATGAGGAGAGATTGGGTAAACTGGGGTTGTTCTCCATGGAAAGACGGAGGATGAGGGGCGACCTAATAGAGGTGTATAAAATTATGAAGGGCGTAGATAGGGTGAACAGTGGGAAGCTTTTTCCCAGATCGGAGGTGATGAACACAAGGGGTCACGGGTTCAAGGTGAGGGGGGCAAGGTTCAACACAGATGTCAGGGGGACGTATTTTACACAGAGGGTGGTGGGGGCCTGGAATGCACTGCCAAGCAAGATGATTGAGGCGGACACGCTGGGATCATTTAAGACTTATCTAGATAACCACATGAACAGACTGGGAATAGAGGGGTACAAAAGAATGGTCTAGTGGGCACATGAGCGGCGCAGGCTTGTAGGGCCGAAGGGCCTGTTCCTGTGCTGTATTGTTCTTTGTTCTTTGTTCCACAGGATCATCCCTCATCTGTGTTAGTAGAAGCATTTCCTGATGTTTGTCATTTTTCTCATAGGATGTTGATTTCACAGTTTTCAAATGTGTCATGTTTCAAATGTTGCTATAGTGCTAATGTAAAAGAGCTCTTCAGTTGACAGTCATGCAACTGATACCAGGACCACATAGGTGATTACCAAATCCTGGCATTATGTGAGCCCAATCAAACTGTGTCTTCATCAGTGTGTTATTTGAAATATCAATAGGATTTATTGATGAACTAACAAATTATCTTGCTTGTGCCTCAAACATTAGAAAAAGGCACTATTGTTCAATACTTCGACAAATCCGAGTCTTTTTTTCTACGGCAGGTACCATCTGAAAATGTGAATTTGATGTCTGTCTTCAAAAGAGTACTTTAGATATTCTGGCTGAAGTTGTTGGAATTAATGGAATGATGTTATATAAAGGCGCATTCATTAAAAGTAGCATTCCTGGCCTTTTTTTTAATTTAAGGTGGGTGGCGCTGTAAATTTGATAGCTCTTAGAAATAGGCACAAGGATCTCAACACGGTATTAACACGTGTCTTTTCTTGCAAGGCTGGCAGCCTGCCAACCTGTTTCCAATTAATTTGCATGATTACAAAATGCTAATTGCTCTGGTGAGTACCTACACAGGTCAACAGGAAGGTCCAAGTTTATGCAAGGCTCGCACTATGTAAAGCAAGCTGCAATGCTGAGGGTGATTCTCCCCCAAAAATTCTAAATGCCAAATTAGCCTAAAAACTGGAGTAACTCCTGCAGGATTTTCAAAATGAATCTCCCACACTCTGAGCACTGCAGAATGCCCTAGTGAGATTCACTTTGAAAAGTAGGGGACACAGCCTATTCCTGCTGGAGAAGGCAGCAGCATAGCGCTGAGCAGGTCAGCGCGCATGTGCCGATCTGTCAGAGCCCCGTATTGCCTGCCTCCCGATCGCTGGCCAGCCCGATTGCTGGCCTTCCCCGCAATCCTCCCATCGCTGCTCCTCTGATGCCCCCACCCCCTCCCAATCACTGGCCTCCCAGACCTCTCCAGGCCAACACCGATGTCTCCCACCCTCACCTCCCGGCCTGCCTCGATGCCCCTGACCCCACACAACCCTGCACAGTCCCGGCACACCCCTGGCAGTCCCAACCCCCCGAGCAGTCCCTCCCCCCGGCAGTCCCGACCCTATCCACCCACATGCAGATCCGACCTCCCCTGACCCCGCCACCTGGATGGCCAGCCCCGATCACCCCCTTCCCTCCCTCTACCTGCAATTCCTATGTAAATGGCAGTGGAATCCCCCCACCCAATGATCACCCCCTCCCATAGGCCCTGCGCCCCCACAAGGCCCTGACCCCCTCGGCACTGCCCCATGCCCGGTGGGCAGTGCCAAGGTACCCTTGTTTTGATTCCATTTACACCTTTTTCACACTGTGGGTAAGCATTTCTTTTATTGGGAACTGGGAGGAAAAAAACTGTAGAGACAAAATAGTCACCTGGGGTTTGGAAGCATTAGAAATTTGCGATAGTATAATCTTTGTGACATTACCTGGCACACTCTGCAATAAATTCACTGAAGCAGAATCTCTGTACTTCGATAAATGTGTGAACTTTAATACAAGGAAATGCAAGTATTTGTACTGAACCTTGCCAGTTAGTGAGGAAGTTCCATAGAACAAGCTGCACAGTTTGTTTCACAACAATCAATTAATAACATTTATTCGTGCTAAGTGAACAGTAGTAACACTTTTCTGTGGAATGCATGCATGTAAAAAGGCACTAAATATCCAGGTTAGTTGAAAGGTGGCCAAATGAGAGAGCCCTGTTGCACTGCTATTCACAAAGTCTTTCCATTTAAATCATTGTCTCAAGGAGCAGGGCTCTTCTGAGAATTTTCTGCAGGGAACAACTGGGCGGAACGGTGACACAGTGGTTAGCACTACTGACTCACAGCACCAGGGACCTGGGTTCGAATCCCTGCTTGGGTCACTGTCTGTGTGGAGTTTGCACATTCTCCCCGTGTCTGTGTGGGTTTGCTCCAGTTTCCTCCCACAGTCCAAAGATGTGTGGGTTAGGTGGATTGGCTATGCTAAATTTCCCCTTAGTGTCGGGAGGATGGTGGGGGGGATATAGCTAGGGTAAATGCATGGGGTTATGGGGATAGGGTCTGGGTGGGATTGTGGTTGGTGCAGATTCGATGGGCTGAATGGTCTCCTTCTGCACTATAGGATTCTATGAACTATCCCATTCGTTGGAAAAAAGACCTTGATTGAGACCTTGACTTTGAAGGGCTTCTTCAAATTGGAGATCTGGACTTGGACCTCATAGGAGTGAGGGACCAACTTCTTTTCTTAGAATAAGAATGGGAACCGGGATCGGCGATCGCAGCTGCGACTTGGGGATCCAGTGTAATGGCGCACCCTTTGATCTGGATCCCAAATGAGAACAAGACTAATCTAGATGCTTGCCATGCACAAACCTTATCCCTCTGCTGAACATACGACCCATCAGCAACATGCTTCCCTCCTGGCTATGTGATATAATCATTGAGATTAGCAGAGGTTTGCCTCCTTCCTGTCTCAACTCAACTGGCCACTCAGTAATCACACAACCAATCCCCATGCCCACCCCCCACCAACAAACTTAATCAAACATTCATTTTAATTGAAGCATTGGAACAAAAACAGAATAAAAACAGAATATGCTGGAAATGACAGCAAAGGTAGAGGGAAACAGAATTAATGTTTCAGTTCGATGGCCTTCTATTGTGTTTCGATGAGGTGACATCAATCTGAAACGTCAACCTTGTCTCTCCATGTCCACAGATGCTGTTTGGCCTGCCAAGTACTTCTAGAATTTTCTGTTTCTATTCCAGATATCCAACATCTGTAGTATTTTTTTGCCTTGGCACAAAAATAGTTTGCATTTAATTTTCCTTCCGCTGTTAAAATGCCATGTTATTAAAATATAAAAGCAAATTACTGCAAATGCTGGAATCGGAAACCAAAATAGAGAATGCTGGAAAATCTCAGCAGGCCTGGCAGCATCTGTAAGGAAAGAAAAGAGCTGACATTTCGAGTCCAGATGACCCTTTGTCAAAGCCCCATGTTATTCATCGTTTTCAGAGTGAGAAAGCTGAAATGTGCTGGCTTAAATGTACAGGTTAATGTTAGTGATTGGGAGGAGCCTGTGGATTTTATTATTCAATCAAGCTGTACTGAAAGATTTTTTAAAGTGGCAGCTCCAAAAATACAGCTTTTGGGGTTCAGAGGATATTATGAGCTCATTCTTTTAAAGTTTATTTATTCGTCACAAGTAGGCTTACATTAACACTGCAATGAAGACTACTGTGAAAATCCCCGAGTCGCCACACTTCTGCACCTGTTCAGGTACACTGAGGGAGAATTTAGCATGGCCAATGCACCTAACCAGTAGTCTTTCTGACTGCAGGAAGAAACCAGAGCACCTAGAGTAAACCCATGCAGACACGGTACAACGTGCAAACTCCACACAGACAGTGACCCAAGCCGGGAATCGAACCCGGGTCCCTGGCACTGTGAGGCAGCAGTGCTAACCACTGTGCCACCGTGGATATGTTCTGTAAATGAGATTGTTCAGAACCTGTCTGCTTTGTGTTATGGGTTGGTATTTTAAATGTGCCAACAAAAGCTCAGATGAATCACAACCAAAATTAACTGGCACAAAACATGATATTAAATTAGGCTCCTTGAGTGCTTTCATCCCCCCTTTTTCTCTGATTCTAACACCCTTAAGTTGACAAATTCTTTCGATAAACATCTATGAGGTGCACAGCTCTTGTTTTAACATGTAGGATTGGAACTCTTGAATGACTCGGAGAATTGAAGAAAATATTTTAAAAGGTATGAAACGTGTGTAATCCACAATGTCAGAAAAATGCAGAGAACCTCAGGAGAAAAGAAACCCCACAATTGTTCCAAATAAGCATAGAATTTCTTAAAATCAAGACTCATATCCAAACTGCTTGCCTCTCTTATTATTCTTGGTTGCTGCTTATTTCTAGCATCAATTTTCTTTAAAAAAAATAACATTTTTGCCCCTCAACAGAAAATGGAAATTTAAAGAAAAGCCTCAAATGCCAGTGGCCACTGATATCGAAAATGCTGCCTGGCACCTTCTCTCCTCTCAATCTTGCCATCCATCCCCCACACAGCATCCTCTGTATCTCTGGGGTCTTCAAACTCCACAAAAAGCGAAACCTGCATGGTTCCGTGCTACCCATACATTCCTCAATGAGCCAGAGTAGCTGAAAACTTATTCCAGCTCTCCTTCAGCAGCTCCCATTCTCAAATCACCTTGCAATCTAAAGTTCTGGAGTAATACAACATTCTACAGCTCCATTTTCCTTTCCTCCATTCAGCTCCATCTGGTTAAGAGTGTTGCTTGTGTTAGTTGGTTAATACCAATAGATATAGCTGCCATAGTGCCATCGGAATGGGAGACCAGCCTCCGGGAATTAACAGAGAGAAAAAAATATGTCAGGGCTCAGAATCTTCCCCACAGCCATGGCTGATGCGCGATATAACTCACGAGGCTAGAGATGCTCGAGGAAATAAAGGCTTTTATTTACTATTACAATGAAGCTACCATATATAGTACACGCTCCCAGACTGAGGGGTCCCAGACAGAGCAGTGACCTTTATACCTCTCCCAGGAGGCGGAGCCCGACTGGGATGTACCATAATAACTATAATACAGGTAGAACAGCCCAACCCTAACCCCAACAGTAACAAGTAGAACAACCCAACCCTAACCCCAACAGCAACATATATACAGACTCATAGTACTGGCCAGACCCTGGCTCAGTACTACCTGGTGGGAACCAACGATGGTTCACCACAATGGCCGCAGCACACGTGCATGCTTCTCGCAGCACACAGTGGTTGGGAATGGCTGGCTTAGAGGATAGCATAGAGATAGGATCTGCAAGTGATGAGACACCAGGCATGAGTGGCCTGAAGACTGGACAGAAGGCAAGGTGCAGCTGACAACTCACCAGATTCCTGTTGCAAAGGATTCAAATGAACACTGGGGCTGAATGGCCTTCTTATGCAACTATTTCATATGTGTGCATGTTATCAAAGCAATTGATAAAGCATCTGGGTCCCCGGTCCCCGTACATAGAGGCGTAAATGCCAAAGGAAGGAAGTTATGCAAAATCTTAGTAAAATACTAGCTTGGTCCAGCCTGAGTATTGTGTTAAATTCTCGGCACCACACTTTAACAAGAACCTGAAGGCTTTGGAGAGGTTACAAAAGAGATTACCTAGCACATTTCCAGGAATGAGAGGTTACAGTTATGTGGATAGGGCAAGGAATACAAGATTGTTCTCCAGGGAAGGCCAAGAGGAGGTTTGATAGAGGTGTTCAAAATCATGGCGGCTTTAGATAGAGTAAATAAAGAAAAACTGTTTCCCGTTGTTGAATGGTGGATGACCAGAGATCACTGATTTAAAACGAATGGCAAAAGAACCAGAGGCAACATAAGGAAAAACATTTTTATTCAACACATGGCAAGGATTTGGAATTCACTGCCTGCTGAGGATTGGAGGCAGATTCAATGGTAGTCTTCAAAATGAAATTGGATAAACACTTGAAGGAGAAAAACTTGCAGGGGCCTGGGGAAAGATCAAGGTAGTTGGAATAGCTGGATTACTCTTCATAAGAGCTGCCACACACTTGATGGACTGAATGGCCTCCTATGCTTTTCTACTCTATGTTTCTATATCTCTAATATTTTCATTGGATAGATTACAGAAAAGAGTTAATGGATGTGGGCAATTAAATCCTTGGTGCACTTAAGTCTGCATACAATGTTGAGGAGTAGCAAGGAGTCTGGATTTAATATGGCACATGGCTTTGTGCAGTCTGGAGCCTATCTTTTTCAGCATTTGAGGTGTTGGCCAACAACATTAGCACAACTGCAGACATTACTATAATGCATGGATGATGTCTCAGTTTCCATTGCAGCAGAAGCAGGCGCCATTGAATTTATGGGTGTTGAAATGGAAGTTCAGATGGAAGTCAAGCAAGCTGAACGTACTGGCTTGCAAGCTCAGACTGCTGCCATCATTGTGGCAAATATTAATCTTCAAGGAGTCTTTCAGGACATCACAGCAGTTCAACAGTCTGTTTTTAAACAAGCTTCTTCACAAAGGGAGCTTCAGAATTAACTCTCCATTCTTAGTAGAGAGGGCACGGAGGTGGCAAGCAGAGACAAAATGCCACACATCCTTGCTGACAGAATGCTGCCCTTTTTATTGAGAGAACACCTTGTGTGTACTGCTAGTGATTTGAACACATGAGTGCACTGAAATATGGAGGTCCCAATGCTGAGCTCAGAATATTTGCCTGGATAAATCCCCAAGCAGATTTTTAGAGCCAGAGTTTCATGCTAAACTCAGTACCAAATAGAACGTGGAAGTTTTATACAGCTTGGTTGTAGCCATAACAGACAGTCATAGATGGTCAGAAAAATAAGAGAAAAAGTCACATTTCTGTCCATGACTGAACTTTTAGCACTAATTGATCGAGAGTAAGATGTTTGCAACTTATTTATTTAACAGAAGATGCATCGATGATCATGGTGGCAGGATGAGAAGTTGTCACTGAAGATGCACAGGGACAAATAGAAGTGGTACTGGCGAATGGGACATGGGTCTGGATCATGAAGATGAACCCATGGAGATGGATGTTGTGGTTAAATGTATGAAACACGACAGCAAGTTGGAACAGGGAGCAGGGAGGGATACTATCTTGCGGCCATAGTCACAGTGGCTGAACAGGGTGGAACAGAACAGGAAGTGGATTTGAATAGGTAGTTGTGGGAGAGTTGGACACGAATCTGGAAGCAGCTACACATTTAAAAGACCTTAAGACAAGAAAGGGGGACTTTTCTTTTCAAAAAGCACACCAGTCTTCTTGTACTAGAGGCTGAAAAGAACATGGTTAAACTAAAAGAGAACCAAAAGAACTCTACCCCACCTCGACCCCTTTGTTTTCATTTTATTTAATTTTTAACTGTTCGCTACCTTTTATTTCTTTATTGTCTTTATTTTTCTTCCCCCTGTTCTTTCCCCCTATTTTATCCCCCTTTTCTTCCCCTTTGCTTTCCTTGTCCCCCTTCTCAATTTTACCTCTCACCCCACTCATCTACCCCCTCCCCCCACACCTTCATCTGTCACACCTTACCCTCTGATTTCAGCTTCTCTGCCATTTGGCCATTCACACCTTCTATTCTCTCTATGGACTGCCATTAGCAGCCTTTCTTCTTGTATCTGTGGCTATGACTCATCATTCATTGCCTCACCCTACTGTATAAATATCTCTCACTTTCTATGCCTTTTAGCTTTGACAAAGGGTCATCTGGACTCAAAACGTTAGCTCTTTTCTCTCCTCACAGATGCTGCCAGACCTGCTGAGATTTTCCAGCATTTTCCTTTTTGGTTTCAGATTCCAGCATCAACAGTAATTTGCTTTTATCTTATGGTTAACCTAAAATGTGAGGTCCCAGTGCAAACTTCACACCCCTGTCATAAAGAACTTAGCGAGAAGCAGAACAGAGATGGGTTCAATAATGTTTGAGGAAGGAGAGCAATGATAGTTTTAAAAGGAACTCTGTGACCAGCAGAAGGTAGTTGAGTGGTTATCATTTGGATGAAGAAGGGATCAGGGAAGCAGAACTCACGGGAGTAATGAGGTTATGGAGAAGCTTAAGATTTAACACATTGCTAAGATCAACTGAAGTGGACAAGGTTAAATTAAACTAATTTTCCAATGCTTGGCAACTGAATTGTGCATTGTGCAGAACTAAGATTTCTAGAAGCTGAAAATGTATTGTTTTTTGTTGATCACTGCTTTCGTTCCTTCTCACGAAAGGGTTCCATGAATGTAGGTCACTTTCCTTGTTCAGTTTGTCATTAGCCATATTTGAGCATTTCCAATGATTGTAATTGGCAGCCGGCGAGCATTACAACCAATTCTGTCCCCATCTAACATCCAATCATGTTTCCAGTGGATGTCAGGAGCTGGAACATTGGCCAATTTTCCTTTCACTGGTACAGCAGCACTCAAGCCAATTATAGCTCCACTGCTGAGGGCAACTAATCCATCCCAGATTAGGGATTGAACCTAGAACTCAGATTCAGATCAGATCCTCGCAGGGCAAGCTCGCTGAGCTGTCAGAGTGATCTTGTTTTGTGCTCTTAATGATGGGAAAGCTAAAATGCTGTTTAAATAGATTGACTGAAATTCCTACTCCAGGGTGCAAGCATTTGTAAAGATGCAAACTTGATTTTTTTTTCCAATAGAAATCCTGTAGCAGGACAAGAAGGGGGAGATTGTGATTATTATTTATGGAATTTACCTCAGGAAAATTCTTATCTTTCAGTTTATTGAGTGCAGTATTGCTGAACATGGTTGTTCTTCAAGTGCTTTGTCTCACAAATTATAAAGATTTAAAATGGTTTCACTGAGGCAACATTGATATTTCAGTATGAGTGCTGAATAAGAATACAAATTATGAGGTGAGGGTGTGAATTTGAGTATACTTTCTCCAGGGTTATTTTAAAATAGATGCCCATATTATCTTGGGATATTTTCTTATCTTCTCATACCAACCAGTCATGTGTTGCAGAAAAATAAAGGGAAAATTAACATTTTAGTCGGTGGATAGTGTCTAATATCCACAGAGATTATGACTGTCTCCTACTGAGGGAGACTGATAGAAAGAAAATGGCACAGACATGGTTGAAGAGAATTTGTTTAATTCCTGACATGTAGAAGGGTTGGAGTCTCTTCCAGACCCGAACCTGCTGTATGTCATCAGAGAGTGAAGTCAGAGATTGAGCCTGCCTCTAACTGGTGATCCCACTGGCTTGGTTCAACTGGGACCCAGTTTATCTCTGGAAGATAATCAATTGCGATGCACTAATCTCCACCATTGGGAAGGTTCAGGAAGCAGGATGGGTCCCTCAAGAAATGGGACTTGTCTTTCCAAAAGTCACATCAGTTTTCTTATCCTAGATGCTGAAAAGAACATGGTTAAACTAAAATGTGAGGTCCCAGTGCATGTTTCACACCCCTGTCATCACCCCTTACCCTCAATTGCTGACAGCATCAGGTTCTACTCTCAATGAAAAATCAGAAAATGAACCCAAGTTGAAAAGGTATTATTCAAAAAGCTAGGTAAATTGAAATGCGACATTCAGCAATGGCAGAGTCCAACAGAGGCAGGATAAACCTTTCATATTAATCCGGGATAGTCAGCACAGATTCGTGAAGGGCAAGTCGTGCCTCACAAATTTGATTGAATTTTTTGAGGAGGTAACTAAGTGTGTTGATGAAGGTAGGGCAGTTGATGTCATATACATGGATTTTATTAAGGCGTTTGATAAGGTCCCCCATGGTCGGCTTATGAGGAAAGTGAGGAGGTGTGGGATAGAGGGAAAGTTGGCCGATTGGATAGGTAACTGGCTGTCTGATCGAAGACAGAGGGTGGTGGTGGATGGAAAATTTTCAGACTGGAAGCAGGTTGCTAGCGGAGTTCCACAGGGATCAGTGCTTGGTCCTCTGCTATTTGTGATTTTTATTAATGACTTAGAGGAGGGGGCTGAAGGGTGGATCAGTAAATTTGCTGATGACACCAAGATTGGTGGAGTAGTGGATGAGGTGGAGGGCTGTTGTAGGCTGCAAAGAGACATAGATAGGATGCAAAACCGGGCTGAAAAATGGCAAATGGAGTTTAACCCTGATAAATGTGAGGTGATTCATTTTGGAAGGACTAATTTAAATGTTGATTACAGGGTCAAAGGTAGGGTTCTGAAGACTGTGGAGGAACAGAGAGATCTTGGGGTCCATATCCACAGATCTCTAAAGGTTGCCACTCAAGTGGATAGAGCTGTGAAGAAGGCCTATAGTGTGTTAGCTTTTATTAACAGGGGGTTGGAGTTTAAGAGCCGTGGGGTTATGCTGCAACTGTACAGGATCTTGGTGAGACCACATTTGGAATATTGTGTGCAGCTCTGGTCACCTCACTATAAGAAGGATGTGGAAGCGCTGGAAAGAGTGCAGAGGAGATTTACCAGGATGCTGCCTGGTTTGGAGGGTAGGTCTTATGAGGAAAGGTTGAGGGAGCTAGGGCTGTTCTCTCTGGAGCGGAGGAGGCTGAGGGGAGACTTAATAGAGGTTTATAAAATGATGAAGGGGGTAGATAGAGTGAACGTTCAAAGACTATTTCCTCGGGTGGATGGAGCTATTACAAGGGGGCATAACTATAGGGTTCGTGGTGGGAGATATAGGAAGGATATCAGAGGTAGGTTCTTTACGCAGAGAGTGGTTGGGGTGTGGAATGGACTGCCTGCAGTGACAGTGGAGTCAGACACTTTAGGAACATTTAAGTGGTTATTGGATAGGCACATGGAGCACACCAGGATGATAGGGAGTGGGATAGCTTGATCTTGGTTTCAGATAAAGCTCGGCACAACATCGTGGTCCGAAGGGCCTGTTCTGTGCTGTACTGTTCTATGTTCTATATTGTCTGACCAGAGAACCAACAAGGAGACATTTTTCACATCTTGCCACATTATGGGTGGAATTTTTACGTCCCACCCACCATGGAAATCATAGTGGGTGGGGGAAGACCATGCAAAGGTCCATTGACCTCGGGTGGGACCTTCCAATCTTAGGGTGAGCGCGACTGGAAAATCCCACCCTATATTATCCTTTAATGACACATACTACGATCAATTAGGGACCTCATAGATTGGAATTATCATACTGATGTCTGATCTCTCACTCAAGGTCAGATTGACTTCCTGAATATATGGGTTGTCAGTCCATTCACTGGATGGCCTTCTTCTTGTATCGATAAATGCACTTCTGTTTCTTTTCACTATTCCACTTTCAGTTTGTTATATATTTAAATGGTTGCATGATTGATTTAAGAGCCAGTCACATGATTTGATGGCGATGTCAATGGGGTGTTTCACATGTCCCTGTTTAGTTTCATTTGCTACACTGTACAGCCAACAGCTCCTACAATAAGTCTATTGTTGGTATTTTGGATCTATGTGTGCAAACCACATTTTTTTCTTTTTGTTTAAAACCCACAACTCCTAACATAATTAGAACATTACGCAGTTTCTTACTGGATAATATCTTTGACTCTGTTTTTTTTCCCAGTACTTGGGCTTCTCAATTCTGGTCTTTAATTCAGACAGATTCACCTGATTGGACTTCCAGTAAATAATGCACTCTTAAAGTTTTACTTGAAGTTTCTGGTCAGTTTGCATGATACTCATCCTCCTTCTCCCTTACTCTTGCTATATCAGTTGTGTTTAGACATAGCATAAGCGTATGTGGAAGAATAGGAAGTTGTGTCCACAGTGTCTTCCCATCTGTAGTTCCAATGAAGCTAACACATTTTAAACTGGCATGGAATGGTAGCTGAACAGTGCTAATTTGACATCGTCATTTTTTTTCAAACAAGCTTTTCCCATTCTTACTCCTCTTTCAGAGTTTTTAATTTGCTTGTAGCTACCTGGGTGAACTAGTCATGTGGACAAAATCCATCGTGCCCTGTAAATTTCTTCAACCATTCATTTGCAATCTGTGGGCCAGTGTCTTTAATGACAAGCTCAGGAATGCCATGTGTGGCAAAACATTTATTTTTGTGAATTAATTACTGTTTCTGAGGCTGGACCTAGAAGACGTTTAACCTCAATCCATCTGGAGTAATAATCAATAACTATGTGGAATGTCTTCCCCTTCAGCTCAAAAAGACCCATTCTGAGACGGTCCCATAGTCTGGTGGGAAATCAGAATACTATCAGTGGTTCTTTTTCCCCCTGGTGATGAATTACACAAGTGATGCAACTTAATATCATTTCCTCCAATGATTTTGAGATCCCTGGCTACTAGACTAGGTTTCGAGCACTGGCATGACACTTTGTAATGCTCGGGTGTCCCTGGTGTACTCTAAATGATTTCGCATCTAAGAACTCTTGGTATAACCAACATCTTATTATAAACTAGCAAATCATCCCATGTTACCGAGATGTCTGTGTTGCTCAAGATATTGTTTCATGATGAGATTGTTTGGAATATATTCTGGCTATCCAGTTTTGCAATATTTTCTCATTTTAGCACATTCTTCATCTGCTTTTCGTGCTTGTCAGATTTCAATCAACCTCTGTGTTACTGCTGGTAAGAATTTTATCTAGTCAATGAGGTATTTACATCTTCAACAAAATTTATCTCCTCCTGTTCAGAATTCTGAAGATGAATTTGCGATGATATAACTGCTGTTGTTTGCCTCGGTCATGTTTGTCCTGTTCCTTCAGCTGCTGTCCCAGGGAAATCTGCCTGGTTTGCTCAAGGTTTTCCAATTCATCAACTTTAACAATGAGTTATAGACTTGTGCATGCTTTTCAACTCAACAGTGAACATCCTTGATTGTGGATCACGTACAACAGCTCTGTGATTTCTCTTCCTTTGTACTGGAGTGTGGTAGTCAACTGTCCCTCGACCTTCAGTTGAGTGCGTCCTGGACTGTGTAGTCACGTGGTTGATGGCTGGAGGGAGTCTGGCTTTAACCACTGTTCTGTGCCTGAAAGAAATTAATCTTTTGCTTCATTGTCTGACTTGAAGTTTGCTTTATGTCCATTGGCCTTTATCCTCAGGACTACAGTATTATGGCGAAACAGCATTCCACTGGAATGATAACAAGAATCAGATTTTAATCTTTACAACCAGGCAAACTTTAACATAACATGAGATATTGGAGGAAGCTTGCTCTGTTATTCAGTATGATCATTCTCTGTATTCCTTGATTCCCTGTGAGACTAAAAAACTGTTCATCTTCGCCTTAGATATATTCAATGATTGCTCATCCCGAAACTTTGGGGTACAAAAATTCCAAAGATACACAATATTTTAAGTGAAGAAATTTCTCCTCGCCTCAGCCCCAAATGATTGGTCCCTGTTCATAGACTGTTATCCTTTGTTCTAGATTCTGCAGCTGAGTGAAATAGAGGGCTGGATTCTCCAACCTCGCTTGCAGCTGGGATTCTCCCATCCCGCTGTAATGAACGGAAATCTCCGTTTTCACTGGCATTAGCGGCAGGGCGTGAACAGTTGGAGAATTCCGGCCAACCTCTCAGTACTAACACTGCCCCTTCAGAATCTTGAATCTTTCAATGAGATCACCTCTTAATCGTCTAAACCCGAGAAAATATGAACCTAATTTACTCAGTCTCTCATCATAGGATAACCTTCTCATCCCAGAAACCAGTGAATCTGTGCTATACAACCTCCAATGAAGGTTTTTCCTTCTTTAAATATGGGGGCCAAAATTGTATACAGTATTCTAGGTGTGATCTCACCAAGAATTTTACAATGGTATCAATACTTCTTTATTCAAACATCTTGCAATATAGGCCAACATGCCATTTGCTTTTCCTCGTTGCTTGCTATACATGCATTTTGTTTTAACGTTCCTTGTACAAGTGCACTTGTTGTTCCTTGTACAGTCTCTCTGCACCTTTTAAAATAATAACCTCACGCTTCCCCACATTAGATTCCAGCTCCCACCTTGTTGCCCTTCACTAAACCTGCCTTTATCTCTTTGCGATCACTTTGTGTCCTTCTCATAGCTTAGATTCCAACCTAGCATTGTGTCATCAGCAAAATTACTTACACTTATTTTCTCTCTCCCCATCAACATCAGTTGTCTGCTCAACTGATGGGCTACATCACATTTCAACCATCATTTTAGACAATTGTTTATCTATAAAAATCTCTATAGCAAGTTGGCTCTTGCTGAGGGTATGTTCAGGCACCATCATAAACATAAGTTCTTTTATGCTTTGCCATCATCAGCTAATTCACAATGTCAAATATATAAGCCTGGTAAGACAGCAATCCCTGACAGCATTGGCTTATCAATGAAGAATGAGAGACTGAAACCAAGGTGAAGGAGGATTAGTGAAAAAGCTAGCTATAGTAAAATGCTGCATCGAGTTGCAACAGTGGCAGGATAAACCTCTAATATGGCTGACTAGAAATGCAGCCGGGGGGCATTTTTTCTTCTCTCTTCATGATATTTTCCTTTAATGACGCATATCATGATCAACTGGGGACCTAAACCTCTAGATTAGAACTATCCTTTTGGTGCTCGATGTGGAAATTCCTTGTAGCCCAGGTCATTTGTTATAATGTGTTATTTTCTTCTCTTGTTTATATTTTTCATAACAATAGAAATTAAGATGCATTGGGAAAACAAGATCGATGATGGCTAATTCCTCACACCAGCTGTAACCGGTATTCCATCCACAATATGTTGCTTTTGAAGATCTCTGTGACATGCTGCACAGAGAGGGAGTTATATATTCTGACACTGCTGAATGCTAAGAGCTCCATCATGATGCAATGGAAACATTACCCAGCTTTAACCTGCCCATCAACTCTCACTAGGGAATGTAAAGTGAGATTGAATCTTTATTCATTGCCTTTGTTATCCATTTTCATATCACCCTGAAGCATTTTATTATCCAAACCATTAATTCATCACGGTCTTCCAGATATCCTCTCTGTGAATACAAAATCTTATTTTTCACTTGCAACTTGTTCAGCTGCACATTCATCATTAACAAAAGGAAAATCAAAGGAAATGGAAGTTTTTATAACAAATTGTAACTATATCAAAGTCATTTGAACTAAATATGATTGCTGCTTCAAAAAGGTTTACATCTCGCTGGTCTTCATTTTACCAAGTGCACACTCAAGTACAATTGCAATTGACTTTCATCGGGCTCTTGTGTATATAAGTCAGAGTCCCTGGAAGGAAAGCTATGCACAAATCGTGCACTGTTATGGTCATGTGTCATGGTCACAAGACAGAATTTTCTTTTCAAATCTTAGAACTTACTTTAAACAGACATTGATGGCTTTTTCATTTGCTATTTGTGTGACAAGTGAAGTAGCCAAGATTCAGCCAATAAGATTGGTAGAGCCACCACCTCCACCTCCACCTCCCCTCCACTCCCCATCCCCACCCTGGAGTTTAAAGGCAACAACTACACTTGTCAGAGCTAATTTTCCATGTGTTGCGAAGTTGGTGTTTGTAAAATTATTTTAAAAATTATAACATGCTAAGAGGTTAAAGGATTGCATGATCCCTTTTAAAAGGTAGTGTATTTTCTATTTTTCTGTGCTTAGGAAGTTAAAAAAAAATGCAAGTGTACATAGTGCCTGTACACAGACTGGAACATTGTATCAAAGGCCAAACAGTAGTGTTGCCAAGACAACAGGCTGTTTTTGAATTTTAGCCAATCAGTTTAAATTAGGCACTTAGCTACCAGCTAATTTTAAATTGATGTTTTGGTAACATGAGAACCAATCATATTGTGGGAAATATTGATATGTCATCAGGGGTATAAGAGACACGGCAGTGGCACAAACTGGGAGAGCCCTAACCTGTCACTGCTCTAGAGAGACTTGCTGGCTCTCATAGCTTCATTTATGAGTTAAAAGAAAGCCTCATCTCGATAGTGAAGATAGCAAAGAAGAACAGAGAAGACCAGAAGATTCCAGAAGACACCAAACCTGGTTGTAATTTAGAGACGAGACTTCAATTTTGACTAAATATTCTTCTTTTTTTTGCCAATAAGTGGGAATTGGATTTATCTAAACAGCATTTCATTAGAATAGTGTTTTATTTGGTTTGTTAATAGTTAAGTTAACCTGTTCACTGTTAGTTAGATAAATAAAGTGTTATTTGTTGGTTTTAAAGAGAGAGGCACAGGTAGTTATTTTTGATTTAACTATAAAAAGTTACTGAAGAGCAGATCCTACTACTTCTCACACACTTTTAACAGATTAAGAGGCGAGGTACTCCTCTTTGAGTGGTTCAGTGTTAGTTTTCAAAGAGGGGATCAACCTCCACTTCATAATGAATGGTGTAGTCGTAAAATGATTTTACTCACAAATTTGTAGATATCGAACTGTTTCAAGTACATCAAATTCGCAGCCAGACTAAAACCTTGACATTCTCCTTTCTCTCGGCAAACTTGAATGAGCTGTGGTCCTTAGCAAAGATAATGGACAATCTACGCGATTCCCTGGTGACAGAATATTCTCCTAACTAGTGAGCTTTGTAGATATAGCATTCCTGCCTTTGCACTGGATGTTTTATAAACCATTTCTCCTGCCTAAGTTCAAGCAATCATGCACTGATACATGTCACATGTACTTTCACATTCAATGCTTTCATAACTACGAAATACATCAGTCCACAATGTAACATGAATGAAAGCTACCAATGTAGGGAAATATAAGGAAATCAATGGACAAGTGCTGTGACTAAAGTGAAAGTAATAACTAGAACAGTAAGTAATGTGGACTGTCACCACTTTGAGTTCTATACACTGTGGTTAGAGTGATGATCGTCAACATTTCTACTTGGAACGTGACTTGTGTCGTTGACTCTCCATGGTGTTGCAAAAATGTCTAATCTCATGATTCATATGTTTTAGGAGTATAACTTTTAATTTGGGGATTGAAGTTTTTAAATGCGAGAGGAAGTGCTTAGTTTGGCAGATGAGTAAACAGGCCTAAAGTAGTTGTAGTTAAAAGGTTGGCCTGTGCTTATTTACTCAGGTCAAAGTTATGGTTATTTACTAAGGTCAGAAGTATGAAAACATACAATGCATAGTACCTTTCTGAGATTATTGGTGGAGATGAAATCAAAGAAACCCTACAGTGCAGAAGGAGGCCATTTGGCCCAGCGAGTCTGCACTGAAAACAATCTCACCCAGGCCCTATCCCCGCAATCCCACATATTTACTCAGCTAATCCCCCTAACCTACGCATCCCGAGACACTAAGGGGCAATTTACCATGGCCAATCCACCTAACCCGCACATCTTTGGACTGTGGGAGGAAACCGGAGAACCCAGAGGAAAGCTATGCAGACACAGGGAGGATGTGCAAACTCCACACAGACAGTGACCCAAGCCGGGAATCGAACTAAGGTCCCTGGAGCTGTGAGGCAGCAGTGCTAATCACTGTGCCACCGTGCTGCCTGTTGTCTGCACTTATCTTCATAAAGGGGTTTAAATGATCCATATGGTTTTCCAGAGTAAAGGGAAGATTTGGTAATGGGAGATAATGAATTTGATTCTCTTTCTGGGACAACCTAGTTATGCCACATTGTCATGGTGATAGATTGTACAGACATATATTTTTGGTTGGTGTTTATCTGTACATTTTCTCACAGGTGTGAGAAAAGATTTTATATTTGACTTTGGAACAATCTGACTTTGGACCTGCAGGTCCACAGATCAAGGCCATCCCCACACCCCCACTTCTTGCCTTCAAACAACCGCACAACCTCAAACAGACCATTGTCCACAGCAAACTACCCAGCCTTCAGGAGAACAGTGACCACGACACCACACAACCCTGCCACAGCAACCTCCGCAAGACATGCCGGATCATCGACACGGATGCCATCATCTCACGTGAGAACACCGTCTACCAGGTACACGGTACCTACTCTTGCAACTCGGCCAACATTGTCTACCTGATACGCTGCAGGAAAGGATATCCCGAGGCATGGTACATTGGGGAAACCATGCAGACGCTACGACAATGGATGAATGAACACTGCTCGACTATCGCCAGGCAAGACAGTTCTCTTCCTGTGGGGGAGCACTTCAGCGGTCACGGGCATTCAACCTCTGATCTTCGGATAAGCGTTCTCCAAGGCGGCCTTCACAACACACGACAGCGCAGAGTCGCTGAGCAGAAACTGATAGCCAAGTTCTGCACACATGAGGACGGCCTCAACCGGGATCTTGGATTTATGTCACACTATCAGTAACCCCCACAGCTTGCCTCCTGGACTTGCAGAATCTCACTGGCTGTCCTGTCTGGAGACAATACACATCTCTTTAACCTGTGCTTAATGCTCCCTCCACTCACATTGTCTGTATCTTTAAGACCTGGTTGGCTGTAGAGATTCGCATTCTAATCAGTATTCTATACTGTTTACCATTTACATAGATGATCTGGAGGAGAGGACTGAGTGTAGGGTATCAAAGTTTACTGATGACACGAAGATGAGTGGGAAAGCGAATTGCGTGGAGGATGCGGAAAGTCTGCAGAGAGATTTGGATAGGCTGAGCGAGTGGGCGAGGATCTGGCAGATGGAATATAACATTGGCAAATGTGAGGTTATCCACTTTGGAAGAAATAATAGTAAATTGGAATATTATTTAAATGGAGAAAAATTACATCATGCTATTGTGCAGAAGGACTTGGGGGTCCTTGTGCACGAAGCGCAAAAACTCAGTCTGCAGGTGCAGCAGATGATCAAGAAGGTGAATGGAATGTTGGCCTTTATCGCGAGGGGGATAGAATATAAAAGCAGGGAGGTCTTGCTGCAACTATACAAGGCACTGGTGAGGCCACAACTGGAGTACTGTGTGCAGTTTTGGTCCGCTTATTTGCGAAAGGATATATTGGCCTTGGAGGGAGTGCAGAGAAGGTTCACCAGGTTGATACCGGAGATGAGGGGTGTGGCTTATGAGGAGGGATTGAACAGATTGGGTCTGTACTCACTGGAGTTTAGAAGGCTGAGGGGTGATCTTATAGAGACGTATAAGATAATGAAGGGGCTGGATAGGGTAGAGGTAGAGAGATTCTTTCCACTTAGAAGGGAAACCAGAACTAGAGGGCACAGCCTCAAAATAAGTGGGGGCCGGTTCAGAACAGAGTTGAGGGGGAACTTCTTCTCTCAGAGGGTAGTGAATCTCTGGAATTCTCTGCCCATTGATGTGGTGGAGGCTACCTCGTTGAATATGTTTAAATCACGGGTAGATAGATTTCTGATCGATAAGGGAATTAAGGAATATGGGGATCAGGCAGGTAAGTGGAACTGATGCGCTTCAGATCAGCCATGATCATGTTGAATGGCGGGGCAGGCTCGAGGGGCTAGATGGCCTACTCCTGCTCCTATTTCTTATGTTCTTATTTCTTATATTCTGCAACTTGATTTTGTGTCTCTGTATGCTCTGTTTGAGAGCAGATATCCACTCCATCTGATGAAGGAGCAGCGCTCCGAAAGCTAATGGCATTTGCTACCAAATAAACCTGTTGGACTTTAACCTGGTGTTGTTAAAACTCTTACTGTGTTCACCCCAGTCCAACGCCGGCATCTCCACTTCAATGACCAAACCAGTTCTGAATCCATCTAGCTAGTTCACCCCTGATCCCATGTGATTCAATCTTTTGCACCATCCTGCCATGCGGGATCTTGTGAAATGCTTTACTAAAGTCCATGTCGACAACTTCCACAACCCTTCCCTCGTCAATCATTTTTGGCACCTCCTCAATAAACTCAATCACATTAGTGAGACATGACCTCTCTCGTACTACAAAACCATGCTGTCTGTCGCTAATAAGACCATTCAGTTCCAAATATGTATAGATCCTATCTCTAAGAATCTTCCCCAACAATTTCATTATCACTGATGTCAAGCTCACTGGCCTATAATTACCCAGGTTATCCTTGCTACCCTTCTTAAATTATGGGAAACATTGGCTGGCCTCCAATTCTCTGGGACCACGCCTGTGGCCAACGAGGAAAAAAGATTTCTGTTTAAGGCCCAGCAATTTCATCTCTTGCCTCCCTCAGTAATCTGGGATAGATGCCATCTGGCCCCGGGGATTTGTTTGCTTCAATGCTTTTTAATACACCTAACACTTCCTTCCTCGTAATGATGACTTGTTCCAAAGTGTTTATATATCCCTCTGAGACACTACCGATGCAAAGTACTTATTAAGGATCTCACCCACTTCCTTTGGTTCTACGCATAATTTCCCTCCTTTGTCCTTGAGTGGACCAACTCTTTCTCTAGCTACCCTCTTGTTCCTAATATATGTATAAAATGCCTTGGGATTCTCCTTAATCCTGTCTGCCAAGGACATTTTGTGATCCTTTTTGCCCTCCTAACTCCCTGTTTGAGCTCTTTTCTACTTTCCCTATATTCTTCAAGTGCTTCATCTGTTTTTAGTTGGCTAGACCTCATGTATACATCCTTTTTCTTTTTGACTAGACTCATAATTTCCCTGGTCATCCATAATTCCTGAATCCTGCTGTTCCTGTCCTTCCTTTCCACAGGCACACACATGCCTGCACTCCGATGAACTGCTACTTAAAAGACTCCCATATGCCAAATGTGGATTTACCCTCAAACAAGCTCTCCCAAACAACAGCCTCCAAATCCTGTCTAACCTGGTTGTAGTTAGCCTTCCCCCAATTTAGCCCTTAACCCTAGGACAACACTCATCCTTTTCTATGAGTGTCCAAAAGCTTACGGAATTGTGATCACTGTTCGTCACATGTTTCCCCACTGCAACTTTGATGACCTGGCCAGGCTCATTCCTCGTACTAGGTCCAATACAGCCCCCTCTCTAGTCGGACTATCCACATATAGTTCCAATAAACCTTCCTGGAAACATTTAACAAATTTCTTACCATCCGGACCCCTCGCCCTAAAGGATTTCCAGTCAGTATGAGGAAAATTAAAGTCTCCCACTATAACAACCCTATTATTTCGACATCTGTCCAGAATCTGCTTACATATCCATTCTTCAATTTCTCGTGGGCTGTTCGGAGGCCTGTGGTTCACCCCCATCATAGTGGCTGCCCCATTTCTGTTTCTGAGTTCTACCCACAGTGTCTCTTTACATGATTCTTCCAAGGTGTCTTTCCTCTGTACAGCATTTTACATATGAACTACTTATGTGCCGATGCAGGCAAACCCAGCGGTTAATCTTTGCCAGCTAAACCAGCAGTAAAATGAAAAACCAGTTCAACTTCTTTTGGCATTTGCTGAGGGAAGAATGTTGGTCAGGAGAGTAGGAAAACCAACTGTTCTTTTTCAGGTAGTTTCATGTGATCTTCAAACACCTGCCTGAACAAAAACAAGAACTTCATTTAACTTTTCATCTGAAGGACGATTCCAACAAGGCATCTCTCCCTTTGTGTTGCACTCCCTTGGTGCAGAAGTCTAGCTTTGTTGAGGGGTTCAAGCTCACAACTTCCTGATTTGTGGTATTGACTGAGCCAATGTGACATAGAATCATAGAATCCCTACAGCACAAAGGAGGCCATTTGGCCCATCGAGTCTGTACCAACCACAATCCCACCTAGGTCCTATTCCCGTAACCCCACACATCCACCCTGCTAATCTCCCTGACACTAGGGTCAATTTAGCATGACCAATCAACCCGCACATCTTTGGATATACTAGTTTTGATGAAAGATCGTGGACCTGAAACATGGAGACATTTTGACCTGGATGAGGTCATAGTTTTGAATGTGGATTGGGATTAGAACCAAAAAAAATGCTAATGATTTAGGAAACCATGTCTCACTTGGCAATTTCTGCATTTAAATAGTGTGTTAGGCTGCTTGTGTTTAATCCCCATGGAAATGGTGGGTTTCCTATTAGAATATGCTAATTGATTAGTTGTAGGGATATTACAGCACAGTTCTAAATTTAATGATGCATCCATGGGTTTCTTAAGCTTGCTGAAACTCTTTAGTAGAAGCAAAGCAAGAACATAATGGTAATTGAAGGGGCTGTTTCAAATGCATGATAAAAAACCTGCCATAAATACACAGCTCTTGCAACTGCTTTCTTAACTGCCAGTGGGAAAGGGTTTGTTCACAATGCTTTTGCTGATGGATTAATTTCTACACTTTCCTAAATCACATCAGAACAGGTGGTGATTTGGCTTCATTAGATTGGACCTCATACGAAGGCCAGAACTTTCAGGCCATTGATCCCAGCAGGATCTTCTGGTCCCTCCGGCGGCACACCCCTGCCGCAAATTTCCCAGCAGCGAGGGGTGCATCCAATGGTAAACCCCGATGACAACGGCAGGACCGGAAAATCCCACCACTGGGCCGCTGCCGCAAAACACGCAGCTGGTTGCATGGAAAATCTGCCCTAGGATCTTTTCTGTTCCGACTGGAAACATTGACTTTCTTTCTTTCTCGACAGATGCTGATGAGTATTTCCAACATTTCATCTCTATATTTCATGTTTTTTGTAGCTGCAATGTTTTGGCTTTGTGTTAGTGTTTTAGGAGGGCCAAGTTGTCTATCAGGTGCTGGAGGACATATGCAGCCTCCTGCCAAACTATCTGCTGGATCTGAAGTGCAGACATTAAATATGGCTTTCAAAGTCACCACTGCCCTCAGTTTTCCAGCCAGAGATATATCCAGTCTCCCACAAGTGTTGCCAACTTTGATTAAATGTATTCCTGAAGATTTCATCACATGAGTTGGCCCCCATGTTGCAGCCATTTGTTGGCCAATACACCCAACCTTGTGAGGCTCTTTCCTCCTACTTTAATTGGAAAGCTAAAAGGTTCATTGATGCGCGATATAACACACGAGAGGCTGGATGTACTCGGGAAATAAAGGCTTTTATTGCCAACAATAACAGAGCTACTATATACAGTATACGATCCCAGACTAAAGCTTCACCAGGCAGACCAGTGACCTTTGTACCTCTCCCAGGAGGCGGAGCCAACTGGGGTGTACCATAGGACTATATTAACAGGTATAACAGCCCAACCCTAACCCCAACAGTAACATATCTACAGACTCATAGTACTGGCCAGACCATGGCTCAGCACTACCTGGTGGGAACCAACAATGGTTCACCACATTCACCCCTCCTTTGAAAACAAAGGCCGGCGGGGTAGAAAACACAGAACAATTGTTCATCTGTCTATAAGTTCAAACGGTCTGGGGGACCGCACTGTCGCTGTGACCTCCTCAACACCGGCGGTGACACCGGTTCAGGCAATCGCGGTGACGTTCTCTCCAAGGCGGTGTCCAGCAACTCCTCCAGTGCCTCATGGGCCGGTAGACCCCGAGGTGGTGACAATCCGCTGAACTCGGGCACGCCTTGAAGTGGCGACCATCTCCTGGACTCAGGCAAGCTGTATACGGGAGTAAGAGGGTTAAGTGGTGATCCCGATACTGCCCGCGCCGTGTCAGGAGGGGAAATAATGGTTGGGGGGTCCCTAACAGGAAGTGTGGGAGTGACAGGGGTTTCCAAGCCCCCTGCTGGCGCCAGATCTCGAATCGAGACCGTGTCCTCTCGCCCGTCAGGATATGCCACATAGGCATACTGAGGGTTGGTGTGGAGGAGATGGACCTGTTCAACCAAAGGGTCGGACTTGCAGGTCCTAACATGCCGCCGCAGGAGGACAGGTCCTGAGTACGTCAACCAAGACGGTAATGAGGTCCCAGAGGAAGACTTCCCAGGGAATGAAAACATTCTCTCATGAGGAGTAGCGTTGGTTGCCATACACAGGAGTGAGCGTATGGAGTGGAGCGCATCAGGGAGTACCTCTTGCCAACGGGAGACTGGAAGACCTTTAGACCTCAACGCCAGTAAGACAGCCTTCCAGACTGTAGCATTCTCTCATTCGACCTGTCCGTTACCCCTTGGGTTGTAGCTCGTGCTTCTACTAGAGGCAATCCCATATGAGAGCAGGTATTGCCTCAAGTCATCGCTCATGAACGACGAGCCCCTATCGCTGTGGATATAACAGGGGTAACCGAACAGGGTGAAAAGATCACGAAATGCCTTGATAACCGTGGCAGCGGTCATATCAGAACAGGGAATGACAAAAGGGAATCGTGAGTACTCATCAACCACATTGAGGAAGTACACGTTCCGATCTGTCGAGGGAAGGGGGCCCTTAAAGTCCACAGAAGGGACGAGTGGCCTTAATGAGGTGTGCCCTGTCAGGTCGGTAGAAGTGCGGTTTGCATTCTGCGCATACCCAGCAGCTTCTGGTTATGGACCTGACATCCTCCACCGAGTAGGGTAGATTCCGGGCCTTTATGAAGTGGAAGAGCCGAGTGACCCCCGGATGGCAGAGGTCATTGTGGAGAGCCTGCAATCGATTCTCCTGCATGCTAGCACATGTTCCATGCAACAGGGCATCCGAGGGCTCGTTGAGCTTCCCTGGACGGTACATGATATCATAATTGTAGGTGGAGAGTTCGATTCTCCACCTCAAGATTTTATCATTCTTGATCTTACCCCGTAACGTGTTGTTGAACATGAATGCCACGGACCGCTGGTCCGTGAGTAGAGTGAACCGTTTTCCCGCCAAGTAATGGCGCTAATGCCGAACGGCCTCCACAATGGCCTGGGCCTCCTTTTCCACCGCCGAATGTCGAATTTCAGGGCCTTGGAGGGTGCGAGAGAAAAAGGCGATGGGCCCGCCCGCCTGGTTAAGTGTGGCGGCCAGGGCGAAATCCGATGCATCACTCTCCACCTGGAAGGGGATGGACTCATCGATAGCGTGCATCGTGGCTTTCGCGATGTTGGCTTTTATTCTTGCAAAGGCTAAGCGAGCCTCTGTTGCTAGGGGAAAAGAGGTAGACTTGATGAGCAGACGGGCTTTGTCCGCGTAATTGGGAACCCACTGTGCATAGTATGAGAAGAAGCCTAAACATCTTCTCAGTGCTTTGACGCTAGTGGGCAGGGGAAGTTCGAGGAGAGGATGCATACGGTCTGGATCAGGGCCAAGGACCCCGTTTTCCACCACGTATCCGAGGATAGCTAGGCGGCGCGTGCGAAATACACACTTCTCCCTGTTGTAGGTCAGATTCAGGCGAGATGCAGTGCATAGGAATCTAAGAAGGTTGGCATCGTGGTCCTGCTGGCCATGGCCGCAGATGGTGACGTTATCCAGGTACGGGAAGGTAGCCCGCAGCCCGTTCTGGTCCACCATTCGGTCCATAGCACGCTGGAAGACCGAGACCCCATTCGTGACACCAAAAGGAACCCTTAAAAAATGGTACAGGCGACCATCCACCTCAAAGGCCGTGTATTGTCGGTCCTCTGGGCGAATGGGGAGCTGGTGATAAGCAGATTTTAAGTCGATGGTAGAGAACAGACGGTACTGCGCAATCTGGTTGACCATGTCAGATATGCGCGGGAGGGGATACGCACCCAGCTGCGTGTATCTGTTAATGGTCTGACTATAGTCTATGACCATCCGGGATTTGTTCCCATTCTTAACCACCACGACTTGCGCTCTCCAAGGACTAGCGCTAGGTTGGATGATCCCTTCCTTGAGGAGCCGCTGAACTTCAGATCGAATGAAGATCCGATCCTCAGCGCTGTAACGCCTGCTCTTTGTTGCGATGGGCTTGCAGCCTGGCACGAGATTCTGGAATAGGGAGGGTGTGGTAATCCTAAGCGTTGAGAGACTACATGTGGAGCGCGTTGGGCAATTTAGAGGCTGCGGGTCTCCCACTGAAAGCGGAGGGAGTGGCCCATCGTACTGCAGGGTTACACTCTTCAAGTGGACCATAAAATCTAGTCCTAGGAGTATTGGCGCGCAAAGGTGCGGTAACACAAGGAGCCTGAAGTTCTCGTAAACTGTGCCCTGCACCGTCAGATTGACCACGCAGCTCCCTAGCACGGTGACAGACCGGGACCTTGATGCCATCGAAATTGTCTGCTTGACAGTCCGAATCTGGAGACCACACCGCTTCACGGTGTCCGGGTGAATGAAGCTCTCCGTGCTCCCGCTGTCAAACAAACAATAAACCGGGCGTCTGTTTACCTGTATGTCCATCATGGACTTGTCGAGTCTGTGAGGCTTGGCCTGGTCCAGGATGATCGACGCCACCGTTGGTTCGTGGGTGCAACTGCAGGCAGCTGAGATGGTTGATGACGACCCCTGCTGGTCATTCGCGGTCGGTGCCGACCAAAATGGCTGCCCCCATAGGTCGCACGTGGACGATGGCGCCAAAACCTGCGGCCCCTGCAGGTCGCACGTGTCTTGCGACTCCGTCGTCCGGAATGGCGACATCCTGGAATCGCACGTGGTAAAAGACCTTGAAGACGCAGAAGACAAGGAGGCCGGCTCCGGGGAGTCACATGCCGCACTGCTGTTCTTGGATGGAGGTTTGGACCGGCATACTTTGGAATAATGCCCCTTCTTGCCGCAGGCGGAGCACAACACCGCTTTAGCTGGACATCGCTGCCGAGGGTGTTTCACCCCCCCACAGAAGTAACACCGCGGGCCACCTGGAGCTGCTGCCGTCGTCAGGTCCGAGGCTGGGAACGCAATCGCGCAGTTTTTCGGTCCCGCTGAATGAAGTGGAGTCTGCGACTGCCCCTGCCACACTGTCTCCACATGGTCGTCGGGGTACATCGCCAGACTTTTGGAGGCCATTTCTAGAGCGTCAGCTAACTCTATGGTTTTAGTGAGATCGAGGTTACCTTGCTCCAACAGCCGAAGGCGGATGTACGACGAGCCGATTCCCGCCACGAACGCATCTCGAGCTAGGTCGTTCATGTACTGGTCTGCCGACACTGACTTGCAGTTGCAGGCTCTGGCTAGCTGCTGAAGCTCGCACGCGTACTGGTCCGTCGTTTCGCCGGGCTGCCGCCGTCAAGTGGCTAGAAGGTATCGAGCATGGATCTCATTCGGCGGTTTGTAATATCGCTTCTTGAGAAGCTCGAGGGCCCCTTTGTAGTCGGTGGCCCCATGGATCGCTAAGTATACAGCGTCGCTTACCCTCGCATGGAGGACCCAGAGTCTGTCGGCGTCGTCGGTGATCGCTGTGGAGGCGTCGAGGTAATCTTGGAAACACTTCAACCAGTGGTCGAAAGTGTTCGATGCTCCCGCCGCACGTGGGTCCAACGTAAGCCGTTCGGGTTTAAGCATTTGCTCCATGTTTTCTTTTGTCGTTTTTTTTTCAAAAAAAAAGAATTTACTTGTTGGCAATAAAATTGATGCGCGATATAACACACGAGAGGCTGGATGTACTCGGGAAATAAAGGCTTTTATTGCCAACAATAACAGAGCTACTTTATACAGTATACGATCCCAGACTAAAGGGTCACCAGGCAGAGCAGTGACCTTTATACCTCTCCCAGGAGGCGGAGCCAACTGGGGTGTACCATAGGACTATATTAACAGGTAGAACAGCCCAACCCTAACCCCAACAGTAACATATCTACAGACTCATAGTACTGGCCAGACCATGGCTCAGCACTACCTGGTGGGAACCAACAATGGTTCACCACATTCATTACCCAATTTGATTGTACTAGACTGTCAACCAAACAGCCTCCCCCCATCCCATTTTAAATATTTTTACATCCGGTAAAGATAAATGTTTACAGAAAGTGACAAAAAATATTGTCCCGATGAGTGTCGCTAAGGCTGCACACAGCAGAAACCTGAAGAATGATCATCAGCTCCTGCTGCGTCCAGAGCAACCCTGGAGAGTTGGCCAACTGGACTCCTACAAATGTATAACACAGGTAACTGATGGTTTGTTTACCAGGGCTGGCAGTTATATGGACTGTATCTGTGATGTGGGCCGCCAGGTTTGCACCTGTGGATGGCTTCCCAATAAGTCTTGCAAACATTGTGTGCACGATTTGTACCCAAAAATAATCAGTTACATTCTGTTCACGTAATTAATTCTAAAGAAAACGATTGTCCCAGAGGGTAATACAGTACACAATACTAAACCGAATGAGAAACAGGAACTTCAAGACTGACATTAGTGATTCAAGAATAGAGTTTTTGAGAGGCTTTCAAAATTGACAGAAATGGAGAAATTAGGATGGTTTTATGCAGAAAGTTTTATCAGTGAAGGGAGTCGTGGATAACAAAAAAAAAATGGCCAGCAATGATGAAGGAGGAGCAGAGAATTAGGAGTAAACTTGTGTTAGAAGAGCAGATGGTACATTCAAAGATGTGCAGCTCAAAAAGATTACTGAGGTGGAAAGGGCAGAGTCCATAGGGAGATTTGAACATAAGGATGAGAATTGTAGCCAGTTCACCTAAAGCTCATAGAGCTAGTGGAGCTGCAAGTGTGAAGCTTGTGTGCGAGAGAAGAAGCAAGCAATTGCATTCTAAATCAGGTTGGAATTTGCAGCAGGCGGACAGAAGGAGGCCAGTGAGCAAGCTGCTGAAGAAATTCATCCTTGAGATAATTAAATCAGGGATTGGAGCTTCAACTGCAAAGTCAAGGAGAGGTGGAGGAGGCTGACGTATCAAAGGTGGCCTGGTTTGACCACTGCTCAGACGTGGGAAAGAAAGCTAAGCGTGGGTTTGAATAAGACACCAATCTTCTTCACCTCAGAATTAAGCCTGAGCAAGTTACCATGGAGCCTGCTGATGCTGACACCAGCAGCATATCAATGTTGAAAGTGCTGGGAGTGGGGAGGGTTATCTTCTGTTTTGCTGATACTGAGGATGTTTTTAACTTGTTGTGCTTGGTTTTAACTGGCGGGGGAACATGGGGCTTTAGCATTGCACTGTGGCCTTTTGATGACAGCTTAAAAGGGGCCTATAGTTGCCCAAAGCAGACCAGAGACTTTGGGGGGAATTGTACAGTCCCATCACAGCTGAAGTGGGCCTGGAAAATGCAACAAGCCTTTAAAACATACATTGACTTCAGCAAGACTGGAAAATTCCACCGGGCCTTCAAATTCCGTCCTTTAATTCATTCTTCTGTTTCCATAAATGCTGTGGAGATGCCGGCGTTGGACTGGGGTAAACACAGTAAGAGTTTTAACAACACCAGGTTAAAGTCCAACAGGTTTATTTGGTAGCAAATGCTACCAAAACTCTTACTGTCCACAAATGCTGCCAGACTTGCTGAGTATTTTATGAATTTTCTGTTTTTTATTTCAGATTTCCAGCATCAAGGGTATTTTGCTTTTTATGAAATCGATGCCTGGATTTTGACTGAATCGGGATGATTCAGGAGCCCTTGAAAAATGGCACGCAAGTTGTGGTTCCAGGACTGTCTGATTTTGAGGAGTGTCTTTAAAGAGTGCAGGCTGGTTCCTGTCAAAATCCCGCATTAGGCATTCCTGACCTGCCCAGTCCATTGTGGAGATCGGCATCTCCTGCTGGGGTTGGGCCATATTTTTTTTAAAATCATGGTTCTCTACCCCTCAGAGGAGTCCTGAACCCTAGTCTGCATGAGGGGACCTTTTCAAAGGTAAGCACAAAATGTCCACAACATATACCCTATTACAAGCTGTGCCTATCCACTCACCCGCTATGACCCCTCATACCCCCCTATGCCTAGCTATGGGACATCCATGCCTATTGACCCACTGTACACTACCTAGAAACAATGAACCCTATAGGGTGTAGTTGGATCTGTAACAAAAAATCTTTTTAAAAAAGTAATTGATTCGTAACCTTCTCCCATGATGAAAAAAGTATTTTTACTACAAGTTAATAAATGTGTGAGTAATTCAGGCCTTTTAAAGAATCAATAACAAACCCCAAAAACCTGAAACCACTTAACTTGTGTAAACAAACAATATGAAATTGATTACAGAGATCAGAGAGTCTGAGCTCTCAATCAAACAATGTTTCCTCTGGGGCCTGAGTATTTTAGATTTGTAAAGATTGTCTCATTATGTATGAGCTCTGCACCTGCCCTCCAGCAATGAAGGTCTCACCTCTGCTGGCACATTCTTCTGAGGCGGAAAGGCTAAACCAAAGATTTTCCCTACTCTCACTAGTCGCCTCGAAGATGAAAATCCAAGCCTAAGTGTGAGATTATTTTTCAGCAGTCCCATGGAGCTGGAATCCTCATCTGAGTTACATAGAAATAACCTGGGTTGCTGCTGACCTCCACTCCCCTTCATGATCGTGAGTCCCCAAATCTTCTCCACAAACTTAACTTGCATTGTAAAGTGAGAGATGTAGAAATACAGAGAGGTTAGCAGTGTAGGCGGAAAGGTGCATCTCCAAGTGATCACACCAACATTTTTGCAAAGATCATTGACAGGAGCAATCTCATCCTAAAGTATCAAGAATACTATGTAGGTTAGGCAAGTCAGCATCTGTTGCCACAAGGTGAGCTGGAATAAAATTCATTCAGGCTCATATAAGCTCGGGACTTGGCCAGTAACATCTTTTAGTTGTCAATATTGACACAAGCTCACAACACTGGAGCCACAAACTTTGATATATTTAATTAAAGATCACGCTATTTTGATTTAATATCCTTTTCCCTTTGACCAAACAGTATTATGATTTCCTATCTCTTTATTTCTTTGCTTTGTTAAGCCTATTTTTTTTATTAAATGCCGACAATCATTTCATTAATTTGTTGACCTTATAAATTGTGTACCAATGTCAGATTTTCTGAGGTACTTTTTTATGGAAAGCATCCCTATCAAAATAATAATCACATTGGCAAGGAAACAAATTGTTCAGTGTGCGAGGGCAAAGTTGTTCAAAAAGGAGCTGGAGTATTACAAAAAGTGTCTCATAATTTATGTTTCCAATGGGTAACAGATCAGAAAGTACAGAAGTGCACCCTCACGAGATGTCAGGTAGTAGTAATCTTTTTTGTATCAACCCACCATCGACTTTGAAAAAGTAACTTCATATCAATTATTTTTGGTTATCGCTTCAATTTTATCTCCAAAATGGGGAGAACACACAGAGGTAATTTTAATATTTTTCATCTCTGAGAAGTTGAAAGCATGTAACAAAAACAATCTACATTTAGGTCTCAGCTGAACCACTAGATGGGGTAGTGATAAAGTGCTCCACCTTAGGGAAGAAATAATAAGGGCTAAAATTGATAGCCCCATAAATGAACAGGGACTATGATGTATGATTAGCCAACATATGTTTATTTCAATGCAGGCATGCATGCCAGCTTGGTGTTGTTTGCTTATTTCAGCATCCAGCCAGTGCTAATGGCATTGCTGACTGGCTGGACACATAGAATGGAGTCAACAATTATCCAGTACCTGAATGCAGAAATGGAAGCTCAAGCTGTTAATATGCAAAGTCAGACTTTGGCCATCATCGCTGTGGCTTACAATGTTCAGGTGGGGTTCATTTCTGCGACTGAACATGTGTTCATCTCTGTGAGGTTAAGAAAGGGATGAATGAGTTCTAAAATGACATCACTGGTGACAAATCAGGGTTGCACATTGATTGACATCATGACCCGCCTACCCTGGAGTGTAGTGATCTGCAGTCATTCACTCCACAAGTGCCTAATGCCCTGACCACAATGGCATCCAATGAGATTTGCCCCCAACTGTGGGTGTCTGCCATGGACCACATCATGGAGCTATCAGGGACTTTAATAGAGCCTAAAAAATGGGCTCTTAACATCCTGGTATCTTACCTGACAAGCCTTATCTTGTAAAACCAACTTTTAGTCTTGGATTAAATGAACCTTGGATTTTTGAATTGAATTCCTGACCACTGTAAACCTGAACTCTGTACAATCATAACACCAGTGCATTCCAATGTCTCCACTGAGATCTGCCTTATGGCTTGATATTTAAGCAGTGTTAGTTTTGCTCCATTAAAATAGCTGCAGCTGACACATGCCTTCAAAATATGTATTGAAATTGGACTCGTTCTTAACCAGATTATAAACCCCTTAAGCCATAGGTTCATGCCAGTGAAATGTAACAATTATAGGCAGCCTGGTAAGCTGAGCAACAAATACGAACCGTCTGGTTTTCTTTGAACCTTGGAGTGCCAGATCCACGTGCCTGTACACATGAAGTTTGTCAAAATGACATTCTGAAAGTGAGAGACCCTGAATGCTAGAGCATATGTTCTGTGTTGTTCATTTCACTTTATTTTCTATATATTATCGACTTACTGACATGAACCTTTCAAGGGCATTTATGCGGGTGAGACACCTGTCATTATTCAACAGACATTGTTTCAACTTTAGCTGTAATGTGGAGACCAGAAACGTTACCAAGTATAAGCTGCTTGATATGATTAGATCATCATGTGCAGCAGATCATTTCTAATTTGCAGGTAATACAAAACTTGGAAGTATTGTAAACTGTAAAGGGGACAGTGTCGAACTTCAAAAGGACATAGACAAGTTGGTGGAGTGGGCAGATAAGTGGCAGATGAAATTCAACGCGGAGAAGTGTGAGGTGGTGCATTCTGAGAAGAATAACATGGAGAGGCAATACCACATAATGGGTCATTCTTAGCAAGGTGCAGGAGCAGAAGGACCCGCGTGTATAATGTGCACTCAGGTAGAGAGAGTAGTTAATAAAGCAGATTGCATCCTGGGCTTTATTAATCGGGGCATAGAATACAAGAGCAAGAAGGTTATGCTGAACGTATACAAAACACCTGTTAGATTTCAGTTGAAATATTGTGTACAGTTCTGGACAACACACTGTAGGAGAGTGCAGAAGAGGTCAACAAGAATGATTCCAGAGATGAGAAACGCCAGTTGTGAGGATAGATTGGAGAGCTGGGACTATTCTCCTTGGAAGGAAGATGGCTAAGAGGAGATTTGATAGAGATGTTCAAACTCATGAGGGGGCTGGATAGTACTCTGATACTGTTCCCTCTTGTAAAAGGATTGCGAACGAGAGGGCACAGATTTAAAGAGATTTGCAAAAGAAGCAAATGTGATGCAAGAAAAAGCTTATTCACACAAGTGAATGGGGTTATGAAATGCACCACCTGGCTGGAAGTGTTGTGGAGACAGGTTCAATTGATGAGGGCATTGGGTGATTACTTGAATTAAAACAATGCACATGGGAGTGGCGCTGAGCCTTGTTGGAGAGCTGCTGCAGACACGATGGGCCAAAAGATCTCCTTTTGCACCGTAACAATTCCATCTTTGCAGAAACTAAAGCAGCCAAATTTTGGTCATCTCATTCATGCCAGCTTCCATATTCCCAAGTGGACAAAATAGGAAGGAATTGAAATGACCGTACAGAAATTGTGGTCATGCTACCTTCCTGGCTGAGTGTGGAAACATGAGGGGAGAATTTGTATTCAAAAGTAATAATTTGTCAAGATGCAAATAAAGCAAGGAACCTTAATGCAATGTGATAGGATAAATATTTTCACATTTGTTTCACTACAAAAGCATTTCCCAGAAGATTTAAATGAAATGGTCTAAACGTATATATTGCAGTATTTTAACAGGGGAATACAGCATGCTACCCAAGAACACAGATTGGAGGCAAAGGTCCAGGTGAGATCTGATGTAGTTTCAGCCAACCTTTTATATAACATTTAGGAAAGAAGAATTTCTATTGTACAGGAATGAATAAGAAGGTCTTTTAGCATTGACTTTTTAATAGAGTTAGGTATTCCCCAATGAATACTTCTAAGTCGTACTGTTCAAAGGAAGGCAGAAAGGGAACAAAACCTTTAACAGCAGAACTAAAGCACCTCTGCTCCAGCATTTTATAATCTGGGTGAAGTCGGCTTTAACTGATAGAGAATTTTAGCTGAAAAGGTGGTTAAGTTCCTATGGCTTATTCATGAGGATAATCTTTTACCATTTGTTCTGAACGACATGGTGCTGTCCTTTTTGTAACTTTGTACCTTCTGTTATTGTGAAGATGTTCTCACTCTACTTGCTATTGTGCACTTCGGGCAATGCCTTCCATTACCAAGGAATTAAAAACTCAGCCTTGAATATACCTTTTTATCATCATTTGTATAGTGCATTGTGCTAAACTCTACGGGCAGAATTTTCCCATCCAGCCTGCCACGGGAATCGTAGCAGGCGGGACACAAACCATGTAAAGGTCTGTTGACCTTGGGCGGGATTTTCTGGCCTTGGGGCAAGCACAGCCGGAAAGTCCCCCCGTTTATCTGCTGATCTTAGACCCCTTTTAAAAGTTTAATTTGTAAAACCAAACTCTTCGTAAAAAAACCCATAATATTTTCCAGAAGAATAACTTTTCCTGTTAATGAGTAATGCAGACTCTCAACTGTTTCTCAGCTTTGCAGTCCAAATCTGCTTATCTAAGTAACACCTTACATTCATACACTGCTTGAGAGTTTCACCAGCAAGGTGCTCAGTAAATGTTCCTGTCCTAATATTGGAGATTTATTTATTTTTTACATGGTGATGCACAAAGACTGATGCCTAATGAATAAAAATGGCATCTGTATGTTAATTTGTGCTTATCAATCCACAGCTACAGTGCGATACACCAGTGGTTTTTTGACTACCTGCATTAATGTTACGTTCTGCGAAAAAATTTAGATGCTGCAAGTCTCAGGATAAGGTTTCTGAAAGTAAACCCATTGCTTGGAGTAAATGCTGCTATAGATCCAACTCAATTTAGTGCATATCCAGTACTTATTCGCCAGTGAAGACAGACATGAGTATACTGTTGTTTTGTTTCTTGTGCTTTCGAGCTTTGTAGAATTCTGCACTACAGCTTTGTGTATGAAGCCATAATTTTCAGGCCTTACTAAACAGCAATGCCTCTAGTATAGGACTGTTATGAATGCCCTAATATCAGCACGTTAACAGTCCAATATTTCAGTCAGCCTTTCACTAATGAAAACAGGTTCTTATTTTGTCTTTCTTCCCCTCAGATTGTGTTATGGTTTTCTTTTATTAACGTTTTATATCTGTAAGTTTTGAGACAGCCCTCTTAAATACAGTACATTCTTAGGTACCGGATTGCGTTTCACTAAATTACAGCTGTTACAGCCTTTTCTACAGCAAAATATGAAAATCTATTTTGTAAGCATTTTATGTATGTACTTCTGTGAGCAAAATGGATGGGAATGCATTACACTGAAAATGTATAAGAGGCAGCATCATTAAGCATGGGATATCTTTACGTGCAGAAAATTTATCTATGACTAAAATAATATTCCCTATTTATCAATAGAAGAATTTAAGCAATGGATTGGTTTTCTTCCCATGGAAATTTTTTTTTGGCTGACTGAAAATGCTCATTTTATATATTTCAGACTGAACATGAAGCGCTCTCAGTTTTGCTTCAGCCTACTTAATAGCAGATGTTCAGCAGACTATTACCAAGCAAACAGCTAATGAAACTTGCTGGTGTAAATTAAACAAGTCAGATGCACTGCTGGAGTCTGTCAGAAGGGTTGTTCAGGAAGTCAGCAGTTTCTGCTAATATTGATCCACCTGCAGACTGGAAGAACTGGTTGTGGTGTGTGGATGGTGCGATCCGAAGCCAAACTCTGTGGGATTAGGGTATTGCTTCAGTGAGCAAAAACCATATTGAAATTGCCCTCCTGCTAGAAGAGTTGAATAAAGTCATCTAAATCACATGATAAAATACAATTGTATTACGTGAAGGAGTACATATTGAAGGTGGCTGAATAGCACCAAGTGAACATCATACGGATGTAGAAAATAAATGGACTGTCCTTAGCAGCATTAATCTGCATTGTTTGTAATTTCACATCGAATGATAATTTCAAAAAGCTAAATCAATCTGTAATGCACATTCTTGCATTCAACTGTTCCGAAACTCCCCTTTTCACTGGGGAGTCTGATTAAATTAGCAAGTCCATTTCCTCTCAGTTTTAGATGATCTATTTCTCTTTCAAATACCAGCTAACAGCTGTGGCATGAATTGGTAGGACACAGATTGACACTTCCATTTCTTTATCTCGGCCAGTTTGTTTTCTTGCACTTCCCTGCAGCTGGCTGCAAGGTGGCATTGGCAAACATGGGGAAGCATCTGATTCCTTGGCTAGGGGAGGGAATGGTTCATGGTATTTCAGATATTGATTTAAAAATATGTGGAAGCATTTGAATTTTATTATTGATGGGCCACAAACATTTATTGATACTCTTCTAACTTCTGTGTTAATGTTTCATTGCAGACTGAGTGCCTAATTTAGAGATGTTCCCTTAACAATTAATATCTGACAACGTTTCAACTAACAATCAATTTTTAAAAATTCCTTCGTGGGACATGAGCATCGCTGGCTGGCCAGTATTTATTGCCCATGTCCAGACTACACAATCTGGCTGTAAACATCTAGATTTCATAAATTTGTCGCTATTTCTACATAATGTTAATTTACACATTTATAAACCAAGTAGTGTTTATTCCTCTTCCATAAGTTTAAAAGATTGAATCCGCGCAATGTCAGAATTGGTGACTGAAAAATATGTTAACAGAGTTTAAAAACTCTTGAGCAGTAGAGTAAAAGAATACATTCGATAAATTCCAACCTCCATCTAGAATTCAAGTGACCACCATCGCTGAAAAATTTCAAATGCAAATTTAAAGGATATTAGCTTCGAGAGCGAGTGAGGAAATCCCACCCAAAATGTTATATTGAGTTATAGGTAGCCGCCAAAGTTTTTTAAGAAACTAGAGGCAGATAGAATATTTAAGCACTTTGATTGTGATGTGATGACACTGCAATGAAAAAGTGTCAAGTGCATCCAAAGAGAGATATGATGCTAAGCATCATATCAAATAAATTACTAGAAGAGTCAACATGGAGATTCATAAAGTCAAGTGCCACATCCATAATAGACGACAGGCAGATACTCATAGGAATGGATAATTTCCTGAGTAACTTCACATTGCGAATATTGTGGGCAAAGATGACTCAATGCAACAATGAACAGAAAATAAATCTGCAAAACCTTAAATTGTTCATGCAAGAGCACAATCATGATCCTGAATGACTAATAGTGAAATAATTAGAGAGGATTTGATCTTTCTGCAGGAAGAGCATGATAGTCAGGTGGCATTTTAAAGTTTTTGCACTATGCTAATTAATGCAGAGATGAAATATGCAGGTCTACAGAGCCGTGAAAGCTTCAGCCATTTCATGTAAGATCGAAATATTGGTATCAAAACAGATTACAAGGCACTCATTATCTGTGAAAGGTCTGAATGATTCCAGATACAAAATTAGTTCAGCCTACAGCAAAATGACAAGTATATCCTATGCATTTGGTACTTGATTCTTAATGTTGGTATTATATAGTAGAGCAAAATACAGAGCTGAACTCTGACTAGAATGTTCACATTTGCACTGATATTGATATTATTGTTATGTTCACAGCTGAATAATAGGCAAAGTTAAGTGGATCTGAAGCAGAAAGGGATGGGAGATCCTAAGCCCTCAAAGAAACAACAGTACAATAATAGCTAAAGATAAATCAAAATTGATTTCCAAACAACACTAGGTTCAGAGAAATGCGTACAAAGAAACCATGGTCGGTATACTTAAATTTATGAGGAGAAATGTTTCTCATGGGACATGGCATCGCTGGCTGGCCAGCATTTATTGCCCGTTCCTAGTTGCCCTTGAGAAGGTGGTAGTGAGCTACCTTCTTGAAATGTTGCAATCCATGTGCTGTGGGTTGACCCACAATGCCATTGGGGAGGGAATTCCAGGAATTAGACCTCACGACTGCGAAGAAACACCAATATACTTCCAAATCAGGGTGGTGAGTGGCTTGATGGGGAACTTGTTGGTGGCGGTGTTCCCATGTATCTACTGCCCTTGTACTTTGGAGGTGGAAGGGGTCATGGGTTTGGAAGGTGCTGTCTAAGGATCTTTGGTGAATTTCTGCCGTGCATCTTGTAGATAGTACACACTGCTGCTACTGAGCATCGGTGTTGCAAAAGATGCATAAGGAAGAAATAAATACATCTGAAATCCTGTATTGGTCCATAATAAAGCAAAGTACTTGTTCATGTTGTGGCAAATTCTTTATGCTGCTTCACCTGGCAAACAAACGAACAAATAGAACTGAGACTGCACCCATCATTGCATCCATCAGACCAAAAGACCTGTATTGATTTTTTCATGTGGAACTATTGTTTGCCATGCTCAGAGACACATACAATACACATCACGACTAGCAAAACATTGATCATGTGCACAAAACCTAGATTTGGAATACCTAATCAAGTTTTTTTTTGTATCAGATTGTCTCCAGTTAACCTTCTCACCTAAATCAGGTTGTGGGTACAAGCTCCACTGCTGGACTGGAAAACATAATCTCGGCTGATTGTTTAGTGCAGTACAGGGAAAGAGAGCCATGCTGTCAGTGCTGCTGCCTTCTGGATGCAATGTTGAATTGAAATCATGTCCACCTGTACAGGAGGGTGTAAAATTATCCCATCAAACCACTCAAAGGACAGCAGGACAGTTCTGGTGCTGTCCGGAATAGTATTTATCATTCAACCAATATCACCAGGACAGATTAATTGATAATTTAGCTCATTGCTGTTTGTGACACTTGGCTTTGTGCAAACAATCTTCTGCATTTATCTACATAGGAATATTAACTACACTACAAAAATATGTAATTGGCTGCAGCTAAGTACAATTTCCTGAGGAATTGCAAGTTCTTTCCTTAGTAACAATGGTCCACAGTTTGCAAGTGCTAAGTTCAGACAATTTGCCACTGAATGAGATTTCATTCACACACTGTCAAGTCTAAATTACCCATAGCACAAACTCTAAAAAGCAAACCTTATTATGTAGTCAAGGGACAGTGTGAATGATATGTATATAAGTGTCTGCCTATTTTCCATTATATTCTATTTAAAAATGGACTATCATAGCTCAGCTACTTAAAGGAAGGAGAAAGGAACCAATCTACCCATTACTGAATTAATAGAGCAAGCACTGGGCTGCGTGGTAGCATTCCTGCTTTTGAATCAAAAGATGCAGCATGCAAACCTTTCTCCAGACTGCCCAGGTGAGTGGAGAATGGAGCTTTGGATCTGAATTCTGGGCTGACATCCAGTGGGGTACTCCTGTTTGATAGATGCCCTTATTGCGTGTCTTGTATGGGTTTGTGTTTGTTTATCCTACAATGGGAGCTGACACATCATCCATCAGAAGCTGCATCATGGTCAAATAGGTGCATATAATTGACCATCAGTATCCATGCTGGAAATATTGGACTCCAAACTCTGCACCAAGAGCCAGACACCTTCATATTCTTTAACCAGTTCTTTAGTGGTCCTGCTGATGCACCAGGCATCTCTGTGTACACGCCCATCAGACTTTTTCTGCATGCCACCCCAACAGGTGCACAACCACACAGCAAGTTGAGGGGTGCAGTCTGGAACTTATTCCATTAAAAATACTGTACCAAAAATGTAAATGTACACAGAAGATACTGGCCACATACAACTAAATTTTAAAGGGAATATTGGGTGTGAGTGCCAAATCCTGTAGTGTTCTTCAGTTTCTTCTTCCTCTTAGTCTTCTTCCTCCTACACCACTGCCTCACATGGTGGCAGTTCTGAAAACATAAAGCAACAATAGCAGAGTTAATGTGAGGGAACCTGGGGGTGGCATGGTGGCACAGTGGTTAGCACTACTGCCTCACAGCACCAGAGACCCGAGTTTGACTCTAGCCCTGGGTGACCGACTGCCTGTGTGGAGTTTGGACATTCTCACTGTGTCTGCGTGGGTTTCCTCCGGGTGCCCTGGCTTTCTCCACAGTCCAAAGATGTGCAGGTTTGGTGGATTAGCCATGGTAAATGTGTGGGGTTATCGGGATAGGGCAGGGGAGAGGGACTGGGTAAGATGCTGGGTCAGACAGTTGGTGCAGACTCGATCAGCCAAATGGCCTCTTCTGCACTGTAGGGATTCTATGATCATTATCCTAGCTGTGAGATCATGATACATTGCAGGACGAGGGTGATGTGGGATACGTGAAGATGGCCTATGCTGGAATAGACCTCATCCTGGATAGTTCCTGTCCCATTGCTGGTCACAACATCAGTAACGACAGCTACAATGGTGGCCAGCTCCCTTCCTCCATGTGGATAAGAAGAAGCAGCAATATTTACCTCCTGCTGATTAGCTGCTGCATGCTGCTGATTATGGGCCACCTTGCCTTGCAGGAGAAAGGGAAGTGTGCCAGTGATTGTGGTGCATTGAGCTTGAATGATGTGCCTGTCACAGTTGATAGCTGGCAATGTGTACAAACTGTGAGAAATAATGTGTGGCTTACAGCAGTGCTAAGTGTGTGAGGGTGAGGTTCGGCTCTTAATGCTGGATGTGAGTTGTGTTTGATAGAAATTGTTGGTAAGCGGTTGAACAGTGTAAGGCTAGTGGGGTAAACAATAGAACATGGCATGTGAGGTCATTAAATGTTTTGTGGCACTGCATTCAGACTTTCGGGACAACAGTGCTGGCATTAGATACACCAGCTGTATGGCTGGTATACCATCTTAGAGTTTGCCTGGGGGGGCATCCTGGCAACCTAAGGGAAGAGAACCTCATCCCTTCTTTGCACTTCCAGCACCAAGAGCTATCAGGGAATCTTAGAACACACTCTCTGCCCCATTCTGCCATTATAGTCAGCTCTTCCTGATCATTAACTTCTTTTTAACCATTTCGAGTACCTTCTGAAGCCAGAATGTCCATTATCCTTAAGAGGTGCAGTCTAGCTTTAAATAGCGCAGGCTCACTTTAAATGTTGGTAGCCTTCCACTAACTCGGGCCCTCTGCTGAGGCTCACAGCCATTTAGCAATGCAGTCAGCATTGAGCTGCACACCATAAGGACTATAATTAGAAGGCCACATGAAGATTTCATGTTGCTTGCATCATTTTGAAAGGATGTGGGTTAACTCTGTACTATGATCTCCATGCTCAATTTAACCCCAAAGAATCATACGGAAGAGCTTTTCTACCCATTATGTCTGTGCTGGCTCTTCAGAAGACCAATCCAAGGAGGCCCATGTCCATGCCCTCTCTCCCTTTCCCTGCACATTCTTTCCCTTTAAACATAGCATCAATTCCCTTTGAAAGTTGTCAATCACTTCAAGTCTTTATAAAACTAGAGATGAAAAGCAAGGAAAATGATGCTTAAAAATCAATAAAGCTTGTGTGGATTTTGTGTCTTTGAAACATATAGTTACCTAGAATGGCGCCACTTCTTCAGTTACCTTTTTTGTCTGTTATTTACACTGCATTTCAACAAATATTTTTGCCCTGTTTAAAGAAATTGAAACTTAACAATAATTGCCACATTATCCCTTTCCTGACTTAATGTTTCCTCTCCACATAATGGGCCTGATTTTACGATTTTCATTCAAAGTGCCGAATCTGGGCGTAATGCAGATCCGACTTAGAAATCCGCTTTCAGGCGCCCCCATACGCTCTCAGCCATCTCCAGTCCCATTCGCGCTGTGGGCGGGGCTTAGTGCAGCCGAAACGATCGGAGCTCTGAACTGCGCATGCGCAGTTAGAAAAAAATTTGAAAAAGCGCGCCCGTGTCAGATCGCTCTCCGGCCGCAGAAAGCGGAAAAAGCGGCCCGGGAGCGAAAAGCGGGAGCGAGGGTGCACACACACATCACTGTCCCCCTTATCCACCCCCCCACTACCCACACACATCATTCTCCCCCTTATCCACCCCCCCACTACCCACACACATCATTGCCCCCCTTATCCATCCCCCCTACTACCCACACACATCACTGTCCCCTTTATCAACCCCCCCACTACCCACACACATCACTGTCCCCCTTATCCACCCCTCCACTACCCACACACATCACTGTCCCCCTGATCCACCCCCCCCACTACCCACACACATCACTGTCCCCTTTATCAACCCCCCCCACTACCCACACACATCACTGTCCCCCTTATCCACCCCCCCACTACCCACACACATCACTGTCCCCTTTATCAACCCCCCCCACTACCCACACACATCACTGTCCCCCTTATCCACCCTTCCACTACCCACACACATCACTGTCCCCCTTATCCACCCCTCCACTACCCACACACATCACTGTCCCCCTTATCCAACCCCCCCACTACCCAGACCAATCGTCACCCCTGCCCCCTTCCCCACCGATTGCCCGCAGAGTGGCAGCCGACCCCCCTGCTCCCCACCAGAGATCCATCTGCCCCCCCCCCCACCAGAGATCCATCTCCCTCCCCCCACCAGAGATCGATCTGCCCCCCCCACCAGAGATCCAACTGCCCCCCCCCACCAGTGAGCGATCGGGCCTCCCCAACCCCCCCCCCCGAGATACATCTTACCCACCTCCCCCCCCCCACCCAGACACGATCTGGCCTCACTCCCCTCCTCCCCCCAAACCAGAGAATGATCTGACCCGCCTCCCTCCTCCCCCCCACCGCTGATCTGAGCCAGAGAGCTGTTGGAAACACTGAACACGCCCTTCAGAAGCTGGAGCACCCGACTCGGACTTTTATTTCGCAGGTCCATTACGGCACGGTTCCGGATTGGCAAACGCGGTGGTAAAGGGGGAAATGCTGATAAAGTTGGGCGGGCAATTCTTTAATTCAATTTAAATATATGCAAATGCATTTAAATTGTTGTTGCACCCGTTTTGGGCACGAATCAAATCGCCGCCATTCCCGGGTTTCGGTAAAGTGGCCATCTGCATGGATGTGGGTGCGGATCGCGATAATGGCCTCACACCCGACTTTACCACGTTTTCGCACCCGAAAACAGGCATGACGTAATGGTAAAATAGGGCCCAATGTTTCAAACACTTATTACTCAGAATCAAAGCCAAAATTGGAGTAAAAACCTTTAAAGAACTTTCCTACAGGCTCGTGTGCTGCCACAGTACAAAATATGTAACGTAATGTGCATTTTGGAGCGAGGGACACCTTTAAGTTCCTTTACAGGTCAATTTTAAAAGCTCATGTTTTTAATTGGTTTTATTTTTAAGGTCAAAATCAGAAAACATTTTGAACTCGAGCTGGAAGATGGAGGGGGAATTAGAACCCAAAAATTCCAGGTAAACTGAGAGAAAGTGAGTAGAAGTTGGTTTTTATTCTGAACACCAGTGAAACTCAAGAAAACAATTACAAGCCTAACCAGTTACTTTTAAGTTATATAACTACAAACAATTATCAGCACAATTCACAGATGCCAATTTTACCAATGTAAATAACTGTTCCAAAATTGAGGTTGGTTACTTATCCCATAATCACTAAATGCTGCTTAATTATTGTAATGGAGCTACTTTCAAAAATTTTAAATCTGGACAATAACCTTTTAAATTGACCGAAGCTAAGTCTGCCCGTATCCCTAAAAGAAAAAGCTATTAGGGCAGTATCGCAAAGACATGCACCTCAAAGAGATGCTAACGATCGCTGTGGACTGCAGAGGTCAAATTCAATGGAAATTATATGAAGGCCAGCTCCATTTCATAAGCCATGTCTGGTCAACTGGTGCCAAGCGGTCTGCTGGGACAAAGGACCCTGCAACCTTCCTTTCACATTGTTAATGGGTGGAACATTAACAATCTCAGGAATCCAGACAACTGTATACACACCCTTTGTCAAAACCAAAGTGGAGAGGTGGAAGCCACGTGCCATGACCCCCACCCTCCTAGCTAGGAGAACCAGCTATACTCCCTTGCTGCGCTGCAAATCAGTCTGCCATCTTCCATCTACCAAGCAGAAGCACAGAAAAGGGGCTCTGTCTAGGTTTGAATGCCTAACCCCCTCTTCACTGTTTTTACCGAAACTTCTATACCATCACCTACAAGACAGATTGATCTCTGTTTGTCAATCTCATTGCGGAAGCCATCTCTACCAGAAGAGTGAATTATCCAGCATCAGTTTTCGATCTCGGAGAAGGAATACGCTTTGATTCTGGACTCATGTGAAACAATAACAATTTATTCTGTGGGCTTTGCCCTGTAAATCTTCCTGTAAATCTTATCCATTGCTTATTGTATGAATGCACAAGGGACTAAGTAGTGACACCCTCTCCTCCATTTTGAGTATGTGCAAATAAACTAACCCTCTGAGTTCATCCTACCTCGGGTTTGCTGTGGGGTTATTAATAGACATTGGATCACACCAAAACTGAGGGGTTAAAGGGGGAAATCAACATGGAAACACCTATAGGCAGATGGTGAGAGGAAATACCATGACTGTTTAAATTATTCCCCCCTCCTGCCCTCAAAACAATTGATAGCATTTGTGAATGTACTGTGCATGGAAATAGTTGATGGCTAAGTTACTATTTCGTTTCACATTGTCATCTTGGTATTCTGGTTGTAGAAATACTTTTAAAATCTGAAATATCAAGAGGTTGCAAAATTTCATGTTGAAGAAAATGCAAGGAACAACAGCATATTTATATTTTTTTATGCACTGAACCTATTTGATCACATCAGCCATGATTAAAGCTCTCCAACTTCTCTCCTGATATGACCGATGCCAAATGTGTCCATCTCCAGATCAGACTTTTGACAAGAAAACAATAGGACATTTCAGGAGAGGGGTTCAAGTTGAAGAGGAAATCCATTTCTGCCGCCCAAAAATAGTCTGCAAATTCATCCACAGAAATTGGTAAAAACCCGATTCCTTAGGTACTATTTTAATGCAATGATTAACTGGAACATTTTGAGGTGTTATTTTGAGCTGCATCATATTTTGCAAATGCACAGGACACCCCTGGAATAGAGCCACGTTTAATCATTCTTTTAATTGATGTGGAGACAGGAGTAAGTCAATGTTTACACCATCCTACAGCTACCAGGTAGCAGCGCCGAGATTGGCACCCAGTATCAAAATCTGTTCCATCAGCAGGGATGCAATTTGCAGTTTGGCAAACAGCTAGTTGTGGTACCGTCATGGTTGTGCAAGGTTTCCAGAGATTTTAATTCACTAACAGATGCTGTATGATCCATGTGAGGGGTTTAAAGAGGATTTGAAGTATCGCCCAAACTACAAGTTATACTCTGCTATACCAAGTGAAAATGATCAGTTTGCATAACGGTGATTGGTCACAAGTGGCTTAGAGTTGAGTTTGAGCTCCTGGGAGGATGGGAGCCTCTCTACAGCCTCTTACATTTTCAGACTTACAGAAGCATGGAGAGCACAAAAGCATGGAGAGTACAATTTTATCTCCATTATAGGACTCATTTGGAGAGATAAACAAACAATGGAGAATCATCATCGGCTTGAAAGAAATAGGCTGGATAAGGAGAAAATCAGTTCTACAGTGCAAGGAGAGAAACACTTTATTCAACAGCCAGAAAGCAGTTCGGCGCTGAAGATTACCTTCTTACTGCATGTTCTGTATTCCTGACTCTAGGACAAGGGGGTTGACATTTTTGTCAAGGATGTCTTCAGCTGTTCAGACTGTTATTGTCATTTAATATTGTTTGTCCAATTACTTAGTGTTTGATGGTGTGGCCTGCCCCTGCAAGCACACAGTGCACCTTATTCATTTTGCTGCTGTCCTTGGATTGCTGTCAGTATTAAATGGGCTTTATACTGTGGGTTGAATGTTATGTGCCCCCAGCAGCTGTGTTTTCCACATTGGCAGGAGCGTGGGAGGCGGGGGGGGGGGGCATGTAAAATAAGGTGGGTCCTCTTCCCATCACCTTTCTGTCCAGCCCCAAGCTCCCCCCCCTATAATACGGATTGGTGGCCATCGGCAGCCTACCCTCCATATTTAAATTACCAATTCAGGGTTCATTAGGTTAGTTATCAAGACAGTTGACCCTGATAATATGCTGCTCATGCCATAGCCTGATGTTTTGCACTCGAATGCTTAAAGGGTGGGAAGAAAGTGGGGGGGGGGGTTAGGGGTTGACGGGGAGAAGGGGTGTGGTGGGGGAGAGCTTGCACTTTGGGGGCTGCTTATTGCAGATCACAGGGCAGTCCCCAAAGCCCGAGGATCCGTGGGCCTTTGTCTCCTTCTTCTCCTGTAGACGCAGCGAGGCCAATGACTCCTTCCTGGCGCAGTCAGGGCTAATGGATCTGCTGGCCAATCCAATTGGCTGGCAGTTCCAGAGGGCAGGGCTTCCTCCCCATTTGAGGGATAAAAGTCCCATTAGGTCCTTGTTAGTCCAGCAGGAGTGGTTAAAGGCTGCAGGGCTGGTCAGCATGGAGCACACTTCAGGGAGTGCGGGGAGTCGGGAGGGTGGTGGGGTAGGTAGAGGGAGCATGCCATTTACTCCTATATTATTCAGTCTAATTAATCTTCATATATAGCCAACTCTGAAGTCTTGTGGCGCATTGGGTAATGTCCCTGTGTCTGAGTCGAAAGCTCCAGGTTTGAGACACACATAAGGACTGGACTTGATGACCAAGGAATTTGTTCATAACGCAGCCAATTGGGTTGTTTATCAACTTGTAAGTCTTTCATACACACACACACACACTAATGGCAGGCAATAACAGAGGGAGAAATTCCTGATCAGCCATGCATTGGAAAGAAAGTTGGAGCCTCTACCAGCACTATCCATATCTCCAGACTGCAACACGCTAGTAAAAATGTATGTTGTCACAGCAACTTGGATTCCCTGTGTAATCTGTAACACGCCACCGCCACAGATAGTCAACTACCTCGCTAAAGTCAGTGTGGATGGCTTTAATTCCTCACACAATTTAGGCTTCCAGCCATCAGTAATGTCAGTAAAACTAACACACTGTGCAGACTCCATTGCTGCACTTGTGCCAGACAAACTGACAGTGAGAGCAGATTGTAAACCAAGCCCCATGTCAATTTCACTAACCTGAAGATTAGACTGCACTTATGCCAAGCAGGATTCTAATACAACCCGCAAGTCAATTAAGGAGCTTTGCAAGTCAATTAAGGAGCTTTGCCAGTCCTGCATGCCTTTCTGCACCTTAAGATGTTGCATAATGACCATCTCATTGGAAAAGGTGTACTGCAGATCCTGCAACTAACAGAAAACAATATAAACTTAGAAGGTATAATTGCCCATTCTTGTTGATGACAGAATTATTTTCTTGAGAAGACGACCTATAAGACCTGTTAGTGTTGGTTGACTTACTGCCGAACATGTCGACTTTGAATTTTGATATGTTGAAATGCATATTTCTAAGTCCCTCATAGTACATAATTTTATGACAAATTGGCAATATTATCTTTTAAACTAACTTTAAATAGGATAAAATCAGGAACTCCTGAAACTTTATGAACTACAGCATGCAGACCATAGGCCAGGTTTTATGCTGCCAAGGTGGGTAGCTCGAGCCAGCACATGCTATGTCTGCAGTTATTAAGCCGTCTCATCAAACCCTCAGTTGTATCTTTGATGCCCTACCCCTCAACTAAAGCAAGCACTCTCTCTCATCCAGCCCTCATCTCCACTACTTTAAGGTCAGGGGACACTTACTTGAACAGATGTGGATGACTGCTAGTTGATTAATCCATGACCAGATCTGGCAGAACCAGATAAACAATATGGGGTCCTGCTCTCTTTGCCCAAATTGCTCATTATTCCATAATCATCCCAGAATGCAAGAAGAGCCCTGGGCCTCTTTTCCCGACTGTAATCCATCTTCTGAAAGCTGTCTCCCTGTCTCCTCCGCCTTCATCTCCAACAGCAAGTGAGATGAATGAATGGACTTCTTTATCACTCAGATCGAGACCATTCAATCAGCTGCCTTGACTGCTTGTCTCTCTTCCCCTAGCCCACTGAGTCAAACTTCCACTAAAGTACCCCTAGGTCTAACCTAGAATCCACATCTTTCATGACTTTCTCTCCTATCTCCCTCATGTCCACTTGAAGTTCATCTTGTCAATGAGACCTATCTCTTATTCCCTCAGCCCTATTCCCACTAAATTGTTGACCACCCAATTTTCCTTTCTGCCTTCCATGATTTCTGATATTGTTAACTGTTCCCACCCTCCCCCCCCCCCCCCCCCCCCCCCCCATCTCGGATATTATTCCTGTCCTCTTCAAATCTGCTCTCTTCACTCCTCTCCTCAAAAAATACACTGCACCTGTCCAAAGTCCAGCCCCATCTCCAACCACTCTGGACTCCTCAAGGTCCTTGGCTGGGATTTTCTGACCCTGTCACAGTGGGCTCCTCCCATGGCAGATGCGGTGAGCAATTTGAATGTCCCTCAGTTTCAGCGGGCCTGGAAGATCCTGCTGGCAGCAGGCGTGTAGAAAATTCCACCCCTTGAATGTGATGTCGCCTCTCAAATCCATGTCCATCTTTCCCAGAACTCCATGATTGAATCCCTCCAATCAGGTTTCCACTCCCACCATGACTCTTGTCAAAGTCACAAATGACATCCCCCATGACTGCGATGAAAGTAAACTCCCCCTCCTCATCCTTCTTGATCTTACTGCAACCATTGACATTGTTGATCATCATCCTCATCCAATGGTGTTTCTATTGTTGTCCAGCTAGAAATGACTGCTCTCACTGATTACATTCCTATCTATCAAACAATAGCCAAAGAATCACATGCAGTAGCTGTTGTTTCCTTTCCTGTATTAGTATCTCTGGTGTTCCTCCAAAGAGGTGGAGATGCCGGCGTTGGACTGGGGCAAACACAGTCAGAAGTCTCACAACACCAGGTTAAAGTCCAACAGGTTTATTTGGCAGCACTAGCATTCAGAGCCGCAAGCCCCTTCAGGTGAATGACGACTCGTATTCACAAACAGGGCACACAAAGACACAAACTCAATTTACAAGATAATGGGTGGAATGTGAGTTTTTACAGGTAATCAAGTCTTAAAGGTACGGACAATGTGAGTGGAGAGAGGGTTAAGCACAGGTTAAAGAGATGTGTATTGTCTCCAGCCAGGACAGTTAGTGAGATTTTGCAAGCCCAGGCAAGTCGTGGGGGTTACAGATAGTGTGGCATGAACCCAAGGTCCCGGTTGAGGCCGTCCTCATGTGTGTGGAACTTGGCTATCAGTCTCTGCTCAGCAATTCTGCGCTGTCGTGTGTCGTGAAGGTCGCCTTGGAGAACACTTACCCGAAGATCAGAGGCTGAATGCCCGTGACTGCTGAAGTGTTCCCCAATTGGAAGAGAACACTCCTGCCTGGTGATTGTTGAATGGTGTTCATTCATTCGTGGTCGTAGCGTCTGCATGGTCTCCCCAATGTACCATGCCTCAGGACATCCTTTCCTGCAGCGTATCAGGTCGACAACGTTGGCCGAGTTGCAAAAGTATGTACCGTGTACCTGGTGGATGGTGTTCTCACGTGAGATGATGGCATCCGTGTCGATGATGCGGCACGTCTTGCAGAGGTTGCTGTGGCAGGGTTGTGTGGTGTCGTGGTCACTGTTGTCCTGAAGGCTGGGTAGTTTGCTGCAGACAATGGTCTGTTTGAGGTTGTGCGGTTGTTTGAAGGCAAGAAGTGGGGGTGTGCGGATGGCCTTGGCAAGATGTTCGTCTTCGTTGATGACATGTTGAAGGCTCTGGAGAAAATGTCGTAGTTTCTCCGCTCCGGGGAAGTACTGGACGACGAAGGGTACTCTGTCCGCCGTGTCCCGTGTTTGTCTTCTGAGGAGGTCAGTGCGGTTTTTCGCTGTGGCACTTTGGAACTGTTGATCGATGAGTCGAATGCTATATCCTGTTCTTATGAGGGAATCTTTAGCGTTGGTAGGTGTCTGTTGCAATCCTCCTCATCTGAGCAGATCCTGTGTATACGGAGGGCTTGTCCATAGGAGATGGCTTCTTTAACGTGTTTAGGGTGGAATCTGGAGAAGTGGAGCATCATGAGGCTTACCGTGGGCTTGCGGTAAAGTGAAGTGCTAAGGTGGCCGTCCTTGATGGAGATGCGTGTGTCCAAGAATGCAACCGATTCCGGAGAGTAGTCCATGGTGAGTCTGATGGTGGGATGGAACTTGTTGATGTCATCATATAGTTGTTTCAATGATTGTTCACCATGAGTCCAAAGGAAGAAAATGTCATCGATGTATCTAGTGTATAGCATCAGTTGAAGGGCCTGTGCGGTGAAGAGGTCTTGTTCAAACCTGTCCATAAAGATGTTGGCATATTGAGGTGCAAATTTGGTCCCCATGGCTGTTCCGTGTGTCTGGATGAAGAACTGGTTGTTGAAGGTGAAGACGTTGTGGTCCAGGATGAAGCGGATGAGTTGTAGAATTGCATCTGGAGATTGGCAGTTGTCGGCGTTGAGTACTGAGGCAATTGCAGCAATGCCGTCGTTGTGGGGGATGCTGGTGTAGAGTGCCGAGACATCCATTGTGACGAGGAGTGCTCCTGGTTCAACTGCTCCATGTGTGCTGAGTTTCTGTAGGAAGTCCGTAGTGTCACGACAGAAGCTGGGGGTTCTTTGTACAATGGGTTTCAGGATGCCCTCGACGTAGCCAGAGAACAGTGACCACGACACCACACAACCCTGCCACAGCAACCTCTGCAAGACGTGCCGGATCATTGACATGAATGCCATCATCTCACGTGAGAACACCATCCACCAGGTACACGGTACATACTCTTGCAACTCGGCCAACGTTGTCTGCCTGATGCACTGCAGGAAAGGATGTCCCGAGGCATGGTACATTGGGGAGACCATGCAGACGCTATGACCACGAATGAATGAACACCGTTCGACAATCACCAGGCAGGAGTGTTCCCTTCCAATTGGGGAACACTGCAGCAGCCACGGGCATTCAGCCTCTGATCTTCGGATAAGCGTTCTTCAAGGCAGCCTTCACGACACACGACAGTGCAGAGTCACTGAGCAGAGACTGATAGCCAAGTTCCACACACATGAGGATGGCCTCAACCGGGATCTTGGGTTCATGTCACACTATCTGTAACCCCCACGACTTGCCTGGGCTTGCAAAATCTCACTAACTGTCCTGGCTGGAGACAATACACATCTCTTTAACCTGTGCTTAACCCTCTCTCCACTCACATTGTCTGTACCTTTAAGACTTGATTGCCTGTAAAGACTCGCATTCCACCCATTATCTTGTAAATTGAGTTTGTGTCTGATGCGCGTTATCATACACGAGGCTTGATGTTCAGGAAATAAAGGCTTTTATTTGCTGTAACAAAGCAGCTACCAATTATATACACGATCCCAGACTGAGGGTCCCAGCCAGAGCAGGGACCTTTATACCTCTCCCAGGAGGCGGAGCCCGACTGGGATGTACCACAACATTACAATACAAAGGTGTAACAACGCCACCCTAACCCCAACAGCAACAAGTAGCACAACCCATCCCTAACCCAACAGCAACATATGAACATACTTGTAGTACTGGCCAGACCCTGGCTCAGTACTATCCAGTGGGAACCAACGATGGTTTACCACAGTGTCTTTATGCCCTGTTTGTGAACACAAGTCCTCACTCACCTGAGGAAGGGGCTTGGGGCTCCGAAAGCTAGTGCTGCCAAATAAACTTGTTGGACTTTAACCTGGTGTTGTGAGACTTCTTACTGTTCCTCCAAAGATCCATTCCTGATCCCTTCTCAATTAACATCTACATGCTGCTCACCCAGAAACACAGCATTAGTTTCACTCATCACCAGGCCACTCTTCCATTAACTCTAAATTGTCAGACCTCTTGTCCAACATCCAGTGCTGGATGAGCCGTAGCCTCCCTCAAATAAATATTGGGACGTCTGAAGTCAATGCTATGGTTCCCACACAAATTATGTTCACTAGCCCCATCCTTCTCCCAGGTAAGCTTCTGAGGCTGAACAAGACTGTTCAGAACCCTGGTGTCATAACTGATCCTGAGCAAAAGACTGAATATCCGCACCATCACTAATGCTGCCTATTTCTACCTCGTAAGAAGTCTCACAACACCAGGTTAAAGTCCAACAGGTTTATTTGGTAGCAAATACCATAAGCTTTCGGAGCGCTGCTCCTTCGTCAGATGGAGTGGAAATGTGCTCTCAAACAGTGCACAGACACAGAAATCAAGTTACAGAATACTAATTAGAATGCGAATCCCTACAGCCAGCCAGGTCTTAAAGGTATAGACAATGTGGGTGGAGGGATCATTTTAAACACAGGTTAAAGAGATGTGTATTGTCTCCAGACAGAACAGCTAGTGAGATTCTGCAAGTCCAGGGGGCAAGCTGTGGGGGTTACTGATAATGTGACATAAATCCAACATCCCGGTTTAGGCCGTCCTCATGTGTGCGGAACTTGGCTATCAGTTTCTGCTCAGCGACTCTGCGCTGTCGTGTGTCGTGAAGGCCGCCTTGGAGAACACTTACCTGAAGATCCAAGGCTAAATGCCCGTGACTGCTGAAGTGCTCCCCCACAGGAAGAGAACAGTCTTGCCTGGTGATTGTCGAGCGGTGTTCATTCATCCGTTGTCATAGCGTTTGCATGGTTTCCCCAATGTACCATGCCTCGGGACATCCTTTCCTGCAGCGTATCAGGTAGACAACCTCCACAGCATTGCATGACTCATATCCTCCCTCAGCTCACCAGTTGCTGAAATCTTACCCATGTCTTTGTTCCCAACATTCTCCCCTCCATATATTTGAGGTGAGCGAAAACTCTTTTGCTTGAGTCCTAACTCACACCAAATCCCATCTATCTATCAACCCTGTGTTCACTGATCTGCATTGACTCCACGTTAAGCAATGCTTCCATTTTAAAAGGCTCATCTTTGTTTTCAAAAGCCTCCATAGCCTCGTCTCTCCCTAACTCTGTAATCTCCTCTAGTCCTATAATCTTCCAATTCTGAACCCTTGCCCATCCCCATTTTAATTGCTCCACCATTGGTGGCCATGCCTCCAGCCTCTAAGGCACAAAGCTCTAAAATTACTTCCATAAATCTTTCCGCCTCTCTTTCTCTTTCTTCCATTAAGATTTGACTCTACAACCACGCTTTTGGCCATCTGCACTAACATCTCCCCTAAGTCTCTCAGAGCCAAATTTTGTTTGGGAGGTTTTGCTACATTAAAGGTGTTTGGTAGGTCCAAGGTGCTATAATTCTTGTTGATACTGTTATTGTAGCTGTGAGGATTTGAAAAAAATTAACAGCTGGTAGTTTGTACATTTTATTCTGTAATAGTGGAGCATATTTTATGAGATATTATTATTCATCGAAAGTCATAAAGAGAAGTCAGAAGGTGTGTCTCAAAGATCTAATACAATTATTTGAAAAAGTAGGGAATAAGGGATACCTAAGGGCTTTAATATCTTTACAAGAAGTGGATTATTAAATTTCCTTACTAAGACTTTTAAAGAAGATAAAAGTATATGCAATTGCTGTACTTAGTCAGCTGGACAGAAAATCACATGAGCAATAAAAAGTGGAAGGTAATGATAAATGAACACGGTTCTTTCTTGGGAGCAGTCACTAGTTGAGTTCTGCAGAGGTCTTATCTGGGTCAGTTTTTCTTTATACCATTTATATAAATGATGTGGAGATTGGTAGTACTATTAGCATTGGAAGAAATGCACAGTGTAAGTTATGTCGTTAGCTGTCAGGTCTAGGGAGTGAAGAAAAGTATTCAGATGTGACCGGACACATTTAGGATCAGGGAATATTATATTGAATTTTGTGTTGGGGGAAATGTAAGACAATTTAAATTGGTACAAGAAATAAGAATTGTGTGGACACAATGGATAGGTTCCACCGACAACTTTAGAAATACAAAAAGATTATTGATTATGTGCAAAAAATAATTCAATGTGAGGTTGTGGGCAAGGTACATCAGATCTTGTATGAACTCTGAAAACATGTTATTACACACAATTGCATAGAATTTACAATACAGAGGAAGTTATCTGGTCCAATTGGTCTAGGTAGGTATTTATGTTCCACACGAACCTTCTCCCACTTCTCTTCGTCTAACCCTAGCAGCATTTTATTCAATTCATAGAACCATAGAGTCCCTACATTGCAGCAAGGGGTCATTTGTCCCATTGAAACTGCACCAAATCTCTGAAGGACATCTTACCCAGACCAACACCCCCACCTCCCCCCCCACCCCCCCGTCCCCCCATCATATCCCCATAACCCCGTGCATTTACCATCGCCAATCCACCTAACCTGCACATCTTTGGAGCATGGGGGGAAACTGGAGCACCTGGAGGAAACCCTGCAAACATGGGGAGAATGTGCAAACTTTGCACAGTCACCCAAGGCCAGAATCAAACCCAGGTCTCTGGCACTGTGAGGCAGCAGTGCTAACCACTGTGCCACCGCACCACCCAATTCCTTTCTCCCTGGTGTGATTATCTAAGTTTCCCCTTAAATGCATCCATGTTATTTGTCTCATTTAGTCCCTGGGGTTGGGAATTCCGCATTCCTCCCATGCTTTGAGCTGAAGAGGTTTCTCATGAATTCCCTCCAGGATTTAATCGTGACTATATTATATCAATGTCCCCTATTTTTGGTTAACTCAACAAATGAAATATAAGCACATTATTTTAAATTGTCATAACTCATCGGTTTGGCCAAAAGACAGTACTGTTTTGGTCACTGCAGCTTTGGAAGTTCTTTGATGAATTGGAGAGTGTTCAGTAATAAATAATTGGAATTATTGCAGGGATCAAGACCTTAAATTGTAAGTTATTTTTATTGTGGAGTATAATATTGAGTTTACATGATTCAAATCTTTAGAATAATTTGGCACAAATGTTTTCTTAATTTTAACTGTGATACTGAAATTTGAAAGCATAAACACAAAGTAGGGCCCTGGAGATTGGTCAGGATTTCCCGCACAGTTGGCATGAACATTGATTTACATCAGGGGATATGAAATCAATGAACTCGTTTAAAAGGAATGGCATAATTGTCCGGCTAGGAATAGGATTCAAGATAATTATGATAAATGCAAAGCATTTAAATAATTTAGAGAGTACTAAGAGGCATGTTATGAAGGATGTGGCAATATTATTTAAAGGAAGCTCACAGTTCTGGCTTCTTGCAAGGTTTAACTGTCCTTGTCACCCTCAAGAAATGTAATTAAGAAGCCATGACACTGGAAACCACATGGAGTCCATTGGAGAGAATGGGCTTAATGAGCTGAATGGTTATTTCCTGTTGCACATTTCCTTGTGTACATTTCAGTACATTTGCAGATTTGTTGTGCTTAAATCTGAAAGATGATTATAACCTCTAGTTGACTAGAATCAAGTTACAGACCCAATCATTCTTGATTATCATTATGTCTGGCTTAAAAGTGAAAAAATTATTCTTCTGTACAAGAGTATTATTTTCTAGTTGTGTTTGGGTAGCGTGTCAGCAGCTATGGTCACTACGAGCAGTATGGACTGTTGATAGCAATAAGCCCATTACTGAGCAATCAGACATTATTACAACAAAAGCAATGTACAAAGCACTTAAATTTTGTATATATTTACCAGATGATGGGTGTGATTCTCAGGGACAGTTAATCGCGGGCACAACCAAAGGCAAGAGCTATCACTGCCAAGGTGGGTAGCTTGAGCCAGGACATGCTATTATCATTTTGACCACTAAATCTTGTGAGAAGACCATAACAGGATTTACAATGGTGGGATAAAGAACAAAGAACAGTGCAGCATAGGAACAGGCCCTTCGGCCCACCAAGCCTGCACCGATCACATTGTCCTATCCAGACCAACCGCCTGTATTCCTCTATGCCCCACCTGTTCATTTGTCTAACCAGATAAGTCTTAAATGTGGCTAACTCTGCCTCAACCACCTCACATGGCAGTGCATTCCAGGCCCCCACCACCCTCTGTGTAAAAGAACTTCCCCCACACATCTCCACTGAGCCTTTCCCCCTTTATCTTGAATAGAGATCTCGTTTTGAGATCTTCCCCACAGCCTGCCAGCAATGTAATTGTGAAACTGATTTCCAAAAAATTGACTTCATTTTAATGTCATTAAATGGCTTAATGCCACTAGCTTCCACGAGCGTTGGATGCCCCCGCCCCACCAATGAAACATCACCCAGCTGGAATCACTACAGATTTCCCAAAATGAAAACCAGTCATGATGACCACATCGGGGATGTGAAGGTAAGCATACTCCGGGGTGATGAAGGGCATTACTCATATATCAGCTTTGAAAGTATGCTCGGGAAATCATTTAACCATAGATGAAGAAGGGTCATGGATCCTCTGAAACCATTTTTGGGTCATTTCAACAGATGCCACTGGGTAGCAATTGGTGGTGGACATCTTTTATTCCCCCTCTCTTCCAGATAGATTTAAGGGTAAGTGGGCATACAGAGGTAGGTCACAGATTAGTCTTTACTTCAATGAATGTCAGAACAGGCTCAAGGACTTAACTGGCTCTTCCTGCTCTATTGTTTCTGTGGAAACCTGTAGCATCCAGGTCAGTTGCAGCACTTGTATCACCACACTGGTTGAGATCCGCTAACTCCACAGATAATGAAAGTTACTCTGCGGAAGAATTGGCTAAAGCATTAGGGAATTCTTGAAGTCATAAGGTGGGATTTTGTCGATTAGCTGTGGCTTTTTCTAGGTCATGCCCTCACACAAGCCAAGAGAGGGCCTTCTGGAACTATCTTATGTGGCCAAATTAGCAGCAGGCCTGGAGTTGTGGTTGATGGGGGCAGTTGTGTCTGACCAACAATGAGGGTTGGTGGGAGTTCGTGCCAGTAGCAAGATTGAGGGTGCCATCTTTAAAGGCCACTCTTCAGTCTTCATATTGCCTGCTCACAGGGAACGCTGAAGAGTCACTCCATGCTTTACTAAGGCATAATCTATGTGTTGAGGTGAAAAAAAATCAAACACACAGGCCGTGATTCTCCCATCCTGCTGCGCTAATTTATTAGTGCAGCGGGCTGGGAGAATCTCATGGCAGGCGACGCATGGGATTCGCACACGTGTTCCCACCCGAATAGCATCTTCCGGCGCCAGATTTCCGCTGGCGTCTGCTCCATGCCAGAAATCGGAGGGGAGACGCAGGAGTAATTTAAATATTATTTAAAATACAATTTAAATGCTATTAGCAGGCTCAGGGCTGAAGTCTCCGGGCCCGCTAGCATCTCTTCCCCACCCATGCACCCCCCCCCCCCCCCCCGACCCCGCCAAAGTGGTTCACTCCAGCAGGATTTAGAGTAGCTAACGGAGAACTAGCAGCCTGACCCTGCTGGAGTGAAGGGGGGCAATCGGGCGCCAGGAGTGCCCCCGGGCATTGGCACGGGCATGGGGCAGTGCCAAAGGTGGGGCCTATGGGAGTGGGGCCTATGGGCGGGGCCTAGTGGCGATCGGTGGGGGTGGGGTGTCCCACTACCACTCTGCATCAGGATTGGTGGGGGAAGGAGGGAGGCCAGCGATCGCGGCAGGCTGGTGAGTTGTATGGAGCCCACTTACCTGTACTATACCTGATCTCAGAGTGCTTGATGCTAACCCTGGGTGATTGAAATAGGAGGGGTTCCCTTCCCCCATACTAACAGCCCTCACCTTAATGAGCGCAAAGAAATAGTTCAGGAAAAAATGAATGGTAAAAGATTATTGAACTGAAACAAAAGCGAGGATTTTACACCCACTCCCCCCACCCCACCAGTGGTGTGTATTGCCTTGGCGCAGGCGGGTCACCATTTCCCGGCAGTGGGATCTTCTGGTCCCGCCACTGTCAATGGGGTTGCCCATTATTTACACCCTCCTCCGCCAGGAACCAGAAGATTCGGACAGCGGATCAGAGCTTGTCTGACCTGCTGTGTACATCCGGCATTTCCTTTCTTTTTATTTCACATTTCCAGCATCTGTAGGGTTTTGCTTTAAAAAGAAAGAATGGCCGGATCCCAGCTGCCATCAGCATAAAGAGAATCTTAATGCACTCAGGCAGTTTAAAGTTAAGGAAGCAAAACGTAATTGTGAGAGATGAAAATAATTCAAGGTCTTCTGAAGGCTATTTCTTTACAAAATTTATGGACTTTGACAAACTGAATGATACAGTGCACTTTAAAACCATCCTTTAACTTGTGGACAATGCCTTAAATCCTGTTCAGACAATTGGATAGAGAATAAAAGCCTTCTGTCTCCAACAGCTTTTAATGGTCCTAAGTTAAATAGTTTCTTTGGTCTTAATTCAGTTCCTGGCAGACAGGAATCCATATACAAAATGGCTACTGTCTTTTGTGAGCAATTTAGTATTTTATCAGCCATCCATGATTATATCATAAGATTTTCAATCAGTGGAATTTTTTTTTTCTGCAGTCTTAGAAGCAGATTACTGTTCCCAGTATCGCAGCTGTTGATTTTCAAGTCTGATGCAACACTTCAGCTGAATTTCTCTTTTTAAAAGGAAGATAACAGTGTGTATTTTTTTCCCCCATGCGACAGACACACATAAACCAAACCACACTCTCAGAAAAAGGCATTCCCGAGGTTTCATTAATGACTCTTTAATTGTGGAGAAAGCAGTCACTCAACAAATCTTCTTCGAAAGTGATTTTATCCTCCAATGTTACTGGTACAATATTGAAAATCACCAAGTGCTACCAAGAGGTTGACAGTGCAGCTTAGAGACAAATACTGAGTGAGAAAGCGCAAGAGGAAGTGGTAATAGCTGACGGTAGGGAGCACTCTTGGGCACTGGCAGGACAGGCCGAGGCAGGTGATTTGTATTCCCAGTGAGCACAGCTCTGCATTTAAACTGCATTTCCTTAATGTAAGAAGGTTTGAGGATCATCTCTTTTATTTGAGGAAACAGAAAATCAGATGTTGTTTTCATGACTGTGTCGGTGTTAGAGATCGAACTTCCACTGATGTAGTGTTTTTCACATTCCCAGGGCATCTTGTTGCTTCAGTCCCGATGAATTATTCTGAAGTGCATTCATTGTTCTGGAGACAACATGACAGCCAATTTACTCACAGCAGTGTGCCACAGGCAGCAGTGAGATAAAAATGTCTAGTTACCATATTTTGGGCGTTGTTGGTTGAGGAATATATAGTGGTCAGGAGAGCAAGAGTACTCACCCCTTGGTTGAATACTGTTCCAGGATCTTTTCAACCTACCTGAACAGTAGGGCCTCAATTTTTATCATATTTTCTGAAAGATTAAAGCTTTGCCAATTTAATACTGCCTCACTATTGCACGACAGCATTCTGATATTGCTTTAAGAGAGAATATGCAAATAACTAGGTAACCATGTGACCAGAAGGTATTTTTCCAAGAAACTTTCAGTTTCGCTGGCATAATGGGAAAGTGTAGTTGCAGCTACACTTCCCCATTAAAAATAGCTGTTGGATCTTTATAGTAACAACGTCTGCTGAGTAATCCTGTACTACATCTTCAAATAAACCAAACGTACATTCAATTTATCTGTCCTTTACAAGATTTGTAGAATCCCTAGAGTGCAGAAGGAGGCCATTTGGCCCATCGAACCTGCACCAACTCTCCGACAGAACACCTTATCCAGACCCCATCCCCACGTATTTACCCCACTAATTCCCCCTGCACATCTTTGGACACTAAGGGGCAATTTAGCATGGCCAATCAACCTAACCTGCACATCTTTGGAGTGTGGGAGGAAACCGGAGCACCCGGTGGAAACCCAAGCCAACATGGGGAGAACGTGCAAACTCCACACTGACAGCCACCCCAGGCCGAATTGAACCCAGGCCCCTGGCGCTGTGAGGCAGCAGTGCTAACTACTTTGCCACCCACCATGCTGCCCTGTGCTCTTAAGTTCATATTAGGCAAATATAGAAATACAACATGGTGAGCAGCAGTGGTTCTTCTGAGACAAAATTATTAAGATTTGAAGATCACAGCAAATGCCAAGCAAGATATTGTGCTGTACAATGACAGTATATGTATTGTAGTTCGCAGGAGGCAGAGCCCCTCGACAGAGAGTGTTTCGCAGAGCAGGGAGTATGTGATTGGCATCGTAGCTGGATCAGTGGTGAAGCAGGCAGTCCACTTTGAACCAGGCAGTTGATTTTGAATCGGGCTGCAGGGGCATCATGACATCCTTGTGTGTACCATGCCAACGCAAAAGGCAGAACGCATGCAATGTAGAAAATAAACCCAAGCCTCAGCCGAAAAAAAAGAGTGAACAAAAATGAAAAGCATGCAACTGTTGTACTGTAGAATCTTCCCATGGTTATAGAGACATCATAAGAAGTCTCACCACACCAGGTTAAAGTCCAACAGGTTTATTTGGTTGTACAAGCTTTCAGAGTGTCGCTCCTTCTTCAAGTGAGCAACACTCCGAAAGCTCGTGCTACCAAATAAACCTGTTGGACTTTAACCTGGTGTTGTGAGACTTCTTACTGTGCCCACCCCAGTCCAACGCCAGCATCTCCACATTATAGAGACATCAATAGCATTCACAAAAAGGAAATTTCAGGAAGGTGATTACCAAATTCCCCAGCATGAATTAAAAGGCCATAGCTGTCCTATCTGAATTTAGGCTCTTTATACAAGAAACACAGCTATTCTTTTTAGATCTAGCCAGATAAGCAAGGGATTAAAAATAAAGGAAGCCATTGGAAACAAAGGGTTACAAAGAGATAGCACTTCAGGCCTATCCGAGGAGGATCAGGAAGATCCTGCCAATCTGTAGAACATGGATGCAGGATCAGTTTCATGTAAAGGTGAAATTTCGAACATACCATTTAGAGCCGCTGATATACAGACAGCAGCCACAAGAATCAGTCAATCAGTTCATCAGAAATTGCTGGTATAAACGCTGAGTGTTCTGAACAAATGATGGAGCTTCAAGGACAAGTGAATCTTTCCAAGCAGATCTTTCGGAGAAAACGAAAGGCCATGATAATGACACCTCTGAAAGGTGGCAGAAAATATGAATCCATCGTAACTGGACAACAACACCTACAAGCATTAAGTGCATCTCCCAATGTTGGTTCGGTAACCAGACAGAAAGCAAGCAAGTCATATAGTTTGCTGCACCCACCACAAATTCGTTCCAAATATTTTTAAGTGATCTGGTGTAAAAGGACATTGGGCTTGCCTATAGAGGAAATCTGGTCCCAGAGGCCTGACCAAAGGTAAGTTGCAACCAAACTAAAAGTACGTGTGGTGTACTGGCAGCAATAACAGGGAATGTGCCAGAGACCCACATAAGTGCATGAACATACACAAGACTAGAGGCAAGACAGACGGAGATACAGAGCGGAAAGATCTTTAATTGGAAAACGAACAGGTTTTCTACATAGTGAATGTGACACAATGTGTGGATGAAGTCAAATGGTTAGAAGTTTTTGTCACTATCAACATCATATGCCCAAAGAAAAGTAGCGAACACACTCTCACAGCCAAAATCAACACAGGAGCACGTGCCAAGTTTGCAAAGTCAGAAGCCTGAAGGGTATGTATCTGGAATGTTGAAAGTCAACAAAACAACCTATGACAGACAAGCTAACTGCATACAATGGCTATTAATCGAAATTGAAATGCAGCGACGGCAGATCTGCATGGAAACCACAAGTATTGTAGCTGGTGGACAGGGATAGCAATGGTATCAGTGTGTACAGTAGATTGACCATACATGAGGTCACCAAGGTACTAATAGCAGCAAAAAAGGCTGAGAATAATTGTATCGTGTCAGTCCATGACCTACAACAAATATATCAACAGATTCAACTTCCGAGAAGATGTGATTCCATCAATTGACTCCCTTACAGAAGAAGCTAACAAGCGAGTTGGATGACATGGAGTGTGATGACATTATCTGCACTGTGCATTTGCACACTGCCTGGGGTGATTCTATCACATACATACTGAAAAAATATAGCACAATCTGTGTGTAGTCCCAAGATATCTAAATCTTACTCCGAGTTGCCCAAATAAGATTTTAACATTAGGGGGTTTGAATCCCAAATTCTGAGGAGCAAGGTTTTTCTCCAAGTTGGATACCAAACACATATCAGTTGGTTCATTTTGCAGAGGGATCTCAAGAATTCACTCCAGGACACAATTTGGAAGATAGTGCTCCCAGAGATGACCCTTTGATTTATCTGTCAGTCAGGATCTGTTCCCAATGACAAAAAATATCCCTGGATGCATATGCATCACCAATGATACTGTAGTGATGGGCAAAACCAATTAAGAACATGATTGAAATCTACACCACGCTATGGCAGCAGCTCATCAAGAAATGCCAGGTGAAATGTAAGATGAACTTTATCGGTTCTACGTATTCAAGATCCAGGATTACTCCTGACCCAGGCAAATCTGAAGCTGTACACGACATGCCTGCATCCCAGGACAAAGAGGACTTGCAAAGATGCCTTGGACTTATATAGGTTTGCCGATAAGTGTTGTCACTTGAAGAGCTGTAAAGGAAGGATGTTCTATATGTGTGTGAGGAGGAGCATCAGCCCATGTTTGAGTCACTTAAACAGGCATTGTTAGGAGATACATGTGTTCCACAATACCACGATCAAAGAAAGGGGATGATCTTAGTGGTCGACGCATCTCAAAAATGGTTCAGAATGTGCATTATGTAAGATGGCAAATCAATTGCATTTGGTTCCAAAGGTTTATCACAAGTTCAATCCAATTATTCAAGCATTTGCTCTGGTATTCAGTATCACAAGGTTCCACACACATATATTTGGTAAACAGTTAATTGTAGAAACTGACCATAAGCCATTGGAAGTGATTTGGCACAAGCCATTGACAAGTGAGCCGCTCAGACTGCAATGACCTCTGATAAAAATACCAGGCTTTGATTCTGAAGTCCATTACAAACCAGGTAGCAAAAGGTTACTTCAGACACACTGATCAGGTTGCCCAATCTGAAAGAAAACTGTGAATGTTTCACCAGACCTACAAGTAGATTGCATAGACATTAACATGGACAATCTACCTCGCGTCAATCTGAAGAACTTTAGTTAATGCAAGTGCAACCAACTTCAGGTCCATGACTGAAGGAATTATGAAGAGTCATTGCAGAAAGCTGGCCTGGTACAATACAAGAAGCGTCAGACACCCAAAGATGTTCTTGACCTTACTGAGATGAACTAAGTATCTCGAGCGATATTATTTTCAAGGAAAAACACGCGCTTGTATCCAAAAGCTCTTTGTCAGGACATTATCATCACAGTTACATCAGGGGCATATTGCACAGAACACACAAGGTAAAGTACATTGTGTATTGACTAGGGATCAACAACAATATTAAAAATACAGTGAGGATGTGTGAAGTATGCCAGAGGCATGAGTCACATTAATGTAAAGAATATTTACAACCCCATAAAATTTCAGTGTACCCTTGGTCTAACATCATACCAGATTTAATCACTATCTATGTTGATGACTTTCTCCCATTACTGATTATTTTTCTAAGTTTCTATTTATCAGGCCATTAAAGGATACCTCAAGTGTATCCGTAGCAGGCACACTGAGTTCAGTTTTCAGCTTGTTCAGCATGCCTGAAGAGATCACATTGGACAATGGTCACAATACACTGGCAACCTTTCAAAGGCATGTGTGTTAAATAGTACATAAAGCCTTGCTGCACCATCCCAGATTCATTGCAATTCAACCACCAAGGGAATGGTTTGTTCCATGAAGCCATTAATTATAAAGTGCAGTGAAGCAAAAAAAAGATTCAGTGTCACCACGTTACTTTTAAGAGCAACACCTTTCGACATTACTAGTTGAAATCATATTCAGAAGGCAGGTTGGGACAACCTTGCCAAGCCATCGCCTGTCCCATTTCTCAGAAATGTAAGAGAAATTTCTTGATAAACAAGAGAGAATGAAGACTGCGTACAATTGACTGCACATAGGATAAAAAGTTCAAATCACGTTTCCGATCTGGGGAACTTGGTTACTTGCAGAAGCATCCAAAGCGTACAAACAGCCTAGATCCTTTAAAGTCACAACACCAAATGGAGTGACATTAAGGTGGAACAGAAATCAACTAAAAGGAATTGTTCAATTCTAAAACACCGAACAATCTAACTGGATCTAAAACACGCCCAAAGATGGACTTGGAAAGTGAAATTGTGAAAGACCATTGTGAAAGCAATCAGCATTCCAACAGTACACAACATACCAACACAACTACAAGTCAAGAATATCTAAGTGATAAGACTAGTGCCGTAATTTTACCACCTCCTCCATTCGAGACTTGTAAGATCCCACCGGAGGCCAACAGAGAATGCCGTTCTGCAAGCCTCACCCGCCCCAATTCCAGGATGGGCGTGCCAGTAAAATTCTGGCAATAGACCTCAGGAATATCATGCCGTTATGTGATCCAAGAAAATTATTAAACTGCAGTAATGTTATACATACTCTTAAACTCTTAAATCCTTAAACTCTTGAACAGAGACTTTTTATTTTCTTAGTTTTTGCACCTACCCCAATGTATATTTATTTTCACTCTTAATGTATGCAATGTTATCTTAACAAAAAGGATGTTGTGATATTGCTTTAAGAGAGAATATGTCAATGAGTAAGTAGCCAAGATGTAAATAAGGTGACCAGCAAACATTTTTCAGAAGAGCTAGCTAGCAAATTTGTGAAGGAGTTACAGATGAAATTTCCTATTCACAATAGCTGTTGGATCTTTTATAGCAAACCAGTCTGCACTGTAATCCAGTTCTGTGTAAGATTGGTAAGTTTGTATTCAATAAATGTGAAAATACAGCCTACACTGTCGGCCTAAATTGTATGTTCCTGTTCCTGGAGTGGGTCTTGAACCCACAGTCTGATACAGTTCACATGACATGGTATATCAGTTATGGCGTATCAATTACTTAATGGTGTCCTGTCCTCGGCAAATGTCGTTTTACAAATACGTTTTCTATAAGGTAATTTTCCTTTAATTAAAGTTATGTGAGATTTCTGTAATTCCATCATAAAAGGAGTTCTCTGACAAGGGTTCCGATAAAAATCAGAATCATTATTTTACCAAGCACGGTAGTTGAAGAAAGACATCATTTTCTCAGTTTGTTGAAGCAACATTACCAGTGTTGTTCTGATTGCCTGCTGATCCATAGAATGTTCTTGAGCAATTGAAGGTTGAAGCTATTGATTTTTTTCTCTGCAGTCTACCATCATTTTGATCCCGACAGTGACCAATGGAACATTAGTCTTATCCATTGTGACTGCAATGCATGGGGGAGGAAGTAATAAAACTAACGGTGAAAGGGTTAATAAGTACACAAGTTTAAAAATCACGTACGCTGCTAAACTGTGTCACATTGGGACAACCCTGAGGAAAGCACAGGTCTTAATTAAAGCAGACCCAGATAAGAATCAAGGACTATAAAACTCCTAGTTACAAGGAAGGCCTCAGCACAGCATGCACACAAGGCCTCCATTGAATTATGCACTGCTGCAGTTTGTTAGTATCTGTTCCAACAAGAGACAAGTTTAAAGTTTATTTATTAATGTCACAAGTAGGCTTACATTAACACGACAATGAAGTTACTGTGAAAATTCCCTAGTCGCTGCACTCCGGCACCTGTTTGGGTACGCTGAGGGAGAATTTAGCATGGCCAATACACCTAATCAGCACGTCCTTCAGACTGTGGGAGGAAACTGGTGCACCCAGAGGAAACCCAGACAGACACAAGAATGTGCAGACTCTGCACAGACAGTGACCCAAGCCGGGAATTGAACCCAGGTCCCTGGTGTTGTGAGGCAGTAGTGCTATGGTATTGTGATGGGACAGGGGAGGACATAAGAGGTTAACATGCCACTGGTTAGAAATATAGCTATCATAATCACGTCTAGAAGGTAATAGATAAATAGAGCAAAATACATGCTTGGTGATATAATTAGGTAGACGTGCACACAAAGTAATTGGGCAACTATACCCTTCTATTATACATTATATCAATCTAATCAGTAGTTGTGAGTGGATATAGATAACTTCTATGCGCATGTAGATCCCTGATTGGTATATGCTAAATACTTGCAATTGAATCTGCAAGTATATCTGTTTGTGTGATGTTGTATCCAATGCTCTGGACTGCACCACCAGCTGACATACTGGAGTTCTAGCTATAGCTTATAATAAAGACTGATTTTAAAACTCCAAAATTCTTCGCCTGGTCACTTGATGGGAACAAAGTCCATAAACAGCTGGACAGCAAACATCCCCGCTACAAATGGTAAGAAAAATCGAGGCTAAAAAAAGCCCCAAGAAATAAGATTTTGTTTTACATTTCGTGGAGTGCGAGAAGTGGAAGAAGTGAAATACCCATCCATGTGTCTGCAACTTTCCCGAATGTCAGCAACCATTATTTGATACCTGCCGGGTGGTAACCACTGACATTATTCTCTTAATGTGGAGATGCCAACGTTGGACTGGGGTAAACACAGTAAGAAGTCTCACAACACCAGGTTAAAGTCCAAAAGGTTTATTTGGTAGCACAAGCCATGAGCTTTCGGAGTGCTGCCCCTTCATCAGGTGAGTGGCATTTCAGTTCACAAACAGGGCATATAAAGACACAAACTCAATTTACAAGATAAGGGTTGGAATGCGAGTCTTTACAGGTAATCAAGTCTTAAAGGTACAGACAATGTGAGTGGAGAGAGGGTTAAGCACAGGTTAAAGAGATGTGTATTGTCTCCAGCCAGGACAGTTAGTGAGATTTTGCAAGCCCAGGCAAGTCGTGAGGGTTACAGATAGTGTGACATGAACCCAAGATCCCGGTTGAGGCCGTCCTCATGTGTGCGGAACTTGGCTATCAGTCTCTGCTCAGTGATTCTGCGTTGTCGTGCGTCATGAAAGCCACATTTGGAGAACGCTTACCCAAATATCAGAAGCCGAATGCCCGTGACCGCTAAAGTGTTCCCCAACAGGAAGAGAACACTCTTGCCTGGTGATTGTCGAGCGGTGTTCATTCATCCGTGAAAGGATGAATGAACACCGCGAATTCATCCAGGAAAGGATGTCCCGAGGCATGGTACATTGGGGAGACAATGCAGACGCTATGACAACGGATGAATGAACACCGCTCGACAATCACCAGGCAAGAGTGTTCTCTTCCTGTTGGGGAACACTTCAGCAGTCACGGGCATTCGGCCTCTGATCTTCGGGTAAGCATTCTCCAAGGCGGCCTCCAAGACACACAACAACGCAGAATCGCTCAGCAGAGACTGATAGCCAAGTTCTGCATTCATGAGGACGGCCTCAACCAGGATCTTGGGTTCATGTCACACCATCTGTAACCCCCACGACTTGCCTGGGCTTGCAAAATCTCACTAACTGTCCTGGCTGGAGACAATACACATCTCTTTAACCTGTGCTTAACCCTCTCTCCACTCACATTGTCTGTACCTTTAAGACTTGATTACCTGTAAAGACTTGCATTCCAACCATTATTTTGTAACTTGAGTTTGTGTCTTTATATGCCCTGTTTGTGAACAGAACTCCCACTTACCTCTGGAAGGAGCAGCGCTCCAAAAGCTTGTGGCTTGTGCTACCAAATAAACCTGTTGGACTTTAACCTGGTGTTGTGGGACTTCTTACATTATTCCCTTACCCACCAATAAGGGTGGGCATTTTGTCACACATCCCAGCTCTCACCCATTCAATTCAAAATCAAGGCTTATAATCTTTCAGCTCACAGTGAAAAGAGTTCTCTGCCCTAATCCTATTCAACGATATTTCATGACAGGACATAAAGGTCTTGGCATTTCCTGTATATGAATGGTGGTGATAATTATCTTGTTATTGTGACCAGAATACCATATGATATAATAATGCAGCTCTGCATTATAAAATTCTCTGCCTTTGAAATTGTGTGTACAAATGTTAAGGGAAAAATATCTCGCTGCACAAATTAACATGTAGCACCTTACTATTTTGCATGTGATGCTATCTCACTTCGTTTGCTTTTGTCACACTGCTCATCTCACCTTATTTGCTTTAATTGCAATGTGATAGTGCTGAATGTCTCTAATGAATGGAACAGTTAAGTGTGTATTTCCCGAGCCGCACAGACATTTCTGCAAGAAACAGTCAGGGGGAAAGGAAATGGCACAATTCTGGACCATCATTAGGGTATTGCAATTGCATATATATATATATATATTATATTCTGGAAAACAATGACAACATCAATTTTATAGACTGAAGCAATCGTAAGCTTTAACAGACATTACAGAAGTTATGAAACCAAAAACATTTTAAGAGCCTCAATTGCATTTTAACTCTTCATCCTTTTGTACGTCCAAAAGGTAAATCAATCTCACTTCCCGCTGATGCATAAACCATATAACAGTTTTCTTTGCACAACCATAGATAATTTTGAAGAGTCTAACTACTTATAAGATTAGTAATCATAACTTGAGGTTGAATAAAACATTACATGTCATTTTTGGTAATCAATGTCAACATTAATTAAGATCATGGGAGCAAATTTAGACCAATCTGCCCAAAGGAAAATGAGTGAAACATTGATTTTACAAGCCACCTGATTTATCTCTCTATTGAATCATGGAACCGTAGACAAGTTACAGCACAGAAGGAGACTATTCGGCCCATCTTGACCATGCCAACCTGGATGCCCTTTCTAATCCCACTTTCCTGCACCCGACCCATAGCCCTGCAGCTTACAGCGTCTAAGGTGCAGATCCTGAAACCTTTCAAAAGATTTTAGCATCTCTGTCTCCACCACTAGTTTGGACAGTGAATTCAAAACACCCACCACCCTTCTACACCTCCTGCCACTTATCTTGAATCTATGTCCCCTGGTTCTAGAATTCTCCACCAAGAGAAATAATTTTATTTTGTCCACTCTATCTCTTATCCTCATAATTGTATACATTTCTGTCAAGTCACCCCTCAACCTTCTTTAATTCAAGGAAAATAAACCCAACCTGTCCAATTTCTCCACATAGCTACACTTTTCTAGCCCTGACAACATTCTTGTAAACTTCCTCTGCACTCTCTCCAGAGCAATTACATTCCTTCCTCTAATATGAACATAAGAACATAAGAGCTAGGAGCAGGAGTAGGCCATCTGGCCCCTCGAGCCTACTCCACCATTCAATAAGATCATGGCTGATCTTTTCATGGACTCAGCTCCACTTACCCGCCCGCTCACCATAACCCTTGAGTCCTTTACTGTTCAAAAATTTATCTATCCTTGCCTTAAAAACATCCATTGAGGTAGCCTCAACTGCTTCACTGGGCAGGGAATTCCACAGATTCACAACCCTTTGTGTGAAGACGTTCCTCCTCAACTCAGTCCTAAATCTGCTTCCCCTTATTTTGAGGCAGGACCCCTAGTTCTAGTTTCACCTGCCAGTAGAAACAACTTCCCTGCTTCTATCTTATCTATTCCTTTCATAATCTTATATGTTTCCATAAGATCTCCCCTCATTCTTCTGAATTCCAATGAGTATAGCCCCAGTCTACTCAGTCTCTCCTCATAAGCCAATCCTCTCAACTCTGGAATCAACGTAGTGAATCTCCTCTGAACCCCCTCCAGTGGCAGTATATCCTTTCTCAAGTAAGGAGACCAAAACTGTACACAGTACTCCAGGTGTGGCCTCACCAGCACCTTATACAGCTGCAACATAATCTCTGCTGTTTTTAAACTCCATCAACTCCATCTAGCAATGAAGGACAAAATTCCATTTGCCTTCTTAATTACCTGCTGCACCTGCAAACCAACTCCTTGTGATTCTTGCACAAGGACACCCAGGTCCCTCTGCACAGCAGCTTGCTGCAATTTTTTACTATTTAAATAATAGTCCATTTTGCTGTTATTCCTACCAAAATGGATGACCTCACATTTACCAACATTGTACTCCATCTGCCAGACCCTTGCCCACTCATTTAGACTATCTATATGCCTTTGCAGACTTTCAGCATCCTCTGCACACTTTGCTCTGCCACTCATCTTAGTGTCATCTGCGAATTTTGACACACTATACTTGGTCCCCAATTCCAAATCATCTATGTAAATCGTAAACAATTGCAGTCCCAATATTGATCCCTGAGGCACACCACTAGCAACTGATCACCAACCAGAAAAACACACATTTACCTCCACTCTTTGCTTTCTGTTAGTTAACCAATCCTCTATCCATGCTAATACATTACCCGTAACACCGTGCACCTTTATCTTATGTAGCAGTCTTTGGTGCGGCACCTTGTCAAATGCCTTCTGGAAATCCAGATACACCACATCCACAGGTTCACCATTATCCACCGTGCATGTAATGTTCTCAAAGAATTCCACCAAATTAGTCAAACATGACCTTCCCTTCATGAAACCCGTGCTGCGTCTTACCAATGGGACAATTTATATCCAGATGTCTCGCTATTCCTTCCTTGATAGATTCAAGCATGTACCCTACTACAGACGTTAAGCTAACCAGGCTGTAGTTACCCACCTTTTGTCTACCTCCTTTTTTAAATAGTGGTGTCACATTTGCTGTTTTCCAATTTGCAGGAACCACCCCAGAGTCCAGCGAATTTTGGTAAATTACCACTAGTGCATTTGCTCTTTCTCCCGCCATCTCTTTTAATACCCTGGTATGCATTCCATCAGGACCAGGAGACTTGTCTACCTTTAGCCCCATTAACTTGCCCAACACTAGCTCTTTCATGATAATAGTTTCTAGGTCCTCACTGCTATAGCCTTCCTGTCATCAATTTTTGGCATGTTATTTGTGTCTTCCACTGTGAAGACCGACACAAAATACCTGTTCAATGCCTCAGCCATTTTCTCATTTCCAGTTATTATATCCCCCTTCTCATCCTCTAAAGGACCAGTGTTTACTTTAGCCACTCTTTCATTTTATATATTTGTAGAAACATTTGCTATCTGTTTTTATATTCTGAGCTAGTTTATTCTCATAATTCATCTTACTTTTGTTTATAGCCTTTTTTTGTGGCTTTCTGTTGACCTTTAAAGATTTCCCAATCCTCTAGGTTCCCACTAATCTTTGCCACTTTGTATGCCTTTTCTTTCAATTTGATACCCTCCTTTATTTCCTTAGATATCCATGGCTGATTATCTCTTTTTCTACAGTCCTTCCTTATCACTGGTATATACTTTTGCTGAGCACTGTGAAAGACCGCTTCGAAAGTCCTGCACTATTCCTCAATTGTCCCACTAAAAAGTTTTTGCTCCCAGTCTACCTTAGCCAATGCCTCCCTCATCCCTCTGTAGTCTCCTTTGTTTCAGCATAAGACACTGGTATTGGATTTTACCTTCTCACGCTCCATCTGTATTTTAAATTCAATCATACTGTGATCACTTCTTCCGAGAGGATCCCTAACTGCAAGATCATTAATTATTCCTGTCTCATTACACAGGATGTGGAGATGCCGGAGTTGGACTGGGGTAAACACAGTAAGAGTTTTCACAACACCAGGTTAAAGTCCAACAGGTTTATTTGGTAGCAAATGCCATTCGTCATTAGTTCCGACGCGCCACAGAGAAAAACCGCACTGACCTCCTCAGAAGACAAACACGGGACACGGTGGAGAGAGTACCCTTCGTCGTCCAGTACTTCCCCGGAGCAGAGAAGCTATGGCATCTCCTCCAGAGCCTTCAATATGTCATTGATGAAGATGAACATCTCGCCAAGGCCATCCCCACACCCCCACTTCTTGCCTTCAAACAACCGTACAACCTCAAACAGACCATTGTCTGCAGCAAACTACCCAGCCTTCAGGAGAACAGTGACCACGACACCACACAACCCTGCCATAGCAATCTCTGCAAGATGTGCCGGATCATCGACACGGATGCCATCATCTCACGTGAGAACACCATCTACCAGGTACACGGTGCCTACTCTTGCAACTCGGCCAACGTTGTCTACCTGATACGTTGCAGGAAAGAATGTCCCGAGGCATGGTACATTGGGGAAACCATGCAGACGCTACAACAATGGATGAATGAACACTGCGTGACAATCACCAGGCAAGACTGTTCTCTTCCTGTGGGGGAGCATTTCAGCGGTCATGGGCATTCGGCGTCTGATCTTCGGGTAAGTGGTCTCCAAGGCGGCCTTCACGACACACAACAGCGCAGAGTCGCTGAGCAGAAACTGATAGCCAAGTTCCACACACATGAGGACGGCCTAAACCAGAATCTTGGGTTCATGTCACACGATCGGTAACCCCCACAGCTTGCCTCCTGGACTTGCAGAATCTCACTGGCTGTCCTGTCTGGAGACAATACACATTTCTTTAACCTGTGCCTAATGCTCCCTCCACTCACATTGTCTGTATCTTTAAGACTTGATTAGCTGTAATGATTCACATTCTAATCAGTATTCTGTAACTTGATTTTGTGTCTCTGTGTGCCTTGTTTGTGATGTGGAGATGCCGGCGTTGGACTGGGGTAAACACAGTAAGAGTTTTAACAACGCCAGGTTAAAGTCCAACAGGTTTATTTGGTAGCAAATGCCATTAGCTTTCGGAGCGCTGCTCCTTCGTCAGATGGATTTCCACTCCATCTGACGAAGGAGCAGCGCTCCGAAGGCTAATGGCATTTGCTACCAAATAAACCTGTTGGACTTTAACCTGGTGTTGTTAAAATTCTTACTGTCATTACACAGGATCAGATCTCAGATAGCTTGCTCCCTTGTAGGTTCCATTACATACTGTTCAAGGAAGCTATTGTGGATACATTCTATGAACTCCTCCTCAAGACTACCTTGACCGACCTGTTTGACCACTTGATATGGAGATTAAAATCCCCCATGATAATTGCTGTACCATTTTTACATGCATCAGTTATTTCTTTGTTTATTTCCTGCTCCACCATGAAGTCATTATTTGGTGGCCTATAGACTACGTCTATCAATGACTTTTTCTCCTTACTATTTCTAATTTCCACCCAAATGGATTCAACCTTTTTTTCCATAGAACTTATATCATCTCTCACTACCACCCTGATGTCATCCTTAAATATCAGAGCTACACCACCTCCCTTACCTTCCTGTCGGTGCCGCCAAACAGTCTGATATCCCTGGATATTTAACTCCCAGTTGTGACCATCTTGCAACCATGTCTCTGTAATGGCCACCAAATCACACTCGTTCACAATGATTTGTGCTGTCAACTCATATACCTTGTTTCAAATGCTACAAGCATTCATATCAAGTGCCCTTATGCTAGTTTTTGTACCTTTTTGAATTCTAACGCTTCCATTAATAACATCTCCTGTGTTCTCCTTCCTTTTAACTTTTTTCCTGATTTTTGATATAGTTGGAATATTCTCCCCACATTTTGTCCTTGCTCCCTCCTTCTCGGACTCCTTACATGGGTTCCCATTCCCCAGCATATTAGTTTTAAACCCTTCCCAACTGTTCTAGCAAACACTCCCCCAAGGACATCGGTCCCAGGTGTAAACCGTCCAATTTGTACAGGTCCCACTTCCCCCAGAACCGGTCCCAATGCCCCAGGAATCTGAAACCCTCCCCCGACACCATTTCTTCAGCCACGTATTTATCCGATATATCCTCTCATTTCTACTCTGACTAGCCTGTGGCACCGGTAGTAATCCTGAGATCATAGAAACCCTACAGTGCAGAAGGAGGCCATTCGGCCCATCGAGTCTGCACCGGCCACAATCCCACCCAGGTCCTACCCCCACATATTTACCCGCTAATCCCTCTAACCTATGCATCTCAGGACTCTAAGGGGCAATTTTTAACCTGGCCAATCAACCTAACCCGAGATCACTACCTTTTGAGGTCCGATTTCTTAACTTTCTTCCTAGCTCCCTGTATTCTGCTTTTAGGACCTCATCTCTTTTTTTAACCTATGTCGCTTGTACCAACGTGTACTATGACCACTGGCTGTTCGCCCTCCCCCTTCAGAATATCCTGCAGCCGCTCCGAGACATCCTTGACCCTAGCACCAGGGAGGCAACATACCATCCTGGAGTCTCGTTTGCGGCCACAGAAATGCCTGTCTATTCCCCTTACAGTTGAATCCCCTATAACTATTGCACTGGCACACTTCTTACCCCTCCCCTCTGCAGCAGAACCAACCCTGGTGCAACGAATTTGGCTGCTCTGCTTTCCCTGGAGAGGTAATTACCCTCAACAGTATCCAAAGCCATATATCTGTTTTGCAGGGGAATGGCCACAGGAGATTCCTGCACTACCTGCCTATCTCTCCTTGCTCTGTCTGGTGGTCACCCATTCTCTTCCTGCCTGCGGAGTCGGAGCCTGCGGTGTGACCACCTCTCTATACGTGCTATCCACGATACTCTCTGACTCGCGGATGCTCCACAGTGTCTCCAGCCACCACTCCAACTCTGAAACTTGAGCATCCAGGAGCTGTAGCTGGAGGCACTTCTTGCACACATGCTGACCCAGGGGACTGGAACTGTCCCCAGCCTGCCACATGGAGCAAGAGGTGCAAACCATGGCTTGGAGCTCTCCTGTCATGTATTACCTTTTTAAATTAAACTTTTGAAAGATGTTTTGTTTCAGATTTTATCCAATTTTCTAGGGCCCTTCTTTCCTGCTCCTTGTTACTACCAAATATAACCTTTTCAAACTATAAACCACAGAAATGACACAGAAATAACTACAATGCCAAGAGCAAAAAGAAAAAAATAACACTTACTTACCAATCAGCACACTCCTTGTAGCCTCTGCTGCCTGTTTCACCGAACTCCCAGTGTTCAGCCAACTCCAAAAGCACTCCTCTCAGTCAAACAGCACTCATCGTGCAGGTGAGTATGGTGATCAGAACTGCACGCAACACTCCAGTTGTGGCCTCACTGGTGTTTTATACAATTCCAACATTATATCCTTACTATGATATTCGTCCTTTGCCAATGAAAGAGAACATTCCATATGCCTTCTTTACAACCTAGTCTATTTGAACTGCTGCCTTTAAGGACCTGTGTACTTGTACATCAAGATCTCTCATTTCATCTACCCTTCTTAGTATATTCCCATTTATTGCATATTCTCTATAACTGTTTAACCTCCTTAAATGCATACTTCTTTGTGTTAAAATCCATCTGCCACTTTACCGACCACTCCCCCAACCCACCGATATCATTTTGTAGAAGTTAACAGAATATAACATTGGATGAATCTAAGATGGGTGTTAACTTAAACTTGAGCTCCTCACATCCCCCCACCCCTACTCGTGCCACCACCAATGATTTAAGTCAAAATTACTCTTTATAACTTGCTAAATATCAGTTTTGTTCTTTTTTTAGGTCTCTGGAAAATTGAAATAGATCTTGAAATGGGCAGCAAGATGGCACAGTGGTGAACACTGTTGCCTCACAGCTCCAGGGACCTGGGTTTGATTCCCAGCTTGGGTCACTGTCTTTGTGGAATTTGCACATTCTCCTCGTGTCTGCATGGGTTTCCTCGGGATGCTCCAGTTTCCTCCCACAGTCCAAAGACATGTGGGTTAGGTTCATTGGCCATGCTAAATTGCCCCTCAGTGTCCCGGGATGCATAGTTTAGAGGGATTAGGAGGGTAAATATGTGAGATAACGGGGATAGGGCCGAAGTGGGATTGTTGTCGATGCAGACTCGATGGGCCGAATGGCCTCCTTCTGCGCTGTAGGGTTTCTATGAAATGACTTTCTACAACATTACCTATTCTGCAAAGTTCTTTGTGGTGTTTCACATCTTACTTTAAAATGTTGCTCCAAAATTCCAGTACCTTAATCGGGGCTGTTCCCCAATATTGATATACACAGTTTCGCTGCCTGGCTTCATTATGCAAATGACCCTGTTATCAGGGTTGTCAGGGCTGGCACTTGTAAGAAGATGTACCCAGCCTGCATACACTTAATGGTGCAAAAAGGCTCCAGACATCGTGAGGTTTTGATGTTAGTGTACCTTTAAGAGATTTTTGTTTAAATCATGCTCGCTGCAGCTCACAGTCTTAGCTGATGTCATTGTTGCTAGCTTGACAGGAGATGTCTTTTTCTTGCTGCTTAAATGGGGGTTTGGTTATTTTTACTGGGATGTTTATGATTCTGCATTGTTAGGAGAAAAACTGGTTGGCAGGTCAGGTAATAGGAGTTTTTTCATTTTCAGTTCGGAGCTGCGAGTTTTTAGTTGAGTTTTAGAAGGGACATCAAGCTGAAAAGAAGTCTTTCTCTCTCCCTGGTTTTGGAAATTCTGCTGGTTAGCTGAAAACAAGGTCTTGCCTTTCTGAAGGGGGGAATCAGTTGTTGGTGGCTTGCCTGGTGTCCCTGGTGTTTTGATAAGCTGTTCTGACTTCAAACTGTTCTGAGTCTATCCAGAGAACTGTAGACTTCACCCAAAGGACTCAATTCCAGTATCACGTGAGCATTAGTCTTTGGAATTGGTTTGATTGGAACACATTCGATATATTTGTTAAGGGTTATGCATTATAATGGTTGTTTCTTGTTTGTAATTGATAAAAGTTCTTGCTAAGTTTCTTACTGTACATATTAACTATATTCTTAAGTAAACTTTATTTGATAAAAAGCTCCCCAGTGGGTCATTTGAATCATATCTGAATTGAAACATATCATGCTTATCCTAGCCAAATTCAAGATGCAAAACTTATGATCCAGGTGGGCTCCATAGAACACTTTGGAATTTCTGATCTGAACCATAACGGTCAGTGCAGAGATCAGGTGGGGTGATTAGGTTCAGTTCAGAAACTCTGAGGCAGTGGATGCCTAAGTTTCCCTTACAGGTCCAGGAGGAGCACTTATGCTTTCCTCAGTCTTCAAGGAAGCATCATTCTTCTTCATGTGAATGATCTTCTCGGCCCCCTCTTCTAGATTTGCTCCTGCTGGCTCCAGATTTCTTTGGTGACATTGTTTACTGATTGCATGGTAAAACTGCAGTGGGTGCTAGAAAAACATAAGAACTAGAAGCAGGAATATGCAAGTCAGCCACTTGAGCCTGCTCTGCCATTCAATACAATCACCATTGATCTCATCTCGGCTTCATTTGCATCTTTCTGCCTGCTCCCCATGGACCTTCATCCTGCTACTAATTAAAAACCTACCTATCTCCTCCTTAAATGTGTTTAGTGTTCCAGCATCAACTGCACTCTGGGGTAGAGAATACCACAGATTCATGACCCTTTGAGTGAAGTAATTCCTCCTTATTTCTGTTTTAAATCTGCCACCCCTTAGTCTCTTGTTGTAGAATATCCAATAAGCGGAAACATCCACTCTACATCATAAACTGCTCAATCTCTCTTCATAAGACAAGCTGTTCATCCCTTGAATCAATCCAGTGAACTTTCTCTGAACAGCCTCCAATGTATTTACGTCCTTCCTTAAGTAAGAGGCCCAAAACTCTGCACAGTACTCCAGATGTGGTCTCACCAATGGCCTATACAGCTCCATTAGCACTGGATGCCAAAATTCTATCTGCATTGCTTATTATCTGCTCACCTGCAAACTAACTTTGTGATTCGAGCACGAGGACACCCTCTGCACCAAAACATTTTGAAATTTCTGTCTGTAATAATTCAGGAAGCCCGACCGGAGAGGAACATTGTTTATTTACAGAATGCAAAGTAAAACTACTACTGTGGTCTACACACACTAGTCCGTGCCTGGGACATGTAGTTCTGCAGGTCTAGTCTGGGCCTGCTTTCTTAAAGGCTTAGGTAATGAGTTCCAGATGGGCAAGCTATTGGCTATTACCAGGGGAACCCATACCCAATGAGCCCCACTGGAGATCAATCAGTGATTCCCCATGGATCTTGTGGGGATTATCACACTCTCTACTTAGATAAATCACCATTTTATTCCTCCAACCAAAATGGATAACCTCACACTTATCCATGTTAAATTCTATCTGCCAGATTTTGGCACATTTTTCTAACCTATCCACATTTCTTATTTCCTCATTGCAACTTGCTTTTCCACCTATTTAGTATCATCTGCAAATTTGGTTATAGTACATCCTATCCCTACATCTATGCCATTAATATAGATTGTAAATAGTTGGGGCTCAATGAATGAACCTTGTGGCACACCACAAGTTACAACTTACCAACTAGGAAAAGACCCATTCATTCCAACTCTCTGTTTTCTGTTGGTGAGCCAATCTTCAACCAAGCTAATATATTACCCCCAACCCCATGGGATCTTATCTTATTTGTTAACCTTTTGTGCGGCACCTTATCCAAAGCCTTGTGAAAGTCCAGATACACTCCATTATCCACTTTGCTTGTTACATTTTTGAAGAACTCTAGCAAATTGGTGAAAGATGATTTGCCCTTCACAAAACCATGCTGACTCTAATGGATTGCATTTTGACTCTCCAAATGTCCTGTTATTATTTCCTTAATAATGGATTCCAACAGTTTCCCAACAACAGACATTAAACTAACTGGTCTATAGTTTCCTACTTCCTGCCTTTCTTCCTTTTTGAGCAGTTTATGATTGAGCTTTTTGAGCATTAGCCTTTTTCCAATCTACTGGAATGTTTTCAAAATCCAGGGAATTTTGGAATATTATGACCAATGCCTTCGCTCTTGCTGCCGCCATTTCCTTCATGACCCTAGGATGTAGGTCATCAGGACCTCGCTGTCTTTCTCAGTACCTTTTCCCTAGCGCTGGTGATTGTTTCAGGTTCCTGCTTTTTAACAGCCTTTGCATTACCTGTTACTATTGGGATGGTTCTAGTGTCCTCCGCAATGAAAACCGAGGCAGGATATTGGTTTAATATCTCTGTCATTTCTGTGTTCATGATGTGGAAATGCCGGGGTTGGACTGGGGTAAACACAGTAAGGAGTCTAACAACACCAGGTTAAAGTCCAACAGGTTTATTTGATAGCTAGTGGCGTTTGCTACCAAATAAACCTGTTGGACTTTAACCTGGTGTTGTTAGACTCCTTACTGTATTTCTGTGTTCACCATTGTTAACTCCCAAGTCTGGGCCTTTAAGGGACCAATGTTGATGTTGGCTACTCTCTTCCTTTTTATATATTTATAGCAGCTTTGCCATCCGTTTTTATATCTCGTGCTAGATTTCATTCATAATTTACCTTTGCTCTTTTTAATAGTTTTCTTGTAACCCTTTGTTGGTCTTTAAAAGTTTCCCAATCCTCCAGTCCGCCACTGACCTTTGCAAAATTATATGTTTTAGTTGTTGTCTTTATGTTATCTTTAACCTCCTTGCTTAGCCACTGATGCATTTTCCCCCTCTTAAAATCTTTCTTCCTTTCTGGAATATATTTTATTTGGGAGGAATTGAGTATCTCCTTAAATATCTTCCACTGCTCATCAACTGTCTTGCCTTTTAGTCTTTCTGCCAAGTCCACTAGGGCCAAATCTGTCCTCGTGCCTATGTAATTACCTTTATTGCCTTCAAACTTAATTTTAAATTCAAGCATGCGCTCTTTCTTGAGAATCCTTTACTACAAGATCATTAATTAATCCCATCTCATTACACAATACTGAATCCAAAACAGCCTGCTCCCTGGTTGGTTCAACAACATTGTTCCAAGAAGCAATCTTTAATACACTCCATGAACTCTCCCTTGAGGCTACCATTGGCAATTTGATTAATTCAATCTATATGCACATTGAAATCACCTGTGATTATTGTCGTACCTTCTTACAAGTCCCCAGTATTTCCTGGTTTATATTGTGTCCTACTGTGGAACTACTACGACTAGTGGACCCATAGAATACTCCAACCAGGGTCTTACTTCCCTTGCTATTTCTTATTTCTACCCAGACTGATTCTATTTCTTGAATTCCAGCGCCAATCTCATTTCTCACTACAGCACTGATCCCTTCCTTTACTAACAAAGTTACACCACCTCATTTTCCTTTCTGTCTGTCTTCCTGACACACTGAGTACCCTTGGATATTCAACTCCCAGACCTGGTCTTGTTGTGATCATGGTTTGAATCTTCCAGTCTCCCACATCCCGCAATCGCTGCCGGCGAGAATGGAGAATTTGGTGTTCAGCCAAACCTCCGTTCATGGCAGCAGGACTGGATGACCCCAGCCATGGCGAGGTCAGAGAATTCTGGCCCATGTCTCAGTAATTGCCATCAAATCATAGTCCATTGTCTCTATTTGCAATGTTAACTCATTAATTTCATTATGAATGCTACGCACGTATTCCCTACTGTTGTACAATTCCCTGATGCAATATGACGTTCATATGCTCTGTCCCCTCCTTTCACTGTCATATAATCATGACTTATTATATATTTATAAGCTACTTCCATTGCCTTAACCGCTTATCACTGGACCTGGTTGCTGAATGCTATCAATAAATATATAATCATATCAATCTATCCTAGTTGTCTGAAAACAGTACAGAAATTGAGTGAGTTTTGATAGATCATTTTACTCTGGCATATTGCCAGAAGCCTGTTCTTTAGTTCAAAATGCTCTTCAATAATCTTGGGTTAAGCCATAAATTGCCTGGCAACCTTTAGTTGCACCTTTCCTATATGCCGTGAAGCAAACATAGCCAATGCATTCTGCAGTTTTATTCAGCTATGATATAGTTGGTCCAGTTACAGGTTTCTGTCTGACTGCAGAGGTGCTTTCCTTGCACTGTGAGTTGTCCAATGTTTATAATGAAATTGCGCATGGTTAGTTGACTAATTGTGATTCCATGCTGATAAATCAAATTGTGACTTTGTAAATGAGGCACTGAAAAAGTTCATAATTCGTGGACAAACCGGGTTTGATTTCTCCCACTGATGCATAATGTTAATCAACCAAGCAGGCCTGGCATGTTGTAAAGAAAGTTCCATCACGAGGGCCATCTCCCACTCTAGCCAGACAGAGCACAGTTAGGCCATCATAATACATCAATAAATTATGAAACAAATTGATCAAGTCATATGTTTCATGTAAACGTATAATAAACAGATTAATTTCTAACTTGCTTCTCTAACAAATTATTGCTGTGTTTTTTTTATCTCACCTGAGCTGACGCATTCCGAATGTTTTAGTTTCCCACATCCTAAAATATCTGTCCTTAATGTTGCTTCTCCCTTCCAGTCCTATACTTCAAACCTTGGCACATTGTATTTGCTGACTTGGGTTATTTGTTATGTTTTTGACTCACTGGAAAATGGTTTTATTAAATGTGGCCCCTCACCTCGGGTTAAAATTAAGGTTGATTAAATTAAGAATCTCAATGTGGATTAATTGTTAATGTCCTTTTCTTTGGGAATGCCTTGTGTTTTGTGTTGAGATAGGGTGGTGGTCGGAGGAAACAGTGGTGGTAAGGAAGAATATAATTTTACTGGAACGCTGATCAGAATTCCTGTGGGTTTCAGGATGGACGGGAATGAAGAATCTAGCAGCAGGCAAAATGTCAGAAACCTGCCAGCACATGAACAGTTTGCAATTCTCCCAGTGGCGGTTTAATGGGTTACCCCATTGTCTAGTGGCAGGAATCAATTTCATTCATTAAACTCTCATGAATGCTCATTAAAACAGCTGCTTGCCAGAAATTCCTCATGCCTTCCAATCTTGCGTCATAACAGTGGGAAATTACGTCAGCCACAAATTTGTTTAAAAAGGAGGGCTAATAGAGAAGGCAAATAAAATGTTGGTCTTTATTTCAAAGGAAATGGAGTACAAAAATAGGGAAGTCTTGCTAAAACTATACAATGCATTCGGTAGACCACACCTGGAATTATATGATCAGTTTTGGTCCCCTTATCTAAGGAAAAATATACCAGCATTGGAGGCAGTCTAGAAAAGGTTCATTAGGTTGATCCCAGGCATGGAGGGATTATTTTATGAGGAGACGTTAAGTAGGTTGTGACTGTACTCATTGGCGTTTAGAACAATGAGAGACATCCTTATTAAGAAATATAATATCCTCAGGGGGCCTTAACTGGGTAGATAAGCCCAGTCTGTGATCCTTTGCTCCTGTTGTTTGCCAGCTTTGCCTGAATGAAGATGAAAGAAAAGCCTTTGATCAGAGGTAATGGAGCAGAGATTGGGTAAGGTGCATATCCCCTGTGTGCAGCGAGCCCTCCCCAGAAGGGCTATAGAATGAAGTGAGAGCAACATGACAGATGGGATGGTGGTGGTGTAGAAGTCTCTGTGAGAGAATGATTGTTGATGTGTGAACCCCGCTAAAGGACATGTGAGATCCCTCAAGAGAGCAGATGTTTGAGCTCATGATGCCATGATGAGAGTTTGATATTGGAGGGAATTGAAGGATGACTTCCCCTGGTGAAGTGGATGAGATCATTTATCCTCTTCCTGCACTGGTTGAAGCTTTGGCCACGGTTGCAAGCTATGCTGACTGCTCTGAGACAGCGTCCCAGCGTCTTACAGCGTCCCAGACCAGAGATGTGAGGTTGATGCACTCCCTGGAGCCATCCCTATAATACAGGTCATGCCTATGCACCTGCATTCGTTTTCAAGGTTTCATGGATCTAGTGAGGGAAGCAGGTGCTGCCTCCTTCTTGAGACTGCAAGTCTTGTTCTTCTGGTTGCCAGACATCTGTGATGGTCACCCGAAGACAGCTGGAGAAAGTGAGATGTGTGTGTTGGACTGGCATTCAAATATAATGCCGAACTTCGACCCCTGCCAGCTGATGAAGGGCAGACTAATCATCCCAACCCATCAAGTGATTCAGCCCAATATTTACTGGTGCAGAATTAATGATCTTCCAAGCACTCAAATAGGCGTGAGTTTCCACCATTCAGCCAGTGGGATGGGCGCTGTCAAACCACCCGCCGCCACACTTAGTCCCAGAAATGGAAAACTTTGCCCATTGTAAAAGTATTGGATTACTGTAGAAAAAGTTTGTGTTTGAAAAATATCAGCAGAACTCAAAATGAAAAGGTCACTAATCTACTTGGAATCATCCTAGGCTATTTTAAGAACTCAGACAGCAGACAGCAAATGTTCTGTCCATAATGTTTTTCAAGTCAGTTAGAGATTTAATTCATTTGGGGACAACATTGAGTTATCTATTAAAATCACTTGATTAATAATAAATTTAATGGCACCAAATGGAATATAGGAGCTTTACTAACATGAAAATTATCTCCTATGTTTCTTGCCCATGAAACTATGTTCCATCTCGACTGCAACATCTCCTTTACATCTGGCAGTTTTTCTATATTCAGAGAGCCCTTACCAGATGCCTTTTGAATAACCATATACACAACATTAACTGGATTTTATTGACTTGTGTAATCAGTCTTAATTCTTAAATTAAGAAACTCTTACACTTTACTTTTAACAAATGCATATCATTTGCCTTTGATTAACTTTGGTGTTTTAAAATACTCATTAATTTGATTTTGAATTATAGATTCAATGAGTTTGCCTGTACATTAGAGAGATTTATGTTCAGTAAAGGTTGCAAAAAATGTAGAAATGAAGGCAGGTAAATGGATTTGAGGTACAGATTATTCATGATCCAATTGAATGGCAGTACAAGATTGAGGGGTTCAATGGCCGACACCTTTGTTTCTATGGTACCACTCAAACTCATTTTCAGAAGTTGGGTGGCTGTTATGACGGCAATGAAGAGCATAAGGGATCATCCATAGAACATAGAACATAGAACATTACAGCGCAGAACAGGCCCTTCGGCCCACGATGTTGCACCGACCAGTTAAAAAAAACAAACTGTGACCCTCCAACCTAAACCAATTTCTTTTCGTCCATGAACCTATCTACGGATCTCTTAAACGCCCCCAAACTAGGCGCATTTACTACTGATGCTGGCAGGGCATTCCAATCCCTCACCACCCTCTGGGTAAAGAACCTACCCCTGACATCGGTTCTATAACTACCCCCCCTCAATTTAAAGCCATGCCCCCTCGTGCTGGATTTCTCCATCAGAGGAAAAAGGCTATCACTATCCACCCTATCTAAACCTCTAATCATCTTATATGTTTCAATAAGATCCCCTCTTAGCCGCCGCCTTTCCAGCGAAAACAATCCCAAATCCCTCAGCCTCTCCTCATAGGATCTCCCCTCCATACCAGGCAACATCCTGGTAAACCTCCTCTGCACCCTCTCCAAAGCCTCCACATCCTTCCTGTAATGTGGGGACCAGAACTGCACACAGTACTCCAAGTGCGGCCGCACCAGAGTTGTGTACAGTTGCAACATAACGCTACGACTCCTAAATTCAATCCCTGTTGTCTTCAGGGAGATCTACCAATGATCGCCTGTGATTGCCCAATGGGGAGTAAGAAGCTGGTAGTTAAAACCTGTTGCCTCAGCCCAGTCGGTTTTGTAGGTCCCCGGGTACAGACTACCTGCTGTCAGCTGTGTGTGCAGCGCTTCCTTTTTGTTACCAATAAAGGGTTCTTGGTTATGGAAGACTGGACTTAGCAGAGTTATTACAGGGTCATTTACCATATGCACAGTTGGCTCCGAGCTGGATGCCCACCCACCACATAGAGGCAGTGAAATCCCAATGCTGCTGCCTTGGGATCATCGCTACCCGAAAAACCAGACGAAGTAGCACAATACTGGAAAGTTCAAATAGGAGTCTCAAAGAGCAAAAATTACCTTTTGGGTTAAGACCAAGGTGATACTAATCCAAAAGAAGGAGTGGAGATTTCTACTCTGAATTCTCTGCCCATCAAGAGACCTCTGAGCACTTCCTCCACATTGTTTGGGCGGCAGGGTGGCACAATGGTTAGTACTGCCCCAGGTTTGAATCTAGCCTACTGTGTGGTATTTGCATGTCTGTGTGGGTTTCTCCGGTTGCTCCAGTTCCTTCCCACAGTCCAAAGATGTGCAGATTAGGTAGATTAACCATACTAAATTGCCCCTTGGAACCCAAGGATGTGTCGGTGAGCGGGATTAACGGGATAAATGTGTGGTGTTATGGGGATAGGTCGAGGGTGGGCCTGGGTGAGATGCTCTGTTGGAGAGTCGGTGCAGACTCGATGGGCCGATTGGCCACCTTCTGCACTGTAGATATTCTATCGTTCTATTCTATAGTAGTCTTGGGAGTTAATATTGCAGAATTGCATAGAAAATTACAAGGAATGACAAAAAGAAAGCAGCAAGAAGGGCGGAAGACAATACATCCCAGACAGCACTCATGTGGGGAAAGGAGGAAGGGGGAAACTCTGGTCTTCATTGGGGTAAGTGGAGGAAAATTCAGGTCATGAGGTCAGGCATTAAACATCTCCTGCCCCATTTCTTGTAATTTATGCTTTTATCTCACCTGGCTCTGCAGGGCTTGGAAAGATCACTTTAGACCAGTGGAAAACGCTAATGAAGGAATTATGTCTCTGGCATTTTGTCCTAGAGCAAGTCTGAATTTCATTGGGGTGCCAATGAAATGGATTTATCTGGTAAAGAAAAGCATAGGACATTTCATCCTGGATAAAGGAGCAGCATTATAGTTATTTCCTTTGGGAGAAAAAGCAAACATGATTATTTGGAATAGGCGGCCTGTCAGGGTCAGGCGATGAAAGTGTCGGATATTAAAAAAAGGTACCAAATTAAAAATGTCGGTGACACTTGGTGTTCAGGTTGCTGTGGTCATCGCAATAGAAAGATGTAAAACCTGCAGGAATGTCAGTGCGAGATTTTTAACTCTTGTTAATGCCAGTGCATTATAAACCTGATGTATGTAACAAATGACAAATGTAGAGAAACATACGTGTAATAACATTGTGAACAGGCTGCACAGCAATATTGCCTGTGACAGACGTGGTACAAAATTCAGTTTGCACTGTACTGGATTAATGAAATCTGACATTCACAGCAAATTACTTCAGGAGGATATCATCACATCCATGTTATGTGACTCGCATTAATATAGAATGTATAAATATTTTCTCTGCATTTCACAGTTCATTCCACTGACATTGGTGGTGTGGGACTCAGTTTCATAAAGATACTTAAAAATACATTAATATATGCCACAATCATATTTTTTCTCACCATGTGACAGGAATTGTTTAATGTTCTGCCATCTTGTCTGAAACTCCTGCTACACATGGAACAGTGATTGCTTGAAAATATTTCTTTGATATCGTCTTTCCACTCAGATATGGAATTCAATAACTACAAAAGTTTAAAAAAAAGAGTCCCTGGAAGGTTATCTTCATAGCAGATGTTCTCCTTCATACTTTGTTTGCTTTTCCGAGTAGATGGCGTGATTCAGGGTTAGATCTTTGGTGGGTGACATTTCATCCACTTCTGGCTGATGGGCTTGGGAATCTGATGGTCTTTTCTGGCATTTGTTTTCTCACGTATGTATGTATGTATTGGCAATAGGCTTCAGCAGCCCAACTCTGGTAAAGACCAAAATTTGTGCAGGGGAAAATCTACCCACTATTACAAATGAGCCAAGAGAAGATGGTGACTACTGCACGTAAGGCAATGCCATGGCTTCACAGAGGTAAAGTGGGAATACTGAAGGTAATCATCCCAATGGAGTATCTGTCCTTACTTGTTGAGTTAAATCCACAAACTGAGGATTCTAGATGACACCAGACTTAGCTTGAATTAAGTTTTTTTGTAACTTCACTCAGACATTGGTAAAATGGAAGCAAAATACAGTACTGTGAACTCTGGAAATCTGAAATAGAAACAAAGTTCTGGAAAAATTAACAGGTCTGGCAGCAACTGCGGTGAGAGAAGCAGAGTTAACATTTGGAGTCCAGCAAGATGAGTCATGCTCATTTTTATAGAATGTTCTGGTCTTTCTCACCTTTTTTAATTAAAGCAAAGTTTCAGTGAGGATTTGGAGCTGCCTTCCATGCAATGCACGGTGTTACTTTTGTCTATGTTTAAGCTTCAATCTCATGTCTGTTGAGTATTTTTGTGATAAATGTGAAAATGGTTGCAGGAATAGAGTTCGTGGAGGAGGAGGAGTGAGGTCTTAATCAAAGCATTTTACATGAGAATTTGGATGAGGTAATTGAAGTAATTAAATAAACCCAATATCTAACATTGGATTTGGAGCCCTTGAACTTCTATGTGGCTAACAAATTGTAACTAATTGATACACTGAATGTGATAGGAGGAAGGCATATGCCAATCATATCCACCTTCTTCCAGCTTCTTTCATTGGGAAAAAAGATACAAAAGTCTGAGATCATTTACCAACCGAATCAAGAACAGTCTCTTTCCTGCTGCCATCAGACTTTTGAATGGACCTACATTATATTAAGTATAATATATATATTATATATACATAATATATATCATACACCCTAGGTATGACTGTAACTCTACATTCTGCACCCTCTCCTTTCCTTCTCCCCTATGTACTCTATGAACAGTATGTTTTTTCTGCATAGCGCACAAGAAACAATACTTTTCATTGTTTTCCAAAATATGTGACAATAATAAATCCAATCAAATCATAACTAAATTCTTAAGGGGAATGCTGAAATTTTGGATGATAGTTGCTGGATGGCATTATTTGAAGGTAGCATATATTAACTTGTATATTAATGGTTCTATGTCTACCACAGATAAACTGTGGAGAGGCAAGTAATTATTGATCACAATTTCTGGTACCTACTATATGCTTCACGAGAGTTCATATCCTCATTTGCCAATTGCCTCGTGACAACCTTCCTTCAGTATATCTCGTTGCTTCAAGGTAACATGTTTGCTGTTGGGAAATTTGCACTGATTCAATCCTCAGAGATATACTTGGTAATGCAATGCCTGAGCCAAGCAGCTCTGTAGTGCTCCAGGGCAGATTGCTGATTAAACAGGTAGCCTGGATCATTACTGGGACCTGGATGTCTAGTCCTGCCACTAGGGGGTTGGGATTCTTCCACTCAATTCCAGACAACTAACAAACATCAATGCCCCCAATAGGTAGCACGGTCACAGCCAGCCAAGCAAAATACATTCAACCATTCATTCTGCTGTAAGCTGCATTGCATTTAGTTGTTGATTTTGGTTGCTTAATCTCCAGCAGTACTACTTGAAAGGAGAGAGGGAGGGAAGAGTTTTGGATCCTGGTAACAAGAATAACATTATCTGAGCTTGCAGATGTGAGGTGCTGCTAGAGGAAGAGAGTATTTTGACCATATTAAGCGATTGTGAGTTCTGCTCACTTCTCACTAGTTTGATTTTAAAACTCATTAAACATGATATGCTCCCTCATATGTCCAACAATCTGCCTGGATTAAAACAAAGTGCAAGAACAGTTCCATAAAACATGATTAAATATGGATTCAGTGTGACTTCTCAAGAAAACCAATTTTATTTACTACTCAAATTATAAACTCAGGTGATAAATAACAGAATCTTGTCCACTTAGCTCAAATGACAACACTGAGTACTGTAGCATGTCAGCCTATTTATAGGTTCACCAGAGCAAAAAATTATATAATGTGACCTGCATTTTGGGCTTTGTTTGCATTTGTTTTTCACTTTTGAGTGAAGTCTAAAAATGTTTGAGTTTCTGAGCCATAGATAGCCACAACAATTGTTTTAGGCAAGTGCAAAACCAAATGTAACCAGGGAGATTTATTGCAAAGTAAAATACAATCATAGCATTTTTCAGAAGGGAAAGCAAATATAAAATGCGACTCATAATCCAGATGCCTCAAAATGATTGTTTCTTTTTCCTTTGAATTGTTTTCCTGTATACACTTAATTGTGAAAATGTAAAAATGCAATGTGCTGCAAATACACTGCTAGATACGTAAAATAAGATTAACACCAGCATCTGTAATTATTCTCTCGACTATTTTATCAGAGGTAGTAAATTGTTTGTTTTAAATGGCGTCCTTGTGAGAGAAGAATTTTAGGCAATCATTGAATAAGTGATGGTTTATGATTTTTGCTCTATAATTAAATATACTTTTCCCTGAAGGTTGTCTTTTCGTAAGATCCTTCAAAGAAATGAACGAATCTATTGCAAGAGACCTAGCTGAAATAAATTTGCATGTAATTAGATGTAATATGATTGAAAATGCGTCCACACAGTTGCTTTTATGTTTATATATGCATATAAAGAACTCTTTCATTGAAGCTAAATAGGCAACAAAGGAGGCAATTGCGAGAGACTGAGGGTGGGACTTTCCAGCCGTGCTCGCCCCAAAACCGGAAAATCCCACCCGAGGTGAACAGACCTTTGCATGGTCCGTCCCCCCAGCCTACTACGATTTCCGTTGCAGGCAAAATGGGAAAAATCCCCCCTGAGTGATTTCTGCAGGGAGCAGACTGAACTAGAATAACATGGGATAGAAATCCTGGACAGAACAGCAGTGAAGTGAAATGAACTGGACTTAACAGAGAGGGTTAATGGACAAAGAGTGTGATATGAAGCAACAAAGGATGAAGAGACAACAATGGTTGATTCCTGGGATGAAGATGTTGTCTTATGAGGAAAGGTTGAGTATGTTGGGCCTATCCTGATTGGAGTTTAGAAGAATTAGAGCTTCTCTTATTGAAATATATAAGATTCTGAAGGGGTTTGACAGGGGGGTGCAGAGGATGTTTCCCCTCATGGGGGATTCAGAACTGGAGTGAGCACAGTTTAAAAATCAGCCATCTCCCATTTAAGACTGAGATGAAGTGAATGTTTTTTCTCTGAGGGTCATTAGTCTGTGCAATTCTCTTTTCATTTATTAATTCAAGGGGTGTGGGCTTCGCTGCCTAGACCAGCATTCGTTGCCCAACCCTAATTGCCCTTGAGAAGGTGTTGTGAGTTGTCCTCTTGAACCACTGTATTCCATGTGGTGTAGGTACATCCACAATGCTTTGAGGGAGGGAGTTCCTGCCTTTTGACCCAGCGACAGTGCAAGTACAGCAATATATTTCGATATAGTCCGATTTCAAACATTTGTAAGTAAACAGCATTTGATGTGTTGCCAACAATGGCGGCTTTTTCCACCATATTGTGCGGCACTTTGTTTAAATAATGCAGAAACATTGGGCAGCACGGTGGCAAAGTGATTAACACTGTCGCCTCACAGTGCCAGGGACCCAGTTTCAATTCCGGCCTTGGGTGACTGTCTGGGTGGAGTTTGTTTGTTCTCCCCGTGTATGCCTGAATTTCTTCTGGGCGCTTTGGTTTCTTCCCAAGTTTAAGATGTGCAGGTTCGGTGGATTCGCTTTGCTAAATTGCCCCTGAGTATCCCAAGATGTGTGGGTTAGATAGATTAGCCATGGTAAATGTGTACAGCGATAGGCCACAGACTTCTTAGTGTCTGACCTGCTCTTCAGTTCAGTTCAGTTTCTAGTTAATGTTAACCCCTAAGATGTTGCTCTGTTCCACTGAGAGCAGTGGAGGTTGGGTTATTGATTGTATTTAAGGCTGCGTTAGATAACAAGGGAGTGAAATGTTATGGGTTACAAGCAGGAAGTTGGAATTAAGACCACAATCAGATCAGCCATGGTCTTATTGAATGGTGAAGCAGGCTTGAGGGGGCTACTTTAGTTATTTTTTAATGTCCTTATGTTCATTTATATTGACATCCTCAAATCCATCACTGTAGTCCTTGCACTGGAGTTACCTTTCAACTTGGGTGAGTGTAGAAATGATGCAATAGTTATACAGTTCTCATTTTATCGTATCAAGTGCTCAACACAATATATATCCCCATTATGATATATCCCATTCAGTGTTGTACTTCCCGTCCGTCACTATATATCCTGCTTGATCATCCTTTCTGTTGAATTCTAACAGAATGAATAATCAGGGATCATTGGTTCACGCCTGCCAGTTCTCTGCCAAAGAGAAAATTACCCCTATTATGTTTACAATAGAAGTTAAATGTCAGAAGGTTAATAATGATTTAACGTTGCTAATTCTGAATCACATGTTTTAATATGTAACAACATGCTTAAGAGCAAATGCCTAAAGGTGTATTAACACATGTTTGAAAGTAAACATGCACACGGAGGCCTGGATTTGTTGCAAAGCAACAGATCAAAAATCAGACCTGCTTTAGATCCAAATGAATCATAGAATCCGACAGTGCAGAAGGAGGCCATTTGGCCCATCGGGTCTGCACCGACCACAATTCCGCCCAGGCCCCATGCATTTACCCTAGCTAATCCTCTGTCACCAAGGGCAATTTAGCATGGCCAATCCACCGAACCCACACATCTTTGGACTGTGGGAGGAAACCAGAGCACCCGGAGGAAACCCACACAGACATGGGGAGAACGTGCAAACTCCACACAGACAGTGACCCAAGCCGGGAATCGAACCGGATCCTGGTGCTGTGAGGCAGCAGTGCTAACCACTGTGTCACCGTGCCGCATTATAAATGCTTTATAATGACTGGGCATGTGCTTGTTTGCTGCACCTTCTCTGGTTTTAGAAAATCATTTGTGATGATACTTGCATTTCAAATCTTGGGATACGTCAGACAGCAACCACCACAAATATATTGTGGGAACTTTTTTTTTCCATTTGATTAACAATCTGCAGATCTTGTAACAAATGTGCAAGAGTACCTTTCCTTTTCATAATTACAAAAGAGATTTTAATGTGGTGTCACAAGTGGAAGTACAAATTGTGCTTGCCTCAGTACTGCTCATCCATGTTCAAGATAATGAAAGGTTTTGATAAGGCAAACAATGAGAAATTATTTTTTTGTTATTCGGTGATTCAGAAAGTAGGGGACTTGCATTTCAGATTACCAGCAAACGAACAAAAGGGAAAAACTCGGAGACAGTATTTTAAACTGTGCTCATTACAACATAGAATCACAGCGGATTGGAAAGTGCATTGTTCTTTTTTTCAGGAAAAGAACGGTAGACCATGTAACATGGAATACAGTAATCCAATGCTGAAATCCTGCCAATAGATAATTGAGTGTGTCTCAATTAGCACACAAGACCTAATCGCTGTTCCTTCCTGGGCATGAACCATAGCTCCGTGGATAGCTGCACTCCTGAGTCAGAAGGTTGTGGGTTAAGGATCCATTCAGGAAACGTGGGCACTGTGCTGCATTATTGGAGGTGTCATCTTTCACATGAGGCATTAAGCCTCAGTCCAGCAAGTCCATTCAGGTGGATATAAAAGATCCATGGGACCGTTTGAAAGGATGGAGAGGCTTTAGAGGGGGTGCAGAAAAGATTTACAAATCAGTTCCCAAGGATAAGGAACTCTAGTTGCGGGGATAGATTGGCAAAGTTGCGATTGTTTTTCTTACAGACGAGAAGTTTAAGAAGAGTTTTGTTGGGAGAATTCCAAATCATGAGGGGCCAAGAAAGAATAGCTAGAGGAGGAACTCTTTCCGATAGGATAAGGTTTGTAAACTCGATTTAACGAGGTGAGTACAAGAGACAGCAGTGACATGTGGTCATTTAATCCGGTGGAAGGGTGCCAAGTGGGGACCCTGGCACATTCCTGCCTCTCCCACGGTTTAGGCTCTGGACAGCATTCCTGCCCTGTCATCAATTGACGCCTGTAAATGGGCAATTAATGCCTATTTAAGGGCCTTATCTTGCTGACACTGGTATCGAACCAATGGAGATTGAATTAATTACTACACAGTTAATCTGGGGAATCCTTATTGTCAGGTACCCTGTGCCTGATCAAGGGACCCCTCTTTAGGAAGAGGGAGGTTGCTGAATGTCATCTCCGTGCCCTTGCTGCTGACCCCCCCCCCCCCCCCTCCCCCGCCGCCCTCCTCATAACCCCCAACCTGCCTAGGCCTGGGCCCCTCATTGATCCTGGGCCTCTGGTGGCTGCATTGCCAGAAACTCATGCCCTTTTTGCTGGTGCTGCCTATAATGGACAACCTCCCACTTTTGATTAGCTATCAGCTCTCAGAATGTTGGGACTTCCAACCGCAGGGTCCACAATCTCTGGGAATGTCCACCACTGGCCAACTAGGGCCCTGCTGGGCATTTAATAGGGTGAGCCTTGGGCAAAGCAAGTGAAGCAGGACTTTCACCAACTCTCCAGCCAGTGGACAAGACCCCTGCTGCCTGGATAATATACCGTCCTCTGCCTATTTCCACCAGGCAATAAGCAACTCGGCCTGCAGAAGTTGAGGATCGGTCCTGTGAAGTCCTAGACTTCCAATCACTCTGAACCTGACTAGGTCTTCATTATCTTTCGACTGCCAAGTTACAAACATGCTCACATCAGTACCAGATCCCAGCCTCCGCAATAGTATATACTACTTCCATTACACTTGGAAACTCCTCTCCACAGTCTTCCAACAGCTTTCTCATTCTTTTTGGTACATGCTAATCTCAGAGATTACCCATCGATGCAAACAAAACTGGCATAGCCTGAAAAACCAGCAGCTCAAAAACACTACTGAACATAATATAAACTTATGACATGTGACAACTGTCGCTCCAATTTTAGCTCCAGGAGGGAGTTACGTCAGTAGCGAGATCAAGCTGATTGGGAAACTCACCCACTGCTGTAGAAATCAAGCGCTGAGCTATTTTAATTCCCGGGCCACATTTAAATTAACAGCAATAAACTTCCCATTCTGTGCAGGTGGCAAGCAGAAAGTCAGCTCACACCTGATGTTGTGGAATTGCTGCAAACTTTCCATTTGCGATTTTAACTTGCTGTCTTGAAAGATGGTAAAGGCACAGGTTCAAAGCCAGCGCTGTCCTTCTTATTTTACAAATGCCTTTTGGGTCTGGATGATTAAATTGATACAATTTTGAGATCTGAGCTTGGAAGCCAACCCTGACTTTTGTAACAAACCAACATAGGACAGAGGAGGATCGATCTCAATGAAAGGCTGAAAAAGCAAAGCGTTTTTCTTTCCAGTGTATGACCCAAGCAGCAGTATTCCCTGGGTTGATTTTCCTTCTCATTCACGAAAATGAGACCACCCCATATCAATTTAATTATCAGGACCCAAAAGGTGTTTGTAAATTAAGAAATGCAGTGCTGGCTTTGAGCAGTTAAGAGGAAAAAGAATTAATGGGAACCTGACGAGCAACCTTCTTACACAGAGAGTGGTACGAATGTGGAATGAGCTGCTGGAGGAAGTGGTTGAGGCAGGGACATTGACAACATTTAAAAGGCATTTGGACAGATACATGGATAGGAAAGGCTTAGAGGGATGTGGGCCGAAAGCAGGCAAATGGGTTTAGCTTAGATGGGCATTTTGGTCGGCATGGACCAGTTTAGACTGAAGAGCCTGTTTCCGTGCCGTAGATTCTCTGATTCTATATGTACCATGTTGTACTACAGCAGATTCATCAGTAGTTAAAAAAGACTGTTTAGTTAATCAAATAGATTAAAATGTTACAAATTAGGAAGATAGCTGTATTTAAACATAGGATACATTCACTGCGTGTTCAATTGGTTAGTTGCACACTCATCTGAAAGTATGTCACCTCTGAACATGGAGCAGATGCTATATATCTGTCCCGTCAACCACCAATAGTTGAGATCATACCTGACTATGACTTCATATTCAGTGTTCTGAAATGTTACAGATATAGGGCGAAACCTTATTCAAAAATAGCAGCGTTGGTTCCGGCGAGAAAAATGGCATGTTTCTCTCTAGATCCTACCACACTCCATCAAAAAAAACTGAAAGGTCGGCATGTTTCACGTCGTCATGTGGGAGGGGTGGCGGGTGTAAACACTCTGGCAAAGCCCAGCTGCATTGAGATTGGAGTGCCATGTTTAAAGGGCGCCCCAGTTAAAGGGAAAAATAACCTCCCCCCCCCTCCATCCACCACGGAAGTCTGAGGGGATCTCCCCGCCACTCACTTCCCCGCCCTGCAACCAAAGCCGGCATTCATCCTTCACCCCCAGCCCCTCTTCCACACCCCCCCCCCCTCCACCCCACACTCTCCCATGATCAGAGACAGCATTCATCACTCCTCTCCAACGATCAGAACCAGCACTCACCACCCCACTCCCACGATCAGAGTCAGCCTTTATCGCCACTTCCCCCTTCCTGCATTCAGAATCACTGTTCACTACTGCCGCCCCCTCCCACTCCCCCACTGCGATCACAGCTGGCATTCACTGCCTCCTCTCATGATCAGAACCGGCATTCACCACACCCCCACCACACTCCTCCCAAACAGTCAATGAAAGCACTGCAACCCCCCCAACCTTCCCCGCCTCATCCTGCCTCCCAGCCCCGAACAGTCAATGCTGGCGCACCCCTTTCCCCTGAACATCACTAGCATCAGACGCTTTCCCCCCAAATGCCCACCTAAATAGCCATCACCGACATCTGCTCCCCCCCCACCACCACAAATAAATTAATCCGCCCCTCCCCCATGAGGATCCCACTGGCGTCCAATCCAACATTCCCCTGGCACAGGTTGGCACTGCCAGGTTGGTATGGTGCCAATCCTGTGCCAGGGAGCAGTGTCAGGGCACTGCCTGGCCATATCCCTCTTCCCTGGGGACTATATTCATCTATACACCCCCCTCTCCCTCCCACCAGGGGGAGCCCCGTGACAGGTTCACGTCTGGGTGAACCTGTTGTAAACTGAGGCGACATGCTATCACGTCAGTGAGTTTTGAAAGTACGCCTCAGGCTATGACGAGAGGAGTGGTTAATAATATGTCAATGCATTTAAATGAACCTGATTACGTTGCCGGCGCAGGGTGGCAAAAATCGAAAATGGCGATCTTGCCAGCGAGATTAGTGCCTTTCGGGCTTCGCCGGATCTTGAACCCCTATCGACCTTCCTGCAGAAGGCGAAGTTGGGATCGAGATCACCCCCAAAGTAAAAGTAAGAAATTAAAACACTGCAGAGGACAAATTGGATCCAATTTTTCACAAAGGGCATGACAATATTATTTTCCATGCCCAATTTTCCTGCAAAATGCAATCACCATAGCTTCCAGGTTCCCAGAGGCAATCTATCATTTAATTGCTTGTTGCAGCTAAAATTTTAAATGAGAAACACACATCTGCTCCCATAAAAATGTTTTGGTTGTGCAATGGTGTAAAATAGTTGGTAACAATCCATTTTTCACATCTCCCAATTTTTATTCTCATTGACATTGCCCGTTTTGCACTATTGCGTGAGCTGAAATCTATCCAAATGTATTTGTCATTTAATGTGGAGATTTGTCAGCTTAGCTTTTAACTTTACATTTCGTTCCTGCTCATCTGAGAAGCAGCAAAAATATCATTGTGCAAATGTCAGAATTTTCGGGCACTTCTCTTGTACTGACCTCATTAGGCCGTGCATTTTATTTCTCAGTGGTGCCAAGCTAAGACACATAGAATCTATTACAGTGTGCAAACGAGACTTCAATGCACTGGGGCAAACCAAATGGACCACCCGGGTCTTTCCCAGTTTTAAATATGTTTATGTTCCCAAACTGTCAAAGAGGTCAACATCCTTTCTGTAAGCTACAGTTTAATTGCAGCCTTTAAAAGCCTATTTGTCATATAAAAAACCCATTGAATGTTCATTCCCTTTTTCATATTAGTTATTTAATTCATTCATTAATATTTATGTTATTATAATTATATTAATAATTTCTTTAGAATTATTAAGTTCCTCAATTCATCAAGACTTGTCCAGATAGCAGATGAATATCCTATTCTTAGATCCAACCCTGAAGACATGACTTTGATCTCAAATTGTTCTGTTCCTTCCTCTCTTTCTAGAGTTATGTTCAGACGTTGCAATTCAGAGTGGCTTTGTCTAGAGGATTAAACATTTGTCCACCCAAGCAAAATGCTGAATATTCGCACTCCACCCTCAGTACCTCTGCATCATCCCACATTCTTATTTCTTTCTTTGTGTTTGCACACCAGAAACGTACAGTGTGTGCAGTAATCAGTCATTCCAGATAACCTGACCATAAACAATAGAAACAAAAGTGAGATAATCGATAGGATTTCATGAAAGAATGCTCACAAATGTGCTTCTATTTTCATTTGAACATCACTGCCATTTTCACTTCTTTTGATTGTTTTATTTATCACTGTGGAAGATCACACAGAAATGAATTATTTAATATTACAAAGTAACAAGATAAAGGTCTGTCACATACAAGCTACAATACAGGATTCAAAACTATAAAATCTCATTTGTCTGCTTTAGTGCACAGCAGGTTACTTGAATTCAAAATTTTGGAATTCATTCTGTCAGAATGATATTGATAATTTACAAAAAGTATAATGTAGAATAATCAATCTCAGGGTTTTAAGTAATTTTACAGATAGGCAGTGTGCAAAATGTAATAATTGTAATATAAAGGGTTAACAGATGGGATATGTTAATATATGATGTAAATGATGTAACATTGACACAAGGCAGTCATGTGTTAGACTCCGTCTCCCTCTCTAGAGAGGTTGGGATTATGCCTTGGAGTTATGCGTCTGTTCTGTACTAGCACTGTATCTAAACAAGTGTCAGATACCAGAGTATGTCAATGGTCTGTCTAAGAACCAACTTCCCAGCCTAGAGTCCAAAACAGAAGGACCAATCTCTGAACATGGTGGCCATGGTGGAGACATCAATGTAAAAAACACATTGGTGTTAGGAAGGAACCTTTGAAAGTAACTCGAGTGGCTTTGGTGGTGGATGGAGGTGCACTGGAGCGAGATAATGATGGCTGTATTGAGTGAGTAGTTCCTGTCTTTGGCCTGCCTAGTTTACTGCCTCAAGGGCAGAGACTAGCAGGAAAAGTTATGAAAACAGCTTTTTCCCTATTACCAAGCAGCATCAGGTCTTCATGAAAAAGAGCCAGTACTTCAAATTAGATCCTTGCTTTATGCAGTGAGTCCAGTAGCAGATGACATTCTCCAAAGGCAGGGTGTGCAGCAGGAGTCCACCACAGATCAAGCCTTTGATACTCATTTCAGAATTGATACCAGAGCTTCTGTTAGCCTATTAGCACATTACCTTGACTGGCTTCAGCCTATGACTCTACAATAATCAGACACCAAATTACAAGGTCCAGGCAGCAAAAGCCTTCCAATCAAAAGTAGGATTTTTGCTCCGCTTAGCTGCTAATGAACTGGTACATTCTTCCATACCCACCTCCCCCACCCCCGACTACCCCCACTGACCAGCAGAACCACTGACCTCCCACCCACCCACCACAAACTGATCCCCTCAAACATCCAACAAACCACCTCCCCCCCCCCCCCCCCCCCCCCCCCACAACCCCCACTGACCATTGAACCCACCACACAGACCACGGAAATTTGCCTACAGTTTTATATTGATGTTAAAAAGTAGGATAATATACTTGGGGGAAGGTGTTCTATGAAGGGTTAACAGACAGAATATGCTACGATATGACATTGATGATGATGTACCACTGACACTGGTCAGTCATATGTTAGACTCTCTCTATCTCTCTATTAAGAGACAGAGGGAGGCTGGAATCATGTCTAGGAGCTATGTGCTTAGAAAGCTCATCTAAACCATCTTAGATGAGCTACCTAAGATAGCTTAGATATGAGGGGCTCCTGACATAGAAGAACCAGGAGATATTTGAATGCATCTTTCTGGAGTAGGAAATGCTTTTCAAAGTGTTTCTTTTTGTTTCAATTAGCCATTCAATCTACAAAAACGTGCACTTACTCCTGACTGTTTCAAACAAGGTCGGATCATGAAAACTGCTAGATTAAAGTCTCAGTTGGTTCACTAATGTCCTGTAGAGAACAGAAGCTGCCACACAAGCCTATGGGACTTCACAGAGCTCAGGTTCCCACATGCTGAGAACAAAAAGCATTTCCTGAACTATTTTAACTACTAGAGATCATTTGAGATATGAATATTACTTAGAACAAGAGCAATATGAATAGCATGAAAATAAAACTTGCAGCATGTATATGTTTAAATTTTGTTTTTATTTATTGAAGTTTTTAAACTAATCAGATTATGAATGATAATTAATAGAAATTATAATTATTATTGGCTTTTACTTTATTTTGTTGCTATAGACCTTTCTTTGGGGCCCAAATCAAACTGGCATTACAATCCCTCAAAAATATTGGCCATATAAAAGTGAACTCTTTGGGTGGGATTTTCCGGCCGTGCTCACCCCAAGTCCGGAGAATCCTGCCCAAAGTCAATGGACCTTTGCATGATCCATGTCCTGCTCCCTACGATTCACACGATTGATGGGACAGGAAAATACCATTACATGACTTTTAACCTAAAACATTGATCTCAGAAATTCAACTTTTACAGAAGTATTTAATTTTAGCTGCTTTTCCATCTGTTCTGCTTCTTAAAAGAAACCTGTCTGAGGTTCGAAAAAATATTTAAATCAATCCCACAATTGGTCCCTTTTCTGATGAGGAATAAAATTATGAATAAAATTTGATTTATTTCCCTTTTAATTGCAAGTGAAAGCAATGAAAATTTTAAACCTAACTTGATATTCAACCCAACATGCTCCATTTAACACAAGTGACACGAAGAATGTCCTCCATTGCAAGAGGAAATCAGCCAAAATGTCTGATCATTAAGATCCCTAAAGGAGGAAAACAGAAAAGGAAATTAATGAATTAGCAGAAATTGTATTTACATAGAGAAACAAATGTTGAATATAACTGTTGTTAGTTAAATAATATTTGGCTTGTGGACCTCTTGGTCTTCTTCAGAGAGATGATGGGGGTGATTCTCCCATTCCAACCCACTAATTTTTTAGTGGCTCAGATTGGGAAATGCCGCATGCGTCAATTCGCGGGATTTGCGCATGTGTTCCCGATGCATGCGTGTTTCCCACCGCCAGAGAGCAGGCACGTTCAGGGCCAAGCTGGAAACCGGCGGGAAGACCAGATAAGTCATTTAAATCTATTTTTAATGTTATTTAAATGTGATTATCGGGCCCGGGACTGAAATCTCCGGGCCCGATAGCATCTCCCACCCCGCCAGTACAATTTCACTCCGGGGTTTAGAGTAGACCCCCACTTTCGGAAAACTAGCGGGAGACCCCGCTGGAGTGAGGGGGGCAATTGGGCCTGCCCACAATAGGCCCCACCCCTTGGCACCGCCTGATGCTTGGTGAGAAGTTGGGCAGCAGGGATGTGGTGCCCCCTGTGCATTGGGCATCCTGGCAGTGCCCACCAAGCACCGGGCAGTGCCAAGGGGTGGGGCCTATTGTGGGCAGGCCTTAGGGGTGATTGCTGGGGGTGGGAGGGTCCTGCTGCCATTCTGCATTGGGATCTACTGAGGCAGGAGGGAGGCCAGCGATCAGAGTAGGCCGGGGGGGGGTGGTTTGCTGGGGGGGTGGTCTGCTTCCCGCGGAGGGGTCTGCTGAGGTGGGGGGGGTGTTATGGGATCATCACTCCGGAGGGGGGAGGGGGGCAGCACGCTGGAGATTGCAGTGCTCTGGGATGGGAGGAGGTTCGGGCTGGCCCGGGAATGGTCATGGGGGCCGCGATTGGGCTGCGAGGGTCCCGGGCTGGCCAGCGATCAAGCTGGCCAGCAAACTGCAGGCTGACAGTTTGGGGCACTGCGCATGCGCGGAGCTCAGAACTGTCAGACTCCGGCGTGAATAGGACCCACCCCCCAAGCTTTTAATGATATTCCCGATTGTGACCTCTGCATTGCACAGAGTGTGGGAGATTCGAGTCTGAACTCCCACTGAAAAAAACAATCCCGGATTACACCATTTTTCCTGCCAATTCAGCACTTAGAATTTTTTTGGGAGAATCGTCCCCGATATCTCTCCTCCTCTCTGCTTCCTCAACAAAAGCATCAGTGTAGCATTGGAGAACCTTGGAGCCTGCCCTCTCTCATGTTGAGGCATCATTCAGTGTTCGTCCTGCTCACACTGTCTTCTGCAGCCAGTTCCTGCACCTGTTCCAGCTAGAATGTTCCTCCCTATTAGGGAATGCAGGCTAGCTTTTGTTTTGAAATGCCTTTAAAAGATTGGAGTATCAGCAGAAGGGAATTTTGTCATGCAATCCAATTATTGGCCAGGATCTTCATTCCCATTGGCAAAGGGCGGGTTTAGCAACAAGAGTGGAAAATATCGCGAGAAGGCCTTAAGTCACATTTCACACCAATGTAAACACAAGGCCCGATCGCTCCCTCCCCCCGCATCAGTGGTAGGCCACATTTTCCACTGTTCAACATTGGGAACTTCATGGTAATACATTTACATATCATTATCTGCCCATACTCCGGATTCATATCCCCCCATCAAATAATGCATCCATGATGGCTTAGTGTCAGAACAGCGTGATGCATTACTTGTTTCAAGAGGAGTGCAACTGGTGAGCAGAACTCTGAGGGGAGCTCGGATGTGAACGCAGCACTCACAGAATGGCTCCACATCTCTGGGGGGGAGGGTGTGGGGAAGGGGGTAAGTCGGCGTGGACATGGTTTGGGTCAGGGATCAGGGGGTATGGGGGGCAGAGGGTAAGCCGTGGGTGTTGGTGTTTGAGTTGGGGGAGGCAGGGGTTGCGTGGGAGGGTGGGGTTTGAGTCAGGAGGAATGTAGGGCAAGAGATGAATTGGAGGAGAAGGAGGTTCACAGGCAAGACAGAACAGTAGTGCTTTTGAGTTTGCCATTCCTGAAAGGGGCATGCCGAGGGAAAGGAAGCCTTTGGGGCATTCTGTCAAAGACAGGAGCAGAAATGTCAAGAGGAAGGGCTGGCAGGGCCTGTTCTGTATGCAGAGGATGAACCCCAGAGAGCCGTCACTTGGAGGTGCCTTGCTGGACCCAATGTCTGCAGATGATGCTTAACATACCTGCAGATGTCAGAGAACAAATGTCACCAAAGACTACACATGTCGAGGAACTGGTTAGTCACATCTGCCACCTGCTACAGGATTTGACACCACAGGGACTTGGAGGGCATCCACTGCCAGTATCAGTGAAAGTGACTGCGGTACTCAATTTCGACACCAGTGTTTGTTACCAATGCTCCACAGGTGAACTCTGCGGGATTTTGCAAGCCTCCGCACAAGTGCATCCTATTCACCCAGCAGTAAAGATACTCAGTTGCAAGCAATAAAAGAACTAACTTCAGGAAGTAAATCAAAGAAAAAGGTTTAATAAAGAAACTTCATTACTCCAGCACTTGGGACCACACCCTGAGCCATACAATTCCCATCTGCTTTCTGTTTATTCCACGTTAGCTGGCCAGCTGACACTCACAGCATGTTATTATTGGTTACATTATAACAGATTCCCTTTTTTCAAATTGATTTTAGGTAACCATCATCCAGTATTTTTAACAACTTTCCAGTACCCTTTAAGTAAACCAGTTGGATAACTGTAGATTTGCACCAACCCAGCTGAGTTTGAAACCTCCTTGTTTTCCAGCATTTGTTTAATGCTGGCCAAATCAATTCTCAGTTGCATTTCTGAAACACTTTTTGTTGAGTGAACATTGTCCCATAAGGACGATTGTCCACATAATACTCAACTGGTATTTCCCGATGTTGCCATGAAAAATAAATCCGTTAATGTGTCAGACAGATATATCCCCATATGTACCACCTCCACTAATGCTAAGATTTCAGCCGCCAATGTACTTTTGACCACCCTTTTTATTTTCTTTCTGTCCTCGGCCAAGGGGCAACATTTTCCTTCCCTACCTACCAAGAATGTCATGCATCCGGCACCTGCTTGAATGTCCGTCTGGTAGATTGACATGTGAGGCATCAGTAAACACAACTAATTTAATGTCTTCCGGTTCTCCCAGTGCTGGGAATTCAATTATACATTTCTCTAATTTTAGCTTTTTTTTTAGTTTTATTTGCCTGCAAGATCTCTCTGACTGGAGCACGCCTCAACATATTACTTAGCTCTAGGACATTATAGCTCCCATCTGGTCTTGTCTGAGTGCATAGCCAATTTAGCTGTCCTATCATACTCCTCAACAATTCAGTTTCTTGTTCATTGGCAGGTATCTCTTTTTTCACCGACTTTCCTCTGGTTATGGGAATAGGATCAATGCTGTCTCGATATCCCTGTTGATTTCTCGTTACCCAGATTTGCTTTGTCGTATATCAAGACCGAGATACTGAAAAGAACCAGTCGCTTGACTCCCTACTTTAAATTCTGTCTTTAACCTATAAATTACCCCCTTTTCAAACTCTTCTGTGCCACCCCATAGTAAGTCATCAACATGCATCATGAAAACTCTGACCAATTTTCCTTCAGACTTCCAAAAACACATTGCATGATCTGCTTTTAACTGGACACAGTCTCCCCTTCACAAAACCATGTTTTCTCTCGCTAATACATCCAGTTATTTCCAAGTGGGAGTAAATCCTGTCTCGAAGAATCCTCTCCAAGAATTTCCCTACCATTGACGTCAGACTCACTGGCCTGTATTACCTGGATTATTATTACTATGCTTCCTAAACAAAGGAACAACATTGGCTATTCTCCAATCCTCTGGGACCTCCCCTGTCGCCAGTGAGGATACAAAGATTTCTCTCAAGGCCCCAGCAATTTCCTCCCTTGCTTCTTTCAGTATTCTGGGGTATATCCCATCAGGCCCTGGGGACTTATCTACCTTAATGTTTCTCAAGAACCCCAATGACTCCTCCTTTTTGACCTCAACATGTCTCAAGCCATCTACACGTCCTTTCCCAGATCCATCATCCACCAAGTCCTTCTCTTTGGTGAATACTGATGCAAAGTATTCATTTAATACCTCACCCATTTCCTCTGGCTCCACACGTAGATTCCCTCCCCTGTCCTTGAGTGGGCCAACCCTCTCCCTGGCTACCCTCTTGCTCTTTATATATGTATAAAAAGCCTTGGGATTTTCCTTAATCCTGCTGGCCAATTACTTTTCATGACCCCTTTTAGCCCTCCTTACTCCTTGCTTAAGTTTCTTTCTACTTTCCTTGTATTCCACACTTGCTTTGTGTGTTCCCAGCCTCCTAGCTTTGACAAATGCTTCCTTGCAGCTTTATAGAACCTTAGTTAGGCCGCACTTGGAATATAGTGTTTAATTCTGGTCACCACACTACCAGAAGGATGTGGAAGCTTTGGAGAGGGACAGAAAAGATTTACCAGGATGTTGCCTGGTATGGAGGGCATTAGCCATGAGGAGAGGTTGGAGAAACTTGGTTTGTTCTCACTGGAATGACGGAGGTTGAGGGGTGACCTGATAGAAGTCTACAAGATTATGAGGGGCATGGACAGAGTGGATAGTCAGAAGCCTTTTCCCAGGGTGGAAGAGTCAATTACTAGGGAGCATAGGTTAAGGTGCGAGGGTCAAGGTTTAAAGGAGATGTAAAAGGCAAGTTTTTTACACAGAGGGTGGTGGGAACTCATTGCCGGAGGAGGTAGAGGAAGCAGATACGATAGTGACTTTTAAGGGGCGTCTTGACAAATACATGAATAGGATGGGAATAGAGGGATATGGTCCCCGGAAGGATAGGGGGTTTTACTTCAGACAGGCAGCATAGTCGGTGCAGGCCGAAGGGCCTGTTCCTGTGCTGTAATTTTCTTTGTTCTTTATTTTCAGCAATACAGATCGTACAGAAAAATACCAAAGACCTTGACGCCTCACTCAATCCATATACGTATTTGTTCAGTTTCTTCAACTGTCCCTGTGTATTACCTGCCTCTTTGTGTGGCTTCAGAAAACTTTTCTTTAAAATGTTTTGCCCTGCAGAAATGCTGCTTTGATATCTATTGACCTACATTCCCAACTATTAGGTGCTAGGACAGCAAAAAAAAATAGTGTCACTTTCCCTGCTGTGGGTGAACCAACCCTAATGTCCCTCCCCTCCAAGTGTTCCTCATGCCCACGGGCTACTAATCTGGTCTTTGCTTTATAAGTATCATCTAGCAAAACCTTCTCTGTGCAAAACTACCGATGGGACAGAGCAGGCTGCCCTTCGTCTGGTACCTCAGTGTACAACCCAAACTCTTTCCAACTGTCCAATTCTCTTTGTTTGGCCCCTCTTATTTCCATCAGATCCATTTTATTGGCAGCCACCAAAACTTCTCCATCATGGGGGCTTCTACTCCGATTACTGTCATTAGTTTGATTCCTAGCCTTCCTTGTTAAACTCCGACCTCTACTGCCTTGTCTGTCCCTGTCAGGGCTGCTACTCTCAGACCTCTCTGTTCTCCGTTAACATAACTTCAGTCACTTTTTCCTGGGTTCACAAGTGTTCAATGACTCATCCTCAGAACTTAAATCTCATTTTCTTGGCTTCCATCTTTCCACCCCATTTTCCCAATCTTGAGCTTTCACTTGTTGTCCTTGGTCTTGGACGTTGAGCCAGTCTTTATATTTCCTTGAGGTTTTTTCTACTCTTCTGATTATAGTGGCATTTTTCCACTCACTTGACCCTTCGGGTATGCATTGTGTCCACTTTGGGTAACTGAACCTTTGAAGTAACGGCTTCATCTTCTGCTTCACTGTTACTTAGCTGATCATCAGATTCCCCCTCACCTATCGCTGTCTGATCATCATAGTTGCTCAAGGTGTGTGTATGTGAAGCACAAGGTGCTTTTTGTATTTCTACATCTTGTTCAGATGCTCCAAATTTATAAGCAATTTCCACTGCTCTTGAAGAGTTGATTCGCACTGACTGGTTACCGTGTTGTAGTATAACTACCTTGCCATCCATCTTATCACTTTACCTGGCCCTTTCCACACTTTTAGGCCCTCTCTTTTATAATAGACCATATCACGTTTTTTTGGAATGTACTCCCGATGGTTTTATGCGTTGCCTTGGGGCTCGTCGTAATCGCTCTGAAACCTCAATCTTAATGAAGTCCTTTCTCCCTGCATGCATGGCATCCAGATGTGTGGAGAAAATGGAACGAATGCTTGTCCCTTCTAATGCCGGAGGAGGATCGGTCAATACTAATAGTAATTTTGGGTTCCTCCCATATACCAATTAGTAAGGACTATAACCCCCCGCCATTTGTAATGAATTTTTCACAAGCACTGCCCACGCTAATGCAATCTGCAATTTATAGCCTGGTTGATCTGCCAAAGCCTTTAGCAGCATATCATCTATTACTGCATGATTCCATTTACAGAGACCATTGCTGAATGGGCTTTCAGCTGCAGTGTGCATCACCACAATATGTAAATTTTCACACACATCTTGGAACTTATCATTCGCAAATTCACCCCCGTTCTCTGTCAAGAATTTGGACAGTGCCCCCAATCCTGTTCCAACCCCGAGTCTAATTTTGTCCGCAATAGTCTTTTTGTCTTAGCTATAAATCACCGTAGATAACCGGGTGGCCATGTCCATGAAGTGTAGTAAATAAGTGCCTTTGTCTTTATCGCAAATCTTCAAATCCATCACTGCTACATCGTTGAAATCCCAGGCCAATAGTGGACTCACGACCGGATACGGAGACATCCTTTTGTATAAATCTCACATCGGGCTGATATTTGCTTTATGAGATCATTCAAGCCTTTATCCAGCAGACCTGCATTGTGAAGCAGTGCTGTCAGTCTCTGTGGGGCTGGATGAGCAATCTGCTTTTGAAGTTTCAAAATAATCTTCGTTTTGTCCATCAAGCTGTTGTCTGCAAGAGACACTAATGCGTCATGAATCCTCTGGTTAGACATTTTTGGTTCACTTAAGGGAAGGCAATAATGGCCTGACCTTGAAAAATGTAGATCTTCACGTCTTCCAAATACCACATGCTTCAAATCAATAATCATCTGGGCTTTTTACATGGCAGACCTGCTTAATAACAAAGGTATGTCACTTGAAACAACATCCGTACTTACGGACAAGCTGATTCCTGCAATTTTACAGGGAAGTACCACCCTTTTGGAAGAAGTTAAAGTATTATCATCTCCAAAGCAAAAACAGATGAAACTGTCACATTCTTTAACTTTCTTCTGGTCTTTATGATCAAGGGATGTTAAATAGCAATTTAGCAAATCTTTGCCACATACAGTTAACGTACATTCAGCATCCAACACTGCACAGTAGAAAGAGCAGTTCACATTATTGGGCTCAATGTTTCTGTGAACAAAACAACACCTTCATTGTCCTTATATTCATCACTGTCAGTTCTGCATATTCTGTTTTGTGTAACTTGGGGACAATTCACCCACAAAAATTCTAAGCGCCGAATTTGCGTGGAAACTGGAGTAACTCTTGCCGATATTTTTGCGTGATTTTCAGAATGGATCCCCCGCACTCTGAGAACTGCAGAATGCCTTAGCATGATTCACTCAGAAAATCAGGGGATGGGGCCTATTCCTGCTGGAGAGGCTGACAGCATGGCGCTGAGAGGGCTATCTGTCAGTACAGAGGTCAGCGCATGCGCAGTAGCTTGCATTGCATTGCTGGCCTCCAATTGCTAGCCAGCCCTGCAACCCCAATCACTAGCCTTCCGACCACAATCCCCCCCGCCCCCCCCCACCCCCCGCCCACCCCCCAATCGCTGGCCTCCCAGACCTCCCTGGGCAAGTCCCAAAGTCCTCCCACCTGGCCATCCCTGATTCCAACCCCTCCCTGGCAGCCCCTCTGCCTGTGATCCCTTTGCAGAGGGTCCCCCCCCCCACCTCACCCCCACCCCCACCGATCGCCCCTCCATAGCCCCTGCCCTCAATAGTTGTAAGCCCTACTGTAGCAAACCACTCCTAGCGTGGTGGGAGGGATATGCTGGCAGGCCTGGAGACTTCTGTCCCAGGCCAGCTAATGGGATTTAAATTCTAATTTAAATATGGAAATCAGCTCTGCACCGATTTCCGGCGTGGAGCTGATGACCCCAAAAAACCTGGAGCTGGAGACTCGCGGAGGCGTGGTGCCCAGCGGGAAGCCTGCTAAACGGCCTCTGCTGATGTCTTCTGGCCCATTGTGTTGCTTGAGCGGTGCAGCGGGCTGGGAGAATCACCCCCACGATTTCTCCTGTTTGGACAATTCACGATGTCGTGATATGGGGAATTGCATTGAAAACAGCGATTCACAATCCCTTTCGCATTTCTTCAATTTAAACATCTTTTATCACACTCCCATGTGCGTCTTCTATCCCCATGATCAAATCGCTGATATCCAGTTTCAACATCAGGTCTGTTGCTTAGGGGCCTTCATATATCATTTGGTTGAGCATGCAGCTGAGCTACTATTGAATCCTCTACTCTGGGTGTTATGGCATTCCGATCCGAATTGAAAGAAATGGCAGGGAAGACTAATGTTTCTCGATAAACATTTTAATGATGTTACCATTTGATCAAAGAGGGGCACTGTTCCCTTAAATCGTACTGCAGTCATTACCTGAAGACTATCCATCTGAAACAGACATGCACAGTCCAACAACTTAAAGGCCAAAACTGCATCTGGAATCTCCAAATTAAATTTTATTAGCCTCTTACAACCCTTATCAAAATCCACGATATATTCCTCCATGGATTGGTTTTCTTCTAATCCTGTCAAAAATCATCCACCCTTCATAACTCTCCAAAAACTCAGCTTTTTGAGAAAACTTATCTAGACATTGCAACGAGAGTTGTAACCTTTATTCTTTAGCCAGGGCATCTGCAGCCCAGTCAGAAAATACTTTGCTCTTTACTTTACTTCTAGCCAGAAGTGACAAAGCTAAGGCCAGCCATATTTTGCTTTTTCCTTGGTATTGGAGTAACACGGGTCCACATTTCTATTTTTGTCTTCCAAAAAGACAGGGGACAATCAAACAACGTAAGTTTGCTTTTAACTTCTGGCATGATCATCTCCTGAGTCAGTAGCACCTCTTCAGGCCTTACAAGACAAACACCAAGCTATGATGGGTTTCCCTCTGCAACTGATATTCACCCAGCAGTAAGGATACTTCAGTTGCAAGCAATAAAAGAACTAACTTCACAAAGTAAATCAAAGAAAAAGGTTTAATAAAGAAACTTCATTATTCCAACTCTTGGGGCCGCATCCTGGGCCATACAAGCTTCCCACAATTCCCATCTGCTTTCAATTTATACCGGGTCAGCTGGTCATTTTGCCTTTGGTTACATTGTCTACCGGGTCAGCTGGTCAGCTGACCCTCACAGCATGTTACCACCATTGGTTGCATTATAACAGATTACAATGTTACATTATAACACATCCAGGAGGTCATGGATGCAATCTTCATGAGGGGAGGCCAGCAAGAAAGAGAATGGGATTTGCATAGATCTCTAGTTTTGCACAGGTGCAGGATACCATCAACTGCAACTGTGGTGGCATCAACTGCACACACACACACACGTACGTGTGCGTGCTTGCATGCTTGCTCATGCACACGCACACACACACACTCCTGCGGCTGATGTCTTCAAGCTTTTCACCTTTGTATAAATGTTCCCATGTGCTTAGTCTAAATAAATGAATCCACAATGTGTATCTAATCCCTTACCAGTGATTGGTGCCTTTATGATGTTCTAACAACCCAATAGCTTTAAGTAGTGCCGAGCATCGTTAAGTGGTAGTGACATGATTTTGCCCTCCATGTTTAGTGGTACAGCCATGCAACAGGGTGCATGCTGCCTGCTTTGAAAGCAAAGAGCATGGCAATTGCTCAGTGCGATCACAAGCCTCTTTTTCTGCTATACTGAATTTCACAACTAAAAGATGTGAAAGGCGACTGAAGAGTAGCAAAAGTCAAATGCAAGCTGTTCACTTGAGAACTATTTATGGTGCAAAAACAAATCTTTTGAGACGGCCAGGAAGAAGCAACTTCTCAACAAGCTACTAACTTCGTGCAGTTATTCACTTATCTTGGGCCTTTGGAATCTGATTGCTTTGAATTCCAGAACCATCTTTTGAAAGGTGCATTTGCATATAATTAGAATAAACTTTTATGATTAAACACCACAAAGTAAATATTGATGAGAATACAGCTTTGAATTATAATTCCAAATTAACTATATTTTTGTGTGTTCCACTGACCTATTAATATTGTACTTACACAAATATTGCTTGGATTATTAAGTACCAATTTTGCTGAGATAATGTAATATTATTTAATCTAAGTAAGGTTACAATTACTAATTATTTTGCAAAATTAAACTGACTCGTTTCTTTCATTTTATACTATGAAGAATTCATTCTTTTTGTGCATAAGCTTGTAATGCAAAACTTATTAATTTAGCTATTTTTTCTATGTTGGTCCTTTTTGCATCCTATCTTCAATCACCCACATGAGCTCCAACAAATTTATGCTGCTTATTGCGACAAAACTCAAATACTTACCCTGGAGGTTGGCAACTCCAGCTCCCAGCATGCCTCGGACCCTCTGTGCTCACATGGACCAGGAAATTACCTCACATGCGCAGGTCAAGGGCAGGATTTTCTGGCTGCATTCACCCCAAGGTTGGAAAATCTCGCCCGAGGTCAATGGACCTTTGCGCGGTCCGTGTCCCCACCTCTACAATTCCTGTGGTGGGCGGGGTGGTAAAATTCCGCTCCCTGTTTTTTACATTCTTCAGGTCGGGACCAGCTCTGTGCAGAAGAAAAGAAGCAAAGAAGTGAAACAGCACAACTGAAGATCAGGTAGCCTGAGACAGAGCGCTATTGTGATGAGAGTGTGCTGTGGAGCAGTATATCAGAGGCGGACAGGTAGAAGTCCCAAAGGAGGGAGAAGTCTCAGTAGAAAGTCCCAGAGAAAGACAGGGATCAGGAACCATTTTGCTTTTGGAAAGTTAGAAGGAAGGAGCCGAGAAATAAGCTCCAAATTAAAGACCAAGCTGCAGGGAGTGGATGTAGCAAGGTGGACTTGAGAAAAACCCAGCAGGTCCAAGAAGAGAGCTGAAGTTTTGTGACTCCGTGCTGTGGGCCATAGCGGCAAAGTAATGGTGTTCTTCTTGGCATAGCCGAGGATCTGAAACTGTGCTTGGAAGGTGAAACTTGAATGTACGTGGAGATCCAGGAAAAGGGAATCTCTGAAGACAAGGTTGAAACCCTGGAGGTAGGTTCTTATTGAAATCATCCAAGTGGGAGGGATGTTTGGAGAGAATTTCAAAATGAGATCTTCAAATGTGGAGATTGCAAACCCTCTGAGAATGACAAAGCTTCAAGTGAGATCGGTTGGGTCACAATGTGCCAAACCTCTGGGTGAGTTGTTGAGAAATCCATATAATCTGCTTTGGTTACATCTGTCATTTACTTTGGAGTGTGATGCATCTGACCAGTTCACTTGTCAATTCACATGTACCTCATACTTACCCTGAATATTAGAGTATAAGATAGATATTGTAAATTGTTTTATCTCTCTGAATTTGTATATGTCTTGCAAAGATATTGCTGGGAAAAGGAATAACATGAATTGGAAGTGTTTTCTTCCATTTCCACTGTGCATTTTCCAACCTTTTTGTCGGGAATAATAATTTTTCTTGTTTAGTAAATGTTTTATTATTTGTTAAAAGTTCAGCAGCAGATTGTTGTGAATTTGTTCAAGTAAATTTCCTCTACATTTTCTAATTAAAGGTTAGGATCCATTAAGTCAGGTTTCACCCTGGGATCTGACTTGTTTAGTATTAACATTAGTTAGGATTGTAACACTGTATCCTAAACTGCACTGAGTCCTGTTCACCAATCACCTTGTGCTCAATGAAAGACTGATTCCTGGTTCACTAACATTTTGATTTAAAATTTGTTATTCTTGAGGTTCAAAACACTCTAAAGCCAAACCCTCTCCATCTCTGCAATTTTCTGCAAAAACACAACCCTCCCTCAATTCTGCATTCCTCCAAACCTGACCACTGTGCATTTCCTTAGCCCCATCACTGGTGGATACTCCTTGATGTGGAGATGTTGGCGTCGGACTGGGGTAAACACAGTAAGAAATTTATATAACCTGGTGTTGTTAAACTTCTTACGGTACTCCTTGAGACAAGCATCAAAGCTCAAGGTTTCTTTCCTGAGTCTCTCCAGCTCTCCATCTATGTCTCAACTCTTTCAAGATGCTTCTCAAAACCTAACTCTGTGTCTTAGTGGTTGCTTCTTTGTCTCTTATTTTTCTTGTTGATTGCACCACTGAGAAACACCTTGGGATTTTTTACTATATAAATGGTGCTTTATTAATGCATTTTCTTGTTGTAACCTTTAGTTGTTGATGTTTGCTGCTGCACAGACCCACTCCGTCAAATGGCTACACTTCAAACATAATCTTAAGAAGATGTGTCTGAGCAAATTCAACTTTGAAGTTCATTACAGCTAAAACGGAGTCCAATCCTGTTCTCCGCTGACATCCACACATGAATACTTTCTGACTGATAACAGGAGAGAGCAATCAGGAGTGGGAGTCCTAGGAGATTTTGTAAAATCCTTCTCTTGCTCTTCAGGTCAATGTTAACAGCCTAACCAGTGCCCTATCTGAGATCACTTAATTCAGCACAGGAATCAAATCTCAAATGTTACATCTGTACAGGTAAATATGACTTTGGGATCCAATGTGCAATGACTGACTGGTCATAGTGTTGAATTCTAATGATTTGACAAGCAAATTATCTGCACACTTGCATTTTAATCATTTGTGTTAATTTGTTGTCTACCAACTGGTGACAACTGCTCCTTTTCCATCCCAATAAGACACTCAAGGAACATTTTGTGGTGGTTTCACAACTGAAACCGAATACTCTGACCTCACCTGCAGCCAGGTTTCTCTGGTCCCACTGCAGTGAGCGGAGATTTGGCTGAGCACCAAATTCTTTGTTCTTGCTGGCAGCGGTGGCAGGGTGTGAACGGCCAGAGAATTTTGGCCATGATTTAAAAGTTAAGGCCGGAATATTATGGTCATTCTCGCCAGTGGATTTTCCCATCCTGCTGCTCTGAATGGAGATTTGGCTGGGCACCAAATTCTCTGACCTCACTGAAGCAGGAGAGTGGTGTCAATGGCCAGTAAGATCAAGCCCTAAAGGTTTGAAGTGTGTGCTATTTTTTTTTAATGATTGTTTTATCTGATGCTGCCTGCCTGCTGGATTTACAAATGGTGGTTTTACGATCTAACAGACAGCAAGTCCGAGAGTGTAGGATTTGCCATTGCCATGCACCAATGCTAAATTTACCTTCTGTAAGATCAGATTCAGGACCCCAGGTTAAAGAGAATTTCAAGAACCTTTACTCCAGAAGCAGATCAGATCCTGATTTCAGGTTCTGCAATCATTTTTACTATGACTGTAGTCTTTGTGCAAAGTGAAATTGCTTTGAGTTCTTTAGTTCGCCTGCAAATACACCTTAAATGGTCAATTCAGAATCTATGAATGTGTACCAGAGTTCAGAAATTACAAACAAAATGCTCTTGATGAATAAATTTGCAGATGACACCAAGATTAGTGGCATAGTGGACAGTGAAGAAAGTTATCTCCATTTGCAACGGGGTCTTGATCAATTGGGTCAGTGGGCTGACGAATGGCAGATGGAGTTTAATTTAGATAAATGCAAGGTGATGCATTTTGGTAGATTGAACCAGGGCAGGACTTACTCAGTTAATGGTAGGGCGCTGGGGAGAGTTACAGAACAAAGAGATCTAGGGGTACATGTTCATAGCTCCTCGAAAGTGGAGTCACAAGTGGACAGAGTAGTGAAGAAGGCATTCGGCATGCTTGGCTTCATTGGTCAGAACATTGAATACAGGAGTTGGGACCTGTACAAACAGGACGGGGTGCACCTGAACCAGAGGGGCACCAATATCCTGGGAGGGAAATTTGCGACTTCAGCAGGGTTTAAACTAATTTGTCAGGGGAGTGGGAAAAGGAGTTGTAGTCCAGAAGTCAGTGTTGAGGGTGGTGAGGTATTGGGGAAGGTATCAAGGTCAAGGGTGGGTACCGGGAGACAGGAAGGTGGGTTGAAGTGTGTCTACTTCAATGCAAGGAGCATCTGGAACAAAGTAGATGAACTTGGGGCGTGGATTGGTACTTGGGACTACGATGTTGTGGCCATTACGGAGACGTGGGTAGAACAAGGACAGGAATGGTTGTTGGACGTTCCGGGGTATAGATGTTTCACTAAGTGTAGGGAAGCAGGTAAAAGAGGTGGAGGAGTGGCATTGTTAATCAAGGATAGTCTAACGGCTGCGGAAAGGCACTGAGGTAATATGGGCTGAAGTTAGAAATAGGAAAGGAGCGGTCACGTTGTTAGGAGTTTACTGTAGGCCCCCAAATAGTAATAGAGATGTGGAGGAAGAAATTGCTAAGCAGATTATGGATACGTGTGGGGGTCACAGGGTAGTTGTCATGGGGGACTTTAACTTTCCAAATATTGATTGGAACCTTTGTAGGTCGAATAGTTCAGATGGGGCAGTTTTTGTGCAGTGTGTGCAGGAGGGTTTCCTGACACAATATGTGGATAGGCCGACAAGAGGTGAGGCCACATTGGATTTGGTACTGGGAAATGAACCGGGCCAAGTGTTAGATTTGGTTGTGGGAGAGCACTTTGGGGATAGTGACCACAATTCGGTGTCTTTTGTTATTGCAATGGAGAGGGATAGGGCCGTACGGCAGGGCAAGGTTTACAATTGGGGGAGAGGTAATTATGATGCAATTAGGCAAGAATTAGGGGGCATAAGATGGGAACAGAAACTGTCAGGGAAAGGCAAAAATGAAAAGTGGAACTTTTTCAAGGAACAAATACTGGCTGTCCTTGATAGGTATGCCCCTGTCAGGCAGGGAGGAAATGGCCGAGTGAGGGAACCATGGTTCACAAAAGAGGTGGAATGTCTTGTGAAAAGGAAGAGGGAAGCTTATGTAGGGATGAGGAAACAAGGTTCAGATGGCTCGATTGAGGGTTACAAGTTAGCAAGGAATGAGCTGAAAAAGGGGCTTAGGAGAGCTAGGAGGGGCCATGAGAATTCCTTGGCGGGTCAGATCAAGGAAAACCCCAAGGCTTTTTACTCTTATGTGAGGAATAAAAGAATGACCAGGATGAGGTTAGGGCCGGTCAAGGACAGTAGTGGGAACTTGTGTATGGAGTCAGTAGAGGTAGGCGAGGTGATGAATGAATACTTTTCTTCAGTGTTCACAAAGGAGAGGGGCCATGTTTTTGAGGAAGAGAAGGTGTTACAGGCTAATAGGTTGGAGGAAATAGTTGTTCGGAGGGAGGATGTACTGGCAGTTTTGAATAAACTGAAGGTCGATAAGTCCCCTGGGCCTGATGAAATGTATCTTAGGATTCTTTGGGAGGCAAGGGATGAGATTGCAGAGCCTTTGGCTTTGATCTTTGGGTCCTCACTGTCCACGGGGATGGTGCCAGAGGACTGGAGAGTGGTGAATGTTGTTCCTCTGTTTAAGAAAGGGAATAGAAATGACCCTGGTAATTATAGACCGGTTAGTCTTACTTCGGTGGTTGGTAAATTGATGGAAAAGGTCCTTAGGGATGGGATCTACGACCATTTAGAAAGATGCGGATTAATCCAGGATAGTCAGCACGGATTCGTGAAGGGCAAGTCATGCCTCACAAATTTGATTGAATTTTTTGAGCAGGTAACTAAGTGTGCTGATGAAGGTAGGGCAGTTGATGTCATATACATGGATTTTAGTAAGGCGTTTGATAAGGTCCCCCATGGTCGGCTTATGATGAAAGTAAGGAGGTGTGGGATAGAGGGAAAGTTGGCCGATTGGATAGGTAACTGGCTATCTGAGTCACTGAGCAGAAACTGATAGCCAAGTTCCGCACACATGAGGACGGTCTAAACCGGGATGTTGGATTTATGTCACATTATCAGTAACCCCCACAGCTTGCCTCCTGGACTTGCACAATTTCACAAGCTGTACTGTCTGGAGACAATACACATCTCTTTAACCTGTGTTGAATGCTCCCTCCACCCACATTGTCTGTACATTTCAGACCTGGCTGGCTGTAGAGATTTGCATTCTAATCAGTATTCTGTAATTTGATTTCTGTGTCTGTGCCCTGTTTGAGAACAGAGACCACTCCATCTGACGAAGGAGCATTGCTCCGAAAGCTTATGGTATTTGCTACCAAATAAACCTGTTGGACTTTAACCTGGTGTTGTGAGACTTCTTACTGTGCTTACCCCAGTCCAACGCCACATCATATCTGATCGAAGACAGAGGGTGGTGGTGGATGGAAAATTTTCGGACTGGAGGCAGGTTGCTAGCGGAGTGCCACAGGGATCAGTGCTTGGTCCTCTGCTCTTTGTGATTTTTATTAATGACTTAGAGGAGGGGGCTGAAGGGTGGATCAGTAAATTTGCTGATGACACCAAGATTGGTGGAGTAGTGGATGAGGTGGAGGGCTGTTGTAGGCTGCAAAGAGACATAGATAGGATGCAAAGCTGGGCTGAAAAATGGTAAATGGAGTTTAACCCTGATAAATGTGAGGTGATTCATTTTGGTAGGACTAATTTAAATGTGGATTACAGGGTCAAAGGTAGGGTTCTGAAGACTGTGGAGGAACAGAGAGATCTTGGGGTCCATATCCACAGATCTCTCAAGGTTGCCACTCAAGTGGATAGAGCTGTGAAGAAGGCCTATAGTGTGTTAGCTTTTATTAACAGGGGGTTGGAGTTTAAGAGCCGTGGGGTTATGCTGCAACTGTACAGGATCTTGGTGAGACCACATTTGGAATATTGTGTGCAGTTCTGGTCACCTCACTATAAGAAGGATGTGGAAGTGCTGGAAAGAGTGCAGAGGAGATTTACCAGGATGCTGCCTGGTTTGGAGGGTAGGTCTTATGAGGAAAGGTTGAGGGAGCTAGGGTTGTTCTCTCTGGAGCGGAGGAGGCTGAGGGGAGACTTAATAGAGGTTTATAAAATGATGCAGGGGATAGATAGAGTGAACGTTCAAAGACTATTTCCTCGGGTGGATGGAGCTATTACAAGGGGGCATAACTATAGAGTTCATGGTGGGAGATATAGGAAGGATATCAGAGGTAGGTTCTTTACGCAGAGAGTGGTTGGGGTGTGGAATGGACTGCCTGCAGTGATAGTGGAGTCAGACACTTTAGGAACATTTAAGCGGTTATTGGATAGTCACATGGAGCACACCAGGATGATAGGGAGTGGGATAGTTTGATCTTGGTTTCAGATAAAGCTCGGCACAACATCGTGGGCCGAGGGGCCTGTTCTGTGCTGTACTCTTCTATGTTCTCTGTTCTATGTCTTGTTGAAGTTGTACAAGACATTGGTAAGGCCACACTTGGAATACTGTGTACAGTTCTGATCACCCTATTATAGAAAGGATATTATCAAACTGGAAAGAGTGCAGAAAAGATTTACTATGATGCTACCGGGACTTGATGGTTTGAGTTTTAAGGAGAGGCTGAATAGACTGGGACTTCTTTCTCTGGAGCGTAGAAGGCTGAGGGGTGATCTTATCGAGGGCTATGAAATAATGAGGGGCATAGATCAGCTAGATAGTCAATATCTTTTCCCAAAGATAGGGGAGTCTAAAACTAGAGGGCATAGGTTTAAGGTGAGAGGGGAGAGATACAAAAGTGTCCAGAGAGGCAATTTTTTCACAGAGGATGGTGAGTGGCTAGAACAAGCTACCAGAGGTAGTAGTGGAGGCAAGTACAATTTTGTCTTTTAAAAAGCATTCAGACAGTTACATGGGTAAGATGGGTATCGATGGATATGGGCCAAATGCGGGCAATTTGGACTAGCTTAGGGGTTTAAAAAAATAGGGCGGCATGGACAAGTTGGGCCGAAGGGCCTGTTTCTATGCTGTAAACCTCTATGACTCTAATAGCCCTTTAAAATATCGACTAATTTAAAACTCCTGAAAATAAATTGAATCATGTGTCTGAAAATTGATTTTCTTCATTATTTTGAATTAATTGATGCTTGATGCTTTCAACTTATTGATATGGCATGATGTGGAGATGCCAGTGTTGGGTTGGGGTAAGCACAGTAAGAAGTCTCACATCACCAGGTTAAAGTCCAACAGGTTTATTTGGAATCATGAGCTTTTGGATCGCGACTCCTTCTTTGATGAGTGGAGAGCTGGGTTCGCAAACACAGCAGAAGTAGACAGAGACGCAATTGCAAGATAATGGTTGGAATGTGAGTCTTTACAGGTACAGACAATGCGAGTGTCAAGCCTGTTCTGGCTTGAGACAATTCACACCTCTTTAACCTGTGATTATCCGTCTCTCCACTCACATTGTCTGTACCTATAAAGACTCGCATTCCAACCATTATCTTGTAATTGCGTCTCTTGTGAACCCAACTCTCCACTCACCTGAGGAAGGAGCAGTGTTCCGAAAGCTCGTGATTCCAAATAAAACCTGTTGGACTTTAACCTGGTGTTGTGAGACTTTTTACTGTCTCAATATGACAACAGTCATAATCTGAGCATAAATTGGATACAGGGCTCTGCATGCCAAAAATTGGACCTTATCACCCTAATTGTATGCTGGGAAAATGGGTACAACAAGAACCAATTTCCTCGCACTCCATAAATCATTGCATCATCAGTATTATCCTAAAGATCTGAAAGACTGAAATCGAGAAATCACTTTATCCTATTTTTGTTGGGGCGTCTTTTCAAAATCAGTTCAGGGATTTAATTGCCTTTGTAAAGCAAACTCCTAATTAGGCGTTAGTACAAGCTAACTTGACCACTTTACCAGTGAGTGCTTTTGCCTATAATCAGATGAACTTTTACTTGTTCTCCAGCCATTGAATGGGCTATGTTCTATGGCAGATTGCTGCATTTCAGAGGGAGCGATAAACTAGGCACCCCACGACAATGCCCTTCTTGAGTTCAGGTCTCAGAATGTAACATTGGCAAAGGTCCATGGACTCTATGGCTGAACCTTGGCAGGCTGCCTGAGGGAAAACAGAAAATTCAGACATAAATCACTTTTAAAAAGACAGGGGTTGAAAGGTCGCCGACCTGAAACGTCAAATCTGTTACACTCTCCGCAGGAGCTGAGTATTTCCAGCGTCTTCTGTTTTACTTTCGGCTTTCCAGCATCCACAGAATTTTGCTTTGTGTTGAAATGATGCAGGCTGCCTGTGTTCTGATTCGACTCATTAAGAGTGTTGCATAGCCGAGCAGAAACAAACCTGACCGGAATGAGTGGCGATCTTTCATCTTGCCCACAGTTATGTTTGTACCCTATTTTAAGCAACCTGGCATGTTGAGTGCTGGCCTTCAGCACATATAATTGTGACTTGGATTTCAACAAAATGCCCTTGAAACTTAAAGGCGCTGAAGTCTGTGTTGATATCCTTTTGAAGCCAAACAGTGACATTTTGAAAATAATTTGTTTCTTTTCTGTGTTGCAAGCTGCGACACTATTTCCCTTTGAAGTCCTATTATATCTTGTGTTGACCCTTTAGGCTGAACAAGAAGTCTACATAAAGTCAAACATGCACAGCCTCCTCCTTCTCTGCTTACTCCAGTCGAATTTAAAAAGTTCAAGATTAATGTTGAATCTTGTCAAAGGCAGAGAGACAATAGCAAAGACTGATTGTTTGCCGATGATTATCTTGTTGGGTTAATAAAAATTAATTTGTAGATTTAATGCTGACATTTTGACGAAATTTCGCCAAATAGTCTGTAAATGCCACGTTATTTTGACCTATGCATTTCAGACAATACTTAACCCTCTATGGGTTAAGTGGGCGGCATGGTAGCACAGTGGTTAGCACTGTTGCTTCACAGCTCCAGGGACCTGGGTTCGATTCCCGGCTTGGGTCACTGTCTGTGTGGAGTTCACATTCTCCTCGTGTCTGCGTGGGTTTCCTCTTGGTACTCCGGTTTCCTCACACAGTCCAAAGATGTGCGGGTTAGGTTGATGGGCCATGCTAAAATTGCCCTTAGTGTCCTGAGATGCGTAAGTTAGAGGGATTAGTGGGTAAATATGTAGGAATATGGGGGACGGGCCTGGGTGGGATTGTGGTCGGTGCAGACTTGATGGGCCGAATGGCCTATTTCTGTTCTGTAGGGTTTCTATGTTTCTTTCTATGTTTCTATAAAATTTACTACCAACGTGGAATCTTCCAGTCTCTCCAGCAATGGGAGGCTTAGCCAGAAGGGGAACATATTTTGTGGAGAGGTCAAAAATCCCGACAACAGGATGAACTTTAACAATTAAGTTTAGAGGCGGGTAGAGATTCCCAAAGGATAATGTCAGGAAGCATTAGCATATCAAACATGTTCATTAAAAGTCAGCCTGTCAGGAATTAAGCTCCCCCTCCAAATTAAGTTCCCTGCCAGTGAGGCATTTCACATTTATGACTTGCACCTGGTGAGCTTGGCTTCTTCCACGACTCCCAAGTGAGTAACCCCTGCTTTGGCCCTTTTGGGGACCGTTCGCTAATCTCAGGTCGGTTGCCAGTTGGCCAAGTTGTGCAAAGGTTGGACACAGGAGGCAGGCTAAGCAGGGAAGGGTGTGAGCAGCGGCTGGACTCAGGAGTTATGCTAAGGCTGAAAGGGAAGGAGGAGGCCATCTGGGGACGTTAGATACACTGTCCGATGCAGAGAGTGAGACAGCGAGGGAATGTAAGGATACAGAGACATGGAGTGGAGGAAAGTTTGTTGCTTCTTGGGTTGGGGGAAGGGGTTTCTGGGTAGGGATTGTGTGATAGAGATGGCCCAAGGGGGCAGGTTCCATGCTGCCTACAGTGGGATATTGGGGGTTGAACTCAGGGTACTGGACAATGGAGGAAACAGTCACAGTGAACAGGGGTACTGGGATATGGTGGAGTGGCTGGTCCAGGATAATAATCAGGAAGCCAAAGGTTTCATTGGGGGCTTCATGGAAACAAACAAAACAGATGACCCAGATAACAGGAGGATCAGGGTGGACATGGGAATGGTAATGTGTGCGGGCTCAGGGGTAGAGGAGGCACATGGAAAATGATTATTATAGATGCAAGGCGAATGGCCGGGGATGGGGGCGGCGGGGGGAGTGGGGGATGGTGGAGGAGGGGTTGGTGAAGGGAGTTCCAAGTTTCAAAAGTGGCAGGTGGGTCAAGAATAATGGCAGGAAGTTGGTGGGTGACAGGGTAAGAGTAGAAGATGGTGAAAAGGGTTTAGAATATGATGTCCACCATTTTGGTATTCTTAGCTATGCTTAGCTATTCTTAACTATTGCTCTGAAACTGTGAACCCTCACAGTGGGTGGAGGATCTATTTGGGTGGGTGGAATTCAAGTTGAACATAATTGCCTGACTAAAATTACACCCTAATAATCATGAGAAAACTGGTTGAGAACCATGCGAGTTGGTCTCTCTACGGTGAAGCACACAACAGCAGGTTTGTTCCCAACTCAGGCATCTCAAATCTTCTAGATCCCAGCAAGGTCTGGAGCTGCCATTCATTCTGTGCCGTTTGTCATCTGCTGCTGTCAGAGGCTGGGTTGAAGGAAAGGAGGGAGGTAGAAGCCTCCAAGGATCATGGCTGGTATATGGCAGCAAACTCCCAACTGCAAACTTCTATCCTCCTGAGTGAATGATCATTGTTGACATGGAGTTAAGCTGTCAAGGCAATGGTCTTTCTATAGAGTCTTGAGGGTAATTGAAGCCAGCTGAATAGTGTCTGAGAGAGTGTGCTCACTATTATCACCCTGATCAAAGCACAATGTCTCCATAAAAGCAAATTACTGCAGATGCTGGAATCTAAAACCAAAAGAGAAAATGCTGAAAAATCTCAGCAGGTCTGGCAGCATCTGTAAGGAGAGAAAAGAACTGACGTTTCGAGTCCAGATGACCCTTTGTCAAAGCTAAAAGGCATAGTAAATGGAAGATATTTATTTATACTGCAGGGTGAGGGAAGGAAGGATGAGTCATAGCCGCAGAAACCAGGGGAAAAGGCTGCTAATGGCTGTCCACAGAGAGAATAAAGGGTGTGAATGGCCAAACAGCAGAGAAGCTAAAATCAGAGGATAAGATGTGACAGATGAAGATGTGGGGGGAGGGAAGGGAATGGGCAGGAGAGAGGTAAAATTTAGAAAATGGGGAAGAAAAGGGGGAGAAAAGGTAAGTAAAGGGGGATAAAGTAGGGGTAAAGAGTGGGGGTGGGGGAAGAAAAATGAAGAAAGACAATAAAGAAATAAAAGGTAGAGAACAGTAAAAAAATTAAATAAAATGAAAACAAAGGGGTTGAAGTGGGATAGAGCTAATGGTCTCCATGTCCAGTCATGTATGAATGGGACGAACGCTCTTTTGTTCCAGATGTCCTTCACCTAGAAGGGGTGGGCTGGGGTTGCCATATTTAGATGGAAGCCAGGCACAGGGATTAGCACTGACTTGGTGCCTCTGAGATGGCGGAAAACCTGAAAGGAATATGCTCACTAGATTGATTTCTGCAAATTGTTCACAGATCTGCTGATGATGCAGGCCCCAGGAGGCTCTGCCTTTCTACTAGCTCTTGTCCAGATGAGGAAGAGGATAGGTGGGTGCAGGTTGGCAGAGGCGCAGGAGGACCAACAGCCTAAGCAGCAAAATGTAGTGGGGCCCCAAGAAGGTCCAGGTGCTGGTGCCCAGGGGCCATGGAATGGTGAACACTGGCCCAACCACAGCTATATCGTAGGCGGTACAGCTTTCTACAGATGAGAGAAATGCAATGCTGGAGGCACCTCAGAAGGTGTTTGTTCACATCTGTCAGCTAAGTGGGTGGGGGGGGGAGTGGGAGCTGGCTGGAGGTGAACTGAATACTGAGCGGCGGGAAAAGAATAACTACCAGGAAGGGGAGGGCCAACTGCTTGGTGGGGAGGGAGAGATTGGCTGTTGGTGAGGGAGTGGGAGGTGGGAGGACTGACCGCTGGTTGGGGGTGTGGGTGGAGGGTGGGGAGCCTGGCCTCTGGTTGTGGTGGGGGTGGGGAGAGACTGGCAGCTGGTGGGGGGGCGGGGTGCAGGGAGACTGGCTGCTAGTGGATCGAGGGAGGGGAGACTGGCTGCTGGTGGTGGCGGGGTGGGGGGGGGGAAGGAGGGGGAGACTGCATATGTGTGTATATGCATGTGTGTGAGTGAGGAAATGCAAGTGTATATTTGTGTGTGTGAGAGAGTGTATGTGTGTGGGTCTGAGCGAGTGTGTATGTGAGTGTGCAAATGTGTGACAGACAGCGTATGTTTCAGTGAGTGTGTGTGTATATGTGTATGACTGCATGAGTGCGAACATGTGTGTGTGTGCGTGTACGTGTGCAAGAGTGTGAGAGGGTCTGACTCACTCCCAGTCTCATGGTTTCCAAATCACCCTCACCCCTCACATACCAACATACTCACACAGTGCTTGAGGGTGAGTGAATAAGTATCCTAAGACTGGGAGTAAGTGGGAAAAATGCAATTTGACCCTTTCACATGCTAATGGCTATCTTTATTCACTACTCATTAATTTATATTATCAATTTATTGCTATGATATTGCTTTGTTTGCTCAGGAAGTTGCAACTTTCCTTCATACCTAAACATCTTATTGAAATTCATGTTTCAGGTTACGTCAAACCTTATCTTTCCAAAATTTGCTCGTTGGCCCCTTGTGTGAGAAATAAAAATGAAATGTGGCCCTCTGCACAGAAATGTTGGAGACGTCTGATGAAGACTGAGTTTGATTTATTGATCTGCACTGAGAGAGAGCTATTGAGGCATCGGAGGGAGACACATCTAAAATGGTACAATAATTAGCCTGTATAGGGTTACATATTGCATTTTTGCATATTTAATTTACTAACACATACAATTAGTTATAATTATATTTTAAAGTGTCTCAGATATTTCAAGTTCTTATTCTAAAGCTATTATGGACTGTAAAATATTAATATAATTATAATTGATTGAAATAGGGAAGAAAAATAATGCAATTTTTATGTAGGAATGCTCTATCATTACAATGACTTGATAAATTGAAATAATATTAAATTAAATACAGTGATTACAAAAATGATCAATATGTTGAATTTCTTTGGAATTGCCACACTTTTGGGAAATTTATGAATTGTGCCTTGAGGATTGTTTTAAAATAATTAATTTCATTAATTGTACTAGAAATATTACTATCGGTATATGTTCACAGTTCAGAAATTAAATAAATGAGATTTCACAAATTGTTCTGTGTTTAATTATCTTCCAGATAGAAAGTATGTTAAGTGTTTAGAATTTATTTAATCTTATGCTAAAATAAATACCTTACACGGTTATTTACTGGTCTATTAGCTTTGAACACCTTTTAATGTTAGGTATTTAATACTCAGTGAGCTGTATATGAACCCTGTGTGGTGAGCTTTACAAGTCAAGTGGTCTTTCTTTCTCTTTCCAAACTTTCTTATGTTCTAGGTTAACAGTGGGAAATTAGTGTATACAATTTGTCAAAATTCTGTTTCCTTTTTTTCAAAGTCTGCTGTGATGAGGAGGAGCACAGTAAGAAGTCTCACAACATCAGGTTTATGTCCAACAGATTTATTTGGTATCACGAGCTTTCAAAGCGCTGCTCCGTCATCAGGTGAGTCTCCTGATGATGGAGCAGCACTCTGAAAGCTCGTGATTCCAAATAAACCTTTTGGACTTTAACCTGGTGTTGTGTGACGTTTTGCTGTGCCCACCCCAGTCCAACACCAGCATCTCCACATCATAAGAGGAGCATTGAGTAGTTTTGATTGCAAACTGAAAAAATTACACCAAGCCAGTAAAGAGTCAACAAAATTGAAAAGTGTAGGCAAGAGAAAAGAAGAGTAATGTTGTCCATGTGTTTTACGTGTCTCTAGATTGTAGGAGGAACAGAAGATTGGAGAATGTCACTGGGGGAGGAGTGTAGTACCTTTGGTAAAGATGAATGCATTGTTGTATATTCCTTCACCTTTAAAATATGATGCACACCACTTTCTATAATGTCAGGCAGGATAGCTTAGAATATAAACAATGGAAGTCTTCATATTGTTATGATCTCCGTAGAGAAAGATAAATTTAAAAAGAGATTCAAACTTCCAATTAGTTAAAAGGACACATAATAAGGTTTCACCTCATTAAACATTTAGTGTGACAAATGCAAAAGGAACATTATTAACTAAGTGTTATGTTCTTTTTGAAGGCAACTTATCATTTCAATGTGTGACACTAGTGTACCTTTAAGAAATGTTTTTTTAATGTTTTTTCTCTGCAGTTGTAAGCAGGCCTTTTAGTTTCATTGTTATAGAATCATAGAATCCTACAGTGCAGAAAGAGGCCATTCGTACCATCGAGTTGCACCAACCACAATCCCAACCAGGCCCTATCCCTATAACCCCATGCATTTACCCTAGCCAGTCCCCTGACACTAAGGGGCAATTTAGCATGGCCAATCCACCTAACCTGCACATCTTTGGATCATGGAATGAAACCAGAGCATCCGGAGGAAACACATGCAGACACTGGGCGAATGTGCAAACTCCACATAGACAATCACCCAAGCCGGGAATTGTTGCTGGGCTTCTGGTTTTGTTTATTTTTACTCTAGGCCTCAGATACCTCTGGGATCTTTTATGACCCTGGATTGTTAGGGGGAAGACTAGATGGCAGGTCATGTGTTTTGGACAGTTTTTTTTCATCGTGAAATCAAGGTCTAACTTTCAGTTTTGGTTTTAGAGTCTGGTTGTCAAGTGGCAGGCAGTTTTTCTTTCCCTCCCTGGTATTATAGATTCTAGTGGCTTGCTGGGAGCAAGGCCTTCCTGGAGTGAAAATTCAGTTGTTGGTAGGTTGCTAGTTAGTACATAGTCTCTCTCTCTCTCTCCCTGGTGTTTTGGGAAGCTGTTCTGACTTCAAGTTTATCTGTGTGTGCATCATGAGGGCTGCTGGAAGTTACAAGGCTGAGAAGTTAGAATTCCAATGCTCCAACCAAAGGAATAAGTTCCAGCATCAGGTCAGCATTCATATTTTCTGTGCTAAACCTGTGGCAAGGGTTTTGTATAGGGAAGTTTGACTGATTGGAACATTTCATATACTTGTTAAGGGTTATGCAATATCATGATTGGTTTTCTTTCTTGTTTGTAATTGGTAAAAGTTGTTGTTATATGTTAACTGTATTCTTAAATAAACTTTATTTGATAAAAGCTCCCTTGTGGGTCAGTTGAATCATACCTGAAGTGAAGCATCTCATGCTCTAGCCAAATTCAAATTGCAAAACTTATGATCCAGGCCGACTTCATAACATACTTTGAAGTTTCTGACCTGAATTATAACAAACAACCAAAAATAATTGATCTCTTCCTATTTTTAATTACCCGCCTGAAAACTCCAATTTTGTAATCTTACTTGGTTTCTTAAGTCTGCAAGCAAATTTTCTCGGAACCAATCCAAAGTGATTTGCAGATCCCAAAGGTTTTATTTCTGTCCTTTTCCTTTCCTAATATTATTTTACACAGTCAGGGTTTTCCTAGCTCCAGCTAGCTGAACCCTCCAGTCTTGTTTTAACTCCTCAAGCTGAGCACAAACTATCACTAGCATTCCCTGTGTTAAACAGTAGGACATACATTTCACCATCTATGAACAGGGTTTTCCTGGCCCCTTCGCAGCATGTTTTCCAGTGGCAAAGTCAGCTTGTCATTGACTGCTAGTGGGATCTTCTATTCCCAAAAATGTTTATGGAGTTTTGCATGGCTCATCCACCCCATCAAAACCCCATGCCGCAGTGCAGGGGGGTGGGGTAGTCACCTTTGGCAAAACCATAAGACCATGCCAGTGGGAAGGGTCAGAAAATCCCGCTCTTTGAGTGAGATCTTCTGACTGTTGCATGGGTTTTCATTGGTTTTCCAGTGGCAGGGGTGGATTCAATGGGAAATCTCACTGACAGTGGCAGGACCAAAAGATCCCACCTCCGGCTAATAGATGACCACCACCCACCACCAAGAAACATGCCCTGAGGGCAGAAAATCCTGGTCGACATGTTTTGCTATCTTCCCCTCAATTGGCTGCAGAGCCTACAATACCAAACTGCAACTTCTGTCTGCCTGTGATATACCTGAGTTGATAGGGAAGCCTGTAACCTGATCTGAAATTGGCTTCCTCTACCTTCTTTCCCATGGCAATGGGAAACATACTTACTTTTTTTCTACTTAGAAATTCCAAACAGCTATCTTTAATCCCAACTTTCCTTTTATCTTAAAAGTAAAAAAATTGTTTACAGCACATGTTTGTTCATAAAGCCGCAGTAATGTGGTTGACTCAAAACAGTAAGCAGCTGAGTATTGCTGCCTTTCAGATACTCCAGGAGATGCAAGGTCTACATATTGTAGGTTTAGGAACAGCTCTGATTCGCAAGTGTAAATATTATGCATCTTCTTCTCAATAAAACAATTTGAGTCTTCCTCAGATAATTAAACCACCCAAGCTTATTGTCAGGCAGACTCCGAGAATATGTTACTTGAACGCTTTCAGCTATCGAAGATAAAGATGTAGTCCAAACGATACTATTTAGATAAAACAAAAGTTATAGGGCGGGATTTTCCAGCCATACTCGTCCGAAAACCAGAAAATCCCACCTGAGGTCAATGGACTTTGCATGGTCTGCACCCTCGCCTGCCACAATTCCAGTGGCGGGCAGGTGGACAGGGAAATTCCCCCCATAAACATATTTGACAAATTTGTTGGAGTTTCTTTTGAAGATGTTACTAACAAAATTGATAAAGGAGAGTCAATGGACACGGTATATTTGGATTTTCAGAAGGCTTTTAATTAATTCCCTGCAGGAGGTTAATTAGCAAAATAAAAGCACATGGGATAGGAGTGAGGATTGACTAAAAGGCAAAACACACAAAGTAGGAATACACGGGACATTCTAGTGTTGGTATGGAGTGGCTAGTGGGGTACTGCAAGGGTCAGTAATTGGGCCCCAGCTGTTCACAATATATATCAATGATTTAGTTGTGAGGACCAAACTGAATATTTCCAAGTTCACAAATGATACAAAGCTAGGTGGGAATGTGTGTTGTGAGGAAGATGTGAAGTGGCTGCAGAAGGATTTGGACAGACAGTGAGTGGGCAATAACATGGCAGATGGAATATAATTTGGAAAAATGTGAGGTAATCAATTTTGTTAGAAGGAACAGATGTGCAGAGTATTTTTCAAATGGTAAGAAATTAGAAAGAAATAAGAAATTAGAAAGGGACCTAGGTTCCTTGTCTATAAGTCACTGTAGGCTAGCATGCAGATGCAGCAAGCTATTAGGAAGGCTAATGGAATGGTGGCATTCATCACAAGAGGATTTGAGTACAGAAGTATTGAGTGGTGACCGCACCTGGAGTACTGTGTGCATTTTTGGTCCCTTTACCGCAGAAACGATATTACTACCATTGGGGGAACACAATAAGGTTCACCAGACTTGTTCCAGGGATGGTGGGATTGTCGTACGAAGAGAAATTGGGCAAACCGGGCCTGTAATCGCTACAGTATCAAAGAATGAGAGGTTACCTCATTAAAAACAAAATACTTAAAGGAATAGGCAGGATATCATAGAATCTTGCAATGCAGGTGGAGGCCATTTGGCCCATCAAGTCTGCACTGACCACAATCCCACCCAGGCCCTATCCCCATAACCCCATGCATTTACCCTAGCTAGTCCCCCTCACACTAAGGGGCAATTTAGCATGGCCAATCCACCTAACCCACACATCTTTGGACTGTGGGAGGAAATCGGGGCACCCGGAGAAAACCCACGCAGACACGGGGAGAATGTGCAAACTCCACACAGACAGTGACCTGAGCCGGGAATCGAACAGGGGTCCCTGGTGCTGTGAGGCAGCAGTGCTAAACGCTGTGCCACCGTGCTGCCCCTGGGTAGATGAAGGTAAGATGTTTCCTTTGGTTTGGAAAGTCTACAATCAGTGGGCACAATTTCAAAATGAGGGTGATGGCACTAAGGACTGAGATAAGGAGAAATTTCTTTTTACAGAGGATGCTGAATCCTTGGAATTCTCTACTCCAGAGGGCTGTGGAGGCTGTCATTCTGTATGCTTAAGTCAAAGATTGCTGGATTTCTGATTGACAATAATGTAAAGGGTGATGGGGATAGTAGGTGTAAAAGGCATTGAAGCGTCCGGTCATCTATGATCGTATTGAAAGGCAGTGAGGGCTTGATGGGCTGAATGGCCTACTCATGTTCATATGTTCCTATGTCCAGCTTCTCACCCTTTGTCTTCCCTCTGCCTCCCAGTGTTGCTCATCCTCCTCCACCTCCTTGCCCCTCTACCTTCCATCATCTCCCCTTCCCCCTAACAGTCCCTGCATTTTCTTCCTTCCACATTGCCCCCATTATGTTTGCCTTTCCCCCAACAGCCTTTGCACTGCCTTCTTTCCCCGTTGCCTCCCTTATGCTCAATATTCCCCATCCTCCCCTCGTATCTCAGCTTTAGTCGAAATGCTCATTTTCTGAAGGTGTAGTTCTGCCTGAGTACCACACCACAATGGTGTCCTTGTGGACAATGGTATGAGCCATCAGGGGCAGAAGACCCCTGCACACCCCAACCCCGGCCGCAGTATTGATCAGTGTCTGAGAGTTGAAGTTTGCATGGATACCACATCACAGTGGTGTCCTTCAGGACAACATCAGCAAACAACAGGGGGAGACCAACCCTACAGCCCCAGTCGGGTGACATTCATCGCAAATAGACTGGTGCAGTGCTATGGCAGTAGGTTATGTATGTTACACTCACTTCGAAGTCATGAGCGAACTGTGGTCTGACATGTGCACGTGACTCCTTTTCAAACAAACTTGAGGCCAAATTAATTTCCTGTTGATGTGACACAAGGAAGGTGCGAGGGGATTCTGGTGGGCGGCTGTATGAATGAGCAATCATGAGATTTAAATGAATGTAAATGATGTTCCTGCCACAAGACAACAGAACAACTGATCCACCATTAACCCATCATTGGGAGAATTGCAAACTATTTTTTGGCTGGCAGGTTTCTGAATTTTTGCCTGCCGCTAGATTCTTCACTCCCACCCACCACGAAACTCACCGCAGGTGGAATAGGAAAACTCCATCCATTGTGCCTGCCATTTCAACAAGAGGCATTAACCTGGATACATCCCTTAATAGAATCATAGAATCGTACAGTGCAGAAGGAGGCCATTCGGCCCATCGAGCCTGCACCGACCACAATCCCACCCAGGCCCTATCCCCATAACCCTATGCATTTACCCTAACTAATCCCCCTGACACTAAGGGGCAATTTAGCGTGGCCAATCCACCTAACCTGCACATCTTTGGACTGTGGGAGGAAACCGGGGCACCCAGAGGAAACCTACGCAGACATGGCGAGAACGTGCAAACTCCACACAGACAGTGACCCGAGCCGGGAATCGAATCCCGGCTGTGAGGCAGCAGTGCTAACTACTGTGCCACCATGCCGCCCTCGGTAATAATTTTACTTGACAATTTGAATGTCTCAGTGCCAGTAGTTGAAATATGAAAAGTATCCCCAGCAATTAAGCCGACTAACTTGTTCCTGACCTTCCCACCTATGGAGATCTGCTCAACATTATTATAGAATAAATTTCTTACCATATCTATTTCCAATCCAAAGAATAGGATGAATTATGATTCTGCACATTATCGGATTAATCAATTTTACAGTTTCACTCAGTTTGAGGGGTGGGTAGTGGTGGTAAAGGGAGAGTTGGAGTGCAGTATACCATCAGAAAAGCAGGTCCCTGATTAAAGTGTGGAATTCTACTCTTTCCAATAATCAGACTACCTGAACTTGTTCCCTTCATGTTAATTCATTGTTTTCCAGCATTTATTTGCTTCACTTCAATTATTACAAAATTGGAATTCCTTTCAATCTTCTCATCTCAGTACTTTGTGTTATTTGTTGTAATCTTTCAGTACAAAACCCTGTTCTTTCTTCTCTCGTAGGATGTCAGCATCGCTGGCACGGCCAGCATATGTTGCCCATCCCTAATTGCCCTTGAACTGCGTTGTTTCCTTGACTCAACCTCATTGCTGTGGGCCTGGAGTCACTTGTAGAGCAGACAGGGTAAGGACAACAAATTTCCTTCCCTGAAGAACATTATCATAGAACCATACAATATTACAACACAGAAACAGGCCTTTTGGCCCTTCTTGCCTGTGCTGAACCATTTTTGTGCCGAGTCCCACTGACCTGCACCGAGACGACATCCCTCCACACCGCTCTCATCCATATACCTGTCCAAGTTTTTCTTAAATGTTAAAAGTGAGCCCGCATTCACCACCTCATCTGGCAGCTCATTCCAAACTCCCATCACTCTCTGTGTGAAGAAGCCCCCGCTAATATTCCCTTTAAACTTTTCCCCCCTCACCCTTAACCCATGTCCTCCAGTTATTTTCTCCCCTGGCCTCAGTGGAAAAAGCCTGCTTGCATTCACTCGATCTATACCCATCATAATTTTATACACCTCTATCAAATCTCCCCTCATTCTTCTACGCTCCAGGAAATAAAGTCCTAACCGATTCAACCTTTCTCTGTAACTCAGTTTCTCAAGTCCCGGCAACATCCTTGTAAACCTTCTCTGCACTCTTTCAACCTTATTAATATCCTTCCTGTAATTAGGTGACCAAAACTGCGCACAATACTCTAAATTCGGCCTCACCAATGTCTTATACAACCTCACCATAACATTCCAACTCCTATACTCAATACTTTGATTTATAAAGGCCAATGTACCAAAGGCACTCTTTACGACCCTATCTACCTGTGACGCCACTTTTAGGGAATTATGTGTCTGTATTCCCAGATCCCTCTGTTCTACTGCACTCTTCAGTGTCCTACCATTTACCTTGTATGTTCTACCTTGCTTTGTCCTCCCAAAGTGCAATACCTCACACTTGTCTGCATTAAACTCCATCTGCCATTTTTCAGCCCATTTTTCGAGCTGGTCCAAATCCCTCTGCAAGCTTTGAAAACCTTCCTCACTGTCCACTACACCTCCAATCTTTGTATCATCAGCAAACTTGCTGATCCAATTTACCACATTATCATCCAGATCATTGATATAGATGACAAACAACAATGGACCCAGCACTGATCCCTGTGGCACACCACTAGTCACTGGCCTCCACTCAGAGAAACAATCCTCCACTACCACTCTCTGGCTTCTTCCATTGAGCCAATGTCTAATCCAATTTACTACCACTCCATGTATATCTAGCGACTGAACCTTCCTGACTAACCTCCCATGCGGGACCTTGTCAAAAGACTTACTGAAGTCCATATAGACAACATCCACTGCCTTCCCTTCATCCACTTTCCTGGTAACCTCTAATAGATTGGTTAAACATGACCTACCACACACAAAGCCATGTTGACTCTCCCTAATAAGTCCCTGTCTATCCAAATATTTGTAGATCCTATCTCTTAATACCCCTTCCAATAATTTACCTACCACTGACGTCAAACTTACCAGCCTATAATCTCCCGCATTACTTTTTGAGCCTTTTTTAAACAATGGAACAACATGAGCTATCTTCCAATCATCTGGCACCTCACCCGTGGATACCGACATTTTAAATATATCTGCCAGGAGCCCTGCAATTTCAACACTAGGTCCGAGGGAATACCTTCAAGGTCCGAGGGAATACCCTGTCTGGTCCTGAGGATTTATCTACTCTGATTTGCCTCAAGACAGCAAGCACTTCCTCCTCTTTAATCTGTATAGGTTCCATAAACTCCCTACTCGTTTGCCTTATTTCCATAGACTCCATGCCAGTTTCCTTAATAAATACAGATGCAAAAAAAACCATTTAATATCTCCCCCATTTCTTTTGGTTCCATACATAGCCGACCACTCTGATCTTCAAGAGGACCAATTTTATCCCTTACTATCCTTTTGCTCTTAATATACCTGTAGAAGCTCTTAGGATTATCCTTCACCTTGTCTGCCAAAGCAACCTCATGTCTTCTTTTAGCCCTCCTGATTTCTTTCTTAAGTAGTTTCTTGCACTTTTTTTACTCTTCAAGCATCTTATTTGCTCCCTGTAGCCTATACATGTCATACATCTCTCTCTTCTTCTTTATCAGAGTTCCAATATCCCTCGAGAACCAAGGTTCCTTATTCTTATTCACTTTGCCTTTAATCCTGACAGGAACATACAAACTCTGCACTCTCAAAATTTCTCCTTTGAAGGCCTCCCACTTACCATTCACATCCTTGCCAGAGAACAGCCTGTCCCAATCCACGCTTTTTAGATAGAATCATAGAATCATAGAAACCCTACAGTGCAGAAGGAGGCCATTCGGCCCATCGAGTCTGCACCGACCACAATCCCACCCAGGCCCTACCCCCACATATTTACCCGCTAATCCCTCTAACCTACGCATCCCAGGACTCTAAGGGGCAATTTTTAACCTGGCCAATCAACCTAACCCGCACATCTTTGGCCTGTGGGAGGAAACCGGAGCACCCGGAGGAAACACACGCAGACACGAGGAGAATGTGCAAACTCCACACAGAGAGTGACCCAAGCCGGGAATCGAACCTTTCTCATTTCTTCAAATTTGACCTTTTTCCAGTTTAGAAACTCAGCCCAAGGACCAGATCTATCTTTATCCATGATCAAGTTGAAACTAATGGCGTTATGATCACTGGAACCAAAGTGTTCCCCTACACACACTTCCGTCACTTGTCCTAACTCGTTTACTAATAGGAGATCTAATATTGTCTAGTTGGTACCTCTACATATTGATTCAGAAAATTTTCCTGAACACATTTTACAAACTCTAACCCGTCTAGACCTTTAACAGTATGGGAGTCCCAATCTATATGTGGAAAATTAAAATCCCCTACTATCACAACTTTATGTTTCCTGCAGTTGTCTGCTATCTCTCTGCAGATTTGCTCCTCCAATTCTCGCTGACTATTGGGTGGTCTGTAATACAACCCCATTAACATGGTCATACCTTTCCTGTTTCTCAGCTCCACCCATATGGCCTCGGTAGACAAGCCCTCTAATCTGTCCTGCCTGAGCACTGCTGTAACATTTTCCCTGACTAGCAATGCCACCTCCCCACCCTTCATCCCTCTGCCTCTATCACGTCTGAAACATCGGAACCCTGGAACATTGAGCTGCCAGTCCTGCCCCTCCTGTAGCCAAGTTTCACTAATGGCTATAATGTCATATTTCCATGTGTCGATCCACGTCCTCAGCTCGTCTGCCTTCCCCACAATACTCCTGGCATTGAAATAGACACACCTCAAACGATTATTACCACCACATACAACCGTTCTATTTGTGATTTTGCATGAACTATTAACATCATTTATTTTCACCCCCGCTCCACTATCTGCTCTGGCACTCTGGTTCCCATCCCCCTGCAAATCTAGTTTAAACCCTCTCCAATAATATGAGCAAACCTCCCTGCAAGTATATTGGTCCCCTTGTAGTTCAGGTGTAACCCGTCTCTCTTGTACAGGTCCCACCTGCCATAGAAGAGGTCCCAATGATCTAGAAATCTGAAACCCTGCCCCCTACACCAGTTCATCAGCCACGTGTTCATCCGCCCGAGCATCCTACTCTTACCCTCACTGGTACGTGGCACAGGTAGCAATCCTGAGATTACTACCCTCGGGGTCCTGCTTTTTAACTTCCTACCAAGCTCTCTATACTCGGACTTCAGGACCTCCTCACTCTTCCTTCCTACGTCATTGGTACCAATGTGTACCGTGACATCTGGCTGATCACCCTCCCACTTCAGAATGCTGTGCACGCGATCAGAGACATCCCTGATGCTGGCACCCGAGAGGCAACAAACCATCCGGGAGTCTCTGTCACAACCACAGTACCTCCTGTCTACCTCTGACAATCGAGTCCCCGATCACTACCGCTCTCCTCTTCTTCCACCCTCCCTTCTGCGCTGCAGAACCAGACTCAGTGCCAGAGATCCGGCTGCCGCAGCTTGTCCCAGGTAAGGCAACCCCCACAACAGTATCCAAATTAGTATACCTGTTGTGGAGGGGAATGGCCACAGGGAAACCCTGCTCTGCCTGCCCTTTCCCTTTCCCTCGCTTGACGGTAACCCAATTACCTGTGCTCTGTGCCTTTGGCGTAACTGCCTCCCTGAAGCTACCATCTATAAACTCCTCATTCTCCCGAATGATTCGGAGGTCATCCAGCTCCTGCTCCAGAATCATAGAATCATAGAATCCTACAGTGCAGAAAGAGGCCAATCGGCCCATCGAGTCTGCACCAACCACAATCCCACCCAGACCCTATCCACATATCCCCACATATTTACCCACTAACCCCTCTAACCTATGCATCCAGGAAAACTAAGGGGCAATTTAGAATGGCCAATCAACCTAGCCCGCACATCTTTGGACTGTGGGAGGAAACCGGAGCAGCTGGAGGAAACCCACGCAGACACAGGGAGAATGTGCAAACTCCACACAGACAGCGACCCGAGCCGGGATTCGAACCCAGGTCCCTGGAGCTGTGAAGCAGCAATGCTAACCACTGTGCTACCATGCCGTCCAGTTCTCTGACGCGGTCTGTTAGGAGCTGCAGCTGGATGCACCTCCTGCAGGTGTCGTTGTCAGGGACACCGGAGGTCTCCCTGACTTCCCACATCATGCAAGAGATGCATTCCAACATCCTGCCTGGCATTCTCTCTACTCTGAAGAAACAATAACAACTTACCGGAACCTACCCTCGCCTCTGCCTGTTCACGCCGAAGCCTGTTTGAGCCAAAGCTGTCCCACTCTGCTCCCTCTCACTCTGTTTGAGCCAAAGCCATCCCACTCTGCTCCCTCTCACTCGCCGCCCGCTCACAACGCTGCCCGCTGGATAGAGCGGCCTGCTTTTTAAACCTTGCGCGCGCTACTGGCTGACATCAGAAAAAAAAAACTTCCCAGGTCTCACTGGGACCTACTTCCGGTTTTAGACTTCCGGCTGCCTTACAAAAACTCCGAAAAAAGATAGAAAAAAAAATTAAGTTATAAATCCCTCTTTCCTACTAGCTTTCCTCACTTGAATTACCTCTCTAGCTGCTCCTCCGGAACAAACTGAATTATAGAATCCCTACAGTGCAGAAGGAGGCCATACGGCCCACAGGGCCTGCACTGACTCTCACTCTTACACAGGCCCATCCCTCCCTCCCCCATCCCCGTCCTAGCCCCACAACCTTATGCACTTACCGTGGCTTATCCACCTAACCTGCACATCTTTGGAGAGTGAGAGGTAACCTACACCGACATGGGAATGTGCAAACTCCACATTGACAATCACCGAAGGCCGGAATCGAACCTGGTTCCCTGGCACTAAGCACAGCGCCACCGTGCCACCCGATGGGTTTGTACAACAATCAGCTATAGTTTTCTGGTCATCATTACTGAGACTAACTTTCAATTCCAGATTTATTAATTTAATTTCAATTCCACCAGTTGCCGTAGAGGGATTTGAACCCATGCCCTCAGAACATTAGCCTGAGTCTCTCTTTCGCCTGTGCAGTTATATTACCTTTAAGCCACTATCTCCCTGTTAAACAAAGAACTTTCCCAAGTGTTGTAATTATTTGTCTTGAGGTTTAGCATAAATGTAAATGAGACAAATGGTTTCAACCTGCGCACTTCATTAGATTAGACAACTGCAAAATCTCTTGTATTCACTTGTTTTTCATTGAAATTGAATCACTGAATGATTTACATGCATGTCTCAAAGAAGCATTTGAAATGTATATTTTTTTTCCAGGGATTTTCTTTGCCCTGATGAGATTTGATGTGGAGATGCCGGCGTTGGACTGGGGTAAACACAGTAAGAGGTTTAACAACACCAGGTTAAAGTCCAACAGGTTTATTTGGTAGCAAAAGCCACTAGCTTTCAGAGCCTTAAGCCCCTTCGTCAGGTGAGTGGGAATTCTGCAGAATTCCCACTCACTTCTTACTGATGAGATTTGCCAGCACAAAAGAAGGAAAAATGGGTTAAAATTTCATCTACATGGCTGAATGGCAATCTGGTGAAGTAAATTGTCCATCTATTATCAAATCCCCTCCCCACCTCACCCTTCCCCCATTCATCTAACTGTCAGTGATTCTACATTGGCTGCTTATAATGAACGTAAAACACTCCCAAGTCAAATAGCTGACGTATGTAAAAAAAAAATAACCTTCTACTATTTCCAAACACTGTTTCTTAATGTTCATATCAGTAAAATATACAAGTGTGATTCTCTTCCCAACTTTTCACGTCGAGTTAAAACTTGGAATTTCTGACTCTTTGGACCAATTGTCATTCTATCAGATTCGGCTGAAATTGCATGGTAGTCACGTACATATTCACTGAAATTGATCACATGAAGGAATAATCTGCAAAGCATATTCCATCATCGAGCCTCATACTGCCATCCACACATAATCATGATTCAAGCATCACTTTAGTCCTCAGCTATTTATCTATCTAAATTCCATGATTGTATTATTCTACGGTGATTTGCTTCAGATATTACAATGTGGGAATCTGAGTCGAAATACGCAGCATTGTCATGTACTTGTTACTGTCCTTTAAGTGCTGGGCACAGATTACAATCACTGCAATTGTTCGCAGCTCAGCCTGAAGCAGTGTACATGATAAGTTCATTGATATTGTTTGCTGACAAAAATTAGTGAATCCGGTAAATTTTAATAGAATCCACTAAGTAATTGAACCAGATGGGTTCCCATACTAGTTGGAAACAATGGGCTGAATTTTACAAGAGGTACTTAGACCCTGCCATCAGTGTAAAAACTGGGCCCTGAGCATGTGGTATCAGCAGCGGGAACTCCTCAGCTTCTGAATTGGCCCCCGTGGTCCTGTCATCCGGTTAGGGCCAGTGGACAGGCTTCTGTTACTGTTGGCCCAATCGCAGGGCCAGAAGCACTGAAGCCTCAGCAGAGCCAATGGAAGAGCTGGTCATTACTGAGGATTACAGGAGACCGGGGGCCCCTAGGAGGTAACTTGAAAAAGAAAACACACAACGTCAAGGGTTGGAGGCTGAGCCTATCTGGAGTGGTCATTGGGGTCTTAGGTGCTGTCTTCCCTGCCCATTTCCCCGTCTTTGTCTCACAGAGCTTGCAACCTGGACTTCAGCAGGGAGGCTGCCTCCGTTCAGCTCAAGGCCTCCCCGCACAGTGGGAGAATCTTCCTGCCATCAGCAGAATGACAAAAGCACTGTCAAATGGCCTCTAAGTGGGCCTTCAAAGTCAAAGCTTATTTATTAGTCACAAGTAAGGCTTACATTAATACTGCAATGAAGTTACTGTGAAAGTCTCCTAGTTGCCACACGCCGGTGCCTGTTTGGGTCAATGCACCTAACTAGCACGTCTTTCAGAATGTGGGAGGAAACCGAAGCACCAGGAGGAAACCCATACAGACACGGGGAGAACGTGTAAACTCCACACAGACAATGGCCTAAGCTGGGAATCGAACCTGGGTCCCTGGCGCTGTGAAGCAGCAGTGCTAACCACTGTGCTGCTGTCCAACTATGTAAATCGCCTGCCTGCCTCCTTGGTGGCTGCAGCCTTTCACATCCAGACCCACTGTTGAGAAAATTCCCTGGTGGCGAGTCAATGCTGAGGAGTTAATATGACCATGATCCCTACACATTTACCGTCCCCTCCCTCCCTCCCTCCCTCCCTCCCTCCCTCCCTCCCCCCGACACCAGCCTGCCTACCAGAGGCTGGTAAAAACCTGGCCCCCATGTCCTGTAAAACAAGGATATTTCTCATATAATGGTGCTCAATACAATTGTGACCAAGTTGCTGCTGGGAAAAATGATGAAAAGAAAACATTCTAATTTGTGTGAACAAGTATTACTTGTACGAACACTTGAGTGGAATTAAAAACGTGAGCCAAGTTTGTGCTGATGCGACATCTCATTGAAAGCCGGCCTCTCAAGTACTCCTAATTTTAATCAACCGCCTCGGCTCTAATCTCTGGAATCCCCTCCCTACACCTCTCCACCTCTCTTTCCTCTTATAAGACACCGCTTAAAGCCTATTTATTTAAGTGAGCTTTGGATCATCTGCCTTTATACCTCCTTAAGTGGCTTTGTGTCAAATGTTGTTCTATAATGTTCCTGTGAAGCTATAACAGTTGTCAGAGGTCATGATCCACAGACAATTATTAAGACATAGGAGGCTGGGATTTTACCGTCTCACCCGCCATGGGAATCGGAGCGGGTGGGGGGGAGGGGGGGTGGACTGTAGAAAGATCTGTTGATCTCAGGCAGGATTTTATGGTTACGGGATGAGCCAGGCTGTAAAATCCTGCCCAGGAACTCGTAATAGCAAACTGATTATTAACAAGCTCAACAATGGTAGGCAAAAATCACTGTCATTGGACAACAGAAATTAACATTTGATCAGAATCATTGGGAGAGAAGGCTCAAGTTCAGGTGGCTGAACCCAGGTTGGGCTGGTAAAGGGCAAGCTGTTAAAAGTCATTTTGATTTATGAATGACAAATTGTTGAACACATAATGTATATGGCTGGTGACTCCTATGGCTCCTGAGTCCACTAAAAATGAGTGAATGTTAATATGGACAGGGGTTGCAGCTGGTTCTAAACAGCTAAATTGCATGTGAAACTTCTCCTCTGAACAGCTTAGTGGGGAAGAAACAAAAGATCTCTGAACACTTTAGTTCACGGCTAAAGCTGCCAACCAATACTTAGAGCCACCAAAGCATTACAGTTCAAAAGATCTGATTATCTGTTCAGTTGCACTCTCATGGCAAGGAGGAGGATGCAGATTTTGGCAGCTATGAAACTGAGAGGAAATTTTGGAACGAGCTGCAAAAAGTGAGTGTTACTGACAAAACCTGAGCAATCTCATTGACTCTTTCTGTGTCAATCTCTGCCTGAATTTTCACAAGAATCAATTCCTGAATTTTCAGGAGAGCAACACTGCGTGTTTAGATTTTCCTAATTTAGTTTGGATACATGTCAAAACTAGTTTTAACTTAAACCAGGAGTTAATGGTCTGATAGCTAGAGATAGCTATATTGATCAGGTGCCCAACCCCAATCACCATTCAGATGCTTTTGTTGTGGGAAATCACCACTTGGAGTCAGATTTAAAGATTCAACATGCAGTTTATTGGACAAAGCTTTGGGAGAAGTGCTTGGCACTCTGCAATGCTCGCAGTCACCTTCTCAATTTTAAAATGGCAGCTGAGCTTCTTTTATACATTTCAAAGAGTTGACAAGTACAGACATTAGCAGTTATCACATCATTAGCGAATTATGACCCCCTTGCAATGACTGACCTTGTTAACAAAACTTATTGTTTCGGTTCCACTTTATCTTAAGCTAAGTTGATCATCTGGACCTCAAGGTCTGGTTTTCTGTCTGTTCCATAGTAATTGGACAATAACAGGATGTAGCTCAAAGGTTTGTTCATTGTGCAATGTCTATGCCTAAGTCAGTACATTTTAATGTCTTTCCACAGAGTCCATTTTGTACCAGGTAACCGTTTTGTATCTTCTAATTTTGGGATTCCCTCTGGCAGCGTCTCATTTTTACTCCAACACTTTAGCAAGAAGTTGCAAGTAACCAAGGTTGGCGAGAAAAGGAGGATTTGGCTTTTCCACATTAAACGTGATGAGGAAAGGTGAAATAAATGGATGACAATGATAATCAAGTGTGGTGAAATAAAACTTAATCAGTAACACAAAGCATGTAACCTATAAGCAATTGTCATAAAAGCCATAACCTTGGGTAACTGTGTAGAGTCTGCACGTTCTCCCTGTATCTGTGTGTGTTGCCTCAGGATGTTCTGGTTTCCTCCAACAGTCCAAAGATGTGCAGGTTAGGTGGATTGGCCATGCTAAATTGCTCTTTAGCCTTCCAAGATGTGTGAATTAGGGGGATTAATGGGGTAAAATATATGGGGTAATGTGGATGGGTTCTGCCTGGGTCAGATGCTCTGTCGGAGAGTTGGTGCCGACTCGATGGGCTGAATGGACTCTTTCTGAACTGTAGGGATACTATTCGATGACAAGGTAAATTTTAAACAATAAGTTCAAGACCCATTCCGCACCCCCCACCCACCATAAATAGTGATTTACTGTCTCTATATAAATTACAGAATTATGTATTGCATAAAAACACTTCCACTCTATCACTGAATCTACTTTTAGCATAGCATAAAGAGGAATTCGTACTTCAAGAAATAGCAGGAAAAGACTATTCAGAAGCAAAGCAAGCAAAGAAGGCTGTGGAAGAATGCTCCTTCTGAGGAACAAAGGTTTGCAATTATTGATATAGTTCATTTCTTAAAAGTCAATACTCCTCTATTGCAAACCCAGCATTACAGGTAGCAAATTTCAAAGCAACAAGTTCAAATTAGTGACAGATGACGACACAATTTTCTTGTTGGCAATTGAATCAAATGTATTCAGAAAAGAAAAGTGGCCCATCTCGCCATACAAAAAAAGACAGTACAAAAATTGTCCCCAGACAAACTTAATAATTGGGTTAAAATAGGTTCTGAATTTCGAAAAAAGGAGGTCACGACTTTCACTCTAGTGAAACATCGGTAAATGTCCTCAGTTCTATAACTATCAATATACCTTGTGCTTCTTTTAGCATGATGTGCATTGCCATGTATTCTTTATGAGTTGTACTATTTTCTAGTTCACCAATTCATTTAGTTGATCTGGCATTGACGTACATTGCAAATAATGAGCTGACAGCCGTATGACCTTTGGAACAAAGAATCCATTATCAACAGAATTCTTGGACCACTGGGTACACATGTGAAGATTTCTGTACCTGTAACCAGCACACTCTTTGATTATTTCATGTCATGTATATTCCCCTACATTTATGTATTCGTTTTCCTGTGAGTTCCAACTCATACACAACTGGAAACAAGCCAAGAAAAGAAACAGAAAGGACTGAGTGCTGCTTTAATCAGGTACCTAGAGAGATCGCAACTGAAAGTCACTGAGTGGAACTCCAAGACAAAGGATTTTGAAGAGATCTGGTTCAAATTGAAAGTATTCTGGGCGAAGAAAGCATGCAAAAAAAATGGTGAATCTCTGGAGGTATGCGAGGGAGTTGTAATGACCACCACTAAAACTTGCTGGTGGAGGCAGAAGGGAGAATATATCTCCTGACTTGCTTTCTGGTTATTATATATAAGAAAATCTGAAAAATCAGCATGCCAAACCACCTTGTCTCCATATTTTGAGTTTATCCTTTCAAATAAGAGAAAACACATATTTTATCTAAATTTAAAATTTGTGTCTATGCAACTGTGTATTGTAGACTCCAAAGAAGACGAAAACACTTCCCTTTCAACCACTAACAACCCAGGAACATTTCTAACTGGGAGACTGAATAATCACATGCGATTGAAACAAATTCTGTCGCATATAGCTGGCCTTTCAATTGCAAGTACACTCACTTCACAGTCTGGCCAGCCAAAATCTGACGTATGAAGCACATGTACGCAGGCCCCTTTATATATACCTTGGCTGTTGACCCCTTGCGCTTCCCAGTGCCAGATTTATGCATAAGCTAAGTAAGCTACAGCTGCGAGCCCCACATTATGAGGGACCTCGGAATATGAAAAAAAGATTAAATTTTGCGTTTTACATAATCAATTGAAAATTAAAGGTAACAGGGAAAAAGCTTCACCAAAACGGACATTTTGGTTCAGATATGACAAAAATATACTTATATGACGACACAATTATTTGTCACATTGAGTTTATAAATCTGTACAGAAATAACGAGAATTCATATTTATGGTGTCGCCCTTTCCCCAGACATCTGACAGTCACAAGATCCATTTAGACACTTTCATCACTAAATATAAACGCAGGAGCTTGAAGGGCAGCTGAAACAATGATTGAAAGTTGACTGCTAAAAAGGAGGGAACTTCTCCCAAGATTGATACAGATGTGAACGTGACCGCTACACTTGAGGATGTTATAGAACCTGAAATCCCAGCTGAAGCAAAATTTGGCTCAACACATAACAGGTACTTAGTAGGCTTGATAAAACTCATTGCTAAATTTAGTGTGTTTTATACCAGCAGGACCTGTATCAAGTCATTATTCAAGATAAAATTAAGGGGCAGGGCTTAAGAAGAGGCAGGTGAGAGAACATTGCGCACTCTGCAACTGGGGGGAACACTGCGCACTCTGCAACTGGGATTGAGGAGGAACACTGCACACTCTGCAACTGACGATGGATCAGGACGGAGGGGTGATTGGCCGGTCTGTACATGGAAAGGGTGGGTGACACAATCAGCCAGTCCATGTTGGCGGGGGGGAGGGAGAAATCAGACAATCCATGCAGGGATGGGGCGGGCAATTGGCTGGCCATGCATGGGGAGGGGGTGATCAGCCACAGAGCCCAGAAATAGTGGTACGGGATTGGGGGGGGGGGGTGCATTCGGCCACAGTGCTCAACTTTAGCTGGGGATGGGGGTGGGGGGGGCGGGATGATTGGCTGTGGATCCCAGCTATAGTGGGAGGGTGGGGCAATTGGTCGCTGAGCCCCAGATAGCTACGAAGAGGCAGTGGCAGATCTCCCTGTTCTGTCGGCACATGCGCAACGGTGCCGTCTGCTGCCATCTGCCAGCTATCGGGCAACCTTAGGCCCCACCCCCTCCCTCTACTGGCAGGAAAGAGATATTGATTAATTTTTTTCCTTAGAGTGTGGTAAGATTGAATTTTTAACTCACCCAAAAAATCAGCGCAATTATCTTCCATTTTCATACTCGTCCGGCACTTAGAATTTTTTTTGGTAAGATTGCCCTCAAAGATTTTTGGCAACATGTTTTACTTAGGTTATTAATGTTTTGGTACACCTCACCTGTGCATCTATGTAAATATAAAGTTTTAATATTTTTATTTTCATTGTTCTTTCTGTTAGAATAATACATGTTTTTGGTCATGCTTTTTGGTCTTAAGCTTGAAATATTTTTGTGCTTCAGCAGGTCAAAACAGGCTGTGGTTTTGCCTGTAAGTACTGCATATCCTAACTGGACCACAAATGTCCAAAACCATCAGCACTGCTCATAATTCCACCAGTGGGAAGTCAGAAGGGAGCATAGTATGAAGTCCAACGTGTGTAGTTATAGATGAACAATTGCCTGAAGTGTGTAGACTTACTATGTAGTGATTCCAGAAACATCAGTGGCGCATCTTCTGAACACAGTAAGAAGTTTAACAACACCAGGTTAAAGTCCAACAGTTTTATTTGGTAGCAAAAGCCACACAAGCTTTCAGAGCTCCAAGCCCCTTCTTCAGGTGAGTGGGAATTCTGTTCACAAACAGAGCGTATAAAGACACAGACTCAATTTACATGAATAATGGTTGGAATGCGAATACTTACAGCTAATCAAGTCTTTAAGATACAAACAACGTGAGTGGAGAGAGCATCAAGACAGGCTAAAAAGATGTGTATTGGCTCCAGATAAGACAGCCAGTGAAACTCTGCAGGTCCAGGCAGGCTGAAGAAGGGGCTTGGAGCTCCGAAAGCTTGTGGGGCTTTTGCTACCAAATAAGCCTGTTGGACTTTAACCTGGTGTTGTTAAACTTCTTACTGTGTTTACCCCAGTCCAACGCCGGCATCTCCACCTCATGACATCTTCTGAACACAGTGGGATACTCAGACTTCTGCTTACAAACCCTACAGTTAAATGCTCGTCTCCCTCTCTTCCACCTCAATGATTAAGACACTGTCGTGAAAATATGGAGCAGGTAATAGATGACAATGATCCAAGAGAGGTGAGTACCATCTGAGCTATCCATAAAGCTCAACAGTGCTACAGTAATATGCCTAGTATTTACTCAGCAAAGATTCAAGTGATTATAGGTCTTGTTGTATCTCCTTGCCTTTGCGTGTGGCTATCACGGAGGTATCTTTAAGCAGGGTTATGGAAGTCTTGGATTCTGAGGAGCCATTCTTCCAGTTACCTTCTTGCTTCCAGTAAGCTAAGCGTAGGTGAAAGCCTACTGGCTGTGCGGATTCTGCTCCTCTCTGATGAGTGAGGAACTTATTTTTTTGATGTAGGCCATTGCATTACATTTGAGGTTTTAGTTGGCCACTAGGATGGCATCAAACACTCATATATTCAAAAAGTAGGCAAACTGATGGAAGTGGCCAGTGAATTGCCACAGGTGCTGAGATTTTCCAGCATTTTCTGTTTCAGCTTCCAGCATCTGCAATAATTTGCTTTTATCAAGGTATTTGGGGATATTGATGCTGCTTTAGATCTCAAGAACCATGAGCTTCAAAGACCCTGATATGTGAAAGCTGTGTGCAGGGAGTTGTAAAGTTTATAATTTTTCTACAGTCAGGGAGCTGCACAGAAGGGTTACAGCTGGTGCTGCACATTGACTGAGAAATATTCAGCAGCAATAATGTGAATTCCCCAACCCTGGGCCCAGCCTTCCCTCCCCCGCCTATTAACCTCCCCAGTGTCTGGATTTACAGTCACACACAAAGAACAAAGAACAGTACAGCACAGGAACAGGCCCTTTGGCCCTCCAAGCCTGTGCTGATCATGATGCCCTAACTAAACTAAAAAAAAACCATTCTGCCTTTACTCGGTCCATATACCTCTATTCACTCCCTATTCATGTACTCATCCAGATGCCTCTTAAATGTTGCTAATGTGCCTGTTTCCACCACGTCCTCTGGCAGCACATTCCAGGCACCCACCACTCTCTGCATGAAAAACTTTCCCTGCATATCTCCCTTAAACCTTCCCCCTCTCACCTTGAACCTGTGCACCCTTGTAATAGACACTTCCACCCTTGGAAAAAGCCTCTGACTATTCACAATGTCTATGCCTCTCAGAATTTTGTAGACTTCTATCAGGTCTCCACTCAGCCTCCATCTTTCCAGTGAAAACAATCCTGGTTTATTTAACCTCCCCTCAGAGCCAACACCCTCGAGACCAGGCAACATCCTGGTGAACGTTCTTTGCACTCTCTCCAAAACTTCCACGTCCTTCCTGTAGTGTGGTGGCCAGAACTGCATACAATATTCCAAATGTGGCCTAACCAAGGTTTTATATAGCTGCAACATGATTTCCCAACTGTTGTACTCAATGCTCCAGCTGATGAAGGCAAGCACGCCACATGCTTTCTTAATCACCTTGGCCATCTGTGTGGCCCCTTTTATGGAACTGTGGACCTGCACGTCCAAATCCCTCTGTATGTTAATGCCCTGCGAGCTCCAGACATTCTGATCAACTCTTACCGTCCGCCCTGAACTCAAACTCCAGAAATCCATGGCCAAACTTGCCCTCATGCCCTACATAATAATGGAGATAGAGATAGAACATAGAACATTACAGCGCAGTACAGGCCCTTTGGCCCTCGATGTTGCGCCGACCAGTGAAACCAATCTAAAGCCCCTCGAATCTACACTATTCCAATATCATCCATATGTTTATCCAATAACCATTTGAATGCTCTTAATGTTGACGAGTCCACTACTGCTGCAGGCAGGGCATTCCACGCCCTCACTACTCTCTGAGTAAAGAACCTACCTCTAACATCTGTCCTATATCTCTCACCCCTCAATTTAAAGCTATGTCCCCTCATGTTAGCCATCACAAAGCATCGTAGCTGTGAGGGACAGCTCGGTGGATAGGATATTGGTATGTAGATAGGCTGGAAAATTGGGCGGGGATCCTGGATTCAGGATTCAATCCTGGACCGGGGAGCGGCGTGGGCTTGGAGGGCCGAAGGGCCTGTTCCTGTGCTGTATTGTTCTTTGTTCTTTGTTATCACCATCCGAGGAAAAAGGCTCTCACTATCCACCCTATCTAATCTTCTGATCATCTTGTATGCCTCTATTAAGTCCATAAGACCATAAGACCATAAGACATAGGAGCGGAAGTAAGGCCATTCGGCCCATCGAGTCCACTCCACCATTCAATCATGGTTGATTTCAACTCCATTTACCCGCTCTCTCCCCTTAACCTTCTTCTCCTCTCCTCTTAACCTTCTTCTCTCTAACGAAAACAACCTCAAGCCCCTCAGCCTTTCCTCATACGATCTTCCCACCATACCAGGCAACATCCTGGTAAATCTCCTCTGCACCCTTTCCAACGCTTCCATATCTTTTCTATAATGCGGTGACCAGAACTGTACGCAATACTCCAAGTGCGGCCGCACCAGAATTTTGTACAGTTGCAGCATGACCTCCTGGCTCTGAAACTCAATCCCTCTACCAATAAAAGCTAACACACCATACGCCTTCTTAACAACCCTATCAACCTGGGTGCCAACTTTCAGGGATCTATGCACATGGACACCCAGATCCCTCTGTTCATCCACACTACCAAGTATCTTACCATTAGCCCAGTACTCTGTATTCTTGTTACTCCTTCCAAAGTGAATCACCTCACACTTTTCCGCATTAAACTCCATTTGCCACCTCTCAGCCCAGCTCTGCAGCTTATCTATGTCCCTCTGTAACCTGCCACTTCCCTCCACACTGTCTACAACTCCACTGACTTTAGTGTCATCCGCAAATTTACTAATCCATCCTTCTACACCCTCATCCAGGTCATTTATAAAAATGACAAGCAGCAGTGGCCCCAAAACAGATCCTTGCGGTACACCACTAGTAACTGAACTCCAGGATGAACATTTCCCATCAACCACCACCCTCTGTTTTCTTACAGCGAGCCAATTCCTGATCCAAACCACTAAATCACCCTCAATCCCATGTGTCCGTATTTTCTGCAATAGTTTACCATGGGGAACCTGATCGAACGCTTTGCTGAAATCTATATACACCACATCAACTGCTTTACCCTCATCCACCTCTTTGGTCACCTTCTCAAAGAACTCAATAAGGTTTGTGAGGCACGACCTACCCTTCACAAAACCGTGCTGACTATCCCTAATCAAATTATTCCTTTCTAGATGATTATAAATCCTATCTCTTATAATCCTTTCCAAAACGTTGCCCACAACAGAAGTAAGGCTCACCGGTCTATAATTACCAGGGTTGTCCCTACTCCCCTTCTTGAACAAGGGGACAACATTTGCTATCCTCCAGTCTTCTGGCACTATTCCTGTAGACAATGACGACACAAAGATCAAAGCCAAAGGCTCTGCAATCTCCTCTAGCCTCCCAGAGAATCCTAGGATAAATCCTATCCGGCCCAGGGGACTTATCTATTTTTACCCTTTCCAGAATTGCTAACACCTCCTCCTTATGAACCTCAATCCCGTCCAGTCCAACAGCCTGCATCTCAGTAGTCCCCTCCACAACACTGTCCCTCTCCTGGCTGGGGCTGGGGCTGGGCCTGGGCCTGAGCCTGGGGCTGGGCCTGGGTCTGGGCCTGGGCCTGGGGCTGGCCCTGGGCCAGGGGTTATGGAAAAGCCAATAACCTCTCCTAGCTACTAATCTTCAGGACTGTTCTCACATTAGTTTTAAAATTAACACCTGATCTCCGGAATTTCATATTGTTGCATCTTTTGTGAGTGATTTTACTTCCTAAGCAATGTTTTGTATTGGTGTCAGGAAAGGCAGTCTGGGTTTAGACAGGTTGAGTTGACTCAAGAGTTCTCTGAGTTAAGGACAGGCCTCTAAACGCCGCAGGCAGCATTGGTAACTATTTGTTCTGGTCCTTATGAATCATGCAGGATGGTGGATTACAGGATGAGCTACTAAGGCTTTAAATAGGATGTGGCAGACTACCACTGCAGTGAATTTGGGCAACACCATATCCCTGCAATAGATATTCTTACATATCAGGATACCACTCTTAAAAAGGAACCAAATTAAGATATGATGACATTGTGACTTGGCAATAAAGGGTAATGAACAAAAATGTTTTTATTTCCTCCTGGGAGGTGGATGACTCGAGTGAAGCAATTTTTATTGACAGTTGTTCATTATTCCTGAAGATATTAGGAGTCCCAATATTGGCAAGCGCAGAATGTGTAAGGCACAGGATTGGAGTTCTGGATGGGAAAACTGGAAATCTTGGTTTCTCCACATACTGGAGAGTTTTAACTCCTAAAGACCCTGCCTGGACATCAGTCTGGCTGACAGCTTTCTCTGTTGCAGACTTCAGTCCCTCATTAAATTTTAAATTGTCAACCAATCCCCTGTGAGTAGGTTGGCTGCTCATCTCTTCCCCGCTTTCAATAAAGCTGAATAAGGGCTGATTGGAAACTGTCAGGATTGAGACTTTATCATCTCACTTGACCGCAGCCTACTATTTCTAGGAGTTAAAATTCATTCAATTGGCCTGGATTTCTGTCCTTGAAGCAGATAGTGAGAGTCACAGAAATTCCCAGCTTGGCCACTCCCTCGGGAGACAGTGCCTGCACAGGTGGGATTTTCATTCCTGGGTAGGCAACCACAAGGGCTGCCGACTGTGGAAGCAGGCTCCCCTCATTGCTGTGGGGCTTTAAAAGGTTCCCGTCAGTGCTGTGGGACTTTGTCCTAGTCATGGTGAAAACAGAAGGGCCCTCAAGCCATCATCTCCACATCCTCTGACTCTCCAAATTCCCCATGCACAATCCATGCCTTTTCAAGATCTCCACCCACACCATACATGGCTCCTCATATCCTTCATGCCAACCTATACCTTTCTACTCATCCCCATGGCTCCTCGTACCCTCCATAAAAACTATGCCCTCCCCCTCTCAACCAACATCTATGGCTCCTCATGACCTCATGCCAAGGTATTCCCCTCATCCACCCCTATGCACCTTCCTGCCCCAATGTCAATGTATGCTCAACTTACCCCGTGCCCATTTATGCCCAATGCCAATGTATGCCCCAAAACAGCTTCTTTGCCTCCCCACTCCTCCATGCCAAGGATACAGAAGCTTGGCTCTAACTCCAGAAATCCATTAGCTTGCTGAAAGACCTGAACCCTAGGAAAAATTGCTTAATTGAAAATCTGGTTCTTTAATCTATGCTGTCAATTTCATAGCAATATAGAAAATAGAAATAGGAGTAGGCCATTTGGCCCTTCGAGCCTGCTCCGTCTATCATTGGGCGCTCCAGTTTCCTCCCACAGTCTGAAAGACGTGCTGGTTAGGTGCATTGGCTGTGCTAAATTCTCCCTCAGTGTACCTGAACAGGCGCTGGAGTTTGGTGACTAGAGGATTTTCACAGTAACATCATTGCAGTGTTAATGTAAGCTTGTTTGTGACTAATAAACAAGAAACAAGAACAAGAAAACCTCTGAGGTGCCATGAGCCATGATCCTTTGAAAAGTTGGCCTGACTTCATGAACATTTGGAAGACGAGGACATACATCTCCCTGCAATGGCGCTGGCCAGGAGTGCCGGGTACTCACGACCCAAACAAGTTCGCACCCTTAAAAGGTACTCTCGAAAATTGGAAATCCCAGCAATGGGGTTGGGAATTCTAGAATTGAGACCCAGTCGAGAATTTTAAAGGGCTTCGGTGAAAATCCAGCCCATCATGTTCGAGTGGAATAATATATTGGCCCAATGTGGGAATGCGTGGCAAGATCTCTTAATTGGAAGACAGTATACCGGCTGGACTTTTATGCAAATCCAGCAGATTATTGGTCATTTTTTGGTGCTCATCCAAATTAGTAGGTTGGTAGAATTCAGTATCACAACTTTGTGTTGGGATTTAGAACTAATCTCGGAATAGAATAATAGAATCCCTATAGTACAGAAGGAGGCCATTCAGCCCATCTAGTCTGTACAGAGCACAATCCCACCCAGACCCATAACCCCCCACATTTACCCTGCTAATCCCCCTGACACTAAAGTCAATTTAGCATGGCCAATCCCCGCATCTTTGGACTGCGGGAGGATCAGAGCACCCGGAGGACACCCACGCAGACGCGGGGAGAATATGCAGATTCCACACAGACAGTGACCCGAGGCCGGAGTTGGACCCGAGTCCCTGGCGCTGTGAGGCAGCAGTGCCACCCAGTTTCTAGTTTGTTTCTATTTTAACACCATAAATATTAGACTCCTGTACACAATGGGGAATAAACTTGTGACTGGATTAAGCCTACAGTTTTACCATGTTGTTAGCCTCCTAAGTATATTGACTATTTTCAATAAACACAGCTCTTTGCTAATGTAACTGATCTCATGTGTAATTGGTGATAAATGCCCTTATGGGGATCTCAAATGAAATGGAGAATTTATGCAGACACCTTTTTCATTTCCTAGTAAAACGCCATAACATTTTCTCACGAAGAATTAATTAATGGGGTGGGGGACCTCACAGCGCCAGGGACCCGGGTTCAAATCCGGCCTTGGGTCACTGTCTGTGTGGAGTTTGCACCTTCTCCCTGTGTCTGCGTGGGTTTCCTCTGGGTGCTCCGGTTTCCTCCCACAGTCCAAAGATGTGCAGGTTAGGTGGATTGGCCATGATAAATTGCTCCTTAGTGTCAGGGGGACCAGCCAGGGTAAATGCATGGGGTTGTGGGGATAGGGCCTGGGTGGGATTGTGGTCAGTGCAGACACGATGGGTCGAATGGCCTCCTTCTGCACTGTAGGAATCTATTCTATTCTATTCTATGATTCTAATTGATCGTTAGAATGTTGATCTTGCCATAAGTTAAAGCAGTTTGGTTTTATTTCAATCCAATATGGAAACTATGACAGTCAAAAAGTAATTAAAATGACTTTGATTAATAACCAACGTGAGTATATGTTCAACAAGTTTTTCTGACAGCTCTGGTTGGTTTGCACGTGATGGGCAGAAATTTCCAGTCCCACTCGCCACAGGAATCGTAGCAGGTGGGACAGACAATTTGACAGACCATTTATAGATCCATTGACTTCAGGTGGGAATTTCCCATCTTTGGCTGGGCGCAGCTAAAACATCCTGCCCAACGTTCCTGAGTTTAGCTGGAAATACTACGAAAATATTTATAAAGTTTTATTTATTTGTATTAGTGTCACAAGTAGGCTTACAGTAACACTGCAATGAAGTTACTGTGAAAATCCCCAAGTCGTCGCACTCCGGCACTTGTTCAGGTATACTGAGGGAGAATTTTGCACAGTGCACCTAACCAACACATCTTTCACACTGTGGGGACAAAACCAGAGCACTCAGTGGAAACCCACACAGATACGGGTAGAATGTGCAGACTCCGCACAGAGAGGGACCCAAGCCGGGAATCGAACCCGGGTCCCTGGCGCTGTGGGGCAGCGGTGCTAACTACTACACCACCATGCTGTCCCTTTTAAAAGATTAAAGTGAAAATGAAACGCTAGGGCCTGTACTGCGCTGTAATGTTCTATGTCTATGTCTATGTTTATAGGTTGAGGAAGAAATGGAAATTGATAGATTGTTTGACAACAAAATATGCATTGAGCTATGGTCCGGAGCTTATTAATTGTAGCTTTGCCCCTCCAATATCAAAAACTTGTAGGCACTTGCTTGTTTTAATGAGAGCAGAATGTCTTGCCCTTTTCAATGGTACTATATGTTGATAATGTTGCACTATTTGCATATAAATCTGCATACTGAAGACTGCTTGGTGAAAGTAAATTGCTTTTTCCTGCAACAGTGAGAAATATCTTACCAAAGCCACATGTTTTGATAGCTGTACCTTTCATAACTTAAAGTTCAATGCAAGCAACTGTTCTAAAGACCATTGTGTTTCCTGGTTGCAGCCACTGATTGAACAGTTTCATAAGACAAATAAATAACTTACTTATCCCAGTGTCTTTGATATTAACCAATGGTTCTCCAATAGACTGCTTTTGAAAATATCAGCTCTTAACTTTGATGTATGGGCTTTCCCTCACAGGATGCACTTCCACAATGGAAGTAATTTCGGGTCTTGTCACACCTCATATTAACTTCAACTCAGCTTTGTAGCTTTCCTCTCTATTTGTTTGATATTTCTGTTATTTTTCTTTCTCATTTTTATATTTGCTCCTTATGCTGAGAATGCTTAAACAATGGCTAGGGAGCAGTAACTAAATTTACGAGATGGAATTTAATGATACAGCATTCCAATTCTCTGTCTTTATAGGTTAGCCCATATTTCACTGTAATAGTGATGGCAAAATTGTATGTGTTCACTGTTGCTACTTCTCTGAAACCGGCAGCAATTCTGGAGTCTACGCATGTGAAAATGTGAAAATCCAGAACTTGCTGGTGATTCTTTACTCCTCCATAGGGTGTTCTGTTGAAGTTGAGCTGTTTAGAAATTGAGAACTGTGAGGAAAAAGAGACATGCTGTTGAAGGTTTTCATCTTGCACTCATCAGGAAAGGCTCAAGAATGCCAAATTTCAAAGGGAACAACAATTTATCCTGCATGAGAAAAGAGTGCTGATTGGGCTGCACTTACTAAACAATCCCGAATGTACGTTAAAGCCAATATAAGATTAACAGTTAAGCTTGCAATGTGGTGTACTTAAGCTTGCTGGAAGCCTCATAAATTAATACACAGGACCCTGTTCTTTACATCAGTCTGACTGGGTGAGGCATTGCAATTTACTAATTAAACAAAAGCATTGGGGAAGAACTCAACCCTGATGCCTTCTCATGGCAATGCCTCAACTAATAGAAAATTGTCTTTTTCAAACTTAAACAAAAGCTTGGGGATACTGTTCAGTGGTGCCTTCTCCATGGCTATGCCTTGACCGATCAGACTCCACTTCCTAACCAATCAACACCCTTTTCTCATGCAGTTTAAATTGTTGTTTCCTTTGAAATTTAGTGTTCTTGCATCTGTCCTAATGAGAGCAAGACAAAAAGCTTCAACGGCATGTTTGTTTTTGCAATACTCAAGTTCCATACTACCAAGCAACAATTAGAAATCAATGAACTGATGAGAATCTTCATTTTTACTCTTCATCTCACAATAAAGGCCCTTGAAAAAGTTAGAATCATAAAATCCCTACAGTGCACAAAAGGCCAATCAGCCCATCAAGATTGCACTGACAAGAATCTCACCCAGGCCTCATCCCGTAACCCCACGTATTTATGCTGTTAATCCCCCGACTCTGAGAGGAAATTTATCATGGCCAATCAGCCTAACCTGCAAATAGTTGGAGCATGGAAGGAATCTGGAGCATCCGGAGGAATCCCACGCAGACATGGGGAGAATGTGCAAACTCCACACAGTCAACCAAGGCCGGAAGTGAAGCTGTGTCCCTGGCGCTGTGAGGCAGCAGTGCTAATGACTGTGCTACCATGATGCCTTCTTGAAAGAGGTATAACTGGGTGTTTAACAGTGGACTAAATTCAGAATTATTGATGAACAGCGTTACTGACACAGAAATCTAATGTTATATTTGTGAATTGTTAACTTTTTCTGTTGTGAAACAAGAATTCATATAATTTTAAAGCATGTTTCTGATGTTTAACTTTCGACCTTAACCTTGTGTGCATGCCCCAATCATTTATTTTGCTCTCTGTATTTATAAGTGAAGATCAACCAATATATTTAATTCCATTTTGCTGTCTGTAAGAAAATTTCAATTTGACTGGCTGTTTATTCTACTTCATTGCAAGGCTGGTTCTGGAAGCCTGGTGACTCCCTTAGCTTGGCACCAAATACAAACAAACTTTAGGAAAAGAGAAATCCGCACCACAGAGAATTTTATAGCTTTGTGAGCGGCTTTCTTTGAGGTCAGTGGCAAGCCTCATTGTTTCAGCACTGACTGCAAAACCTGGCCTATTGTACTTCAAACTTATTGGATTTACTCTTGATTCAAACTACCTCCATGTGGTGAACCATCGTTGGTTCCCACTAGGTAGTACTGAGCCAGGATCTGGCCAGTACTACGAGTATGTATATATGTTGCTGTTGGGGTTAGGGATGGGTTGTTCTACTTGTTGCTGTTGGGGTTAGGGTTGGGCTGTTACACCTGTATTATAATTATTATGGTACATCCCAGTCGGGCTCTGCCTCCTGGGAGAGGTATAAAGGTCACTGCTCTGTCTGGGACCCCTCAGTCTGGGATCGTGTACTATACATGGTAGCTTCGTTGTAATAGTAAATAAAATTGATGCGCGTTATCACACACGAGGCTTGAGATGCTCAAGGAAATAAAGGCTTTTATTTACTATTACAACGAAGCTACCATGTATAGTACACGATCCCAGACTGAGGGGTCCCAGACAGAGCAGTGACCTTTATACCTCTCCCAGGAGGCGGAGCCCGACTGGGATGTACCATAATAACTATAATACAGGTGTAACAGCCCAACCCTAACCCCAACAGCAACAAGTAGAACAACCCATCCCTAACCCCAACAGCAACATATATACATACTCGTAGTACTGGCCAGACCCTGGCTCAGTACTACCGAGTGGGAACCAACGATGGTTCACCACACTCCAATACCCTTCAGTCATTATAATTATTCTCCCAGGTTCTTAACACAATAGGTTGAATTAACTGAACAAGTAACTGATGCAGAACCTATTTCTATTTGTATTGTAAAGATAGACAAGTTTGATGTTAATTAGCATTGATAGAATTGCATTCTTAATATGTCTAACTTGGATTGTTCTTTATTGCTTCACATTATGCTTATTATGTTGCCACCCTGCAGTTGCATTTCAACTCCTTCTTCTGTATCTTTCAACCTCATGGGCAGAATTTTCCTGTCCCGCCCACCCGCCATGGGAATCGTAACGGACCATGCAAAGGTCCATTAATCTACGGCAGGATTTTCCAGTTTTGAGGCAAGCATGGCCGGAAAATCCCACCTCTTATGTCAAAGCCCAGCAGTGTGTTTTGTTCGGTGGGCTGCACTGAATTTTATGGCAACATTTTGTAAACCACATTGATTCACAGTGTAGTAAACAACTTGATTTGGGTGACCACAAGGTGCCTGCTGGGCTGTCCTTAAAATTCTATTTGTGGAGGAGGTGTGAGGTGCTTGCGCAGAGAGTATAGATCCTGTTGATCTTCAACTACTGTTTGTGAGGGCAGTGGAAACCTGGAGGCCGCACTGTCGGATCACTCACCAGATCTTTGTTGGCGATATTGGTGTCAGCCCGCAGGTTGTGCCATTTGTCCAGTTTGGCATAGGAGATGGCAACCCTCAATGTGGTCCGCCCTGTTTTTAACTAATATCATCACTTTGACATTTCAACTTGGAAGGTGTTAGTTTAAGTAGCATTGTTCTTGTGCACTGCATATTATAGGAGGTGGGTGTAAGGAGACAGTTCATTGTACTGCCTTGAAACCGACTAATATTATATGAGTGCAGATTGCTTATATAATATATTAATGTTAACCTTCATTCATTAAGTATAGCCAGCTCCAAATTACTTAAATATAGAATGGAATCATAGAATTTTACATTGCTCGGACAGGTGCATGCCTGACCCAGAAGCATGTATAGATAAAGATGCTTGGCATGGCCCTGATGTCTTTGTGCCCTCGCACAATATTTTGGTCTGCGGTTACAAGTCGGAAATGGCCCACTGACAATCAAGAAGCCACATTACGTTAGTTAGAGAGCGATTGACAGGGATTTTATGTTCCCCATCTACCTTTGGGGTTGGCGTTTGGGCCGATAGGCCAGATGGCCTTTGGGTTTCAGCTACAACCTCAATCCAGGGTGGGATTAAAGTCAGAGCTCAGTCTGGATGCCCTTTCCTTGTAACCTGTAAGTTTTATTTCTCTTCAAATAATTATACAGGTCTGTGTATGATTTGTGCTGCCTTGACACTCATGGCACAGTTTTTCCACTGATATTTATTTTATACAAGTCAACAGCGGCTGTCCCCCTGAGAGAGCACGTTGGAAGCCCAGGCCACACATTCCCTTTTCTCGGTGCCCGCCCTTCTCCCGCCCTTCCTGGCAGTACCCAGCCTTTCACAGAGCATGTTCCATGCTGGATGACCATTAATTGACCAGCCAGCGTAATAATGTATTAACAACGCGATCTCGGGCAAGAACAGATTTCAAATTTATTCCCACCTGCATCAACCTCAGGCATGTCCCAGATGTAAAAAGCAGGCCGTGGAATAATTACAGCACAGGAAAAGGCCACTCAGCTCTTCACGTCAGTGCTGGCTCTCTCTACGAGCAATTCAGTGAGTCCCACTAGCTGACCTTTCCTTGTAACCTGGTAAGTTTTTTTTTCTCTTCAAATAATTATCCAGTTCCCTTTCAAAAGCCACAATGGCAACTTCCTCCATCAAGCTCTGTCAGGCACTAGATTCCAAATACCAACCACGCACTGCATTAAAAGGTTTTCCCACATAATGCCTTTGGTTCTACATGAAGAAAAGAAAAAGAAGAGTATTGTGGCTGCTAGAAATCTGAAATAAAAACAGAAAATGCTGGAAACATTCTGCAAGTCTGGCATCTGTTTCGAGGCAAACACAAGGATAGCATTTCAGGTCGTTGTGTTCTCATCAGAATCAAGGCTTTGCAGCACTGCTTCTCATTATACTTACCAAACTTTTTTCACAGGTAAAAACAAAGTTTTAAAAACTACCATCACTCTAAGGAAGCAATGGACCCATGGGGGAATCAAAGCTGCAATCCGTATACATCATTAGCATCACATTCTAAACACTGAGCTCACTGACCAAGCTGAAAGTGCCGTCATCCTGGATTTAGATCTGTGATCCAGGTTTATAATTCCAACACATCTTCGGCTCCAGGGAGCTGTTCAACAACATAAGAAATAGGAGTAGGCGTAGCCATGCTGCCCCTCGAGCCTGTTCCACCGTTCGATAAGTTCATCACTGATCTGATCATGCCTATACCTCCACTTTCCTGCCTGTTCCTCAGAAGCCTCACCTCCCCTGTACTTCAAGAATCTCTTTTTCTCTGCCCCGAATATATTCAGTGACTCAGCCTCCACAACCCTATGGGGTAGAGAATTCCAAAGATTCATGACCCAACGGGAGAAGAAATTCACCCTCATTTCTATTTTGTTAACAGAGTTGGAATGTTGAACTAAGATTGACCCAACAGTTTCAGGGTAATCAGAGCATAATCTCCTGCACAATGTGGAAATTATTGAATAATATGCTATTGCATTCTAACTTCCAGGGAGCTATGCTTACTGTTACAAGGAAACTGATTACTCCTGCAAAAGGAAACTATCTGAGTAAATATTATGGGAGCAGTTTTCACAAATATTGTATTTTAAGCACGAGGGGCCTTTGAGGTGAGTTCTTAAGCTGCAATGTGTGTTTAGCAAGACTCCACCTTGGCAAAGGAGTTGAAAATAGCAACGGGAACTGTCATCAGAGGCTCATTAAACAGTTGACTGTCACTTGAAATGCCTGACTTTGCTTATTTAGGTGGCTTGTGTTTCTGCCTTCCCCTAACAGCGATCGGCTGTTTGGGACTAAGCATCAAATTGTTGTCAATTTTATGAATATATGTGCATTGCTGCTGGAGCTGCGGAGAGGACCTCTGAAATACATAAGGAGACTGTACAGAACACTTTGCTGAGTCTTCACCAATACCTAAGCAACAGTTATTTTGCAAATCATCTGAGACTTCATCTAAAAAGATTAAGCAGACTGCTACTCCACTTTGTAACAGTCACCAAGAGGAAGGGAGTGCTCGGTTGTTGACACCTAGGGGTAACTCTTGGTCTGGATGAGGGATGGGAGGGGATGGGAGGTCAGGCAGAGGAGCACCAGCTACTTCAGGAGGGTACCTCTTCCTCTGGACTTCCACCAGCAGGACCTGCACTGCCACATCGGAGAATCTGCGTGCCCTCTTCTTCAGCCCCTGTGCCATCCATCCTGCAATGTGCCACTGTGTGCCAGCCACAGCATTCCACAGCTTTTGTAGTAGCGGGCATGAGGAGCCCACATTTACAACTCCATGAAAATTGTGGCTAAACTCAAGTACTAACCTGCACATTTCAAGTTTATCATCTCCAGACAAGTTCAAATTATGGTAATCAACGAGAACTACATCCATTTAGTCTCCGCTTTCACTCTTTGACCAAAAATATCCCTTATATTTTTGATTGAACTTTCTGTAGAATTTTGAAATTTAGCTTGTATTGATAAATACTGAATCAGACAAACTTTTAAGTAAAGGTTTCACTTGGTGGAATAGCAGTCATTTGTTACAAGAGCAAAATAGTTGCTACAATAACAAAGTAAGGGAGTTATGTCAACATTATTAGCTCAACACAAAAATAGCATATTAAGAATGGAAAGCAGTTTCTCAACTAAATGTATTGATAAGTTCAATTAAATTCTCCTTAAATGGCATTGCATTTTAACTTTTGCAATCATGTGTGATTAACATGTGATTTGTAAGGATGAAAGTACCGACTATTTAGATACAAAAATGCCCTGATCAACCTGTACGTTGAGCTTAAAACTGCAATGCACCTGAACCCTTAACCTATCCATGATCTGGTGTGATTAAAAGTACCTGTACTATTGCATATACTGTATGCTTAAAAAGACTATTTTGAAGTGAGGATTTTACTTATGACAGGCATGCATGGCGGGCGGGACTGGAAATGGCCACATTTTCCACTTCCGTCCAAGATCGACGGAAACACGCAATATTACACTGGTTGGCCAGCATGAAACATGCCTAGATAGGCTCTGTGAGGCTGGTGGAGGCAGGAGCATGGCGGCGTCTGTGCCTGTTGGACACTACAGGGACTGGAGTGTGTTATTGGCCCTATTAGTTATCTTTTGATTTGATGTTTTAAGTTTCATTTATGCTTTCTTTTTGTTTCGGGTGGTTACCCTTTAAAGGGCTGCCCTTCTTGCTTTGTCCCTCAGTTTATTTAATTTAGTTTATTTGATTTGCCAAAAAGATTGGTAGGAGCATGGCGGGTGTTGCGTCTAATGGGGACCTAGTGGAAGGGTTAAAGGTGACTGAGTGAGACCACTGAAGACATTGGAGGAAGCACAGGGAGTTGTACAGAATGGCAACTACACCAGAGAGACACAACGGGCAAGAGAGCAATGCAGGTGGGCAGTAAGTTCCCCGTGTTTTGGATGATTGTCTTTGTGCTTCTGTTGAGGCACCGAGTGCCAAGAAGGACATCTGAATATGGCAAGATTGCAAAGAATGCCCCTCTACCAAACCGAGAAGGCATGGGAAGAGGTGGCAGCTGAGGTCAATGGACATGACTGAGTCCATCTGATATGGATACAGTGCCATCGGGTATGAACGAGTTGGTATGGTCTAGTGTGGAGAATGTGTGGAAGGGTGCCCATCATTAGTGGCACTCAGGAATCATTTCCAAGTACACATCTGCCTGTATATGTTAAGACTGGAAGATAAGCTCAGAAACTCTGAGTCAATCTAAGGGTCAGGTGTGCAAAGGTGTCAGGGACGTCCACATGGTTTGTGGGGGTGAAGGGAGGTGGGGGACATCATGTTGTATTGGAGGTGGAAAGTTGAGTACTGAATCAAGTTTTTCGCTTATAGAAGAGAAGCCTCAATAATGCAGAGCAATCTGCAACTGGCGTTGAGGTGGCCTACCTGGTAATATTGACCTGCCATGAAATCGGTACCCTGGATCCTCAGAGCCAGTGCAGTGGAAGACCCTCAGGTCGTTGAGAGGTAGGCATCTCGGAGGCAGTTAAGAGTCCAGTGGAAGGTGGAACTTCCAAGAAAGAGTCTCCGGTGATTCAGCAATCACAAAGACGCTGTGATGCTGTTGATACCAGTCAAATCCATCTGCCTAGCGTAGTCATTTATTGTATGATGAGTGATAATACTGACCAACTGGTTCCCTCCCTTAGATGAGCCCTTCTCCAGAGCCAGTTGGGACCTCCATTGACACTTCAAGTGATGCTGCTGACAGATCCATGCTCATCACACCCTCTCTCCAAACCAAGCACCAGCGCAGATACTGGCACGTCAGTGCAGAATAGTGCATCGGTTCAGCTGGCAGTGCGCAGTGGTAAGGGCACATCATGCTCGCATGCCAAGCTGGTGGAGACAGAAAGTGCTCAGAGTGCTGGCATTTGGGGGACTGCTAGAGACCAGGTCCAAGCCCAGGCAGAGGATGAGCCTCTGGAGTTGTCCATCAGGTGGCAGATGCGAGCTGTTCAGCAGAATGTGCAGAGAGATCCGGTGGAGATCCATGATCCACGTGCCATGGTCTCCAAGTCATTGTACTAGCAAATGGAAGTTTAAGGCACACTGAACACACAGGTTTTCACAAGTTTTCGCAGGTGACTTTAGCTTATTTAGTTGGATTGAATTGTGTCCACCATTCATGTTTTTGTGTTTGACTGAACCTATGTTATAAATAAACATCAAGATTTTGGCCTAATGCCCTGAGGGTTCTATGTTTCCCAAGTGTTGGCCTCATCACTGTCTTGTGATATAATGTAGGGGCAGAAAACTTTATTAAAGAGGCAGTGAGGCGACATTTGGTTCATGGCATGGTTTTGTCTGAAATGTTTATGAAAGAAGAAGTGCCCTTGAGCTCAGAAGACAAGATTTGGCAGCCGAGCTGAAGGAATGTTGAATGAAGGTTCCTCAAGTCTGGATCCTTGTCCTCACCATGTGCCTGCCCAGGTTCCCCATCACAGTCATCATTGTATCCTTCCTCTGAGGCGAGTGCAGCTGCCTCAGAATCCTTATGGTCCAGAGTTTCCTCCTTTGCAAAAGGTAGATTATGCAGAGGTCAGCAGACAATGACCACGAGCGACAAGCTGCTGGATATTGCAGGAGGCCCACGCATTGAAACCTCATTTTAGGTAGGCCTATTGTCCTCTCCACCGCCATTGTGGAGGCATAACAGCCACTGTACCTTTCCTCTGCCTTTGTCCTCAGGTGCTTGAGTGGCATCATGAGCCACTTTTTCAAAGGATATTCCTTGTCGCTCAGCAACCATCCATTGAGTCAAGCTGGAGCCATGAACAGCCTTGGCACTTGTGATTGTCTCAGTATGTAGGCATCATGGGGACTGCCAGGGTACCTCACACAAACATGTACAATCTGGGTCCTGTGGTCACACACTGTTTGAACATTCATAGAGTAATGCCCCTTCCCAAAAAGCACGGAGCTGGCACTCTGATGGCAAGCGATGACAAACTGGATGTGGGGGACCCATGAAATTGTTGCAAAGCCTCTGGCTCACTCAGCCTGGTTGACTTGAACTGTCCTGAACTAGATGGATGTGCTAACCTGCCTGAACAGAGCTTCAGTCACCAACTTGACGCAGCTATGCACAGATGACTGGGGACTCCATAAGGATCCCTTGCTGATCCCTGGAAAAATCCAGAGGCATAAAAGTTAAGGGTTGCATTTGATTTGATTTGATTTTCATTTGATTTATTGTCACATGTATTAGTACACAGTGAAAAGTATTTTTTCTTGCGCGCTATACAGACAAAGCATACTGTTCATAGAGAAGGAAACGAGAGAGTGCAGAATGTAGTGTTACAGTCATAGCTAGGGTGTAGAGAAAGATCAACTTAATGCAGGATAGGTCCATTCAAAAGTCTGATGGCAGCAGGGAAGAAGCTGTTCTTGAGTTGGTTAGTACGTGTCCTCAGACTTTTCTATCTTTTTCCTGATGGAAGACAGTGGAAGAGAGAATGTCCGAGTTGCATGAGGTCCATAATTATGCTGGCTGCTTTTCCAAGGCAGCAGGAAGTGTAGACAGAGTCAATGGATGATAGGCTGGTTTGAGTGATGGACTGGGCTTCGTTCACGACTCTTTGAGGTTTCCTGCAGTCATGGACAGAGCAAGAGCCATACCAAGCTGTGATACAATCAGAAAGAATGCTTTCGATGTGCATCTGTACAAGCTGGCGAGAGTCTTAGTGGACATGCCAAACTCCCTTAGTCTTCTGAGAAAGTAGAGGTGTTGGTGGGCTTTCTTAACTATAGTGTCGGCATGGAGGGACCAGGACAGGTTATTGATGATCTGGCCACCTAAAAACTTGAAGTTCTCCACCATTTCTTCTTCTTCCCCATTGATGTAGACAGGGGTATGTTCTCCACTATCCTTCCATTGTTGTGGTGGTAGGCAAACTGTAGTGGATCCAAGCAATCTGGGAGGCTGGAAGTGATTCATACCATGACTAACCTTTCGAAGCACTTCATAATGATGGATATCAGAGCCAAAGAACAATAGTCATTAAGACACGCTGCCTGGCTTTTCTTTGGTAGCAGGATGATGGTCGTCTTCTTGAAGGAGACAGGGACCTCAGATTGTCATAAAGGGAGGTTGAAGATGTCAGTGAATACCCCCGCCAGCTGGCCTGTGCAGGATCAGACTGCTCGTCCAGGTACCCTATCTGGGCCAGTCACTTTCTGTAAGTTGACCTTCGAGATGGCTGCTCTGATGTCTGCAATGATGACCTTGGATACAGGTTTGTCCAAGGCTTCCAGGGTGGAAGGCGTGCTCTCGCTGATCTTGACAGTGGTGGGCATTGGGTGTCTGCAAAAAATCAAAACCAAATCAAATTAAATCTTGGTGCAAATATACCTGTGCTATTATGACTATTGCATTTTCCATTTTCTAGAAGAGCAACATTCTTAAAAACTGTGGGATAATATATGTCCCTCCTGGGAGTTCACATTATGATTTTATGCTGATTTGGTTCAATTTGGCACATTTCCATCCAGATTTCTGGGAATTTGACAAATATTTCACAGCCCATGTTATTAAATCTTGTCGGCATTAATGCCCCAACATCTGGCCACTTGATTCAATCCTGATTCCGTATTTTTGAGACCAACATTCAATTTCAGATCAAGCTGTTTTATTGTCTCATTTCACTCAAGATGAATTCAGCGTTGACTTTTTTTAAATTTTAGGTTTGCTGTAAATGATTTGAGAGCCACACCTAACTTGCACCCAGTTCGCACACCACCCCTTGATCCGAAACAGCTGTTTGGACACATTCTGGTGAAAGTAGACCTAATCCCACGTGTGATGATGTGAGTCATTGAATCCCCTGGGGATTAAAGAAGCATATCTATAATAAAGCAGAAAAAATGGATTCAAGTTACATTTTTCACTCTGATCCAAGCAGCCGGTGAATCAAAAGAAGTGTACCATAATGTTTAAATTTGAAATCGTTTATTGTTTTCAAGAATTTAAGGTAATAATATGGCAAACCCAATGGCTGATTAATAGATAACTCACTCCTCACCAAATATGATACCATGGGCTTTACTGTTAAGCAAGGTGCAGGGTCGAGGGTGGACGGCTGGGCAGATATATAGCTTGTGCACTGCTAGTTTTATTAATTCCGTACTTGGGAAGCAAAATATGCATACAGGAACTGTCACCACGGACATAGCAAGCAGCAGTTCATGTTACATAATTATGGAAATTTAAATTTATTATGCAAAATCAGAGCTCTGGAGAATTATGTCTCTGTAAAATCAAAGTTGTAAATCATTGGCCATTAGTGGTTTTGAGAAGCAAACATGTACCTATTACTACTATCTGACTTAACCCTTTACCAGCAGAGAAAGGACATGAGTATCGCATTGGCTTCAATATAATTCCCAATCTGCCATTGCAGCTTCAAATTTGCCGTTAATTATGTAGTACTGTCATATCCTCACTCAATTTTTTTTAAACGATTTTCAGTGCCAGGAGTGCCAATTCTTCTGCCAGAGGGCTCTCTGTCTCGATTACGGTTCCACAGGTGCCAATTAATTTATTGGATCTCACCCATGTGGCCATCACTTATGCCGTGGCCCAAGACAGTGAATGTTGGCAGCCTATTTAACTGGTGGGGTTTAACAGGAAAACCCAGTCCTTTCTGCATTCCCATATGTCAGCATCCCCGTATGTGCAAAAAAGGTGCCATCATTCCAAATAGTCCCGTCTTAAGCATGTGACACCAAGACCTTGCAAACATTCACCAGTATTGTTGCCTTCACTCATAAGCTCTCATAAACATGGAATTAAGGTAATTACTTGTAAACCTGATTTCTCAAAAGAGCATGTTTGCTTCATTTTGTCTGTCAGGAACATCTGTTTACAGACTGTGTTTTGCAATGTATTATTTATTCCACTAATAGTCATAATTAAATAAACTTTGAACTTAATATGCACTACACAAAGTCAATAACATATCACTAGAGTTTTCTTACAGTACTAGTTCATCTACTACATATTTATCACACCTGAACTACTGTAACCATAGCAACATCACACCTCTCTAGTACTGTAGGAGCTGTGAGGCTGACAATTAGCATCTATATGAAATGTCCTCAAGCAAAATATATGTGCTGTGATATTACAGCATGTTTTCTCTGGTATTTCCTTTTATAACTGCATCTCTAAAAATGTAGATGCAGTACAAGACGCGGCTTTATTAAGTACCCTGTATTTATTTCAGTGAAAGAATTTTTTACATGAGATAAACCCGTAGAGATGTTCACAGTGCCCAGTGAAGACCTCAGGAACAGTAAGCTATAAGCCCATATACTTGACCTTAATCTTGCAGCTGTCCTTCAAAACCAATACAGGTAACTGCAGTGAAAGAGGGTTATGTTGATTATATGAGAGCTTTGCTTCCAAGCTCAAAGTCAGAAACAGCTTGGCTCACAGAGGTGCCATTTTGTACCCCGGGGATCTACTCACACAGTAACAGACACCTTATCTTTCCAAAGCTATCTTCTCTCCAGCAGTTCAAACAAAAGCAATTACAGAAATATTTTTAAACACGTTCCTGAAATACACATTTGGTAATGAATGATGTCACCAATCACGCCATGTTTCCAAATCCAACTAATTACAGTCCAAGACAATGACCAAATCCTCTCTAGTGCTTCAGAATGAGTGCCTGGACTATGTTACTTCCAAACACATATGATATGAGCCCAGATATCACTGATGCAACACTTGCCTTTGATTCCTTTAGAAGGCAAGAGAATATTTGTACAGCTCAGATGTCAATATCTAGGCCATGAGATTTTTCATAACCAACACTAAGATAAATAGAAAATATTGTGCCGCTACAGTGTGGGGGGTTTGAATTATTTTTGTATTATTCACCTATCAGGTGCCCGGCCTTTGTCGCCAGTAGAACTCCATAGAAATAAAATAATCACAGCATGAAGTATTTGGACAGCCACATGAATATTGTTATGTTTTGTTAGAGGTCAGTCAGTAGCAAGCAAAGGATCTCAGCACTGAAGACATGTTATTTACTATTCAACTATGTTGACTACCAACATAAAAATTATTTGCAGAGCAGAGGGAGAAGCCTTCCTGTAGAATCATAGGATGGAATTCCCCAGGTTCCAGCCACGTGTTTCTTGGCGGTGGGAAGTGGCAGCGGGATTCTCTGGTTTCGCCGCTATCAATGGGATTTCCCATTAGTGACACCACACACTGTTGCAAAACCCACAGGAGGGAGTGCGCTACCAGCAGGATCCCACTGGCGTGAATGGCTGGGGAATTCCTCCCAATAAAATCACAGAATCTTGCAGTGAGAGGCTAATCGGCCCATCACATTCTTTGAAACAGTTACTCAATTATTTCCACTCCCTTGCTCTTTTCCCTAAGCTGTGCAATTTTCTCCCATTTGAGTTGTTACCCAGTTCGCCTCATCTCACCTCTGGCTCATCTGCCAGTGAACAATTCTATGCCTTCTGCAACTGACTCTTCTCTGCCAGTGACAACAGTTTCTCCTTACTTCATGAGAACACTTCCTGGCTCGGAACACCTCAAAGTCTGCTCTTTACCTCCTCTGGTCTAAGGAGAACAATTACATGTAGCCTTCTCCCAATGTAGTCAATCTCATCTGCATCCAATCCAGGTCCTTGACATCCTTCTTAAAGTGTGTGTGCAGAATATATATGACTAACTAGTAATTTATGAAGGTTCAGCAAAACTACTCTGCTTTTGTAGTCTATCCTTCTTTAATGAAGTAAAACATCTCTGTGCCATTTTAACATCCTCTTCCTGCCACTTTCAAAGATTTCTCTCTCGCTTCCTTTTAAAACTGACCATTTAATTAATATTGCCTCTTCTCATTCTTTCGAACAAAACGCGTCATGTTTCAACCCATTTCATTGGACTGTCTATGTTCACCTGAAGTCAGTTACTTTTTCACTACTTCTCTCTGTCATTTGCACAATTTAATATGATGCTCTGTATACCCAAATCCAGGTTACCAAAACATAGCAAAAAGAGCAGTGGTCCTAATATTGAACCTGAGGAACACCACTGTGTACATGCACGCACGCACGCACGCACACACACACATATCCCCCACAGCCTCGCTCATCCCAAAACTGTAAAATCCTTCCCATTGTCTGGCCATTAGCTATGATTCTCTCCCCACAAATGCTGCTTGAGCTGGTGAGTATTTCCTGTGTTTATTTCAGATTTCCAACATCCAAAGTCTTTTACTTCATTGATTAACCTATGATTTTCCAGTGACAATTTTATCCCAGATTATGAGGTCTAAAATTTTCCCTGTTGCTGACCTTAGCCTACAGTTACCTGTTTAGGTCTCTCCCTTCAGTTATTGATGATGAATTTACAATGAATATCAATATCCCTCCTTCTACAAAAGCAAAAAATCTTCAACCAAAAATACTTAAGAGCCAACTAGAAAATCTCCCACTCTTTTGGCACAAATGCTTCAAAGCATTCTATGCTTCAAGGAAGTTTGTGATTGTGTGCTTTTTTGCACAACTCCACCACTCTGTTCTTCAAGTGTCAGGATTATTTGTTGTAGCGTGAAGGGAACCTTTTCCATTAGCAGCTCCTGCTGATGCGTTGGTTTATGGTCTCGCATGTGGCCTGTCTGCCTACTGGCCACTGCCTTTTCTATCACTGCTCTGTTATTCTGTGTTTCCTTGACTAGACTGCTGGACAGTTCAACTCGCGATTCAGAATTTGTCATGAAATTGTCTGCTATCTCCACAAATCAGAGTTTCATTTCTCACAGGTGCCTCTTGAAGATCTTAGAATCTTAGAAACCCTACAGCACAGAAAGAGGCCATTCGGCCCATTGCGTCTGCACCGACCACAATCCCACCCAGGCCCTACCCACTAATCCCTCTAACCTATGCATCCCAGGACACTAAGGGCAATTTTAGCATGGCCAATCAACCTAACCCGCACATCTTTGGACTGTGAGAGGAAACCGGAGCACCCAGAGGAAACCCACGCAGACATGAGGAGAATGTGCAAACTCCACACAGACAGTGACCCAAGCCGGGAATCGAACCCAGGTCCCTGGAGCTGTGAAGCAGCAGTGCTAACCACTGTGCTACCATGCCGCCCTATCCATCTTCAATTCTTCCTGAATGCTTTTAAGGGGTTAGAAGTAAGTGAGTGCAAAAAAATAGGAACTAATTGTCATTGAATAATTATCCCGGGGTGCCACATTCATTGTCACGCTGCAGTCATGTGCTGAGCAGCAAACATTAATCTATCAGCCAACCAGCCACATGAAGAGCAGCAAGAAATACACACAGTGAAGCTCTAACATTTTGAGTCTGAAGTGTGATTATTTCTATGGGAATCAGAGGACTTAACTGTAGGATTGGGGAGAAGGAAGAATATAGCCAAGAGGGCAACTCTCCTAAGGAGTAGGGTAAGCTCATTGTGTTGTGTTACATTCTCCGGGTAAGAAAAGGCCTGTTGTAACGCAACACAAAATAACATAATGTGATATAACATGTTGTAAAATGTGATATCTACTTGCAGCTGTGTTTTCATCTGACTTGGTAATTTCTCTTTCTAAATGCTTATCAAATTCTCTGATAACTTTAGAGCTGTGCCTGTTTGACTTTTCCTGACAGTGATAGGCAGCTGAAAACTGGAGAGAAAGAAAGACCCAAAGGCTCCTGGTTGATATTTGAATGAGCCTAGAAATGAATGGCTGAAATCTTTAAATCTGGGTCCTATGCTAGTGGCCCATGGCAATTTTCAGATGTCAATGAGTGCAGTGTTTGCCATTCCTTCCCAGTGTCATTCTGGTAGATGGATGCTAATAAAGGCTCCTTTTTCTGGATAGTTTTGTCATATATTACACATTGATAGCTAGTACTGTGTCCCTCTTCATCACAGGCCAGTAAGTCACTTCGATAACCTTAGACTGTTCTGTTGCTTTAGAGATCTGTTTTTCATAACTCTTCTCATTATATAACAATTTGATTGTTTTTTAAGTTACTTCATCCTGTTTGCTTAATTTACTTTACCAAGGTAGAAATTTACTATGATCTTATTTTTTATTCATTCGCGGGACATGGGCATCGCTGGCTGGCCAGCATTTATTGCTCACCCCTAGTTGCCCAAGGGCAGTTGAGAGTCAACCACATTGCTGTGGCCCTAGAGTCACATATAGGCCAGACCAGGTAAGGACGGCAGATTTCCTTCCCTAAAGGGCATTAGTGAACCAGACGGGTTTTCCCAACAATCGACAATGGTTTCATGGTCATCAGTTGATTTTTAATTCCAGATTTGTTTTATTATTGAATTCAAATTCCACCATCTGCCATGGCGGAATTCAAACCCGGGGCCCCAGGATGTTAGCTAAATTTCTGGATTAATAATCTAGCGATAATACCACTAGATCATTGCGTCCCCCTGGAGTGATCCTTCTCATCTACCATGCCATCCTCTCCAGATTGTCATTCTCAACTATTTAAGACTTTGGTTTGATTTATTATTGTCACATGTATTGGTATACAGTGCAAAGTATTGTTTTTTTGCATGCTATACAGACAAAGCATACCATTCGTAGAGTACATAGGGGAGAAGGAAAGGAGAGGGTGCAGAATGTAGTGTTACAGTTATAGCTAGGGTGTAGAGAAAGAACAACTTAATATAAGGCAGGTTTATTCAAAAATCTGATAGCAACAGGGAAGGAGCTGTTCTTGAGTCAGTTGGTACGTGACGTCAGACTTTTATATCTTTTTCCCGATGGAAGCGAGTATGTCCGGGTCGTGAGGTCTTTGATTATACTGGCTGCTTTTGCAAGGCAACGGGAAGCGTAGACAGAGTCAATGGATGGGAGGCTGGTTTGCTTATCTTGCCCTTCATATATTTCAGTAGCTTAGCTCTTTAATCCACGGAGAAGGATAATTATTGCAGTGCATTGATGTTTCCAGTTTTTTTCTCTATTTCATAGTCAAATAACTTAATTTTGCCAGATTTTCTGGCCATGTGAGGTAGGTATCTTCTGGACTGTTCTGTAAATATTAGATACTGCATTCCTTTGAACCAATTGAGCATAATGTTTGAACTGTTCTCAAGTATTTTGTGATCATTTGGTAATCATTTTTCCCAAACATATAAAATTTAAATATCTTCCAGTCAAATACAGTTGAGATTTTTAATCTGCCTTTAGTTAGAGACCTTAATGTACATTCTATAGCTTGATTTTTTTTTAACGAGGTATCTTTTCAAATACATCACAGTCTGGAACCACATTCTTAGTGATATCAAAGCAGTTTAGCACTGGTGTTTAAGAGAAGATTTCCTTGACCTGATTGAAGCACTTTCATGGCAACAGTCCCAGGTAAACCAACTTCTTTCACAAAGAGTAGCAATTAACTCCAATACTTTGGAGCAAACTGATGCGGATAATTAGTCATTTCCAAGAATTCTCCAGATACCTGGGTTGTTGATGGAAGGAAGTATTTTGAACTCTACTTCAACTTTAGCAGGATCTGGGTTTAGTGAGTCTTTAGAGAATCGTTGACCCATATATTTCAGTTCTGGTTCCTTGAACTTCTTTTTATCCCTAATCACTTAGATACGTTTTGCCATTTCTTTATCAAAATCTCTAGTTTCTGATCATGATCTTGATCCTCTGGCTCATGGACTAAAAAGTCATCTGACAAAATGATGAATCGTTCCAGATTTTCAAACGCCTCATGAGCCGTCCCAGCCGCTGGAAGAGAGCCAAATGGAATGCACAACCATCAGTATCTTCCAAATGGTGTTGAAAAGGTCACAGGAAGCTCATTTTCTTTTTATCTGATAGAACGTATCAAAGTTGACTCTTTGTACCGACAAAGATGGGTAGCCTTGCTTTTACTAGTTCAGAATTGCCTAATGAAAGGGCTGTATTATGCTGTCAAAATACTAGTGAGACTAATGGCACTCACTATTATTGATGTGCACTTCATTAAGCAACTTCACGCAAGAAGCGAGGGTATGGTCAATTCACAAGATCCAAAAGATGATGTCCAAGTAATGTCACTTCGTAAAGGCAGCGCCTGCCTCACCTTTTACGAGGATTGATTGTCATGTAGTTGCTGTGGCTCGGAACTAAAAAGTTGTACATAAAGCAAATTACTACCAATGTTGGAAATGTGAAATAAATACAAAAAATAGCAAAACTATCCAACAGGTGAGACTGCAACTCTGTAAAAACAGACTTAATGTTTTGGGTCAATGACCTTTCATCAGAAGAGGAAAAAGATGTGACCAGATTAAGAGAAATATAAAGACAAGGAATGTGGGGGATTGGAGGATGGAACAAAAGGGAATGTCGATGATAGGTGGAAGGTTGGACAGATTAAATTCCAAAAGGGATAGCAACAGGCAGTGTTAGAACTACTCAACAGATCAGGCAGTTTCTGTGGAGATGGAACATTGTGTGTGTGGGATGGTTTGGGGGTGAGGGTGGGGGGTTTGGGGGTGGGGGGGCGGAATCTTACCAGAATTTGCCAAAGGGTCAGGATCTGACTGAAAACTGGTGTGTTTCTCTCCAGAGGCCAGTCCCTTGCAATCAGAATCAGCAATTCCCCCCTTCCTTCCCCTTGCACTTCCCCCTCGCCCTTTCCCCCTCCTCCCCCTCACCCTTTCCCCCTCCTCCCCCTCACCCTTCCCCCCGCCCCTCACGTCCTTGCCTCCTCATCCCTCCCCCATTCGCCCCTCCCCCACTCGCCCCTCCCCCCATCTCCCAGCAATCAGAGCTGGCAATTCACAGCCCCCCCTCCCACAGTGATCAGAGCCGGATCTCTCCCACCCACCCAAACAGAAACAGTCAATGCCTGCACACACCATCCTCCTCCCCCAATTTGGAGGTGCAATGATTTGGTGGCTATTACTGAGATATGGCTGCAAGTCCATCATGAGTCGAAGTTAAATAGTCCAGGTCATAAGGACTTTAAGATTAAAAAGAGAAAAATAGGAAATTAAAGTCCTTTTTCTCAAAAAAAAAATTATGAAAAAGATTTTTTTAATTATTCTTTGATCTTGGGACGTGAGCATCGCTGGCAAGGCCAGCATTTATTGCTCATGTCCATAAGTAATAAGTTATTGGAATCTCCAATTAGGATCAAAGTGATTGAGCATTTAAGGAAATTTGTGGTGATCAGAGAACCACAATTTGGATTTGAATCAGCAGATCATGTCTAACAAACATTAACGGGCCCCAGACAAACCAATAAATTTTGAAGGGATTAGAATTCCCAGCGACTGACTCGTAGGATCACAAGACAAAATTTAGCGTTTTAAGATATTTACTGTAAGAAACGAACTAAAAGTGAACTGACCATATATTACTTAGTCGGCAATTGACACACAAAACTGCAGAAAAGATATGCCCCTTTTACTTCCTAACGTGACTGAAAAGCTCACATCACAATTATAGTTCACACCTCGCTTCCCTCAGAATTGTAGTCTTTACAAGAACAAGTCCAAAATTACTACCAACTTCCATTGGGCTCATCTCTCCCCATTTCACTGAGTAAAACTGTCCAGTGTGTATTGAAAATCATTTCCCATGGTCTTCTGAGGATCCAGCTTCCAGCAGCAAGGCCCATTCCAATGATTCCAGCTCCTGGCAACTGCAGGCTGAATCTTCCTTAAATTTCTATCGGTCCCATCTCTTTGACCGAAGAACATACTATCACCTGTATTCTGCCTGGTGGCTCACAGAGAACAGCCTTTTCCCCTGATGTTCACAGCAGCTGCTGGTTGCCTGTCTTTATCTTTGGAACTCTGTGGCTCTCTCCCTTTTTTTCTCGCTCTCTCAGTAGTGGTTGACAGTCAGTCAGTCGGCAATAGCAAAGCTGTTTTCACTTTGGGTTCAGCTGTTAAATCTGGAACTTGGATCTGAATAGTCTTTGACCTCGGCTCCTGGTCCCCATGGCAATCAGGTCACATCAGTTTATCATCAGACAGAACTCGTAGGACCTCACATGCTCCTTTTTTATCTTGAATTAAAAGAGTCAGTTTAAACTTTAAAAAGGATCTACAAGAGGTCGTGGATGTAGCCCAAACCAGCCTCCCATCCACTGACTCTGTCTACGCTTCCCACTGCCTCGGCAAAGCAGCAAGAATAATTAAGGACCTCACGCACCCCACATATTCTCTCTTCCACCTTCTTCCTTTGGGAAAAAGATACAAAAGTCTGAGGACACGTACCAACCGACTCAAGAACAGCTTCTTCCCTGCTGCAGTCAGATTTTTGAATGGACTTACCTTGCATTAAGTTGATCTTTCTCTACACCCTCGCTATGACTGTAACATTCTGCACTCTCTCATTTACTTCTCTATGAACGGTATGTTTTGTCTGTATAGCGCAGAAGAAACAATACTTTTCACTGTATGTGACAATAATAAATCAAATCAAATCAAAAACCTGAGCCACCTTATAAAATCTCACATTCATAACACAGCCTTAACTGAACCTTTTAAGGAAGTAACTAAATTAGTAAACAGGGGAACATTTAAGGATGTAGAACATATGGGACGGAATTTTTCCATCCTGCCCACCATGGGAATCATGCAAAGATTCATTGAACTTGGGCTGGATTTTCCTGTCTTTGGGTAAGTGTGGCTGGAAAATCCTGCCCATGAACTTCTGAAACCATTTGCCAAGGTTCCACAAACAAAACTATAGGCTAAAATTTAAGCCATGAAATTGAAGGCAATTTATTGACTTGTTGATGAGATTGGTTCGGTAGTGGATGACGGATGGCTGATAAAATCATGACAAGATGTTGGGAGGAGAAGCAATTATTTTTCCCCACTGTTACTATCCCAGTTGATGTTATTCCTGAATGGGAGGATCCCAGAATGGAATCCTGGCTCAAAGATATCATTGGTGGGATTTTCCAGCTGCGTTCATCCCAAAACCGGAAACTCCCACCCGAGATCAACATACCTTTGCATGGTTCCCAATTCCGTGCCCCCCCCCCCCCCCACCCCCCACCCCCACCCTCCGCTAGCTACAATTCCCTTGGAGGGCAGTACTTGTCTTAAAATGTGTCAACTGTGTCGTAATACAAACCTTGTAATTATTGCATAGTACAGGAGTAGTCAAGTGATTTATTCCTTTCTTCTGCTTCAATTTTTATCTGACAATCCTGAGCTTGGTTTAATAAAAAAACATGGGGTGGGATTTTATGGCCTTGCTTGTCGTGAAACTGAGGTCAATGGACCTTTCCATGCTCCACCCCTCGAGAATCAGGGCAGGCGGGGCAGTAAACTTCCAGCCATGGTTTCAATCAGATGCCAATTTATTATCGCTAATTTAGAGATGTACCTATTAAAGAAATCTTCTTCAATGATTTTTGATAGAATAAGTAAGTTTTTAGAGTAGACCAGGAAAATTCTGGTCCATAACTTTTTTTTTTACAAAACGTGGATGAACAAAGTTACAGGGCTATCAATTAGCTTTTAACAACAAAAAAGTTATTAAACATGGAAAGTTTGATAATACAATACTCCTTCACTGCCACTTATGTTCACAAATGTACGCAAATTTTAAAGATAACACTGGGTACAAAATATATCTTGTACAATAATATTCTTGGTATAATCACAGTCCATTTAAACCCACAAGCTGACTAGTCAGGCACACTTCACGCTGAAACCAAGTGACAGATGCCACCCAAATGAACTTATGTGGACTTTTCCTTAAATCCCCCAGATGATTCTTACACCGCGAGCCAACTTATCTCACTGTACTTTGACTTCCACGAGTGATTCCCAAACTCCACGCTTAAGAAGTCATGAGTTAGAATCTTCTTTTGTGTGATGCTGTTACCAACAAGGATCCACTTCCAGATTTTACAACTCTCCTTTTTAATATTCTTTTGTCTTGAATGCTTTCACACCAACTCTCAGAGATCCAGCCATTAATTGCTTCAACTTTCACTTCATAGGCTGTAGTAAGAGATCACAAACTTTAGAATTACTTCAGATATCTCTGGCTTCACACTAACCAACACTTTCTCAGCTTCTAAGCTCTGTCTCTAATCTCAGTGAACAGTACCCTGTTCTGAAGGGCAACTAGGATGGACAATAAATGTGGGCCTAGAGGGCAACACCCATATCCTTTTTTTTAAGGTTCCAGTTTACTCTGTTCCTTTAACTTCAGATTTCCTGGAATTTTTTCTTCATTCTCTAGTTTCCTTAATTTGCTGTTCTTTAGATTTCTGACACTTATTTCCTTGTCCGTTATTCCATTATATGGTGTTTCTTCGAGCAAAGCTATGAGGGATGTTTCCTCTCCCCTGCTAAATTCATTATGCTTCGTACAAAACTGAGAGGGCTGTCCTCTTTCTAGCTTTCTCGTTCCATCAGCTATGAATTTAGCTAAAATTCAACCACAAGGTCCACCTCTCCAAAAGTGGCCCCTGGTTGCTAAGCTACATCTCATTCTTTCTCCAAGCTCGTATTTACTCTTCACATTGTAAACTCTCTCACCACAATACAACCACAGTTTGAACTGAAACCAGAAACCCCCTTACATGCAAACACCTTTTTTAAAAACAAACCTAGCTAGGCTTTTACTCTTCCTTACATAGAAATACTAAATTAAACACACTTAGGTCTATACCTTATTTCTAACATCCAACAATACAACTGTAAATCACCTAAAACTACCTGTTCCCTGGCACCCACCATGCAGCATATTGGCAATGGCAGGCACCTCAGCTGCAGAGCCACCCCTGGGTGATGAATTATGCCAGGTAAGTGCCCAATTAATGGAAAATTCATGTCCATAGAATCATAGAATCCCTACAGTGCAGAAGGAGGCCATTTGGCCCATCGAGTCTGCACCAACCACAATCCCAACCAGGCCCTATCCCCATAAGCCCATGTATTTACCCTACTAATTCCCTGACACCAAGGGTCAATTTAGCATGGCCAATCAACCTAACCTGCACATCTTTGGAGTGTGGGAGGAAACTGGAGCACCTGGAGGAAACCCAGGCAAACACGGGAAGAATGTGCAAACTCCACACAGACAGCAACCCAAGCCGGGAATCGAACTGGTGCTGTGAGGCAGCAGTGCTAACCACTGTGCCATCACCAGCTTTTTATCGGAATTGGGAGGGGCCACTAGTGTGTAAGGACACCACTAGATCAATGAGAACCCCTTTGGCAGCAGGAACGGGAAGGCAGATTGTTATCTGAATGGCCATAAACTAGGAGAGGGCAATGTGCAATGAGACCTGGTTGTCCCTGTACACCAGCTGCTGAAGGTAAGCATGCAGGTGCAGCAAGCAATAAAAAAGGCAAATAGTATGTTCGCCTTCATAGTGAGAGGATTCCTGTATAAAGCAGGGATGTTGTGCTGCAATTATACAGGGCCTTGCTGCAGCCACATCCAGACATCTCCCCTTGTGTGCAGAATATTGTGTGCAGTTTTGTTCTCCTTATCTGAGGAATGATGTTCTTGCCATAGAGAGAGTACAGAGAAGGTTTACCAGACTGATTTCTGGGATGGAAGGACTAACGCATGAGGAGAGATTGAGTCGGTTAGAATTGTATTCACTGGAGTTCAGAAGAATGAGGGGGAATCTCATAGAAATCTATAAAATTCTAACAGGACTAGACGGTGTGGATACGGGAAGGATGTTCCTGATGATGGGGGCGTCCAGAACTAGAAGTCTGAGTCCAAGGATTAGAAATAAACCTTTTAGGACTGAGATGAGGAGAAATTTCTTCACCCAGAGAGTGGTCAGCCTGTGGAATTTGCTATCAGAGAAAGTAGTGGAGGCCAAAACATTGAATGTTTTCAATATGCATTCAGATTTAGCACTTGCGGTGAAGGGGGTCAAAGAAAATTAGGGGGGGGGGAGTGGTGTGGGAGCGGGGGGGGGGGGGGGGTGCGGGGGACAAGGTGGAATCAGGCTGCTGAGTTGGATGATCAGCCATGATCATAATGAATGGTGGAGCAGGCTCAAAGGGCTGAATGGCCTCCATCTGCCCCTATTTTTTATGTTTCTATGTTTACAGCTGCTCCATGGCCCAGGGATAAGATGTCCGGTGGCAATGGGTGCTCTCATGGCCACGGCACCGCTAATGCAATATGCAACCACCGCCCCGCACCCCCCCCCCTCCCCCCCTTCCCCCTCACTTTCCTAGATCCCTACCTTCCATAATCATTATGACCTACCATCATGACATGTCAAGAAAATAAAATCTTGTCTTGCCTTTGCGTGTGCCTTGGCAGGGAGACACCATCAGCTTCTTCCTGCAGCCTCAGCGACAGCAATCTCTAATGGTGGTGCTTTCAAGGCTGCCAAGCAACTCTGGCAGTGTGAGTCCCAGCCCTGGAGGTAGGCCACCACCTTGAACTGGACAGTGTCCCAGCTGTGGCCTCTTCATTGGTTGTTGCTTGGAAAATGCCACTCAGGGTTCCACTGTTCACCAGCAGGGTGTCAGGTCCTGCTTTTGAGTCATTGAGGCTAAAGTATAAGAACAAAGAACAAAGAAAAGTACAGCGCAGGAGCAGGCCCTTTGGCCCTCCAAGCCTGTGCCGATCATGGTGCCCTAACTAAACTTAAAAAAACCCACCTGCCCTTACTAGGTCCGTATCCCTCTATTCCCTCCCTATTCATGTACCCATCCAGATGCCTCTTAAATGTGCCTGCTTCCACCATCTCCTCTGGCCAGGCACCCACCACTCTCTGCATGAGAAACTTCCCCTGCACCTCTTCCTTAAACTTTCCCCCGTTCACGTTGAAGCTGTGCCCCCTTGTAAACCTAGTAAGAAAATTCAAAATGTGACAAATGGATTTGACACCGGTAAATGTGAGGTCATCCATTTTGGAGAACAAAAATGAGAAATTGGAATATGTTTTAAATGGAAAGCTCGGGATAATGGAAGATTGAAGAGATTTAAGGGCTCCATTTACAGATTACTTAAAATATAACAAACAGTACAAAAATAATCAGAAAGGCAAATGGAGTATGACTCTGTATGCAAATAGTGAGACTATAAAAGAGAGACAGATTTGCTACAGAGGCATAGGTCGGAATTTTACCGCCATTCTCCGCTGGCCTCAGGCGGGGTTTTATGAGCCTTGCCTGAGCGAGGTCATAAAATTCTGCATATAAAGTTCTGGTTAGACCATATTTAAATATTATGTACAGGTCTGCGTCCTGTTATATGAAGGGACATATTGGCTATGGAAGGAATGCAATCCAGATTCACCAAAATGTTATCAGAACAGCAAAGGATAGATTAGGAAGAAATATTACTGAATATAGGCTTACATTCCCTAGAATTTAGACAGTTGAGAAATAATTTGATCAAAGTTTTTGAGATATTAAAGGGATCTGATAAGGTAGATAGATTTTATTTTTCCATTGGTAGGATTTAAACTCAGACACGAGGACTTAACCTTAAAATCAGGACACTCAAAAGAGAAGTTAGGAAAGATTTCTTCACACAAAGGGTGGTAGAAGTGTGAAACACTCTCCCACAAAATGCAGTAGATACTAATTCACATGATTTTAATTTAAAGTTGTGTCAAAATTAATTTATTCATGCCACAAGCATGCTTATATTAACACAGCAATGAAGTTACTGTGATAACCCCCTAGTCGCCACACTCCGGCGACTAAGGAGAATTTAACATTGGCCAATGCATCTAACCAGCACGTCTTTCGGACTGTGGGAAGAAACCAGAGCGCCCGGAGGAAACCCACGCAGACACGCGAAGAACATACGGACTCCACACAGACAGTGACCCAAGCCAGGAATCGAACCCAGGTCCCTGGCGGCTGTGAGGCATCAGTGCTAACCACCGTGCCACCGTTTTTTACAGGCAGGAGAGAGAGGCAGATAAACTGCACTGATTTCCTTTTACCACCTGTCCGTCAACTGAAGATCTTTTGATTTAGTTTTAAAAATATAGGCCAGGGGTGGCATGTTTTCCCAGTCCACAGCAAACTCGAGTTAGGATTAATTCAGAAGGTTAGTTTATTTTCCACATTCAAAATCCAGGAGGAGTGTTCACAACATCCCACTCCAAAGACACACGCACACACACACACAATAAAGGGGGGATAGAGAAAAGGTGTTTCACAGTACAATGAATATTGAATAACATGATTTCCAAAGTCCAACGAGGAATTGTTTCACATTGGCGTTTAGATTCAGCTTGCTGGAAACCAGAGTTGGAGCATTAGCGTTTCAGACAGTGCTAATTAGAGGATAAAGTATATACGCAGCGACTGGGTTAATTCTGTCGGCAATGGTACAAAATCTTCCGGCAGCGACAGCTTTTGAGGTACTGGCTGTTACTCTCCCTGGAGGGGCCTGCTTCTTGTTGGTTCACCAGTTTCTGACATTTTCTCTCTCAATTACAAACTCTTTTCCTTCTCTTTATTACTCCTTCTGGACCTGATTTGATATTGAATTAACGCACTTTAATATATACTTGCATATTCGTCTCACACTGATTAAATCCTTCATTCTCATGGGTTTAGGAAATATAAAATTGGTTGCCCTGTTTACTTAAGTTCCAAAGACCTGCTTTACCTCACTCAGCCACCATCAGCTCATACTTTCAAACAATTTAGTGGTCAAAAATGTTTTGTGTTAAAGATTTCAGGGACAAGTCTAATTGTTGGAAGATGCTGTTAGATGCCCTGTTGGCCCAATTTGTTTGGCGAGGGGGAAGGGGTTGTAAAGTGACTTTGGATTAATGTTCCTTTTCATCATGACCATCAAAGAGATCTCGGTAATACGTTGCCACATAGAAGCACTTTGGCATCAATAAGATCATTAAGGTGCTTCCTCGCAATTTCTTTTACAGGCATAACTTGTTTCCTCATCGCCAACTATGTAGGTGCAGCCTTGGAACCAACATGAAGGTACAAAATAATTGCTAACAACCAATCTCGGATGAAGGTGTTGACACAGAGAAGCTTGTTCTTGTACGTTTTGATGAATAATCCACCGTTTCAATGTTCAGTATTTATAGTCACAAGTTGCATGTGTTGAATAGCTCCAGCAGGCTTGCGGATACTTGAAATTATTTGAAAATCAGCTTTGCACATTCTTATTGGTTTTTCTTATTCCAACGTCTTTGTCAAAAAGAAGCAATGAGGGATTAGCATTCTACATTTTTCTGCCACATCATCAAGCATCCTCTAATATTCATTATCAGGTAGAGCATTAATTATAATCCCACTTCCGAGCTCAAGTATAATTTGCTTGTCATCTACAAGAACCTCGGAGTAACTATTCTGCCTCAGTGGAAAATTGTGTGATGAGAACCTGAAATTTCACAATATTCACTCCCAGTGGAAATTGAATTGCTTTCTCATAATTCGTTCATGCATTATGTTTACACAAATCCATAAACGTCAGGCAATAGGATGTGCCTAAATCACCAATAATTTCATCCTCATTATGGACCTATTGTTTTGGTTTATTCAATTTAAACAGTTGGTTGAGAAATGATTCTGTTCCCCACACTCCTATGACCAAGGGAGGACATGTTCTTCCTGATGACATTTCCAATAGTATACATATTCGATGGAGCTTTCTCAGACATGTTAGACTCACACCGAGCATCAATTTCTCCTTTATCTTCTCTAAATATTGCATTTCTTTCAAGATACTTACAGTTTTTAGCTGTTTCCCTGTCAATTCACTGGCTTTACTTATCTTGATAGAAGCTTTCAACGTCAATTTAGATTCTTGTAAACATCTCTTTTTCTCTCCTCTGCATTTCAATAACAATTCGGTCTCTCATTAGATTTTTCTCTCCAGCTCCATAGATACAGGCTGTAGCTAGTGCTGTGCCTAGTCACACAGTGTGATTTTAACCCTTAAACGGTGGACAAAGAACTGTGAATCAACTTCTTATTAATGCAATAACATTTATCCAGGCACACAATTAATATTAGTTATGTAGTTACTTTTTACAGAACAATCAGAAGTCTCAAACTTAACACTGGACTTTGACTTAACTTTGAGTGGTTGACAAGTATCCAAGCAGATATTGGCCTGTATCCATATGTCGGTCTCTGCAGTCACCTCGGTATGGTCTGGTCTGATCCTCTTCTTCTTGATCAGGTCTGTTCTTCCTTCTTCTCCTCTGGATGGTCCAGGGTGGACCTTCATAAGAACATAAGAACATAAGAAATAGGAGCAGGAGTAGGCCATCTAGCCCCTCGAGCCTGCCCCTCCATTCAATAAGATCATGGCTGATCTGAAGTGGATCAGTTCCACTTACCCGCCTGATCCCCATAACCCCTGTGGTTATGGGGATCAGGCGGGTAAGTGGAACTGTGGTTGGTCTCTCGAGTCGCCACTGCTGGTAATGTGTTGCACAGCACCTTTATCCTTGGATTATTTTGCGCTCTTTAGGTTGGGCCCTCGATCATTACCAAACAATCGATCAGGGCTCGATCACCCTGATCGATGGAGTCCAATCGGGTGCTACCACACCAATTTTGTGGTGTGTACCAAGCAGCCACGTGGGTGCTGGTGGCACATAGGTCACATACCTCCCTCTCAAATAAAGGCTTCAGGGACCCCTTTGCCTGGGAAACAAGTATGATTAACCAGAGAGTGTGCATTATCTTCGAAAAAGCCTATTTCCTGTATAATCCCGATGTCTAAGGCCGTGGCCTGCTTGCCTCAGTCCTGTCTTCATTTAGGGCTGCTGCCTGTTTGTCTCAGTCTTTACACACACTTGGCCATCCTATCCCATCATGCTTTGCAATCAACATCTTTGGTGGCCTGTTTGGCCACACTAGAATGTGGATACGCGCTCCATGTAATTCTATTATTTTATCACATTCTTGATCCTAATGATTAAAACTAAAGCATTCATAGGTTTCATTTGTTTCCCCATCACAATGTTCTTTCACCTCGCTAAGAATACCCACAAAATCAATCACTTTCAGAACTTGGCTGGAAATCGCACAAGAGCTGTGTGTGGCTTTTTCTTTTTTGGCTTCAAAAGTTGCTTGCTTTCATTTGTATAATGTGCTGAATCATCTTGGGGGCTTTACTTCCATTTGTTATTATAGGCTGATCAGTGGCAACATATTTCAAAGGTGAGGGTGTTTACTCTTCACCAATGTTAATTATTGTGCTATTAATGGAGCGAAACATCCCAGAATGCATCACAGGCATGTTTTCAAACAAAGTCTGACACCAAACCACATAAGGGGATATTTGAGCAAATGACCAAAAGCTTAGACAAAGCTAGATTTTAGGGAATGTCTTATAGGAAGAGAGACAGGTACAGAAATGGAGAGGTTTTGGAAGAGAATCGTAGAGCTTAAGGCTAATGCAGCCAAAGTCAATCCTGCCATCGGTGAAGTGTTAAAAACTGGGGATGCATCTAAGGCCAGAATTGGAGAAGTACAGAAATTCCATTGACTAGGAGGACTGAAGGAGGCTACTGATCCAAAGAGAGTTGGAAGGGTTTTAAAACAAGAATGGTCATTTTGAAATCTAGGTGAGGTGTTGCCAGACCACAAGCCAATGTAGGTCAGTGAACATAAGTGTAAATAGGGCTTGCCATGAGTTAGGATTTGTTCAGCAGAGTTTTGGACAAGTTCAGATTCACACAAGATGGAAGCTGGAGGCGAGCCATCAGAACATTGGAATAGCCCAGTCTAGAGATAACAAAAGAATGGATGAGGATTTCAAGCAACACAATAACTAAGTTTAAGTTTAGTTCTTAGTGTCACAGGTAGGCTTACATTAACACTGCAATGAAGTTACTGTGAAAATCTCCTAGTCGCCAAATTCTGGCGCCTGTTCGGGTACACTGAGGGAGAATTTAGCATGGCCAATGCACCTAACCAGCATGTCTTTCAGACTGTGGGAGGAAACTGGAGCACCCAGAGAAAACGCACACAGACACGGGAAGAACTTGCAGACTCCGCACAGACAGTGACCCAAGCTGGGAATGAAACCCAGGTCTGCTGGCGTTGTGAGGCAGCGGTGCTACCCACTGTGCCACTGTGATGCAATGGCAAAATATGGCAATGTTATGCAGATACATGTCAGCAATCAATTTCTGATTTGTGTTGCCGAAAAATGTTTAAAATGCTGCCCTAGGGGAATATTAGGAGACAAATGAAATCAATTATGCAGATGTCCCAGTGATAAATTAATGAAAAAAAATCAGGTGTAGATATCTTGGAGTAAAGCAAATGCTTGTGATAAAAATACAGGCAGTATTTCTTTGGGCTTCTGTGATAAACTCCATCAGGTGTTGAGTTCCATTGAAGTCAACAGGATCCTGATGTGATACTGATCATTCTGTAGCAACGCTCAAGGTGACTTTCTAGTCTTCATTCTCTTATTTAGGATTTTAACACTACAGAAACAAGAGAATTAAATTGGGATTAGGGAAGGAATGAAATTAAAGCAGGCTGTGATAGCTTGACTAAATTTTAAATCAGAAATGATCTGAATTGTGCCACATTCCAATCGTTCAGAATCCAGCTTAATTTGTCTTTTCAAATAAGATGCTAGTGGTTAGTTGTAGAAAAATAAGTTGTCTGTGTGCAGTGTGTAATACTGCTGTTTTGGCTCTATCATTATATATCTGCTGTTCTGTGAGGAGCTGTGTCATATGATCGGGATTATAGCAATAAAATCAACGACTGTTTTCTTTTTAGAAAAAGCCTGATTAGCTTCATGTTTTTGTAGCACTTTAATGAGGTTAAAAAACAGAATTGCAGTCTTCCATTGGCTAACAATTGATGGCTTTTCTTAATATAGCACAGTATTGTGAAAATGAACAGAGATGTAATTGAACATAATTACTGCACAGTGAGACAGATTTTGTAATACTTTTTTTTTATTATGTGAAAGCTCAGAACCTGAAGGTTTCAATTAATAATGTAGAAATTGCACATAACCCACACACATAATTGGCTATAATTCTGCAAAATATCTGCACCAGTATTCAACATTACAAGAATACTTGAACATGAGAAATAGGAGTAGGTCATCTGCTTCTCCAGCCTGCCCTGCCACTAGACTGATCTCAATTTTCAATTCTAATATCCCTTGATTGATTTGATCTTTGAGCTTTGAACGTGCACAATGGGCCAGATTTGACAGGCCCAAAGTTGAGTTGAGTAATTCATTGTACTTCAAAAGCACCATTGCATTAAGCTGTGGAGCGTTTGTTTATGCAGTTGCACAGTGGAAGCTCATTGGGAATGCTTGGCTGAGTCCCAAAGCCCACTAATGGATTTAGCGCTGCAGGGGTTATTTACATTGCAAGCCGGGACTGTGAGCTTTGATTGATGACATTTTTATGAGCAGGTAATAGGATTGAAGTGTTTTGAGGAGTCTTTTGAATGGCTATTTGCTTATTTTGACAGATTTATGAGGAGAAGGTTGAATGACTGTATTTTTGATAGGTTTATGAACTCCTACCAGGAGTGAATTCTTTTGTGGCATTTGAATGGATGATTGATTCTTTACCTATTTTATGAGCATTTAAAATATTTTCAAGTGATATCATAGTGATCATTATATGATAACTTCTTTATCCCAGGAATCAGTCTGGTGAACATTTTTTTACACTCGCTGGGCTGAATTTAATGCCCCCTCAGATGGTGGATTTGGAGGTGGTAGGGGCATTTCATCAAGGAGGTGACAGATGTGTACCCCACCATCTATGCACCACTGTCATGATTAAGTCTGTGGCAGGAAGAGACAGGGGCAGGCGTTTCACCCTGCCGCTAACTGGAAAAATATACTCGCATTTGATGCAGTTTAAAGAAGGTGCACTAGGCTGAATCTAGGGTTGAAGGGGTTGTCTTATGAGGAAAAGTTGAATGGGTTGGGCTTATCCTCATTAGAGATCAGAATAACGAAAGGTGATCTTCTTGAAATATATACGATTCTGAGGGGGCTTGACAGGGTAGATGCTGAGAGGGTGTAAATTTAGAACAAGGGGCACAATTTAAAAAATAATAGGTCTCACATTTAAGATGGCAATGAGGTGGAATTTCCTGTCTCAGGAGGTGATTAGTCTTTGGAATTCTCCCCCCAGAGAGCAGTGGAGGCTGGCGGATGGAATATATTCAAGGTTGAGTTAGACAGATTTCTGACTGTTAGGGGAGTCAAATGTTACGGGGTTAGGTGGGAAAGTGATGTTGAGGCCACAATCAGATCAGCCATGCTCTGCTTGAACAGCAGAACAGGCTCAATGGGCCAAATGACCTACTTGGGCTCACATTTCTTATTATCTTATAAAATTCAGTGATATGATCGCTTTTCCCAGAACTTTCTTTACCATAAAATCATTAATTACTCATGTCTCATTGCATAAAGCTAGATCCAAAATAAGCCCCTCCCTAATTGCTTCTTTGATATATCTTGAATGTTTTCAATGAACTCGTTCACCACTCTATTACTGCAAATTTAGTTTGCTCTGTCCATATGAAGATTAAAGTCCTCATGATTACCGTATTACCCCTGTAACATGCTCCTCTAATTTTTTGACAGATACTCTACCCATCATTACAACTGTTGTTAGGAGGCCTATAAGTAATTCCCACTTTCGTTATTTGCCCCTTGTTTTTTCCTAGCTCCACCCAAACTGATTCCACATGCAGTATTTTTCTAAACTAAGAGCTTTTCTCTCTACTGTCTTTTTCCCAGCCTTAAATATATTCCATTATTTTAATTATTATTTTTATCCTTTTCTATTTTACTTGTCTCTTCAAAAAGTCAAGTATCTTAGAATATTTAATTCCCAACCTTTGTAACTTTACAATCATGCCTCCATACTGGTTATTAGATCAAATACGTTAATTTCATGCATTCAGATATAATGACTTTACCTTTATCTTTTTCTTTCTATTTTCCCCTGATTTGTGTCTAGTCTTTAATGCCCCATTAGCTTTGTTCTCTATTCCTTGGTAGCTCACGCTGCTTATTTTTATCCGTGTCTCCACGTGGCTGTACAATTTTGACTTTTTTCTTATTGCTTTTGGATTTACCTTTACCAAATCCTCTCACCTTCATTAGTTTAAATCCTTGTCTGCTGACCCAGTTATTTTGAGTTGACAGGACATTGATCTTAGCCCTGTTTAAGAGGAAACTGTCCCAGTGGAACAGCACCCCTTTCTCCAGCAATGGTAACTGTGCCCCATGAATCAAAACCCCTGCCTTTCACACCATTCTTTCAGCTACACATTTAACCTTCTAATCTGTTTGCCCCTATACCTTTGTGCAAGTGGCTAAGGTAACAATCAAAAGATTATCTGTGAGCTTCTGCATTAGTAATTCCAATGCTTTCTCTTCAAGTGCTCTCAGCAGATCAGCATTCCTGGTTCTGCCTCTGTCATTGTATTCCTCTGGGGAACTTGATAATCACAGTAAGAAGCCTCACAACACCAGGTTAAAGTCCAACAGGTTTATTTGGTAGCAAATACCATAAGCTTTCAGAGCACAGCTCCTTCGTCAGATGGAGTGGATATCTGTTCTCAAACAGTGCAAACAGACACCGAAATCAAATTACAGAATACTGATTAGAATTTGATTTTGGTGTCTGTTTGCACTGTTTGAGAACAGATATCCACTCCATCTGACGAAGGAGCTGTGCTCCGAAAGCTTATGGTATTTGCTACCAAATAAACCTGTTGGACTTTAACCTGGTGTTGTGAGGCTTCTTACTGTGCTTACCCCAGTCCAACGCCGGCATCTCCACATCAGAACTTGATAATCACATTCTCCTCCCACAACCTGAGGTTCTCTAACCTCAAGGATATGTTCTAAACATTGGCACAGGTAGATAACACAAACTCCAGCCTAAACACTGTCACAGAGAGATAGCACAAACTCCAGCCTAAACACTGGCACAGGGAGATAACACAAACTCCAGCCTAAACACTGGCACAGGTAGATAACACAAACTCCAGAACTCCCAGTAATGGTTGCAAGGTACAGTATTGATCCTGCTGACTAAACCGTCTCCAATCACGATCACATTATTCTTCATTCTTCCCCTGTCTCAACATCAATGGACTCCGGTACAATGGTGCCAAGAACAGTTTGAAGTTGCAGATTTTGCCCCATCCACATTGGCAGCAAGAACCCTGTATTTTGGATAAGCACAAAGACCAAAGCGCCTCCAATACTGGACTTAGGATCCCTATACCTGCCTGACACGCAATCACCCTTTCCTGTTCCAGATCACTAACTGGACCTGTGACAATACCTAACCTAAGGGGTGTAACTGCTTCCTGGATCAAAGTACCCAGGTGACACTACCCCTTCCCTGGCTCTCTGTAATGTCTGCATATCAAAGAACAAAGAACAAAGAACAGTACAGCACAGGAAACAGGCCCTTCGGCCCTCCAAGCCTGTGCCGCTCCTTGGTCCAACTAGACCAATCGTTTGTATCCCTCCATTCCCAGGCTGCTCATGTGACTATCCAGGTAAGTCTTAAACGATGTCAGCGTGCCTGCCTCCACCACCCTACTTGGCAGCGCATTCCAGGCCCCCACCACCCTCTGTGTAAAAAACGTCCCTCTGATGTCTGAGTTATACTTCGCCCCTCTCAGCTTGAGCCCGTGACCCCTCGTGATCGTCACCTCCGACCTGGGAAAAAGCTTCCCACTGTTCACCCTATCTATACCCTTCATAATCTTGTATACCTCTATTAGATCTCCCCTCATTCTCCGTCTTTCCAAGGAGAACAACCCCAGTCTACCCAATTTCTCCTCATAGCTAAGACCCTCCATACCAGGCAACATCCTGGTAAACCTTCTCTGCACTCTCTCCAATGCCTCCACATCCTTCTGGTAGTACGGCGACCAGAACTGGACGCAGTACTCCAAATGTGGCCTAACCAGCGTTCTATACAGCTGCATCATCAGACTCCAGCTTTTATACTCTATACCCCGTCCTATAAAGGCAAGCATACCATATGCCTTCTTCACCACCTTCTCCACCTGTGTTGCCACCTTCAAGGATTTGTGGACTTGCACACCTAGGTCCCTCTGTGTTTCTATACTCCTGATGACTCTGCCATTTATTGTATAACTCCTCCCTACATTATTTCTTCCAAAATGCATCACTTCGCATTTATCCGGATTAAATTCCATCTGCCACCTCTCTGCCCAATTTTCCAGCCTATCTATATCCTGCTGTATTGCCCGACAATACTCTTCGCTATCCGCAATTCCAGCCATCTTCGTGTCATCCGCAAACTTGCTGATTACACCAGTTACACCTTCTTCCAAATCATTTATATATATCACAAATAGCAGAGGTCCCAGTACAGAGCCCTGCGGAACACCACTGGTCACAGACCTCCAGCCGGAAAAAGACCCTTCGACCACTACCCTCTGTCTCCTATGGCCAAGCCAGTTCTCCACCCGCCACTTCTCCTTGTATCCCATGAGCCTTAACCTTCTTAACCAACCTGCCATGTGGGACTTTGTCAAATGCCTTACTGAAATCCATATAGACGACATCCACGGCCCTTCCTTCATCAACCGTTTTTGTCACTTCCTCAAAAAACTCCACCAAATTTGTAAGGCACGACCTCCCTCTTACAAAACCATGCTGTCTGTCACTAATGAGATTGTTCCGTTCTAAATGCACATACATCCTGTCTCTAAGAATCCTCTCCAACAACTTCCCTACCACGGACGTCAAGCTCACCGGCCTATAATTTCCTGGGTTATCCCTGCTACCCTTCTTAAACAACGGGACCACATTCACTATCCTCCAATCCTCAGGGACCTCACCCGTGTCCAAAGAAGCGACAAAGATTTCCGTCAGAGGCCCAGCAATTTCACCTCTCGTCTCCCTGAGCAGTCGAGGATAGATGCCATCAGGCCCTGGGGCTTTGTCAGTTTTAATGTTCCCTAAAAAACCTAACACTTCCTCTCTTGTAATGGAGATTTTCTCTAACGGGTCAACACCTCCCTCCGACACACTCCCGGTTAACACGCCCCTCTCCTTCGTGAATACCGATGCAAAGTATTAATTTAGGATCTCCCCTATTCCCTTGGGTTCTAAGCATAATTCCCCTCCTTTGTCCCTGAGAGGTCCGATTTTCTCCCTGACAACTCTTTTGTTCCTAACGTATGAATAGAATGCCTTAGGATTCCGGTACAATGGTGCCAAGGGTTGAAGTTTTCAGGGCTGAAAATCCAGATGAAGACATTTACTGTCGATCTAAGATCGTCATGCTCTTCACGTTCTCCAAGTCCAAAAGAGCTGGTTAAAACTGGTCTCCCAGCAAATACTATTCAGCTGAGTTTGTCGTTTTCATGGGATAGGTAGGGTAAAAGTTGCCCCTAAATTGTTTTTCAAAGGCCATGGGGGGGAATCTTCCTGGCCCGCCCACCACGGGAATTATAGTAGGCAGCGGGGATGGGAGGAGGGGCAGACCACGCAAAGGTCCATTGACCTCGAGTGGGATTATCAGGTTTTGTGGTGAGTGCGGTCAGAGAATCCCACCCCATATCTCTACTTCTGAACTGATATTTATAGACATATTAAAAATGCCAGTTCTAATGGATAGTTCTAATATTTGATTAGATTCATACACTCTCTGTTCACCTAGCAAAGATGGGAATGAGTCCCTTAGGCCAATCAATACCAACAAGTCATAGAAACAATATGGCACAGAAGGAGGCCATTCAACCCATTGAGTCCATGCCTGCTCTCTGCAGAGATATCCAGTCAGTTCCAGTACCTGATTCTGTCTGTAGGGTTATTACCCTCAAGTGGTCATCCAATTCTCTTTTGCAACACAGAAATAGACTCAAAAGATTCAGTCTTAAAATTATGTTTTTGCAAAGGGTGGGTTTACAGATTTTGTTTTTGATAAATGAAAGGAAATATTCCTAAATAGGCCATTCAAAATAAGAATGCAGCTGGAAAACTAGGCCAGTATTCATCAGTGCCAATAACTTTGCAGATTCAGTGATATCAAAGATTAAGTTGTGTGGGGAAAAATGAATCCCTCAAGGATAATAAAAGTTAACCCCCTGTGGACTTAAAGACCTTTACATTTTTTAAAATCATACACTTTTTAATTTCCTTATAAATGGGAAATTTATCTGTTTGACAGATTAGCAGGAGAGCTTTACTAGAATAATCCCAGTGATGAAAAGCTTCCCTTAACCTGGAGAGCCGTGAGAAAGTAAAGTTGTTCTTTTTACAACAGAAATAGTTTAAGAGGAGATTTGATGTCGGTGTTCAAAATCAACAAGAGTTTTGATGGAGTAACTAGTGGCAGATGGTTTGTAACTGAAGGACACAGAGGTATTTGCCAAAAGAACCAGAGGCAACGTGAAAAGAGTTTACACAGCGGGATGACTGATCTGAAATGCATTGTCTGAAGGGTGGTGAAAGCCAGATTAAAATATAATTCTCCAAAGGGAATTGGATAAATACGTGACAGAGAAAAATTGGCAGGGCTATGGGAAAAGAGCAGGGGAGTAATTAGATAGCTGTTGACAAAATGTTTTGTTTCACAGACCACTCTTCTGGTTCCTGGTTCGGATCCTCTAATACCAGTGCTTGAAACTGGCTCAATTTGGTGATCCAAAATGGTAAATTCGGAAAAGCGGACTGCTGTGGATTGGACTTAGAGCCTGTACAGCTGTAGTTCAGGCTGTTGGCTGTGGAGGCTCTGAAGTGGCCTTGATCTCCATGATGGCGTGTAGTTCCTTCAGGTGCTTATGCAGGACTGCATATGTATAGCTTATATACTTATCCATACCCCAAGTTATTGATTCATCATTAGATGTTCACAAGCTTTGCAGGCTGCCTGACTTACCCTCAAATGGCTGCGTGAAGCACTGTTGCTGATCAATCAAATTGCAGTTGTGGATAGGTTCATTGTGGTCTGAATCTCTTGAAGTAGACAGCTGTAAAATCTGCGAGTATGATCTTTAGGCAGCAGATTGGTGCCATTTGCTCTTTTGCACTCTCACTCAATGATTCATTGAGTACTTTTTTTCCTGTAACTCGTTAACTTAACCCCATAGAGTAGAAATAGTTAGGCTGTAGGAGTAAATGTAGATGCTATAAAGCATTCAGTTCAGGGCACACAATGGGCCCTGCCATCTATTTCCCTTTAGCAACTATTAAAGAATTAAGGAAGAATATATGTTATAATGCCAACAGTAAGTGACTTTTAAAATAAAGGTCAGTGACAAGGTGTGTAACATTGTATGCATATGTGTGAGAGACTGACTGAGTTGGAAACAATTGAACAATGGAGAGTAAACAAAATATGGTACCAGCCATGATTTGGGGTGGGAGGCAGGAGGTTGTGGGTAAGGGAGACCTTGACTTGATCCTCTCCTGTTCCCCCCGTTAGCTTGAATCTGAAGTACCTCATTTTCATAAGGTGTTGAAAGCTCTTAGATTATGTGGAGCCATGATAACATATGTATTGGAAATAAATATGAGAGATGATGTGTGTTACTCAAATATTTTGCCAGTACCCAACTTGTATATGTTTGTGATTATTCAGTCTTGGGATGTGGGCACTCCTGGCTAGGCCAGAATTTATTTCCCAACTCTAATTGCCCTCAGAAGGTTGAGGTGAACCACCTTCTTGAACTGCTGCTGGGTCTATGTGGTTTAGGTACTACCACAGTTCTGTTAGCGAGGGAGTTCCAGAATTTTGACTTTGGGATTCCGAAGAAATGGCGATATGCTTACAAGTCAGAATGGCAAGGGACTTGGAGGGGAACTTGAAGACAATGATATTCCCATAAGTCTGTAGCCCTTGTCTTTCTAGACAATTGAGACTGCATGTTTGAAAAATGTTGCTAAAGGGACTTTAGTAAGTTGCCGCAGTGCATCTTATAGATGGTATATCCTCCTGCGACTGTGCGCATTGATTCCATGGGGAATCAATGATTTAAGGAGATGGATGGGGTGCAGACGAACTGGGCAGCTTTGCCTGGATGGTGTCAAACTTCTTGAATATTGCTGAAGTTGCACCTACCCAAGCAAGTGGAGAGTATTCCATCACATGGGATAGTGGATAGGATTTGGGGAATCAGGAGGTGAGTTATTGGTCACATAGTTCCCAGCTTCTGACCTGCTCTTGTCACCACAGTGCTTATATGTCTGAACCAATTAATTTTCTGGCCAATGGTAACCCTCAGGCTATTGATAATGGGGATTGGGCTGTGTTAATGTCATTGAATGTCAAGGGGAGATGACTGGATTATCTCTTGTTGGAGATGATCATTCCTGTTATATATTTAAGTGATTGCATGATTGCTTTAAGAGCCAGTCACATGATTTAATGGTGATCTCATGGATGCCTTTCCTGTTTTGTTCCAATTTTCACACTGTACAGGCAACAGCTCCTGCAATAAATCTGTTGTTATTCTTTGAATGTACGTGAGAAAACCACATCTGGTTTTTTTCATAAAACCCACAACTCCTGACATAGTTAGAACTTTGCAAAAAGAAAATTGGCAACAGGTTGGGCTTTTGTTTCATCAAGAATATTGAGAAAAGATCCTAAGTAGAAAAAGAACTTGTGGTTCCTCACACTTTGAACAGTTTGAGACTCAGGAAAATCGATAACCGGATTAAAGTGCCAGCAAAGAAAGACCAAGTGAGAAAAAAATAAGAAAAAATAAATTTCACATTTTGTACTGGAAAACAAAAATCAGATAGACTCCTCTAACCTGTAGGGTTCACTCCCGCATTGCAGTGTGTAAGGGCAGAGCAGGAGACTCACTACGCATTTGGAAAAGGGTGGAAGATTTCTGTATGGTTTTAAAAGAGGGTTTTTTTCAATCAGAGAAGGCTGAGATTCCAAGCAGTACCTGGCATATTTGAAAAGGAGGGATACTTTGCTGTACAGCTGGGGTCATTTGAAAAATGAATCCATCAAATCACTAGTCTCCAGGGTGAAAAGGGGAGCACTGGAAAGACAGTTTAAAAATATATACTGAGCAATCTCAAGTTGTCAGTGCCTGCAAGAGAAATGGTAGGTCAATTAAGTGCAATGGGTCCATTCAATGAAGAAAATGAATCATGGATTTCCTATGCAGAGTATTTTCAGTACATTGTACAAGTGAATAAAATTGTAGATGAGATGCTCGTACCAACTTTTCTCCATACAATAGGAAGTAAAACCTTCAATTTGCTCTGAGGCTTGCTTCATTTAACAAAGCCAGGAGCCAAAACTTACAATGACTTGACAAAGATACTTGAAGAGCATTACTCTCCAAAATCACTGATCATCATGGAATGGTTCAGGTTCCACCAAAGGAATCAAGTGGAAGGTGAAAACATTTCTTAGTTTGTGGCAACCTTAAAAAGGCTGGCACAACATTGAGAGTTTGGTGGGTCATTAGATGATACACTTCGAGATCATCTAGTTTGTGGTCTCCAAAATGAGGCTATCCAAAGGAGATTGCTTACTTAATATGCATTGACTTTAAAGACAGCACCGATGGAATTGGCTGCTAAAGAGGCTCCATAATTTGGTGTAGGAGTAAAGATCCACAAGTTGGGGACTGCCCATAAGAAGTCAAAACAGCAACAAGCATATCATGGATGTGCCAAGATGGGCCATTCAGTGAGTGAATGCTGGAGCAAGGATAGTCAATGCAAGAATTGTGACAAAATGGGTGACATTGCAAAACTTGTTGGGCCAAACCAGCTTTTCCCCTGAGAAGAATATTCAGAAGAATTTGGGTACCTTCAAGATAAAGAACAAATTGCATTCTACAAAAAAGAATATAAAACATTGAAGAAAAGAATTATGACTGTGAAGAGGAGAATGTCCAGAAATATGATGAAGAGCTCCAACTGAAGTCTTATCCATACAGGGTGAATCACACACATTCTGGGTGATTTCAAAGTTACGTGGGCAACTTATTGGGATGGAGGTTGATACTGCTGTTGTTGTATCTTTGATTCTTGAGACTACATACCAACAAAATCTGAAGCATCTTTTTCTAAAATCAGCTGATGTGATTTTTAAGAACATACACGGAAGATATTGTGCCTTTAAAAGGTGACATTATGTTCAACATAGAATTGGTGAACAAACAGGAGAGTTACTTCTCCACATAGTAATTTTCCAGTTCTATTTCGGACATCATGGTTGGAGAAGATAAAGCTTAACAGGAGTGCTGTGAAGAGGTCAATATTAAAACAGACCTACCACACCTTCTGGATAATTACAAGAGTGCATTTGAAGAGACACTTGGCTCAATGAAGGGAGTTCAAGTGAAACTCAAGATAAAGCCTAACAGTCAACCAAAAAGTCTCAAAGCAAGAGCAGTGCCATCTGCAATTCATTTCAAAGTCAAAAAAGAATTAGTATGACTTGTTAACATTGGTGCTTTAGAGCGGTTACAATGAGTGACTGGGCTACCCCCATCATACCTGTCATAAAACCAGATCATTCCATTCATGTTTGCGTTGATTTTAAAACAACAATAAATGCACTGTTGTGTGTTGATCAATATCCACTTCCTTCAATTGAAGATTTGTTTGTTAGGTTATCAGATGGGCAGAAATTCAGCAAAATTGATCTTTCACCAGCATATTTACAGGTGAATGTAACTGCTCCACATCATTACTCATAAAGGTCTTTTTCATTATAAAAGATTGCCTTTGGATAATATCCACAATAATTCTATTCCAAAGATCAGTGGATCAGATTTTAAGTGGTCTCTCTGGTGTATAATGTTACCCGGATGATATTCTAATTACGGAGTCCAGTGAACAAGCGCACGTGAATAATTTAGAAGCAACATTGGAACATCTTCAAGCACATGGTCTGTGTATCAAGAAAGAAAAGTGTGACTTTTTCCTAACGTCAGTCCAGTAGTTGGTTCATGTTATTAATAGTAGTGGCCTACATAAAGCACCTAAAAGATAGAAGCTATTTTAGAAACACCACGACCGACGAATGTGACACAACTGAGGTCCTTTCTAACCCCACATATTTGCCCTATTAATCCCATTGACACGAGGGTCAATTGAGCATTGCCAATCAACCTAACCCGCACATCTTTGGACTGTGGGAGGAAACCCATGCAGACATGGGGAGAATGTGCAAACTCCAGACAGTGACCTGAGGCCCCAGAATTGAACCTGGGTCCCTGGCGCTGTGAGGCATCAATGCTAACCACTATTCCACCATGTCATCCCTTTGGGAGTGGGCTAAAATGCCATAGGAAAGATTACAAGTAGATTTAGAGTCCGATTAAGGGTTACATGTTCTTTGACATAATTGATGCACAAGTGGCCAGAAGTTGTTATCCTGAGATTTCCTACATCCGAAAAAACCATTAAAAAGCATAACATAGAAACATAGAAAACTACAGCACAAAACAGGCCTTTCGGCCCCACAAGTTGTGCTGAACACATCCCTACCTTTTAGGCCTACCTATAACCCTTCATCCTATTAAGTCCCATGTACTCATCCAGGAGTCTCTTAAAAGACCCTATTTAGTTTGCCTCCACCACCACTGACGGCAGCCGATTCCATTCGCCCACCACCCTCTGTGTGAAAAACTTCCCCCTAACATTTCCCCTGTACCTACCCCCCAGCACCTTAAACCTGTGTCCTCTCGTAGCAGCCATTTCCACCCTGGGAAAAAGCCTCTGAGAGTCTACCCGATCTATGCCTCTCAACATCTTATATACCTCTATTAGGTCTCCTCTCATTCTACGTCTCTCCAAGGAGAAAAGACTGAGCTCCCTCAGCCTATCCTCATAAGGCATGCCACTCAATCCAGCCAACATCCTTGTAAATCTCCTCTGCACCCTTTCAATCTTTTCCACATCCTTCCTGTAATGAGGCGACCAGAACTGAGCACAGTACTCCAAGTGGGGTCTGACGAGGGTCTTATATAGCTGCATCATTATCCCCGGACTCCTAAACTCAATCCCTCGATTGATAAAGGCCAGCACACCATACACCTTCTTAACCACCTCCTCCACCTGCGGGGCCGATTTTATACTCCTATGGACCCAGACCCCAAGGTCCTTCTGATCCTCTACCGTACTAAGAGTCTTTCCCTTTATATTGTACTCCTTCATCCCATTTGACCTGCCAAAATGGACCACTACGCAGTTATCTGGGTTGAAGTCCATCTGCCACTTCTCTGCCCAGTCTTGCATCCTATCTATGTCTCTCTGTAACTTCTGACATCCCTCCAGACTATCCACAACCCCACCAACCTTCGTGTCGTCGGCAAACTTACCAACCCATCCCTCCACTTCCTCATCCAGGTCATTTATGAAAATGACAAACAGCAAGGGTCCCAGAACAGATCCCTGGGGCACACCACTGGTGACCAACCTCCATTTAGAAAAAGACCCATCTATACCCACTCTCTGCCTCCTTTGGGCAAGCCAGTTCTGGACCCACAGGGCAGCAGCCCCTTGGATTCCATGCCCTCTCACTTTTTTGAGAAGCCTTGCATGGGGGACCTTATAACAAAACCTTTCCAAGATTTGGTAAACCAGAACAAACTATTCACAGTAATACTTCAGTTTTCTTCACTAGAGTTTGAGGATTATCTCAAAATAAATGATATCAGCATACAAAATCCACACCTTATCATCCATCAACCAATGAATTAGCTGAAAGATTTGTACAATCCTTGAAGCATTCTTTTTGAAGCTTCAAGAGAGCAAGGTTCATTATCACATTGTGTGAGTAGCTCTTTGTCATCTTATAGAAACACTATTTATGCGACTAACCAAAGTTCACCTATACTACGCTGAAAGTGAAAGTTCAGAACTACGTTTGATTCATCATCACATCCAGAAACTTCAGAGGTGGTAGAAAATCACCAACAATCTCAAGTTGCTAGACATGATGTGAGGGAAAAACAATGCTCATTTCAACCAAGAGACTGAGTGTTCGCACGTAATTATGCCACAAATGAGAAATGGGCACCAGCCATAATTTTAGCAAAAACAGGTCCAATTTCTTACATGGTTCAAACTGAACATGAAATAGTTTGGTGATGACATGCTGCACAATTGTCACCTCAAAATGATTTCTCAGAATCATCTAAAAAAGTACCAGCTTATTTAGTCCCTGGTGTTGTGAAAACTACTACAAAAGTATGAACTGTATCTGAGTTATCTGATAATTGTGTATTTGCTACTTACCAGATCAGAATGATGCAGAATTAGTTACAAGAGAAGTGTCTACTGCAGTTCCAAACCATACTTCAAGGGTCAAGGCAGCTGAATTCCAAAACAATATATACAATCAAAGAGGAATCGGTGTCCGTTGAATTGACTTTCTTATTGACTGTATACAATAATTAATAATGCCTAGTACCGTGTCTAGAGTATTATTGATCTTATGCATAACCTTGTAGTAATGTGTCATGACCACAGAAGTAAACTGTTATATATTTAAGTAGTTGCATGACTGCTTTAAGAGCTGGTCACATGATTTGATAATGACGTCATTGGGGTGTTTCACAGGCTCATGTTTAGTTTGAGTTCTACTCTGTATCTGTGTTAAATCTGTTGTTGCTTTTTTGAAACTACATTTGCTACCACTTCTTTTTCTTTTCATTTTAAAACCCACAACCCCTAACATAGGTAAGACATTACAATTGCCTGGCACTTGTGAGGCATGAATGTCACCTGCCACTTATCAGCTCATGCCTGGATGTTGTCTAGTTCTTGTTGCATGCAGGCATACACAGCTTCAAAGTTTGAGGAGTAATATGATTTCCTGAATTTGAGGAAATGTTGAGTTGGCAACATTTTTGGTACTTGTATCGTGTCACCTTTAACAGCCACTGGCTAAATGCATTGGCATGCTGCAGGAGGTAACCAGTTGCCAGAATTTGTGCATTCTCTCTTTAATGTTTCAGCCAATATCTTCCTCACTTGCTTCCAGGATCAATCACATATTTGATAGCAACAATTGTTATCCACCTCCTTTCAGTCTACACTTGGTATTACTCTTCACTCAAGGATGTCCCTGCACTATTAAAGAAGTATCCTTCTCTGTATAGTAAATCTTCCAAAGTTGCATTCTGAAATTGTGTTTGACTATCTTGTGGTCTTGCTGCAGTTGTGTGGTGGACCTCAGTTGTGCCTTTGTCCTATATGGACCACCGTTGTGTGTGTTTGTCATACCTGGACACATCCCCTTCCAGTTTGGTTCCTCCCCTCAGCACCTAGTATAAAGGTGGCTGTCTCCTCCCCCTTGTTCAGTCCAGGTCGGTTAATTGTTGGGATCTGCTCCTGATTCTGTTGTGAATAAAAGCCTACACTTATATTGGCATATCGGTAGTCTTTCGCCTTATTGATAGCGCATCAAGTTGTTTCTCCCATTCAGTAGCAGACAACTTTTAAATGTAACCAGCAGCACATAAGATGTCAGATAAATTGCCCCATGATCCCACTTTGCTTCCTAACCATGGTGTGTATTTGCAGTCAGAACTTGGTGAAGTATTGTACGTGAGCTGGTCAGCTATTAAAGCACCAAGTCAGCTTAAAGTCCTGCAATTACTTGCAGAATACAGAAACCAGCATTTCCGCTACCATGGTGCCAGGACTGCATTATCAGCCCCTTTCACTCAAGCGCACTTCCTGAAACAATAAGATCCAGACCAAATTTCCGATTACAAAGATGCAGGACGTTCTTTGCATACTCATGAATACTGCTTGTTTTTTATTCACAAACATTTGAATACATATCAGAACAACATCACGAAAATCCATTTTACATGCCACTCTGTTAAGAAGAACAAGAATAACACCTGTCAGAACATGAAGTCGTCTTTTCAATCCAAGTATTGTACAGAGAACAGAGACATTTGTTTCCTTTGTTCATTTCTGAGAGACCATTTGACCACACAGTCAAATTGTGTGTTGCACAGCACTCAGCAAGCGTCAGCGAGTAAGATGACTGAAAAGGAGAGAATGACAGGTACAGTCCCCTCAGTTACAGCTACAGTTAAACCATTAATCCATCTCTTTCCCTCAAAGTAAAATCCAGATGGATAAATCTTATTATGAAGAACAAATGTTTCACAACGATCTTGTAGATTACAGTCCATAGAATTTTTTTCCCCATGGAATTCCATAGAAACTGATGCTTCCAATCTATTTATAGTGGTCACCATGGAGGATCATTTTGATTTATTTTGCTTGACGCACAATAGGAACAAGGTCAAACACAACATTCTCACTCCTACATCAACACACAGGAGCTGAGATTTCAGCTAATTTTAATGAAAAAGTGAAGATGGGCAAGCAATGGTAGAAGCCAGAGATACATCACCAATGGCCTATTTGACTGCCGTTCGGATAATTATTCCTTCAAAGTGAATATTTGGAAAAGTTAAAAACCAAAGCTCATGGAATCCCTATGGTGCATAAGGAGGCCGTTCGGCCCATCGAGCCTGCACTGACACCAATCCCTCCCAGGCCCTATCCCCGTAACCCCACATATTTGCCCTGCTCATCTCCCTGACACTGAGGGGCAATTTAGCACAGCCGATCAACCTAACCTGCACATCTTTGGACTGTGGGAGGAAACCGGAGCACCCATGGATCCTTGACTATTGAACCAAGAGTGCACAGGATTTGAAATGCTTGGCTGATAAGATTATATTCCACTGTTGTTGGTAAGATTGCCTTTATTAATTGCACACTGCACAAATGGATTATAGAATCCCTAGAGTGCAGAAGGAGGCAATTCGGCCCATCAAGTCTGCACCGACTGCAATCCCACCCAGGCCCTATTTCCATAACCCCACTTATTTGCCCTGCTAGTCCCCCTGACACTAAGGGGCAATTTAGCATGGCCAATTAACTTAACCATCTTTGGAGTGTGGGAAGAAACCGGAGCACCCAGGGGAAACCCACGGAGACACAAGGAAAATGTGCAAACTCTACACAGACAGTGACCCGAGGCCGGAATTGAACCCAAGTCTCTGGTACAGTGAGGCAGCAGTGATAACCACTGTACCACCATGCTGCCCTAAAGACTTGCAAGGTGGTAGCACATTTGTCTCTGGTGAGATGATTGTAGCTTCAAGTGAAGCTCGAAACACTTGAGCAAAAAATCCACCTGTCACTTCAGTTTAGACAATGCAGTATCAATAGAAGTGTCATCTTTTGGATAAGACATTAAATCAAGGCCCTGTTTATTTCTCAGATGGATGTAAAAGATCTCATGACACTATGGGCACAGAAAAGGTTTTCCCAGTGTGTTAACTAAATTGGGAGTGGGTGCAGAAGCACAGTGGTTATGTTACTGGATTAGTAACCCAAAAGCCTGGACTAATGATTCAGAGACATGAGTTAAAATCCCACCAGAGTAGCTTGGGGAATTTAAATTCGGTTAATTAAATACATTTACAATTAAAAAGCTGTCATCAGCACCAGTAACCAGAATGCCACCAATTGCTGTACAAGTCCAATTGTTTCACTAATATAGTTTAGGATACTTCTGCCCTGTAGAATGTGACTGACTTTTAACCTTTTAAAATTCATTTACAGGATGTAGGCATCGTTGGCTAGGCCAGCATTTATCTCCCATCCCTAATTCCCCTTGAGAAGGTGGTGGGGAGCTGCCTTCTTGAACCACTGAAATCCACGTAGTGTAGATACACCCACAGTGCTGTTATGGAGGGACTCCCAGGATTTTGACCCAGCGTCAGTGAAGGAATTGTGATATGTTTCCAAGTCAGGATGTTAAGTGACTTAGAGGGGAACTTCCAGGTGATTGTGTCCCCGTGTATCTGATTACCTTGTCCTTCTCAATGGTAGCGGTCATGGGTTTAGAAGATGCTGACTTAGGAGCCTTGATAAGTTCCTGCAGTGCATCTTGCACTATTTGTTGGTGGTGAAGGGAGTGAATGTTTGCAGAAAAGGTGCCAGTCAAGCAGGTTGCTTTGTCCTGGATAGTGTTGAGCTTCTTGAGTGCTGTTGGAGCTGCATTCATCCAGGCAAGTGAAGAGTCTTCCATCACACTCCTGATTTGTGCCTTGTAGATGGTGGACAAGCTGTGAGGAATCAGGAGGTGAATTACTCGCTGCAGGATTCCTAGCCTCTGGTCTGCACTTGTAGTCATAGCATTTATAGGGCAGGTTCAGATCAGTTTCTGGTCAATAGTAGCCCCCAGGATGTTGATAGTTGGGGATTCAGCAATGGTAATGCCATTGAATGTCAAGGGCCAATGTTCACATGTTGCTGCATTTGGACATGGACTGCTCTAATATCTGAGAAGTTGCAAATGATACTGTATATTGTGTAGTCATCAGCCGATATCCCCACATCTGACTTCTGATGGAAGGACGGTCATTGCTAAAGCAGCTGAAGATGGTTGGGCCTAGGATAATAGCCTGAGTAACTCTTGCATTGGTGTTCTGGAGCTGAGATGCTTGACCTACAACCATCATAACCATCTTTGTGCCAAGGATTACTCCAACCAGCGGAGGGTTTTCCCCTGATTCCCATTAACTCCAGTTTTGCTCTGGCTCCTTATATCACATTCAGTCAAATGCTACCTTAACTTTAAGGGCAGTCTCTCTCATCTCATCTCTGGAATTCAGCTCATGTGACCATGTTTAACCCGTACTGAGGTCAGCAGCTGAGTGACCCTGGCGAAACCAAAACTGAGCATCAGTGCGCTCTGCAATGGCTAACTGCTTTGAAATAGCTTAGCAAACCACTCTCCTGCATTAAGCCACTATGCAAATGTATAGTAAGAATAAGACTAGATGGACATTATGGGGGCAGCACAGTGGTTAGCACTGATGCCTCACAGCACCAGGGACCCGAATTTGATTCCAACCTTGGCTGACTGTCTGTGGAGTTTGTACATTTGACGCGTATGTGTGTGGGTTTCCTCCAGGTGCTCTGGTTTCCTCCCAAAGTCCGAAAGATGTGCAGTTTAGATGGATTGGCCATGATCAATGCATGGTGTTATGCAGATAGGGTGGGGGATTGGACCTTGGTAGGGTGCTCTTTTAGAGAGTTGGTGTAGACTCAATGGGCCAAATGGCTTCTTCTGCACTGAGGGATTCAATGATTCAATGATTATTGACTCCCCACTGTCTTTCCAGCATCTACAAGGCAGTGTATGATGGAATACATTACACTTTCCTGGAAGAATCTTGCTCCAATAACACTTTAGCAGTCTGGTACCATCCAGGTCAAAACAGCCATCTTGATTGGAACCCATTCAACACCTCCACCAGCGGAACACCAGTTTCACTCTAAAACAGACTCCATCCTGACTAGGAAGTATATTGCTGTTCCCTCATCTTCACTTAGTCCTAGAACTCTGTATCTAATAGCACTTCATCACACACACATGCACAGCGCTGTTCAAGGATGTGACACACCAGCAACTTCTCAACAGCAGTTAGGAATGGGTAATAAATATTTGCTTTGCCAGTGATGTGCATATCTTATGAACAAATAAGAAAATATTGATCCCTCAATCAACAGCACCAGAATAATCAGATGATATGATCATTATCACATTGCTATTTTTGGTATTTTGTGCGTGGAAATTTTCTCCCATGATTCCTATACAGTCACAACAGTTCAAGGGCATCCTAAGATCATGAAAGGTGCTATAAAATGTGTTCTTTCTTGTTGTTGATGGAAAACACATGTACTGCTCCACAGTTCAGCAGCCCAATTACAAAATGAACGTTTCACTCATCACGCTTTGCACTATAAAGAATGCATTCGTAAGAAATGCTCCGATTGTGTCTGCGCCCAATTGAACTGAAGTGTGAATTGCTCTGTCGTGTGCTTAGTGACAAATGGTGATACAACCAACCATCTCTCCATGCTTCACACATCAGATGTGGCAGTGTGCCACATTCTACAATATGACCCCTTGCCACTCAGCGACAGGAGGTCTCATCGCACAATCCAGTCAGCAGTCAGTATGAATGAGGAATGCTCCCATGCAATACACACTATTTCCCACCATGAAATAAACAATGTAATTTTCATAATCCTGGCAGTTTCAATTTTAATGCGAAATATCATACCTTGTGAACATGCTTGTTAACTTTTTTTAAGTCTTTGTATCATTTTTATAAATATCTTTTACAGCTACCATCTTCCATCTGTCTTGTATTGCCATTATATATTATATTTGTGCCTCAGATCATGTAGCTTATTCCTTGCTTTCTTGCATGTCCTTCTAGCTGAGGACATGACCTGAATGATTGTTACACAACCTCACAATTACCTCATTCTCTTCATATTTAAGAGTTGTCTTCCCTTATGTAAATGATCTGATAGAATCCCTACAGTGCAGAAAGAGGCCATCCGGCCATTGAGTCTGCACCGACCTTCCAAAAGAGCATCTTACCCAGGCCCTCCCCTCTACCCTGTCCCCATAACCCATGCATTTCCAAAGCTAATGCATCTAACCTACATATCTTGTGACACTAAGGGACAATTTAGCATAACCAATCAACCTAACCCGGGCGCACATCTTTGGAGTGTGGGAGGAATCCAGAGCACCCTGAGGAGAACACACTGGGTGAACATGCTATCTCCACACAGACAGTCACCCAAGGCTGGAATTGAACCCCAGTCGCTGGCACTGTGAGGCAATAGTACTAATCACTGTGCCACCGTGCCACCCATGGATCCCTGGACTAATGAACCAAGAGTGCACAAGGATTTGAAATGCTTGGCTGGTAAGATTATATTCCACTGTTGTTGGTAAGATTGCCTTTATTAATTGCACACTGTACAAATGGATTATAGAATCCCTACAATGCAGAACAAAGAACAAAGATCAATACAGCACAGGAACAGGCCCTTCGGCCCTCCAAGCCCGTGCCGCTCCCTGGTCCAAACTAGACCATTCTTTTGTATCCCTCCATTCCCACTCCGTTCATATGGCTGTCTAGATAAGTCTTAAACGTTCCCAGTGTGTCCGCCTCCACCACCTTGCCTGGCAGCGCATTCCAGGCCCCCACCACCCTCTGTGTAAAATATGTCCTTCTGATATCTGTGTTAAACCTCCCCCCCTTCACCTTGAACCTATGACCCCTCGTGAACGTCACCACTGACCTGGGGAAAAGCTTCCCACCGTTCACCCTATCTATGCCTTTCATAATTTTATACACCTCTATTAAGTCTCCCCTCATCCTCTGTCTTTCCAGGGAGAACAACCCCAGTTTACCCAATCTCTCCTCATAACTAAGCCCCTCCATACCAGGCAACATTCTGGTAAACCTCCTCTGTACTCTCTCCAAAGCCTCCACGTCCTTCTGGTAGTGTGGCGAAGAAGAAGGCCATTCGGCCCATCCAGTCTGCACCGACCACAATCCCACCCAGGCCCTATCCCCTTAACCCCACATATTTACCCTACTAATCCTCCTGACACTAAGGGGCTACTTACCATGGCCAATCAATCTAACCTGCACATCTTTGGATTGTGGGAGGAAACCAAAGCATCCAGAGGAAACCCACACAGACACGGAGAGAACATGCAAACAGAGAGTCACCTGAGGCCGGAATTGAACCCGGGACCCTGGCGCTGTGAGGCAGCAGTGCTAACCACTGTGCCACCGTGCCGCCCGGATTAGCAAACTTTGAGATTTGTATCCATTACTGTTCCACTCTTTGCTTGTAAGCTATTGAAGTATCATTATTGCAGGTGATTCACTGTTACATTTTGGGGTTTTGATAATTTCATAACGAGTATTTGGGAATGAATAATGTTCAAGTATTACATTTTTAAAAGAAGGTGATTTGCAGCCATTTATTAAAAAAAACTGAAATGGAGGAGATTTTGTTGTGATAATAAATCGATAATCTTATTGTTGTCCATGATCATTAAGCAATTTGTCACCTTATCTCAGACATCTTAACAAAACAGGCACACCTTTTATGGAGGAGATTTATCAAGGTGAGCTTGGGATGAAATATCTGCTAAGAAGATATTCACCTGTGAGGAAGTAATGCGACAACAAGTACAGCAGCTATAAAAAGAACAGGGGGAACAATTTTTTGGGGAAGGTGTGATTAAGTGAAGGAAGTAAATTTACTTCAGTTTGTACTCTGTAACTCATTTGCCTCCCTTAACGTAGCATCATAATTTACATCTGGTCTCATTACACTCGAGTGTTTCTCAGTCCACACGTGTGAAGATGAAATCAAAAGAGTGCACATGAGGATACGCATGAAGGACGTATTTGCTCAGAACTTGTGCTAGTAGCAACAGTGGAAATATTAGCATTCGCTATCATTTCCCCTCACACCGTGGCCCTTGTCAAAACCAGCAGCAACTGCTGGAGTCCGCACAGCACAAAGTTGCTGTCAGTGATTCTATGCTTTTCCATTAGGTTGCACTGTTGTTGTCACCACAGACATTGAACTGGGGAGTTAAGTACAATTAATTTCACAGTAAAAACACTTTAAAAAAAACTCACAGCCTATTCAATGAGGTGTTACTGAGTTTATTATGAAGCATTAAGTCCTTAGTGACTTCTGAATGCCTCCAACACTGCAAAACTAATTTTATATTATAGAGTTTCATATGTCTCCCCTATGTTGAAAAATACACTTTAAAAACTGTTTGTTAATGATATTTCAGCTGTGACTTTAGTTCCAGGTGTATGCCCCAAACTTTATTTCACACTTGACAAATAGTATTAAGAATACAATGATTATTAGTGCTTTTAGCTTCCTGGTTTGCTGTCACCGAGAATACATCATTATGACTGACTGTTTACCCAGCCTTGTGTCATCCCTGTTGCTGGCTGCCTGAAGGTCCCCTTTACTTGGTTTCCAATTCAGATTAACATTGGAAAGATGAAATCCATGCCACAGGGATCATTAGATCTTTGTGACCTCTTCAAGCTCAACGACAAGCTGTCTCGCATGATCGCTGACTGCAAAATCTGGGATAATACCAAGTTTAGGTCACTGTGAAGGCTGAGCGGGGGCTGGGGAGGGGGTTGGAAGGATCATACTATTTTATAATCTGATAATAAGCCAGCACAGGCACAAACCTAAATATAAGTGGTGGGATTCTCCCAAAATATTCTCTGTGTCAATTTTGTGTAAAAACTGGAGTAAATCATGCTGGTTTTTTCAGTGGGATTTTCAAAATGAATCTCCCACACTCTGCACTGCAGACTGCACTACCGTAAATCTCATTAAAAAGCTTTGGGCGGGACCTATTCCCATTCGAGAGGCCAGCAACAGAGCGCTGAACAGGCTACTGCGCATGTACTGATGTGTTACAGCCAAAATCGGCACATATGCAGTAGTTCCGCACTGACGGCCTTCTGATTGCTAGCCAGCACAGCAACCGCCCCATCAATGCCCCACATCCCCTTTACCCCTGACCTCCTGGGGGCCTCAATGGCCCCCCTTCACTCTAGCGGGGTCAGGCTGCCAGCTCCCCGCTAGTAGGGAGCTATTGTAAACCCTGCTGGAGCAAAACACTCCTGGTGGGGGGAGAGGCTAGCGGGAGACTTCAGTCCTGGTCCCGCTAATCTTATGCTGATGATGATTGACATCATTTATACAACTCCACGCTGATTTCTGGCACACAGTTGACCGCGCCAGATATCCGGCGGCCAGAGACGTAGGGAGGCCATGGCGCCCAGCGGAAAACCCACTACACAGTGCAGCAGGCTGGGAGAATCGCCCCCAAGATGTTTCAAGTGTCAGAAGTGGGTCCTTGCATCTAATAAATCTCCATTTCAAGAAAACACATTTTGAAAAGTTTCAAAAATGTCCTTTCCTTTTCATTAAAAATAACAATTGATATTTCTCTCTAATATGAATGTGTGCACAATGAATGCAACTTGTGACTGATGGATACCCGGAAGTGGAGGAGTGAGGGAGTTAGGTGAGGAGTGGATGGAAGTGATGCTTTGCTTTTGTTAACTTCTTCACCAATGGGTATTGCATCTTAGTCTATTATGTGGAAAGAAGCTTGCCATTTGGTGAGTATATGTTAACTGTTAAGGTCTATTCTATTCCTTGTGGTAATATATAATGAAAGAAAATAAATAAGTGAATAAAATAATTATGTATTTAACTAAGATGCATTAAAGATGGAAGGACAGGTGATGTGTCATGGTTCCAGCATGTGGTAGCACCTGAGTGCCCCCAATGTGATCCAGGGCAAACATATCTATGGTAAGTGTTTGCAGCTTGATGAGCTTTGGCTCAGAATCACTGAGCTGAAGATTGAACTGCAAATACTACGACACGTCAGGGAGGTGGAAAGTTAACTGGATGTTTTGTACCAGGAGATGGTCAGATCCCTTCGGATAGGGTCATTTGGTCAGTGGTTGGAACCAGGAAATTGTGACCGCAAGTGTAGCATGTAAGGGGACATAGAGGCAGGAGCTTCATCCTTCGTAATTGTCCAACGGACCTGATGTTCTCTCAGCTTGTTTGGATGAGGGTGGGGACTGCGAAATGGATGAGCTGATTGATCATTGTGTCGTGGTACAGGAAGCCATTCAAGTCAGGGAGCAAAAAGGAATGTAATGGTAGTGGGCACAGTCTAGTGAGGGGAATTGGCACTGTTCTCTGAAGCAAAGAGCAAGTGTCCAAAATGTTATGTTGCCTGCCCAGTGCCAGCGGGATACCTGTTCAGGGCTGGAGAGCATCATGGCAAGGGAGTGGAAGGATCCAGTCATCCTGTGACATGTAGGTGCCAGTGACATAGGTAGGGTAAGGAAAGAGGTTCTGTAAAATTATTTATGAAGAGATAGGCACCAAATGAAGACACCCTATTTCAAAAGTCCACATACAGATTGGCAAAGGGAAAATTCGATTAGAGAAATAAATCTTTGGCTCTAATAGTGGTGTGGTAAAAGTGGGTTCCAGTTCATGGGATACTGGGGAAAGTGGATTTATACCACTGGGATGGTCTACCATTTTGAGGCCAATATTCCAGCAAACTGCATAATTAAGTCAACAGAGAGGGTTTTAAACTAAATAGTGGGGACAAGGCATCAAGTATTTGAAGATGTGATAAAAGTAGAGACAAGGTAAGAGTGAAAGGTATTAATAAGGGAAATAATAAACAGACTGAAAGAGTACAATTTTAAGAGTAAATTAACAGATAAGGCTCAAAGTTGCAAGGATAATAAAAGGACAAAACTAAAGGTGCTGTTTCTGAATGCATGTAGCATTTTTTAAAAAACAGGCGAACTGATGGTGCAGATAGAAATAGATATGATCTGATAGCCATTACAGAGACCTGAATGTTGAAGGGTACTTGACATTTAGGAAGGACAGGAAGCTAAGAAAAGGTGGAGGAGTTGTTCTCGTAATTAATGATGGCATTAGCACACTAGAGAGGGATGACCTAGATGAGAAATGATAAAAGCGAGAAGTAACTTGCCCCCTAAGAGTAGCCACACGGTAGGATGGTATATAAAGGAAGAAATAATGGGAGATTTTCTGAATGGTATTGGGTAATCATAGGGAATTTTAATCTACATATATTCTGGAATAATCAGATGGGCAAAGATAGCCTAGATGAGACATTCATAGAGTGTTTTGGGATAGTTTCTTAGAACAGCATGTTCTGGAGCCAACAAGAAAGCACTTTACATGAGACTTGGTATGGTGCAATGCTATAGCATTAAATTAATGATCTCATAGTGAAGGTGCCCCTGGGTAATAGCGGGGGGTGATGGTGCAGTAGTGTTGTTGTTGGAGCAGCAATCCAGAGACCCACAGTAATTCTCTGGGGACCTGGGTTCGAATCCCACCATGTTCATATCCCACCATGGCAGATGGCGAAATTTAAAACTCAATAAAATATCTGGATGTTAAAAGCCTAATGATGATCATGAAACCATTGTCGATTGTTGTAAAAGCTGAACTGGTTCACTAATGTCCTTTAGGGAAGGAAGCCTGCCTACATGTGACTCCAGACCCACAGCCATGTTGTTGACACTTAAATACTCCTCTGAAATTATATTAATTGATAATCATGTTCACAGAATCATATCTTACAGATAATGTCCCAGGCACCCCTATCACTATTCCTGGGTTTGTCCTGTCTTACCGGCAGGACAGAGCCAGCCGAGGTGGCGGTGGCACAGTGGTATACAGGGAGTCCTCAATATCAATCCTCAATATTGAGACTATTAAGTCTCATGGCACCAGGTCAAACATTGGCAAGGAAATCTACTGACTGCCACATACAGTCCTCTCTCAGCTGATGAATCAGTACTTCTCCATTTTAAGCAACACATGGAGGAAGCACTAAGAATGGCAAGTGTGCAGAATATACTCTGAGTGGGGGACTTCAATGTCCATCAATACTGGCTCGGGGTACCACCACAGACCTAGCTGGCCAGGTCCTAAAGGACATAACTGCTAGTCGGGACTGCGGCAGGTGGTGAGGGAACCAATAAGAGATAAAAACACATTTGACCTCACCCTCACCAATCTGCCTGCTGCAGGTGCATCTGTCCATGACAGTATTGGTAGGAGTGCCCACCGCACAGTCCTTGTGGAGACAAAGTCCCATCTTCACATTGAGGATACCCTCCATCATGTTGTGTGGCACTACCACCATGATAAATAGAGATAAATTTCAGAGGTGAGATGAGAGTGACTGCCCTTGACATTAAGGCAGCATTTGCCACCTGTCAGCGCAAGCCTGGATATTGTTTAGGTCTTGCTGCATTTGGACATGAACTGCTTCAGACTCTGAGGTGTCAAGAATGCTGCTGAATATTGTGTAATCATCAGCCAACATCCAAACCCTCTGGCTTTATGATGAAAGGAAGATCATTTATGAAGCAGCTGAAGATGGTTGACCTAGGACACTACCCTGAGGAACTCCTGCAGTGATGTCCTGGAACTGAAACATTGGCTTTGGACCACCATCACCAGCTTCCTTTATGCTGGCTATGAGTCCAACCAGCAGAGAGTTTTCCCCCTGACTCTCATTGACTCTATTTTTACCAGAGCTTCTTGATGTCATACTCGGTCAAATGCTGCCTTAATGTCAAGGGCAGTCACTCTCACCTCACCTCTGAAATTTAGCTCTTTTGTCCATATTTGAGCCAAGGCCGTAGTGAGGTCATAAGGAGGCTACAAATGGATATAGTAGGTTAAATGAGTGGGCAAAGATCTGGCAAATGGAACATAATGTGGGGAAAATGCAAAATTGTCCATGTTGGCAGGAGGAATAAAAAGAAGCATATTATCTAAATTGTGCGAGATTGCAGAGCTCTCAGATACCGAGGGATCTGAGTGTCCTTGTGCATAAATCACAAAAACCTAATATGCTGGTACAGCAAGTAATTAGGAAAGCTAATAGAATGGGATGGTTTATTGTGAGGGGAATTGAATACACAGATAGGGAAGTTATGCTTCAGTTATGCAAGGCATTGGTGAGACCACATCTGGAGAACAGAGTATTGGTCTCCTTATTTAAGGAAAGATGTGAATGATGGAAGCAGTTTAGAGGAGATTTACTCGACTAATACTTGGAATGGAAGGGTTGTCTTGTGAAAAAAGATTGTATCCGCTGGAGTTTAGAAAAGTAAAAGGCAACTCAATTGAAACATTTGAGATCCTGAGAGGTTTTGACAGGATGGATGTGGGAGAATCTAGTACTAGGGAGTCACTGATAAAAATAAGGGGTGCCCCAATTAAGACAGAGGTAAGGAGAAAGTGTTTCTCTCAAAGGGTCATGAGTATTTAGAACTTGCTTCCTCAAAAGATGGTAGAAGCAGAATCTTTGAATGATTTTAAGACAGCAGTAGATAGATTATTGATAAGGATGGGAGTGAAAGGTTATCGGGGAGAGGCGGGAATGTGGAATTGAGGGTACAATCGGATCAGCCATGATCTTACTGAATGGCGGAGCAGGCTTAAGGAGCTGAGTGGCCTACTCCTGCTCCTAATTTTGTATGTTTATATGAAATTGCTGTGCATTATTTTCACTTATCATAGAATCACTACAGTGCAGAAGTAGGCCATTTGGCCCATCAAGCCTGCACTGACTCTCTGACAACAATCCTATCCAGGCTGTATCCCTGTGACCCCATGTATTTACCCTGCTAACCCCTCTGACACTAAGGGGCAATTTAACATGGCCAGTCAACCTAACCTGCACGTCTTTGGCGTGTTGGCGGAAACTGGAGCACCTGGAGGAAACCCATGCAGAACTTCATTCATGGGTGTTTGGGATATGCAAGAATATCCTTTATTACAGTATACTGGAGGACAGGTTTTGAAGCAGAATGATATAACGCTTGGGTAAGTATGCAACACACAATATAAAATGTATGAAAAATAAAATTAATTTTCTTGCTGAAATTGAAGATGTGTGTGGCCCTTGACAAGATTCCATCAACTAATATTAGGTAAAGTGTGATGACTTTTCATTTCAGGAAGGGAATGCCAACCTAGATTAAACGGCCGGGTAGGAATTCTGCACTTTTTACACATGCAGTGAGTACAGTGGTATGAAAAAATCAACTGCACCCAATGAACAATGTGAACTTACAACATATATTTATCACCCAAAAAGCAGCACTGAGGATAAGGAATTTGCACTGTTCCAAGAAGCAAGTGTTTATTATATCCTTTGATGCAGGGCAAGGTGGTCGAAACGAACAATATTAACTTAGTTCAAAAATCAAATAGAAACTTAACAATATAGCGTTGTGTAATGTTCCTTTGTGTAACGGCAAATGTTTCACTTTTCTCTTCTGAGCACTTCTACAGGTTACAACCCCTACCGCTTCAGCAAAGCTAGAGGCAGGCTGTTCAGATGCCTGCACTAATTGCTAAAAATACTTTCGGCCAACGCCCTGTGGGTTTTCGAGCCTGTGAAAGCCATGCCAAAGACTGCTCCATCTGTATCGATTCAGGCATAGACTTAGGCATTGGGACACAAGGTAGCATGGTTTGTACTGATTGAAAGGAGGGACAGCTTGTGAGAAGTGAAAGCACTTGGTGCCAAGTTCCCAATTCCATATCCCCTCCCACCATTATCTCTCCTACGATTCAGCTGCACTTCAATTCTACCTGTGAGCTGGAGAGTACTGTCAGTATGTCATGGGATGATGAACAGCCACGGTTAGGGTATCATGATTTCTATTTAAGATGGCGTCAATAGTGTGCAAGCCGTTGATAAAGGCCTGCCTCTGCTTGTGCAATTGTAATATTTGGTTCTTCTTGCAAAGGACCACTTTGTCAATTGATGAGGACGTCATCACAAAAGCCTGCAGCATCTTGCCACTCGCGCTTGAGGCAGACTCCCCCAATCTCGCTCTGCAATTATGGACAATGCAACTGGAAAGCCTGTTGGTACATTGGATATTCTCTGCTGTTAGATAAGAAGTATCCTGGTCAAAGAGAAAAAATAGCAATGAAAGCTCTGTTTGTATTGAAGCAAGTCCCACATACTGAGAAGGTACTTCTGACATCTGGACATTTTCTTCTTATTCATTCATGGAGTGTAGGTGTCGCTGGCTGAGCCAGCATTTATTGTTCATCCTGGCTTGCTTGGCTATTTCAGAGGGGAAAGGAGCTTGAACATTGCTATGGGTTTGGAGTCACGTGTAGGCCGGATGAGACAATGGTTTCAGAATCATCATTAGACTTTTATTTCCAGACTCATTTTTTACTGAATTCAAATTTCTCCATCTGCCATGGTGAGATTCGGACCCTGGTCTCCAGAGCATTACCTTGGATTACTAGCCCAGTGACAATTATACTGCATCATTGCCTCCCATCAGTACACACCAGCTAAGCTCTCCAGAATAGCTGTGGGGTGCTGCGCTCTGAACAACCTTGCACAGCAGTGAGGTTCAAACCTGCAGGAGGATCAAGGCTCTGAGGACAGTTGCACCTCAGACATTTCTGTGAAGGAAGAGGAGGCAATAACCAAGGCAGAAGCAGAGATGCAATTGGGGAGACAATGGCCTAATGGTATTATCGCTAAACTATCAATCCAGAAACTCAGCTAATGTTCTGGGACCCGGATTCGAATCCTGCCATGGTGCAACTTGAATTCAATAAAAAATATTTGGAATTAAGAATCTAATGATGACCATGAAAAACCATTGTCAATTATTGGAAAAGCCCACCTGGTTCACTAATGTCCTTCAGGTAAGGAAATCTGCCGTCCTTACCTGGTCTGACCTACATGTGACTCCAGAGCCACAGCAATGTGGCTGACTCTCAACTGCCCTCTGAAATGTCCAAGCAAGCCATTCAGTTGTATCAATTCAAGGGCACTAGGGATGGGCAATAAATGCTGGCCAGCCAGCGACGCCCATGTCCCACAAAGGACTGAAAAAAATATAGCTGCCTGGCCACCCTCATTATTGTGGAGTTTACTTAGGTTGCAACAATCCAACTATCTGACAATCACATGCGAAGATGACCTCTCAGCCCCGTCCCCTCTCCTTAGCTGTGTTGTAAACAAACAAATAAATCCAACACTGCTCAGTGTCAATGCTGCTTTCATTCATCACAAGTGAAATTGCCACTTGCTGGCTATGTCCATTCCTCCTGTTATGAAACATTGGCCTAAATGTTACTGGTCCCGGGAAGTGGGAATGGAGGCGAGCAGGAGATTTGGTTACATTGGGACAGTTCTCCAATGGGAAATTTTCCAGCAGAGGTGGGCAGCCCATTTGCATTGTCAAGGCCCAGATTACGGGCCATTGAATGAAGCCGCCAGCATTTTGCCAACAACAGGGTGGAACCTTGCCGCAGAGAGAGAGGTTGCCAGCTTCTTGGAGGTGGCCTCCCTGAGGCAGCTCGGAAATAATTAGAATGAAAGGCTCCCTTGGCCCACAGAGAGAGCTGCAGACAGGAAAGACAGCCAACCCACTCCACCGCTCACACAGATAAACTTCAGCTAATTGTTTGACTTGTATGGGTATATTCTTCAACTGCCTTGTCCCACGACAGGTTACAGTTAAATGTAGAAAACAGATTGTGGCCAACCTCCTACACAATTGTGATTTCCAAACCTTTAACCACTGCACCCAACAAACCCCCACAATCCACCTCTCTGACTTGCTCACAAGCCCATACACTACTGCAAGTTAAAACTCACACCATTCACTTTGTTTCCCTCTCCTCAGATTCTAGCTGAACTACTGCATATTTACAGGACCTTCTGTTTTTGTCCCGAGAATATAAACATGTTTCTGCAGAGACCCATGCAGGCTGATTTCTATCTCTGTCATGCTCCAGAAACAGACGTAGAGGGGTGCACTGGAGCAGAAAATAAGCAGAGATCAGTTTCTGCCAGATATCCACCTATTCTTTGTCAGACACACAGAGGAATCTACAGGGGCTTCATAATAATATAATGTATTGGAAGTGATGCAATTTAGTCCTAAATGCCGTTTTCCAGCCATTGTACTGGAAACACACATGGCCATAATTTTACCCGTACAAATTGGACTTCCAGAGCTGCGAGGCTGCACTTTGTTGGAAAAAGCAATTTAAAATGACAGCCGACAATTTGCAGGTGTAATATACTCGAGTGTTTTATCGACTTTTGTTGTTTTCTTTCCTCCACTGCTCTCTGGGTGCAGTGAGCTTTTGGGCTAATCATTCTGTCGAGCAAGATATACTTTGGAATAATCTGGAATTCCATCTTTTCTTGTGTCACTTGGATGAAGTGAGGGAGCATGAAGAACGCATGGATGCAAGTCAAACAATGGGACCGCACTTTCTCAGTCACATTTCTGTCCAGTGGCAAAGATACAGGGTCAGAGTTTGTGGGGACAGGGAGTTGATGGCAAACTGACAGTATCTGCCGTTGTTGCCCCTCTGAAACTTAAGAATTTAGAGTATGTGCAGGTAAGCATGGAAGCCCTGATGTTGTGGCTCTGCCATTAGCTGCTCTGCATCGACCCCTGGTCTCCTCCTCTTTCACCCCACCCCACCAACCTGCTCCATCGCTGCCCCCAGCTCCTGCCTGCTGAAAAGCAGCAATCACTGAAATCATTGAGAACTTTGACGTTCCCAGTTAGAAACCTGTTTAAAAAGTTACATCTTGCTCAATCAGGTGTAAGTGTGTTTTAATCAGATGAACAACAGAACTGGATCTGATAAAATATATTTCCAGCTGTTACATGGCTATTGATCAGATTGTTTTAAATCAATTCTTTAAAAGATTTTTTTGGAATATTTCAGCTTCTCCATCAGTTTATGTACTAAACTTTAATTTTCCCTCTGCAAAAATGTTAAAGGTGATTTTTTTTCTTTGCTAGTTGGGGAATCTGTGAAAATCCTTTGATGTGATTGATGTCTGGATAGTTTGATGATATTACGCCAGGCTCACGCTGTGAATGCTCAGTAAAGAACACCAGTTTAATTGCACAGGGAACGAGGTGAGGCTTTACCAGAGAGATTTATGGACCTCCCAGCAAAACACAATTCAAGGTCAGTGATGAGCAATGAGTAGCATAGACCTTCAGGTGCCAAACCTGCCAGGGTGGGTTTCATGGCAGGCAGGGAAGGACAATACACAGGAGCTGAAATCTCAATTTCCCAATGGCATGAAATGAGGGCAGGAACTTCCAGTCCTGACCACCATGGCGGGATAATGATGGGTCACCATTCACACCGGAGACCATCAGGAAGCTGCTTTTCATCTCATGGTAAGAAGTTTAACAACACCAGGTTAAAGTCCAACAGGTTTATTTGGTAGCAAATGCCACCAGCTTTCGGAGCGCTGCCCCTTCGTCAGGTGGAGTGGAGAAATGCTCACAAACAGGGCATACAGAGACACAAACTCAATTTACAGAATAATGATTGGAATAATTTCATCTCATGATCAGGATTCAAATGAACACCCAACTGGAAATCTCCCCAACTGTCCCCCCACCCCCCACCCCCCTCCCGCCCCCCAACATCCAATTAACTCATCCCACCAGTGGGATTTCATGGCGGTCCAGAACACATCTGAGTCAACATGGCATGCACAAGTTGGAATAGACACCTGGAACATGTCGGCTGAATATTATATTGGAATAAGGATAGTTAGGAAGGATTGGACAAGCACATCTCATCAATTTCCTAATGTGTAAGGAAGCCTTTGGTTTTCTATTGTTCAGCCCACAGTGTAGAGCTTCACTCTTTTAGCTCTCAGACTGCATCTAGAATGTTCCTTGCCACTAACATAGCCTGTTTAGCACCCCTTGAGGACTCTTTGTATCCACCTCATATCTCACAACAGAGCAACAGCAGCAGGAGATGTAATGGCTTAGCTGTGTACTCTGTGAAGACATCATCCTCAGAGCTCAGAACCTGGTGAGCTGCAAGCAGTAGATTACATGATGTGTGTCCAGCTGCACACACTCATGTGCTTAAGCATCCTCATGTCGGAATATTTAGCAATCACACTGTTAATAGTGAGAGAAAGGACTTTATGTGGAGACATTATCAGACTCTGATGGGGGAACCAGTTTAATGCCCTTAAATGCCCATGAGCATTGAAGCAACTAGCAGCAAGATGAGAATCCAGTCAACGTTCAAACAGTGCAATTGAAAATATATTTACAAGTGCCAAAACTATATACAATGGTTGCACACCTGTGCCACTATGTGCCTTCAAAACTTATTTATCTTTCTTTTTCTATCTCTATCTCCAAGTACAGCCCCTATATCTGTAGCTGAGGAAGAGGCAGTTTCTGACTGCTACCCCCTGTTCACTGTGATGACTTTGGCAGGCATTCTCTGGTGCCCGAGACCTGGTCTGCTTAGGGTCTCCTGCTCAGGTGCAGGTGCGCCCTCTTCAGCCTGACCTGAGGTCTCTGGCAGAGAGGAGGTTGAGCAACATGGCACCCTTGGGCGCCATGTTAGAAAATATATCAGAAGTACTGAAATACACACGAGTGGTTCAACCGATGTTTTCATTGCAGCAGGGTTCAATAAACTGAACTTTGGCCGTTGGTGACCTGACAGATTTGCTATGTAATCTTCTGTAATATCATTGACCAATATTCCAGAATATTCTTCACATGAGATTTTGAAAATGTGTCCTAGGCTGAAGCCCCTGGAGGGCCTTGCTGGCATTACTCCGCCATGTTGGTGCTCAACGGCACCTCCCTGACTCCTTGTGGAAATGAAGCACCTTGAGGGAGGTCAAGGTGCCACCTCCCCCTCTAACCTTGCCACTGCTTCACCACACCCATGGTTAGAGTGGCAGAATGCAGCTCTGAGCACACATCAAGCAGCCACTGTGTGTTTTGCTGCATCTGAGTCCCCAAAGCCTCCTTTCCATGAAGGCAGATGAGTGCTGGAGCCGTGACAGCAGACAAACATAAACAGACTCCTCCTACCTTCAGTCCAGTCTATGCATGACATCTGGCATCCCTGTTCAATGTCCCCCGACCCATCTCTGCATCTCCACCTTATGGCCGAGGCATGGGGTCTGATCTCTAGCAATTCTCCGAGTGTCAGAGACCTTGGCTGTCACTTCCTCCATCAGGTGTGGACTGTGATATGCTCGTGTGATTGTGACACTGAACCTCGTCTAGAACATACACCCACTGAGGTGAATGTCTCTGCGCTGGTGGAGGTAAGTGCCGTGATGGTACATCATTGGAGGGATCATCCTCAGAGATGGGATTGGAGCTGGAGCTATGGGTCACCTGGAATCTTTTGTTCCCCCATTTCTCACTGATACCTTGAATGAAGAAGAGGAAGATTTAGTGAATGCCTAGGCAAGCTCCCTTTTAAAACTATATCTCACTCAGTCCACGTATCAAATGCCAGAAATGTTGGGGAATGCAAGATTTAGTGAGAGGGAAGAACTGAGGGAGATCAATATTAGTAGAGAAATGGTGCTGGGAAAATTGATGGCATTGAAGGCAGATAAATCCCCAAGTCCTGATAATCTATATCCCAGAGTACTTAAGGAAATGGCTCTAGAAATAGTGGATGCATTGATAGTCATCTTCCAAGATTCTATAGATCCTGGAACAGTCCCTGCAGATTGGAGGGTAGCAAATGTCTCTCCAATATTCAAAAAGGGAGGTTGAGAGAAAACAGGAAATTATAGACCAGTAAGCTTAACGTCAGAATTCATTATTAAGGACTTTATAGCAGAGCATTTAAAAAGCAGTGGCAGGATTAGACAGAGTCAGCATGGATTTATGAAGGGGAAATCATGCTTGACAAATCTGTTGGAATTCTTTGAAGATGCAACAAGTAGAATTGACAAGGGAGAACCAATAGATGTGGCATATTTGGACTTTCAGAAAGCATTTGACAAAGTCCTGCAAAAGAGATTATCATGCAAGATTAAAGTGCATGGGATTGGGGGAAGTATATTGAGATGGATAGAAAACTGGTTGGCAGAGAGGAAACAAAGAGTAGGAATTAATGGGTGTTTTTTAAATTGGTAGGCAGTAACTAGTGGGGTGCCACAGGAATCAGTGCTGGACCCCAGCTATTCACAATATATATTAATGATTTGGATGATGGAACAAAATGTAACATCTCAAATTTTGCAGATGACACCAAGTTGGGTTGGAGAGTGACCTGTGACGTGGATGCAGAGATCCTTCAGAATGACCTGGACAGATTGGGTGAGTGGGCTAATCAATGGCAGATGCAGTATAATTTGGATAAATGTGAGGTTATCCACTTTGAAAGCAAAAACAAGAAGGCAGATTACTACCTGAATGGCTGTAAATTGGGAGACCCTGGAAGTGGGACCTGGGTGTCGTTGTGCATCAGTCACTGAAGGTAAGCATGCAGGTGTAGCAGGCGGTCAAGAAGGCAAATGGCATGTTGGCCTTCATTGTGAGAGGATTCGAGTACAGGAGCATGGATGTGTTGTTGCAATTATACAGGGCCTTGGTGAGGCCACACCTGGAGTATTGAGTGCAGTTTTGGTCTCCTTTTCTGAGCAAGGATGTTCTTGCTCTCGAGGGAGTGCAGCAAAGGTTTACCAGGCTGATTCCAGAGATGGCAGGGCTGATGTATGAGGAGAGATTGACTAGGTTAGGATTGTTTTCGCTGTAGTTCAGATGAATGAGGGGGGATCTCATAGAGACTTATAAGATTCTAACAGGACTAGACAGGCAGCGAGGATATTCCCAATGGTGGGGGAGTCCAGAACCAGGGGTCACAGTCTTAGGATTCAGGGTAGACCATTTAGGACAGAGGTGAGGAGACATTTCTTCACCCAAAGAGTGATGAGCCTGTGGAATTCATTACCACAGAAAGTAGTTGATGCCAAAACATTGAATGTATTCAAGAGGCAGCTGGATATAGCACTTGAGGTGAATGGGATCAAAGGTCATAGGGGGAAAGCAGGATTAGGCAATGGATGATCAGCCATGATCGTAATGAATGGCGGAGCAGGCTCGAAGGGCCAAATGGCCTCCTCCTGTTCCTATCTTCTATGTTTCTATCTGACAACTTTACACTGGAGGCATTCTCATTGGTTTGTTAGGGGTGTTTTGTGTTGTCTTTAGCATATGCCACGGTCCCTGTCCTCCTGGCTAGTTTGGCAGCCTCATCTTCCAAGGTGGTGAGCACTCTGAGATCTGGCATGCTCATGCATGCCTTGTCTCGCTCCCTCCTGTTGTGCGCCTTGTTACCCATCAGACAGAAGTAGGATCCATTGTCATCCCACTGGGTATATGAGCAGTTTCAGAGCATGTATGCCTGTGCCGGCTCCTGAGCCCTTCCCTGTAAGTGATTATCATAGAATCCTACTGTGCAGAAGGAGACCATTCGGTCCATCGAATCTGCACCAACCACAATCCCACCCAGGCCCCATCCACATAATCCCATGCATTTATCCTAGCTAGTCCTCCTGACACTAAGGGACAATTTAGCATGGCCAATTCACCTAACCCACACATCTTTGGACTTTAACAAGCAAGATGTTCTGCATCTGACAAAGCATTGATGGTATGAAGTGGCTGCCACATATTCAGTCCACATTTCTCACCTGCTGCTGAGTCCTACAACCTGTCTGATATTCCTAAGCAACTGCACACATATACTACCCTAAATCCTCATGAGTGTCAGTTTGGAGTGGGTAAACTGTACCACTTAACCTGACAGAGTGCATCAGATCATTCATCCTTTTCCTGCACTGCTGGACAGCTCTTTTGTGGACTAACTGGGTGCTAACCTCTACTGCAACGTCCAGGCCATCTTGGTCAGACAGGAGGACCTCCTATTGCTATTTCTGGGAAATAGGACCTCTTGCCTTTGTTGGACTGTCTGGAGGAATACCTGCAGGGAGGCATCGCTGAACTGTGGAGCGATACATTGCCTGGTGATTTAATCTGCAACTCCTGGCTTGCAGTGAGTGAATGATGTCTGAGTACTCTTTAAATAAGGTGCCAGGACCTTGAGCCCCGCTGTCGGTAGCAACTGTAACAGTAACTTTCTACCCTCCGTGGGCACAAGGTTTGCCGTGCTCCTCACGCATGCCAATGTAATGATTTGAATAATGGAAGATCACACGTAGCCAGCCTACAACCCCAGCCCCCCACCCCAGCCCCCCACCCCCTCCCCACCCCCTGTGCCTGCCCCCCCCATCAACCCTCCCCGCCAACCCCCTCCCAAACCCCCCCAACCCCCTCTGCCCCCCCCTCCAACCCCCCCCAACCCCCCCCCCAACCCCCCCAACCCCCCCCCAACCCCCCCAAACCCCCCCACCCCACCACCCTCCAACCCCCCCACCCCCCCAACCCCCCCCCACCCCCCAACCCCCCCACCCCCCCAACCCCCCCCACCCCCCCCCACCCCCCCAACCCCCCCAGCCCCCCAACCCCCCCACGCCCCCAACCCCCCCCAACACCCCCCTCACCCCCCACCCCCCCACCCCCCCAGCCCCCTCACCCCCCCAACCCCCCCACCCCCCCACCCCCCCCACCACCCCCCCCACCCCCCACCCCACCCCACACCCCCCCACCCCCCCCACACCCCCCCCACCCACACACCCTCACCCCCCCCAATCCCCCCCACACCCCACCCCCCCCACCCCCCTCACCCCCCCCACCCCCCCCAGCCCCCTCACCCCCCCCACCCCCCAGCCAACCCTCCCCCCCACCCCCCCCACCCCCCCTCACCCCCCCAACCCCCCAACCCCCCCAACCCCCCCACCCCCCCAACCCCCCCAATCCTCCCCACCCACCCCCCAACCATCCCCAACCCCCAACCCCCCCCCACCCCCCCAATCCCCCCCACCCACCCCCCACCCATCCCCACCCCCCCACCCCCCCACCCCCACCCCCCACTCACTACCCCCCCACCCCCGCCACCCCCCACCCACCCCCCCACCCCCCCACCCAACCCCCAACCACACCCCCCCCACCCCCCACTCACTCCCCCCACCCCCCACTCACTCCCCCCCCACACCACCAAACCCCGCCACCCCCCCACCCCCCCACACCCCCCCCCCACCCCCCCCCACCCCCCCCACACCCCCCCCACACCCCCCCCCAACCCCCCCCCCAACCCCCCCCCACCCCCCCACACCCCCCCCCCACACACCCCCCACCCCCCTACCCCCCCTCCCCCCCCACCCCCCCACCCCCCCACCCCCCCCCTCCCACCCCCCCCCACCCCCCCCACCCCCCCCACCCCCCCCCACCCCCCCCCACCCCCCACCACCCCCCCACCCCCCACCCCCCCACCCCCCACCCCCCCCACCACCACCCCCCCCCCCCCACCACCCCCCCACCCCCCCACCCCACCCCCCCACCCCCCCCCCCCACCACCCCCCCCACCCCCCCACCCCCCCCCCACCACCCCCCCACCCCCCCCCACCACCCCCCCACCCCCCCCCACCCCCCCACCACCCCCCCACCACCCCCCCACCCCCCCACCCCCCCCATCCCCCCCCCACCCACCGCCCAGCCCCAAACCCCCAGTAGAAGTCATTCCCATTTTCACTCTGGCCATCCAACTTGTACTCCAAAAGGGAGAATGCAGCCCATAGTTAGAAACTATTTCAGTGTACTCGTGAACAGTGGGACATCAGTTTCATCCACTACAGCTGTCCTACAAACTTAGGAACAGTCCTTATTGACAGCAGAACAAACCAAATGCACAAAATATTGTTTAAAGAATTAAGTACACTGTGAGGAAATTCAGGCAAACCAGGGTGAAATACGTTATTATTATTAACTAGAGATTGATTGCAAGGTACTTCCCCAACTCGGATGCTTCTGTGACAATAATGACCTGCCCTCAGATCGTTCTCAAAGTGTATGACACCATTTGAAAGGATGACCATGATCGGTTTCTGTCTAAATTATAAATTGCAGGGAATCACTCATTTCTATTTAATATGCCATTATGGAATGATGATGCTTGAAATCAAAAACAAACTACGTTTTAAAGTTGATATTCATTAGTTCTACTGCAAGGAAGTAGAACAAAACTTGTTTTATCTCCCTAATGTTAAATTACTATTTATAGAATCATTCCAGATAAAGAACGGGATAGGTTTGATGCACTGATAATTTTCTTCTGACCATTTTTGTATGCTTTGCTCTGCAAATATTCAAAACACATGCATATATTATTGTGGGATCCTGAAGGAATATTTGTTGTTATGAGTTACTGTGCATATGATTGTTGAATCTTTATCCAGAATGCTTTACACTACTACCTCTATTGAAATTATATTAGCTTCCTATACCCCTCCATTCCAAAATAAGTCTCTGGTGAGAGTAAATACATCTTTGTAATAATAGAATAGGTTGCCAATGTTTGACACTGGAAAGTAAACTAGGTTTCTATTGTTGAAAACAACATATAATCCATATTTCCCAAAGCTTTGATTTCAGGTTACTTTTGGCTGAAGTAAATTATATTTTTAAAACAACCATTGGGACATTGGGAGAAGGGTGTTGACGTGAACCACTCCATTGATGCATTAGACTTACCAGCGAGCTCTCATTACAATACTAAGTTCTGGTAGTTATCAAATATTTAAACAATTATTGATTCTTAAAGGAAAACTAACCCCCAGTGGTGAAACTGGTCTTTTCATTGCATTGCTCAATATCATTTTCACATAATTAGCTGTGGCTGGTAGCTCAGTTATGTTTCTGGTTAGGGTAGTTCATATTCATTAATTTAGGCCACCTGCATTGCTTTGACAAGCCTTTCCTGCTAAGAATTAGAGGTGAGCAATGTAATTTAGAACTCGCAACTCCTGTGTATAGTCTATCCTTCCCAAATGGCAACAGTTTAATTAGTGAAATAAGAATGACCACATAGGGAGCACTTGATAAACAGGAATGGAATCCAAAGCAATAGCATCTACCCAGAATTCTTAGCAAATAAGATAGCTGGAGTAACACTGCTGATATTAAACAGGATAATCACAAACTGTTCTGAGCACGGGATCATGAAATATAGCACATGTGGAGGGTTGATAAATTAAAGCATAAAAATTTCTCTCCCTCCCTCTGTTATCATGATTTGAGCACATCAACATACAGCATATAAATTAGTAAATGATTAACACAGCCGTAAGTGTTGGTGCTGTGTCATTTAGGAATGTACGATTCCTATCTAAAGCTCAACAGACAGACAGACAGACAGAAATGATCCAAGATCACAGATAGAAAGATAGAGGGGAGGGAGGGAGGTGTTAATTGGATCCCAAGCCAGATGGTGATGTATGAAACTCGACGCGAATCCTTTTCTTGATAATTAGTTTATTTACAGAATGCAGCATTACATATATCTGCTTCTATCTACGACCCAAGTATCCCAACCATTCCCTCTTTATTTTTTGAGTCTGCCGATAAAAATAATACAATTAACAAATGAACCAATTAAACGAGCCGATTAAACAGATTGATAACCTCTTAAAAGGCAATGCAACAAAAGCACAGAATTTTAAACAAAGTCTTTGAATTAAATTAAAATGCTGTTCTGGGGTCTGAGGAAGCCCCCACATTCTGCTTCATTCATTTTATTTTATTTTTTGAAAAGAAACTAGTACAGTTCTGAATGAAACTGTTCCAGAATATCCTCTTCTTCAGTTTTCTGCTTGAAGATAGATCCAACTCACAGTACCACCATCTCCGCCATGGGTAGGGTAAGGAGGCAGTTCCCAAATCTACCTCAACTGGAATGGGCATTGAATCCCTTGCTGCTGGCAGCAATCTGATCCATACCAGCCATCCAGCTAACTGGAGTCTGAGTTGCTGTGACAAGCAGCCCTCTTCATTAACCTGTGTCAGTTCATCCCTCTTTAGCGCACCTTGTTCCCCAAGGAACATCATGTAGACACTGATCTTAGTGCAGACACCTGATTGGAGCAGATGTCTCTCGGCCTCCAGCAAGCTGACAGCTTCCGCCTCCTCGCAGTGGGATTACAGGCGCACATCACAGCACCCAGCCATCACTCTTTGTTTCTCCTTCTACATCTCGTGGTGTAAAAGGCAGGCTGTCATGTGTTTCCATAGCTAGTCTTTTCTGGAAAAGGTCACAAGTCTGCCATCCAAGGCTTGAGAGGTGCCTCTCTGCATCAAGCATGACTGACCAGGACTCTGTCCTGCTCTTACCACCTCCTTGACCATCAAGCCTGTGGTGTGACTTGGACAAGAGCTTCTGACTCAGAGACATGGATGCTACCCACTGCACCACAAGGCTTCCCCAACACTCCTTATTCAAGCTCTAGGTACTTAATGAAACCATGCCCATGGGGAGGCGATGGTCTAGTGGTATTATTGCTGGACTATTGATCCAGAAACTCAGCTAATGTTCTGGGAACATGGGTTCAAATCCCGCCACGGCAGATTTTGAAATCATTTTTTTTTAAAATCTGGAATAAAGAATCTACTGATGACCATGAAACCATTGTCGATTGTCGGAAAAACCCATCTAGTTCACTAATGTCCTTTAGGGAAGGAAATCTTCCGACCTTACCTGGTCTGGCCTGCATGTGACTCCAGAGCCACAGCAATGTGGTTGATTCTCAACTGCCCTCTGCAATGGCCTAACAAGCCGCTCAGTTGTATCAATCACTACAAAGTCTCAACAAAGAAATGAAATTGGACGGACCACCTGGCATCGACCAAGGCAAAAGAAAAGACAACAGCAAAACAAACAGCCCTGTCAACCCTGCAAAATCCTCCTTACTAACATCTGCGGGCTAGTGCCAAAATCGGGAGAGCTGTCTTACAGACTAGTCAAGCAACAGCCTGACATAGTCATTCTCACGGAATCATACCTTACATATAACACCCCAGACACCACCATTACCATCCCTGGATATGTCCTGTCCCACCGGCAGGACAGACGCAGCAGACGTGGCGGCACAGTGGTATACAGTCAGGAAGGAGTTGCCCTGGGAGTCCTTAACATCGACTCCAGACCCCACAAAGTCTCATGGCTTCCGTTTAAATGTGTGCAAGGAAACCTCGTATTGGTTGCCATGTACCATCCTCCTTTCACTGATGAATCAGTACTTCTCCATGTTGAACAACACTTAGAAGAAACACTGAGGGTGGCAAGGGTGCAAAATGTACTCTGGGTGGAGGATTTCAATGTCCACCACAAAGAGTGGCTTGGCAGAGTACTACTGATTGAGCTGGTCAGGTCCTAAAGGATATAACTGCTAGACTGGGTCTGTGGCAGGTGGCGAAGGAACCAACAAGAGGAAGAAATACACTTGACCTCATCCTTACCAATCTGCTGGCTGCAGATGTATCTGTCCATGATGGGGTATGGGTAAGAGTGACCACCACACAGACCTTGTGGAGACAAAATCTTGCCTTCACATTGAGAATAACTTCCATTGTGTTGTGTGGCACTATCACCGTGCTAAATGGGACAGACTTCGAACTGATCTAGCAACTCAATACTTGGCATCCATGAGGTGCTGTGGGCCATCAACCTGCTCAGTGGTGCCCAGTTTGGGTTTTGCCAGGGTCACTCAGTTCCTGACCTCATTACAGCCTTGGTTCACACATGGACAAAAGAGCTGAATTCCACAGGTGAGGTGACAGTGACAGTCCTTGACATCAAGGCCACATTCAACTGAGTGTGGCATCAAGGAGCCCTAGCAAAACTGGAATCAGTGGGTATCAGGGGGAAAACTCTCTGATGGTTGGAGTCATACCTGGTACATAGAAAGATGGTTGTGGTTATGGAGGGCCAGTTATCTCAGCTTCAGGACACCTCTGCAGGAATCCCTCAGGGTAGTGTCCTAGGCCCAACAATCTTCATGGAAGGAGCTGAATCGTTCGCTGATGATTGCACAATGTTCATCGCCATTCGCAACTCCTCAGATAGTGAAGCAGTCCATGTTCAAATGCAACAAGATCTGGACAAGTGCCAAGTAACATTCGGGCCACACAAATGCCAGGCAATCACCAAGAAAAGACACTAACCACCGCCCCTTGACATTCAATGGTGTTACCATCAGTGAATCCCCCACTGTCAACATTCTTGGGGTTACCATTGACCAGAAACTCAACTGGACTCACCACATAAACACAATGGCTACAACATCAGGTCAGAATCCAGGAATACTGCGGCGAGTACCTCACCTCCTGAATCCCCAAAGCCTGTCCACCATCTACAAGGCACAAGTCAGGAGTGTGATGGAACACTCCTCACTAGATTGGATGGGTGCAGCTCCAACAACACTCAAGAAGCTTGACACCATCCAGTATCTAATCAATGTAATCAACATACCATGAACAGATTTCTCGCTTCTTGTTTAAACAAAAACTTTCCAACAATTACAGCGTCAGGGACCTAGATTCAATCCAGCCTCGGGTGACTGTCTGTGTGACGTTTGCATGTTCTCCCCGTATCTGCGCGGGTTTCCTCCGGGTGCTCCAGTTTCCTCCCATACTCCAAAGGTGTGCGGGTTAGGTGGATTGGCAATGCTAAATTGCCCCTTAGTGTCAGGGAGATTAGCAGGGTAAATCCATGGTGTTACGGAGATAGGGCATGAGTGGAATTGTTGTTGGTGCAGTCTCAATAGGCCCAATGGCCTTTTTCTGCACTGTATGGATTCCATGATTCTATTCTATGATTCTAAATAAAAGAGAAAAATATTATTTTCTATATATTTTATCACCTGTGTAAGACATCCCTCTTCTTGGACCAGCAACAATTTTTTCAAGCAAGCATTCCTCTTTGTAAAGCAATCTGATTATTGGTGACTTGTGTCCATCCTTTTTATGTTAAGATTTATCAGGAGACAATTGACACTTTCTAGATATAATCATTGATTCAAGGTTACTCCCGGCCTATTCTGATTCATGTCTAAGCTTACATTGAACACTTAAAGGCTCTTGAAGCCTTTTTGATCTTACCTATAACAAATAGCTCAAATTCCACAGAATATCCTCATTGAAAATCATCAACATTCATCATAAAGGTGCCTGAGAGTTTCTCTTAAGTGATACCAGTAGAACATTGCTGGATCTGCTTTCAACTCAATGCAGCGGGCTTTCAACAAGGTAGGCCTCACTGAAAAATACCAAACCCTTGGTGCATCATTCAATCCATGAAAACATTTGTTTACTTTCTGATGCAGGATTAATTCACTCGGGAGGCTAGGACGTACCCGGGAATAAAGGCTTTTATTCACAACAAGAATAGAGCATACTGCTTAACAATACTATCCCAGATTGAGGGCTACTAGGAAATAGCAGTGACCTTTATACTCCTGTAAGAAGGCGGAGCCAAACGGAGTGTACCACAGAACAATGCTAACAGGTGGAACACCCCAACCCTAACCCCAACAGTAACAAGAATAACATATGTACAAGTACCCATAGTGGTAACCATCTATGGTTCACCACATTCACCCCTCCTTTAAAAACAAAGGCCGGTGGGATAAGGAAACAATACGAACGGTCCATATGTTCACAAGTTCAGCCGTATCGGAGGGCCACACCGTCTCTGCGGCCTCCGCAGCACTGGCTCCAGTGCCGGTTCTGGTGACCGTGGTGACGACCCTCTCTCCGAGGTGGTGTCCAGTGACTCCTCCAGTTCCTCACGCACCTGTGGACCTCGAGGTGGCGACAATCTCCTGGACTCAGGCAAGCTGTACAAGGGAGTAAGAGGATTAAGTTGAGGTCCCGATGCTGCCCGCGCCGTGTCAGGAGAGGAGAGAATGGGCAAAGGAATCCTAACCAGGGGTGCGGGAGTGACGGAGGTTTCCAGGTCCCGTGCAGGCGTAAGATCTCTGATAGAGACCGTGTCCTCTCGCCCGTCAGGATATGCCACATAGGCATATTGAGGGTTGGCGTGGAGGAGGTGGACCTGTTCAACCAAAGGGTCGGACTTGCGGGCCCTAACATGCCGCCGCAGGGGGACAGGTCCTGAGTACGTCAACCAAGACGGCAGTGAGGTCCCAGAGGAAGACTTGCTCGAGAAGGTAAACATCCGCTCATGTGGGGTAGCGTTGGTTGCCGTACACAGGAGGGACCGGATTGAATGGAGCGCATCAGAAAGTACCTCTTGCCAACGGGAGACTGGAAGACCCCTAGACCTCAACGCCAGTAAAACAGCCTTCCAGACTGTAGCGTTTTCTCTCTCGACCTGTCCGTTACCCCTGGGGTTATAACTCGTAGTCCTACTTGAGGCAATTCCTTTAGAGAGCAGGTATTGCCTCAAGTCGTCGCTCATAAATGACGAACCCCTATCACTGTGGATATAACTGGGGTAGTTGAACAGGGTAAAAAGACTCCGCAGGGCTTTGATGACCGTGGCAGAAGACATATCCGAACAGGGGATGGCAAAGGGGAATCGGGAGTATTCGTCAACCACGTTGAGGAAATACACATTCCGATCTGTCGAAGGAAGGGGGCCCTTGAAGTCGACACTGTCATTCAAAAGGGCGAGTGGCCTTAATGAGGTGTGCCCTGTCAGGCCGATAGAAGTGCGGCTTGCACTCTGCACATACCTGGCAGCTTCGAGTTATCGACCTGACATCCTCTATGGAGTAGGGCGGATTCCGAGCCTTTATAAAATGGAAGAGCCGAGTGATCCCCGGATGGCAGAGATCATTGTGGAGGGCCTGTAACCGGTCCTCCTGCACACTGGCTCATGTTCCACGCGACAGGGCATCTGAGGGCTCATTGAAATTCCCCAGACGGTACATGATATCATAGTTGCAGGTGGAGAGTTCGATTCTCCACCTCAAGATTTTATCATTCTTAATTTTACCCCTTAACGTGTTGTTGAACATGAAGGCCACGGACCGCTGGTCCGTGAGCAGGGTAAACCGTTTGCCAGCCAAATAATGGCGCCAATGCCATACGGCCTCCACAATGGCCTGAGCCTCTTTCTCCACAGAGGAGTGCCGAATTTCAAGGCCTTGGAGGGTGCGAGAGAAAAAGGCGACGAGCCTGCCCGCCTGGTTAAGTGTGGCGGCCAGGGCGAAATCAGATGCATCACTCTCCACCTGGAAGGGGATGGACTCATCGACAGCGTGCATCGTGGCTTTCGCGATATCAGCTTTTATCCTTTCAAAGGCTAGGCGAGCCTCTGCTGTCAGGGGAAAAGAGGTAGATTTTATGAGCGGATGGGCTTTGTCCGCGTAATGGGGAACCCACTGTGCATAGTACGAGAAGAAGCCTAAGCATCTTCTCAGTGCTTTGATGCTAGTGGGTAGGGGAAGTTCAAGGAGGGGACGCATACGGGCTGGATCGGGGCCGATGACCCCGTTTTCCACCACGTATCCGAGGATTGCTAGGCGGTGCTTGCTGAATACGCACTTCTCCTTGTTATAGGTCAGGTTCAGGAGAGCCGCAGTGCGTAAAAATGTCTGAAGGTTGGCGTCGTGGTCCTGCTGGTCATGGCCGCAGATAGTGACGTTGTCCAGGTACGGGAAGGTAGCCTGTAGCCCGTTCTGGTCCACCATTCGGTCCATCTCATGCTGGAAGACCGAGACCCCATTAGTGACGCCGAAAGGGACTCTTAAAAAGTGGTAGAGATGGCCATCCGCCTCAAAGGCCGTGTATTTGCGGTCCTCTGGGCGAATGGGGAGCTGGTGGTAGGCTGACTTCAAGTCGATGGTGGAGAACACCCGGTACTGAGCAATCTGGCTGACCATGTCAGATATGCGCGGGAGAGGGTACGCGTCCAGCTGCGTGTACCTATTAATGGTCTGACTATAGTCTATGACCATCCGGGGCTTGTTTCCAGTCTTGACCACCACGACTTGTGCTCTCCATGGGATAGTGCTAGGTTGAATAACCCCTTCCCTGAGGAGCCGCTGAACCTCAGATCGAATAAAGATCCAATCCTCAGCGCTGTAACGCCTGCTCTTAGTTGCGATGGGCTTGCAGCCTCGCACGAGATTTTCGAATAGGGAAGGCGGGGTAATTTTGAGTGTTGAGAGACCGCATGTGGAGCGCGCTGGACAATTTGGAGGCTGCTGTTCTCCCACTGAAAGTGGAGGGAGTGGCCCATCGTACTGCAGGGTCACACTCTTCAGGTGGACCATAAGGTCTAGCCCCAGGAGTACCAGAGCGCAAAGGTGCGGTAACACGAGGAGCCTGAAGTTCTCGTAAACTGTGCCCCGCACCGCTAAGGTTACCACACAGCTCCCAAGAACAATAACAGATCGGGACCTCGACGCCATGGAGATTGTCTGCCTGACAGTTTGCACACAGAGAGCGTACCGTTTTACTGTATCCGGATGGATGAAGCTCTCCGTGCTCCCTCTGTCAAACAGGCAATGCGTCAGGCGCCCGTTTACCTCTATGTCCATCATGGACTTGTCGAGTCTGTGAGGCTTGGCCTGGTCCAGGATGATTGACGCCACTGTTGGATCCCGAGTGTAACTGCAGGCAGCTGAGATAGCTGACGACGAGGACTCCTGCTGGTATTCTGCGGCCGGTGTCGACCAAAATGGCTGCGCCCACGAATCGCACGTGGTCGATGATGTTGAAAACGGCGGCACCTGCAGGTCGCACGTGGCTTGCGTCATCGTCATAGGAAATGGCGGCGCCCGTGAATCGCACATGGCTGAAGACATCAACGAGGCCGGAGACGAGGAGATTGATCCTGGGGAGTCACACGCAGCACTGCTGGGCTTGGAAGAGGTCTTTGCTCGGCACACTTTTGCATAGTGCCCTTTTTTCCCACAGGCGGAGCAAAACACTGTCCTGGCCGGACATCTCAGACGAGGGTGCTTCGCCAATCCACAGAAATAGCACCGTGGGCCTCCAGGAGCTGCCGCAGCCGTCAGGTCTGAATTTGAGAGCATTATTGCGCAGTTCCGAGGAGCCGCCGGGTACAGTTGAGGCGGTGGCTGTACTTGCCACGATGTTCCCACATGGTCGGTGGGGTAGGTTTCAAGACTTCTGGAGGCCGTTTCCATTGCATCTGCCAATTCTACCGTCTTAGCCAGGTCCAAGTTACCCTGCTCTAGCAGCCGCAGGCGAATATAGGATGAGCCGATTCCTGCCACGAACGCATCTCGGATAAGATCGTTGGTGTATTGAGTAGCCGACACCTCCTTGCAATTGCAGGCTCTGGCTAGCTGTTGAAGTTCGCGCAGGTACTGTCCCGTAGTTTCGCCGGGCTGCCGCCGTCGAGTGGCTAATAGGTGACGAGCATGAATTTCGTTCGGCTGTTTATGGTACAGCTTCTTGAGTAATTCGATGGCCTCTTTGTAGTCTTGGGAATCACGGATTGTTGCATACACAGTGTCGCTCACCCTTGCATGGAGGACCCGCAATCTGTCGGCGTCGGTCTGGACTGCTGTCGAGGCGTCGATGTAATCCTGGAAACACTTCAACCAATGGTCGAAAGTATTTGACGCTCCCGCGGCACGCGGATCCAAGGTTAGCCGATCCGGTTTCAGCATCTGCTCCATTTTTCTTCGAACAAAATTTTCGGTATTTTGTTGTGAATAAAATTGATGCGCGATTAATTCACTCGGGAGGCTAGGACGTACCCGGGAATAAAGACTTTTATTCACAACAAGAATAGAGCATACTGCTTAACAATACTATCCCAGACTGAGGGCTACTAGGAAATAGCAGTGACCTTTATACTCCTGTAAGAAGGCGGAGCCAAACGGAGTGTACCACAGAACAATGCTAACAGGTGGAACACCCCAACCCTCACCCCAACAGTAACAAGAGTAACATATGTACAAGTACCCATAGTGGTAACCATCTATGGTTCACCACACTTTCCTCAGCCTACTTTCTACATTGCAGGCTTCTTTAGGTGGTTTCATAAACAGTTCTCTGAAATGTTTCACCCTCTATAAATGCTGCCTTTAAATCAACCGACCTACATTCCCATAAATATATGGCCATTGGAAGTAAGAATTTTTTCAAGCCTATTCTTCCTACTGTGAGAGAATCCATTCTAACACCTTGAAGTCCAAGGCTCTCTTCAAAACCTCAAGCATTGTCTTACATCCCCTCTGGGAGTACTTTTTCATACATTTTCATTGTGTGATCAGGCTAGCTGTTCCCTATTTGGCACTTTAGAATATACACCAAATTCCTTCCAACTATTCAACACTTTTTGATTTGCTCATCTTATTAATTTATCTTTCAATTTGTTTTCTGCCACCAAAGCCTCCTGATGATAATGGCTTCTACTTCTATCCTAGATTGTTCCTAGATTGTTCTTTAGTCCTTGTTCTGTCACACGGTCTAGTCAAGCTACAACCTCCCTTATATGTCTTTCTGGATGACAACTGCAGGATCTTTCCTTCTCATGATCAGAGGTTTTATCTCCAGTACATGATTGTTTCCTAGTGTCAGAGTCACTGCCAGATCCATAATGTTAAATTGTACTGTGTTTTCTTGCTTTCCAATGTTCAACTTGATTTTCCAAATTCATCGATCTTACCCCTTGTCCATTATTTTGGACAATGGTTGCATCCCTCCATTCACTGAACCCTTCTGGTATGTATGTTGACCTTGGTAGACCCATTTAAGGTAGTAGACCTTTGAGTCCTCTTTTGTGCACTGTTATCACTTTGCCCATCACCATCAAACCACATATCTACTGTATACTGTACCTCATACTCATCAAACTTTAAGTATGTGAGGTACAAGGTGCCTCATCTTCTTTTTAGAATTATTCAGATTCTGAAAGTTTATAATCAATCCCTATTAACTGAAATGAGTGCATCATAATAGTTTAACTGCCAAGTTGGAGAATCATTGTCTTCCCATCACACCCTATCACTGAAGCCAGACTTTCCATTTTTTCTGACTCTCTCTTTTTAAGAGCGTATTAAATCCCCAGGATTAAAGTTTATCTTGGAAAGTCTTGCGCGATGCTCACCAAATTTTCTCTGAGACTTTTGCCTTGATGAATGCCTTTCTCTCTACACATAGGGCATTAAAGTGCACAGAGAAAGTGGAACTAATTATAGTCCCTTCTTAGACTGAGGGATTATATCACAACACAGAAGATATTTTGCAATTCCTCCCACAAACCAATTGATATGGATGAGAGACCCCAACCATTCGAGGTAAATTCTTTGTGTGGACTGCCCAGACCAGGACAGGTGTTAGCTTGCAGTTTGGTTGGTCAGTTAAAATATTAAGGAGAATCTCATTGAATAATGTATGGATTCTTTCAGAGAATCCATTACTGAAAGGAATTGCAGCTGCAGTTTTTATTACTACAGTGTCCATGTTTTGCCACATTTCTCTATTGGCAGACTCCCCGATTATCAGTCAGGAATTTAGCTGGCACTACCAGTCCAATCCCAATCTATTTTTTTATATTTTTTTACCTACGATCATGTATTTCTGTAGACAGACAGAATTTGGTTGTCATGTCCATAAAATACAAAGTGAAAATGTTTCTGTCTTTGTCCCATACTTCAAAATCCATTGATGGACAACACAGTGGCACAATGGTTAGCACTGCTGCCACACAATGCCAGGTACCCAGGTTCAATTCTGGCCTTGGGTACCTGTCTGTGTGGAGCTTGCATGTTCTCCCCCTTTTCTGCGTAGTTTCCTCCGGGTGCTCTGGTTTCCTCCCATAGTCCAAAGATGTGAGGGTTAGGTAGATTGGCCATGCTAAATTGTCCCTTAGTGTCCCAAGTGGTGTAAGTTAGGGTGATTAGTGGGGTAAATACATGGGGTTACGGGGATAGAGACTGGATGGGATTGTTGTCAGTGCAGACTTGATGGGCTGAATCCCTAAACTGTAGGGATTCCACTACTTCACCAAAGTCTCATGCTAATGGGAGACTCATTAATCTCTTCAATAAACTTTATGTACTCATCATCAACTATCCCTACATCCTTTTAATGGATTTTAAATCTGTGACATAAGGGATGAGAAAATTGTCAATGAAATTTGAGACAATTTGCTTTTTTTCTCAAACTTCTATCACCTGATGCCACGAACATTTCTTTAACATTCTGACTAGAGATGTAGGTTTTGTTAAAGGAATGCAATAATGTCATGATTGGGTAAAATGCCAATCTGCTGGTAATTTCCATGTCCAATTTCATTTGAGGCTTTTTGATGGAAGGCTTGGTCAGCAGCAAGCTTACCTCGCTAGGTATTACATCTGTGCTGGTAAAATCACTTACTCCAGCTATTCTGCATGGAATAACCACTCTTTTCAGTGGTCTTAATGTATTGTCATCCTTAAAACTGAAGCAGTTTTGTACTCCCTGATGTTATTTGGATCCTTACTATTGAGTGACACTAAATAACATTTCCACCAATTCGTCCCACATTCTGTCAATGTGCAGCCACTGTCAAACATGATACAGTTAAATGAATCTGTGAACAGTACACTTATCAGATTGAAGCTTCTTGTGACCAGTACAATTCCCTCCAACTGACCAATACCATTGTCCTCAACTTCTGAATCTTCTGTTCTATACATCACTTTAAAAACTCTGCCATTGTGTTTTTGACTATTTACCACATAATGATATTTTGGAGTGAGTTGTATGGCCTCTGACCAGCTTATTTAAAGGCAGCGACCACTCCACATTGCCCCCATTTAACAGAAGGTGGCATCAGGCAACCCACCACCCTTAGGCCTATTGCAGTCCTAAATTGGACAATTAACTGCCTTCAATCCAATATTTTGTGCAGCTGGGGAGAATGAGGGAATGGTGAGCAGCTTTGGCAGCACAGGCTGCCGTGGGGAAGGAAGGGAAGTTACCTCCTTGAGGGAGGGGTCCCTCATCCCCATTGGGTGCATCCCTTTTATGCCACCCATTGGCATCTAAAACTATTCTCTCATTGCCCTCATCAACTCCTCTTAATGAGGTCTCCAGTCCCTGCCAAATCAAAATGACTAGATTTACTTTCAAGTCTGGAAGACAATCTTCTTCCCTTCCTGGGGACTGCTTGCAGTCCCGGCGGCAGCCACCACCAGCTTCTGGTGCTGCTGGCACTACAGAGACATATTTTTCAATCAGATGTCTGATGCTTTAAAAACATTCTCAGGAAAGTTGTAATTTCGTGACACAAATGGAACATTCTGTGGTGTCATAGAAGATGGATGGCTCAATGATCGGGCCCTTTCAAGGTTAATCGGTTTGGGCTCACAAACATTGATATAACAGAAGAATTACAGACAAAAGAAACTAGGTGGAAGGCATTTTTGGCAGATCTGGCGATGACAGGATTGGACAAATAATAATAGAGAAATGTACCTAGGAATGCCCAGAGCACTGTTGACAGCTGTTTCAGATGTGATTTAAAGGGGTGAGTTTTACAGAGGGACATACTACCCATGCTTCCCCACCCCCATCCCAGCTGAAAGGTCCAAAGGCACTGTCATCGAGAAATCTCTCTGTCCTGCAGTGATAATATGCTGTGAGGGCAGCCTTAGTTACTTGAAAGTAACTAAGTCCCTCAAGAAGTCTCAGCTGGAAGAAAGGAAGGGAATAGGTTTACTCGACTAGTACCGGGAGTGAGCAGGTTGTCTTATAAGGAAAGGCTGGTCATGTTATGCATGCATTCACTGGAACTTAGAAGAGTAAGAGGTGACTTAACCGAAACATTTAAAATGCTGAGGGGTATTGACAGGATGGATGTGAAGAGGATGTTTCCTCTTGTGGGAGAATCCAGAACTAGGAGTCACGGTTCAAAAATAAGGAGTCGCTCATTTCAGACAGAGATGAGGAGATTTTCTTTTCTCTGAGGGTCACGAGTCTCTGGAATTCTCTTCCTCAAAAGACATTGGAAGCAGTATCTTTGAATATTTTGAAGGCAGAGCTAGATAGATTTGCTTTTTTATTATTCAATCATGGGACATGGGCGTCACTGAGGCTGGCCAGAATTTATTCCTGCTCCCCAGTTGACCTTGAGAGGATAGCTTGCTAGGCGATTTCAGCGGGTAGCTGAGAGTCAACCACATTGCTGTGGCTTTGGAGTCATGTGTAGGCCAGACCAAGTAAGGAAGGCAGATTTCCTTAGTGAACCAGATGTGGTTAACAAGGGGATGAAAGGTTATCAGGAGTAGGCAGGAATGTGGAGTTAAGGTTACAATCAGATCAGCCATGCTCTTATTAAATAGTGGAGCAGGTTCGAGAGGCTGAGTGGCCTACTCCTGCTCCCAATTTGCATGTTTATATCTATGAATCAGAGATAAACCATATGAAAATGAGAAAATGGTGGAATTCAGAAGCAAGGCTAATGAAATTCAAAATTTGTTAACGTTTTAGAGTTTGCTGCAAATATAAGTAGTAATTTAAACTTGTCGGTCAAGAAATCAGCAGGTTCAGTTTGGCTGTCTATTTCACATTCTGCCTGAGTTTATTCTTGATGAAATTCAATGTAAAAGAATCTTGGTTCATTCCTAGCATTGTGCCTTAAACAAATTCCAGAACAGTTTCTCAAGAATGCTACATATTTTGCAGAAACAACCTAGATTAAGAATTACCACTGACTGCATGATGCTTACCACATTGGTAAAGTTCCTGTAAAATGTGTTCCCTATTTCATTAAAGTCGCACCCATTAAATTTTACACAAATTATTAACCAATAACCGAAATAAAACACTCAACTTTACCCTGAATAAAGTGAGTAACCTCCTCCATTAGATTCAACTATAATAACATACACTCAGTCACTTTGCTATCTTGGATCAGTAGGTTAGCTCCATTACATTGGAACACAGTCATTATTTCTACTTTCTACACTTCTTAAAATCTTCAAAAAATATCAAAATAAGTTTTTAGAATTTAGAGGTGGAATATAACCATATAGAGTAGACAGTAGAGTCACATGATTGGTGTGCCTAATTTCCAAATGCAGTACCAAGTTATAAATGAACCAAGATCCCATTCCTGACCTTTGTTCGACCAATGATTGGGGTTCTGCAGTTAGCGTTTGGGCTCTTTGCCTTGGCAGCACAATCAAAATTCAGGCAAATTCTCTGTTTTTGAGTTCATCTCTGTGAATTCAGTTAGAATATAACAGTAACCAAAACTCATTAATGTCTGGAAAAGCAGCTAGGAGACTGTCAGCTTTGGGTGTTATGTAGTTTGTAGCTCCTTGAAAGTCAAGAAATAAAGCCAGACCTACACCAGAAGTAGAATAAATGCTAGATCTATCATCCATGATGTAGACTATGATTGGGAGCTGGTACTCAGAATAAGAGTATGGAAAGGAGAAAAATGACAGGAAGGTTTGTTTAGCTGGAAGCTAATTGAAGAAATCCACAGCAATCCTCAATAACAGGTAGTTAGATGCAACCTGAGTTTTGTGTGGTGCAACTCATTCAGGGAAGGTAGCAAAAGTAAATAACTTGGTTAGACCTGCACTATAGGCAGAAAAAGGTCTAAATTAAACATTCACCATATGGAATGTGGGTAGGTCTAAATCTCAGTTGGGTTTCATGAGGGAAAAGTAACTAGAATATTCTTCTCCAACTAGGTTAAGGTCATAATCAGATCAGCTATGATCTTATTGAATGGTGGAGCAAGCTTGAGCGGCCAAGTGGCCAATTGCTGCTCCTAATTCATATATGCCGACTATGAAACTACTGGAAAATCTACAGTCGTTCTGATAAGGCCTTCTGTCAAAAGGCAGTAACCAACAGCTTAGCTTGGAAGTATTGGGAAGGTAACCAGCACAAGGGACTGAGACATTAGCAGTTAAGAGGTATTAAACAAAGAGTCTTACCTCAGAAAATAGCTGGACCTTAGGAGAATTAAAGTAAATTCCAGAGGACTGTGGTATACTTTTAGGTGATTCCTAAAGAACAAAATAACTTTAAAGATATTATCATGTATAAGAGAATTCTTGAGGGAAGTAAGAAGTAAACCTAAGCCATAGCAAATGTGGATATAAGGTATGGTGTTAACTCAATTATATTTGCTTTGTTTAATTTGTTCTACATACAATAAAGTTTGTGTTCAGTTTAAAAATCAGAAATCGTCTGGTGTACTTCTATTGATTAAATTACTGGGTGTTCGGATTTCTCTTGAAAAGGTTAACGCTCTCTAACTGGATCGTAACAGTGGTGGACCCGAGCGAGGCGATGGAAAGCATTTATACCTGTGCAATGAAGGAAAGAGGAGGAAGAAAAAGGCGGGGGGGGAGGGGGAGGAGGGGGGGGGGCGGTGAGAAAGGCAAGAGAAAACCAGGATACCTTAAAATAGCTACAGAATATAACACCCTTCATTGAAAGCTATCTAGGGAAAGACAAATAGTGAGACAAATTGCAAAAGAAAATAATTTATAACAAATAATGATACAACAAACCATGCATGAAAAAGAAGGAAAAATGATACAAAAGTTAATGTAGCAGCATTTGCCCCTAATAGAAGTAAAGATATATTTCACAAGAATTGTCTGTTTTCAATGGTACAGAGATAACTGTTCATCCACATCTCCAAAAAATGACTTAGTATGTAAAATAATGGTCAAAGCTAATGGAAGGGAGTCTCACTGTTCTTAGAATAGTTGAAAAACAATTGAATGCTTTATTTAGCTTACTGGTTAATTATATAAAATTTAGTTGCTTTAATGAAATTGAGAATTTATTTTAAATAGCATTCATGCAAATTTTTGAATATGTTCAGCATTTGTTAAAAATTACAATAGGTTTTTATGCAGCAAGTGGGATCTGGACACTACCTGATTCAACTGTGGCTTTCGAAAGGAGATTGATCTACAGGGAAGAATTGAAAGAATGGGGCAAACTGAATGGCTCTTTCAGAGAACTGACACAGACTCAGTAGGCTAAATGGCATCCTTCTGTGTTGTAGCCATTCTATGACTCTATTTTACGGGCTGCTCCATGGCTAAAAACATACAAACATCGTGTGATTTATGTATGTTGGGGGTTTGGGGTGCCTACTGCCCCATTAAGAGTGTGGGTAATGTAACCCTGAGGTGTTAGCTCCTCCCGTTGTGGTAACCAGTTAAGCAGTCTCGGATTTGACTGTGGGACAGTGCACACCTGTAGTATAGAGTTCCCCAGCATTTAAGTTTATGAGGCCTACTTTGTGGTTCTTCTTGCAGAATACTTTGCAAAATACAAATATAACACACAGGAGAAGGCCACTTGGCCCCTTGAGCATGCACGGCCATTCAAAAAGATCATGGCTGATCTAACTATAACCTCAACTTCACATTCCTGCCTACACCTATAATCCCCCCCCCCCCCGCCCCCCCCCCCCTTGTGATCAAGAATCTGTCTACTTTTGTCTTAAAGATACTCAAAGATCAACCATCTTTTGAGGAAGGGAATTCTAAAGTCCCACAACAATCTGAGGGAAAAATTACTTCCTCGTCTCTGCCTTAAATAGGCCATCCCTTATTTTTAAACAGTGGCCTAGAGTTAGGTGGCAAGCACTGGGTGCAATACTAATTGCTTTAAGGAGAGAATTCCACCCCAGCCTCAGGAGGTAATCATGCTTTAGAGAGCTGCCATTCAATCAGATAGCCAGCAGCTCTGTGGTCCCAGCAATGACAGTCCAGAATGGTGGTCACCATGATGAAGAGGAGCCTGGACTCGGAGCTAAGTCTTGGGTACCACTGGGGCCAGGCTGGCAGGACCCAATGAGGGAAGTGTGCGCTGTTCGGAGCTGGGTTTGAGAAGCTGAGGAGGAGGGTAAAAAGACTTGGGGGTGGGAGGGGGCACCTCCGATGATCACAAGGCACAGGGGGCACATAACAGAGGTCCATCCCATTTTCTTGCAACAGCCCATGCAGTTAAAGCTGCTAGGCTTCCTGCATGGTATGGGCCTTCCCTCCGTCACAGATGAGATACTGTTGGGGAGCAAGGCAAGGCTCTTACATGGCTAGCAATTAGCCATGAGGGGCTTCGATAGGCATTAGGGTGGGCCTGACACCTTCACTACCCTCCCTGCAAAATTTCAGTCATGGGTGGATGAGTGGCGGCTGAAAGGACACCTCTGGATTAGGACACCTTTGGATTTTATGAGTCCCCTGCCATCTTCAATCCACCACAAAAGGATCATAAGATCCAGTCCTATGATTCTATGATTCATTGAGACTTCAACACCAAAATTGCTTCTGAAAAATTGTAGCATTCTTGAGAAGCTGTTTTGGGATTTGTTTAAAGCACTTTTTTAGAGCAGTATCAAGACAAGTTATACTTTACATTGAATCTCATGGAAAGTAAGATCAGGCAGGGCATAAAATAGGCAGTCAAACTGTGTCCGCCGATTTCCTGCTTGGCAGGTTACAATTACCTCTTATATTTGCAACAAACTCTGTTCACAATAACAGTAATCAGACCCTGCTTTCTGAGGCTATGAGGAGAGTTCTTTCTTTTATCTTACTATCTATCTTTCTTTCTATTTTGCTTTCTATCTCTGATCATTGATCAAGCCTATCTATAAATTTGTCACTCAGTGTGTGCTTTAGATAGAATTGTGCACCCCTAAATACACAGCAATGCTCATACTTATGGCTACATTAATCATTTATTAATGTCTCTTGGTATGATGAAGTTTCCAATTCGCAAGGAAATTCTTACTCCCCCTTCCATAAGTAGTTTTACATTAACACTGCAATGAAGTTACTGTGAAAATCCCCTAGTTGCCACACACCGGTGCCTGTTCGGGTACACTGAGGGAGAATTTGGCATGGCCAATTCACCTAACCTGCACATCTTTGGACTGTGGGAGGAAACCGGAGCACCTGGAGGAATCCCACGCAGACACGGGGAGAATGTGCAAACTCCACCCAAGCCGGGAATCGAACCCGGGTCCCTGGTGCTGTAAGGCAGCAGTGCTAACCACTGTGCCACCGTGCCGCCCAAGGAATGTGCACAATAACACGGTAATGCAAAATCAATAAATTGACAAAACCACAAGTGTTTGATCGTTTAAAATTAGCAGAAGAAATTAAATCAAAATAAAAGCTTGCAGCTGTGATATTTAACAAGGAATAATTGATAGTTGATTTCCAAGAAATTTTGTGTTAAATATATACTATTGAATATTAGGGAAAGTTCACAACTCCTGTGTCCACAACAGGAAACTGCTTAAAGAGAATGTGGTTTGGAGGTGAGGCCACAACACTTTGAGCACACAATGAATTTACTCAAAGGCAAGCTGTGATCAGAGAAAGGCCACGCTGAAATGTAATATCAGATATTTCTCTCTGTCCTTACTTTATACATTGCATTAAATATTAAAGTCGTCCAGCGCCTAAAGTGACATGTGAGTTGTGTGGGATGGCACCATGTGGTACAAAACTGATCCATTGAGACCAAGGAGAGTGAAGCTTGATTATTCTGTTGTATCTCAACAGATTTAGGAAATCTTAGTAGAAACAGGAGTAGGGGCACAGCAAGAGGCATTACTGTTCTCAGATTAAGGACTAACAGGAATTACATATATTGGATTAAATAGGATATACAGCACAAAAGCAGGCCATTCAACTCAATCAGTCAAATTCCTATCCTTACTCTTCAAAATCAATTATAATAACCCTCTACTCCCTTGTCTCTCATACGATTGTCTACTTTCCATTAAATGCATTCATACTGTTCATTTCAAACATTCCCTTTGGTAGCAAGTTCTGCATTCTCGGAATACTTTGGGCAAAGAAATTTCTGCTAAATCCCCTATTGATTTTTTTGCTGATTATCTTATGTATATAAATATATATAGAGAGAGAGAGAGAGTGAGAGCTTTTATATTTTAATGGGAATGTTTAAAAATTCAGCTTAATGCTACAGGCAGTTGGTATGTTTGGAGAGAATGCAACTCCGATGCTGGGAGAGCAGGATAATTACTCATTTAGCCTTACAAGTGGTTAAATAAAGTAAAATTAACTTTCTTTTGTTTACTTAAGTTCCACTGAGATTTTTGATGAGAATGATTGACAGGGTCATGTGATGATGTGGGTTATGTGCAATCCTAGGTCCATAGCAGAGAGAAAAAGGCTTTTGCAGAAAGCACTTAAGTTTGCAGCTGAAGCCTGGTTGAAGTTCAAAGAATTTTGCGGGCTTCTGGATCTCGATCTCTCTCGAAAGCTCCAAGAGTGTTAACAATTTATAATAAGTAGGCCTCGGTTTGCTAACTGTATTTATTTACAAGTGGATTTGATTTATGCATGAATGGGGATTATTTAGAATTTGAACAGCTATTAGTTAGAAAATAAAGTTGCTTCTTTTCATTTTTAAATATTATTCAACTGTTAATGGTTAAAACTGCTTCATTTGTTGGACTTGTATTTAAATTATTATTAAATGAAGTTTGTTTACTGTTAAAAAAAACCTTACTTGTCAGTGGAATCATCCACCTGGAAGGAAGTATCCTTTCCTCACATTATGCCAAAATAGAAGTATTGCTATGGTCTTGTCTGGTGTCCTAATGTAATTTGGGATTCTGGTACGGGACCAAGCATTCCGGGCATCATCTGCATCCTCTCCAGTTTTTCTTTATTCGTTTTATAATATGGCAAACAGAACTGCACACTGTACTGGCAATGTGATCTAAGTTCAATGCAGGGTGGTATAACTTCCTTACATCAATCCTATCCCTATAGGAATAATACCTAATTATTGTTTTGGTGCTTTTACAATAATACATTATGGAACTAACGAGGCAACTAGTTTTTTAAGACCAGATAAAGTGTAATGAAATAGAATCAATTCATGATCTCACAATAAATGATGATATTGGGTAGTGTGATCATAAGATGTTTGAATTTCACATTCAGTTTAAGGTTGGGAGGGGCGGGGGGGGACCTGAGTCTGAAGCTATTATCTTAAACTGAAATAAAGGCAATTTCCAAGGTGTAAAGAAAGTAGACTGAAAAAATATTAAAAGGTTTGAAAGTAGATAAGCACTGGTCAACAATAGTTAAATAGTAGTGTGGATTCTTTTATTTGAAGATAGAACAAATGGCCCATAACTTTCTGGTTCCCCAGTGTTGCATTTGGAGGGGGTACCCCAATGATGCACTGGGGCATACCTCTAGCAAGTTCCCAGGTAAGGGTCTACCTGGCAATTGCCCAGGAGTGATAACTTCTCCTGAACAATTGTGTTGGGCTGGGAACCATCCGACAAAGTGATTTAAATCACTGCCTTCTGGTTCTGCCACTTTTATGGTAATTTTCTGTTTTGACACATGTTTTACCACACTGTCATGCCAATTGGTGTTTGAAATGGTCTTGGTTTTGGCCATATACTGATGAAACCAGTTGGATTCCATGTGCCATCAATTGGGTGTTGCACTCAAATTCTTTGTCCAATGTTCAGGTTGGCTGGTTTATTATCTGCATGCTAGTCCTGGGTATCTTTCATCTCCCCCTGCTTTTCAATCAAGGCCTCACATAATCCTGGGAGGATCAAACAATGATGACTGGGGAGGTTTGTTTGCACTTGTCTGCTGAATACCAATTCTGAATTAGTTTCAATAGTATGAAGTTTCCCCATTCAGAATGGGTATACATATTCAGTTTGAACATTATTGCATAACCTGTTGGTTGATGATCTACATTGCAGGGTTAGATGATCCTCTCTCAATGTAAGCAAAGCATTCCCAATGAGCTTTTCTTTGTGAGCTCTGGTCTTGGTCATTGTCTTGGCAATCCTGTGAATGATGACCAAGGACAGGCCCTTTTAGGTCTCTGATCACTCGACCTGGGGTATCCACTACATAAAATTTTTGGGGTGACCAGGGTGACCTTTACATGTGATGGAACCAAGGGACTGAACCCCCAAGCCATTGTACATGTGAGTTCAGCAATGTTTAGTTGAATCATTGTCTGCTACTTCTGTGGGTACATGCATTTCAGGATACGAAGTGGAAGGATGCTTGCACCTGCGCTAGTATCCAGTTTTACATATAGGTTATAATGGTCCTTCACCTGTGGGCATATAGGCTGAACAGAGCCTTAGGGTTCTCTGCGAATATACTTTGTGATGTTCACCATGCAGAACGTCGGCACACTTTTGTGTTGAGTTCTGGTCATCATCACCTCTGAATGTATAGCTTGCTAGACATTTCATGAGTCTTGTCTTGACGCTGTTTGGTACATGTTCTTGTTTGGTTAGAATGTTGTACCATTCTGACCTCCGTTTGTGGTTCATCATGTTGACCCAATTGTTTCATTCTTTGCTTTTCATATTGGCAGTTCCAGTGTCCTCTGCATACAGCTTTGAAAGCTGGGCAGTGTCTGAGTACATGTATGAGGCCATACCACCTGCATTCTGTATTAGGCTTGCCTGTATTGGCCATCGTGCAAATGGTTTAAAAAAATGCATAGCCCTGTAGACTCTGTCTACCCATTAGTATGGCTTTGTACTTGTTTCTGCTTTGCAAGGTGTCTCCAGATTGGTAACCTTTAGGTTGCTCCAAGATGTCTTTTGGAACACTTCCATCGGGGAGAGGCTATCATGAGCTAAATTATTCTGTCGGCTAGATTAGCTGCTGTGAAGTCTCAATCACATCTTTTGTCTCTGCATCTACCACTGAATTGTTCAATGGTCTCTGTTAGTTGTTACCCGAAAGACATGCATTTCTTTCCAATTGAGTGTTGGAAATTTTGAGAGCATCTTTTTGATGTTTGAAGTTGTCTGGAGCTATTGGCAGCTATTTAGGTTTAATCCAGCTCTTCCAGGGTTAATTTAGTTCTGAGGTGATGTAACTTTAGTGGCTACTGCCTTAGCTGGTCATAGATTAGAGAAGCAGCAGTAATGGAATCTTTCCTGTCTGTAAGTTCTACTGTGGAGATGCCGGTGTTGGACTGGGGTAAACACAGTAAGGAGTCTCACAACACCAGGTTAAAGTCCAACAGGTTTATTTGGTAGCAAAAGCCACTAGCTTTCAGAGCGCTGCTCCTTCGTCAGGTGAGTTCTGCTTACAGTGAAACTTGCCAGGCTCTGTTATTTAATTTCTGTTCCTGCCTTAACTTCACAACAGATAGTTGTTTACTATTTAAGCTCTGCCAAATGTGAACCTTAACAGGACCCGATGCCTGCTGGCTGTAGTGAGATGTGATCCTAGAACAAAGGTAAAGTGTGTCGAATCTCCACAAGAGGCTGGCTGGTTGTTTCACTTTCAAACCAGCTCTTGTCTTCTATGGTGTGTGAAAGGTTGAGTCATGTATATTTTGCAGTCAGATCTTGAAAAACCTTGCTGCCATCCTGCCACCATGTTACATATCTCTTCTATTTGACATAAAACATACCTATCGTACCATGAGGGTTGGTGAAACATTAATGAGGGTTCCTCATTTGAAGATAGGACTATCTACAGATAGTATTCATTAGGAGAAACATGAGACACATATCTGACCTTGATCACAGTTGCTTACAGACTGACTACAAGTCATGGAACTGATACATCACATCGCATCCTGCTGAGGTAGTAATAATTGGCAGTAGTTTTTAAGATTTGAATCCTTAAAGGTGTATGTACATTTTATCACAACAGCATGTGGGACAATAAGCAGCAAGACTCTGCCACTGGCTCTGGTCCTTCGCAATTTCTTTCACTGCAGCCCAGGTGCTGTCCCACTCTTCAAGGTCCTCCTTAAATGTACTTCAACAGGTTTTCTTCTTCAATCTAGTGATGTCCGTGCTACTACCACTCTGATGGGGCATGTGTCCAGGAGGCCAAGTACATGTCCTACCATCCTCAGTCATCTCTCCGTTACCATGTCCCACAGGCACCCTGACCAGTCCATCTCTGTGTGATGCCCAGTATCTCATGTAGGCAACGGTGGTGAAAGATGTCTAACTTGTGTCACACCTTTGCTGTTCTCTTCCATGTCTCGCCGTTGTACATTGTGGTTGGTACTACTATGGACATGTAGTTATCAGCTTCATGGCCATATCGACAATGTTGGCTGCCAACTACAGAAGAGTAGCGGCACGGTGGCACAGTGGTTAGTACCTCTGCCTCACAGCGCCAAGGACCCGGGTTCAATTCCGGCCTTGAGTCACTGTCTGTGTGGAGTTTGCACATTCTCCCCGTGTCTGCGCGGGTTTCCTTTGGGTGCTCTGGTTTCCACCCACAGTCCAAAGATGTGCGAGTTAGGTTGATTGGCCATGCTAAATTGACCTTAGTGTCAGGGGATTAGATTAGCAGGGTATATATGTGGGGTTATGTGAATAGGGCCTGGTTGGGATTGTGGGTCGGGTGCAGATTCAATGGGCCGAATGGTGGCCTCCTGCACTGTAGGGATTTTGTGATTCTATATCACTTAAAGAAAGCTTACAATTTTGGTTTATGTTTCTGTTTGTTAGTTTAATTTTCTGTTAATCTTTCATTTCGACTCAAATGTAGTTTCATTTTTATACAATCGTTCTGTTTTTATGAAGAGCAAAGTCCAGCAAAATCAGTTCATTTATGTGAACTTCATTGAAGCGTGATAATTATTATATTCATCTGTAAGCTGTTAAAATGTTTTCAGTTTAGAACTAAGTTGAGCAGCACTCTAATAGTGGTTAGGACTTGTGCCTTACAGCACCAGCGACCCGGATTCGATTCCTGGCTCGAGTTACTGTGGAGTCTGCACGTTCTCTCCATGTCTGTGCAAGTTTCCTCTGGGTTCTCTGGTTCCCTCTCACAGTCCGAAAGACATGCTGGTTAAGTGCATTGGCCATGCTAAATTCTCCCTCAGTATATCCAAACAGGCGCCGGAGGGTGGCGAACTACAGGATTTTCACAGTGACTTCATTGCAGTGTTAATGTAATACTTGTGACACGAATAAATAAAACTTAAACATATCCATCTCCAAATTATTTATCAATTCTCAGGGTGCATTTAAATTTTAAGACTAACTTCTGTTATTATGCAATGGATTTTTAATAAGGATATAAAGACAACAGGCAGTGAAAGGACCAGCTGATCTACGAGGCCTGTCCCACGCCATCACAGTTCAACTTAACACCATGACCCCTAGCACCCTCTGCACTAAAGTGCATCCTCAAAGAGGCCTCAAGAACAGAACAGGCCAGTAAGGTTTTACAATAGATGAAGTGACAAAAGCTTGGGTAAATTTGTGTGTCATTTCCTCCCGACCTCCATTCCATGCCGATCAAGCAAGTTCCATAAGATGATTGTGAGCAACGGACACATCAATCAACTCCTTCCCTGCCTTTTATATGCAATGTTGTCAGCCACAGTTAGAAACTCATCTTGCTCCATTTCAATTGCTTGCAGCAAGTCCACCCATCTGCATGCGCTGACAACTTGTTTCAAAGGTTGACAAACAGAAATCTTGTGACATCTAACCCAGTTCTATGCTTACACAATTTATACAGTACACATTTCCTTGTTCATCCTTAATCGGTCTGACTCAAATAGTCTATCCACATGAACAAAGTCTGATCCTTCAACTTTGATAAAGACCTCAATTTGTTTTTAAGTCTACACTTTTCTAGAATAAGAACATCCTTGGACACAGCAGGGATGAAATTAGTCTTGGGAAGCAGCGTTTAACAGGTGATAGTGAATCTCTGGCTCATCATCCACATCTTTTAGCATTATTTACAATGTAATCTTCACTTCTACCTGCTTTCTTCAGTCAGTTTGCCTCACTGCACACTTTCTGCACTGCTTACTACTTCATGCAGAACAAAATACATTGATCCTTTGACTACAAGTAGAGGAATGTTGTGTAGAATTGATGCAACTAAGGTTCCAATTTGTTAATGGATGTTCAATAGTTATTTTTGGATAGCGATGCTTTCCCAAAGTCACACGCTGTTCTTGCTTAGGTGAGAATTTGTGACAATCCCATGAGTCATCCACATTCTTAAAAGGTAATTGTAAAATGTGTTAGTTCCTCAATTCTGTCCGTTTCTTTGAATGTTGCATTCCCAAGAAATAAAGAAGAACCTGTGATTTTTTTTTTAACTGATTTACTTTCTATAGGAATTATTCTTCGGCCTTTAGATGCAGAGCGAGCTTTTTGTTCACCATTAAGACAGTCCACGAATCTCCCATCCTGCGCTGCGCTGAATTTTTAGTGCAGGGGCCGGGAGAATCGCACGTCGGCCGATTTGTAAGCGTTCGTGCCGCACGTGCACCTCCCAGGCCCGGATTTCCAGCGGCGTCTGCACGGCACCAGAAATCGACTGGGAGGCGAGGCTAGCATTTAAATAGTATTTTCAATACTATTTAAATGCTATTAATGGACACAGGACTGAATTCTCTGGGCCCGTTAGCCTCTCCCACCAACCCGCACGCTCCCCCCCCCGACCCCCCCCCCCCCCCCCCCCCAGGCCAGGGTGTTTCACTCCAGCGGGGATTACAGTATCTCCTCACTTTCGGGGAGCTAGAGGCCTGACCCCACTGGAGTGAAGGGAGCAATTGGGGCCCCCCGGGGGGTTGGACGGTGGGGGGATGATGCCTGGGCACCCTAGCACTGCCCAAGGGGCAAAGTGTCCAGGCTCAGGGAGCACCTTGGCACTGCCCATTGGGCATGGAAGCATGCCAAGGAGGAGAGGCCTATGGGGCAGGCCCTAGTGGGTGGGGTCTACTTGGGGTGATCGATGGGGGTGTAGGGTCCTGCTGTCACTCTGCCATTGGGATCGATGGGGGCAGGAGGGAGGCCAGCGATCGGGGCAGGCTGTGGGGGGGTGTGGTCAGGACTGCGGGGAGGTGGGGGTCAGGACTGCCGGGGGTGGGGTCTACATGCAGGCGTATCTGCGCTGTGGGGGTGTGGGGGGTTGGAGATCAGGGCGGGCCAGGGGGAGGGGGAGGGGGTCAAGGCTGGCTGGGGAATGGAAAGGGGGCCGCGATCAGGCCGCGATTGGGTCATGGAGGGGTTGGGGGGGGGCAGCACTGTAGGGCTCCCAGGGTGGGCAGCGATCAACTTGGCTGACAGTTCGGGACCTCTGCGCATGTGCAGTGGCCCGCTGGTTTCAGCCTCCCGGGTGGGAAGAGGCCCCATCCCCTGAAATCTAATGATAATCACCCTGGTGGCCCCTGCATTGCACAGAGTGTGGGAGATTCTAGTGTGAACTCCCACTGAAAAAAAACAGCGTGAATTATTCCAGTTTTCCCGTGAATGCAGCACTTAGAATTTATTTGGGAGGATTTCAGCCTTTATGTGCATATCAGAAACAGGAAGGGTGCAGTCACTATGCTGGGGGTGTACTACAGACCACCCAACAGCCCACGGGAAGTGGAGGAAAGGATATGTCAGGAGATTCTGGATAGGTGCAGAAAAAATAGGGTTGTTGTAGTGGGGGACTTTAATTTCCCTGGCACAGACTGGAAAGTGCTTAGAGCTGGGGGTCCGGGCGGGGAGGAATTTGTAAAATGTGTACTGGAAGGTTCTTTGGAACAGTATGTAGATAACCCGACTAGAGAGGGGGCTATACTGGACCTAGTTCTGTGGCAAATAGTGACCACAACTCTGTTAACTTTAGGATAGTAATGGACAAGGATGAGTGCTGTCCTACGGGCAGGGTGCTAAATTGGGGGAAGGCTAACTATAGCCGGATTAGGCAGGAATTGGTGGATGTTGATTGGGAGAGGATGTTCGAGGGTAAGTCCGCGTCTGGCATGTGGGAGTCTTTTAAGGATCTATTGATAAGGCTGCAGGATAGGCATGTGCCTATAAAAAGGAAAGATAGGAAAGGTAGGATTCGAGAGCCGTGGATAACCAGGGAAATTGAGGATCTGATTAAAATGAAAAGGGAGGCGTACGTTAAGTCCAGGCAACAGAAAACAGATGGCGCTCTGGAGGAAAACAGAGAGAACATAGAACATAGAACATAGAACATTACAGCGCAGAACAGGCCCTTCGGCCCACGATGTTGCACCGACCAGTTAAAAAAAAAACTGTGACCCTCCAACCTAAACCAATTTCTTTTCGTCCATGAACCTATCTACGGATCTCTTAAACGCCCCCAAACTAGGCGCATTTACTACTGATGCTGGCAGGGCATTCCAATCCCTCACCACCCTCTGGGTAAAGAACCTACCCCTGACATCGGTTCTATAACTACCCCCCCTCAATTTAAAGCCATGCCCCCTCGTGCTGGATTTCTCCATCAGAGGAAAAAGGCTATCACTATCCACCCTATCTAAACCTCTAATCATCTTATATGTTTCAATAAGATCCCCTCTTAGCCGCCGCCTTTCCAGCGAAAACAATCCCAAATCCCTCAGCCTCTCCTCATAGGATCTCCCCTCCATACCAGGCAACATCCTGGTAAACCTCCTCTGCACCCTCTCCAAAGCCTCCACATCCTTCCTGTAATGTGGGGACCAGAACTGCACACAGTACTCCAAGTGCGGCCGCACCAGAGTTGTGTACAGTTGCAACATAACGCTACGACTCCTAAATTCAATCCCCCTACCAATAAACGCCAAGACACCATATGCCTTCTTAACAACCTTATCTACTTGATTCCCAACTTTCAGGGATCTATGCACACATACACCTAGATCCCTCTGCTCCTCCACACTATTCAAAGTCCTCCCGTTAGCCCTATACTCAACACAACTGTTATTCCTACCAAAGTGAATTACCTCACACTTCTCCGCATTAAACTCCATCCGCCACCTCTCGGCCCAACTTTGCAACCTGTCTAAGTCTTCCTGCAGACTACGACACCCTTCCTCACTGTCTACCACACCACCGACTTTGGTGTCATCAGCAAATTTGCTAATCCACCCAACTATACCCTCATCCAGATCATTAATAAATATTACAAACAGCAGTGGCCCCAAAACAGATCCCTGAGGTACACCACTTGTAACCGCACTCCATGATGAATATTTACTATCAACCACCACCCTCTGTTTCCTATCCGCTAGCCAATTCCTGATCCAATTTCCTAGATCACCCCCAATCCCATACATCTGCATTTTCTGCAGAAGCCTACCATGGTGAACCTTATCAAACGCCTTACTAAAATCCATATATACCACGTCCACTGCCTTGCCCCCATCCACCTCCTTGGTCACTTTCTCAAAAAACTCAATAAGGTTAGTAAGGCACGACCTACCTGCCACAAAACCATGAGAGAGTAGGAAAGAACTCAAACGGGGAGTTAGAAGGGCAAAAAGAGGTCACGATATGTTCTTGGAAGGCAGGATTAAGGAGAATCCTAAGGCATTCTATTCATACGTTAGGAACAAAAGAGTTGTCAGGGAGAAAATCGGACCTCTCAGGGACAAAGGAGGGGAATTATGCTTAGAACCCAAGGGAATAGGGGAGATCCTAAATGAATACTTTGCATCAGTATTCACGAAGGAGAGGGGCGTGTTAACCGGGAGTGTCTCGGAGGGTGGTGTTGACCCGTTAGAGAAAATCTCCATTACAAGAGAGGAAGTGTTAGGTTTTTTAGGGAACATTAAAACTGACAAAGCCCCAGGGCCTGATGGCATCTATCCTCGACTGCTCAGGGAGAAGAAAGATGAAATTGCTGGGCCTCTGACGGAAATCTTTGTCGCTTCTTTGGACACGGGTGAGGTCCCTGAGGATTGGAGGATAGCGAATGTGGTCCCGTCATTTAAGAAGGGTAGCAGGGATAACCCAGGAAATTATAGGCCGGTGAGCTTGACGTCCGTGGTAGGGAAGTTGTTGGAGAGGATTCTTAGAGACATGATATATGTGCATTTAGAACGGAACAATCTCATTAGTGACAGACAGCATGGTTTTGTAAGAGGGAGGTCGTGCCTTACAAATTTAGTGGAGTTTTTTGAGGAAGTGACAAAAACGATTGATGAAGGAAGGGCCATGGATGTCGTCTATATGGATTTCAGTAAGGCATTCGACAAAGTCCCACATGGCAGGTTGGTTAAGAAGGTTAAGGCTCATGGGATACAAGGAGAAGTGGCTAGATGGGTGGAGAACTGGCTTGGCCATAGGAGACAGAGGGTAGTGATCGAAGGGTCTTTTTCCGGCTGGAGGTCTGTGACCAGTGGAGTTCCGCAGGGCTCTGTACTGGGACCTCTGCTATTTGTGATATATATAAATGATTTGGAAGAAGGTGTAACTGGTGTAATCAGCAAGTTTGCGGATGACACGAAGATGGCTGGAATTGCGGATAGCGAAGAGTATTGTCGGGCAATACAGCAGGATATAGATAGGCTGGAAAATTGGGCGGAGAGGTGGCAGATGGAATTTAATCCGGATAAATGCGAAGTGATGCATTTTGGAAGAAATAATGTCGGGAGGAGTTATACAACAAATGGCAGAGTCATCAGGAGTATAGAAACACAGAGGGACCTAGGTGTGCAAGTCCACAAATCCTTGAAGGTGGCAACACAGGTGGAGAAGGTGGTGAAGAAGGCATATGGTATGCTTGCCTTTATAGGATGGGGTATAGAGTATAAAAGCTGGAGTCTGATGATGCAGCTGTATAGAACGCTGGTTAGGCCACATTTGGAGTACTGCGTCCAGTTCTGGTCGCCGCACTACCAGAAGGACGTGGAGGTGTTAGAGAGAGTGCAGAGAAGGTTTACCAGGATGTTGCCTGGTATGGAGGGTCTTAGCTATGAGGAGAGATTGGGTAAACTGGGGTTGTTCTCCCTGGAAAGACGGAGAATGAGGGGAGATCTAATAGAGGTGTACAAGATTATGAAGGGGATAGATAGGGTGAACGGTGGGAAGCTTTTTCCGAGGTCAGAAGTGACGTTCACGAGGGGTCACGGGTTCAAGGTGAGAGGAGCGAAGTATAACTCAGATATAGGAGGGATGTTTTTTACACAGAGGGTGGTGGGGGCCTGGAATGCGCTGCCAAGTAGGGTGGTGGAGGCAGGCATGCTGACATCGTTTAAGACTTACCTGGATAGTCACATGAGCAGCCTGGGAATGGAGGGATACAAACGATTGGTCTAGCTGGACCAAGGAGCGGCACAGGCTCGGAGGGCCGAAGGGCCTGTTTACTGTGCTGTACTGTTCTTTGTTCTTTGTTCTTTGATCTTCTGTAGTAAAGGACATACACAACAAGCATTATCTCCTTCCTTCGTTTTCTTCCTGTACTTTCAAAAATTGAGAATTATGAAAATATTCTTTAAACCCAGCAGGAATAACTTAGAAAATCTATAAATACTTTAATAATAAGGCTGGGTGAAGAACCGGCATGAACTCTAATTTTTCCATTAATATGGTGCCAGACTATTAAACTGGAACTTCGAGCTGGTGCTCGGAATTATACAAGTCGAAGAATTTTGACAAAGGCTCCCCACCACGAACATTAACCACTTATTTTTCTTTACCTTTGTCAAATGCCGATGGACTTGCTGCGTACTGCCAGTATCTTCTGTTGCACGGATGTTGTTTCATCTTAGTAGGAATATTTTGGAATGAGGGGAGGAACGTTTGTTCCCTATATCGAGTAAAATGTATAGTATTTCAAGGAATTCAACCAAACTAAGCAAAGCAAAACAAATCTGGTCTAATCAAATACACTTATTCTTTGTGGAGTGTGTGAATATGTTTAGTTTTAAGTTTATCAATAGTTAATTTTTATCTCTTATCTCCATATATATATATATGATAATAAATGGTATAACGTTATTTTATTACTGAGGCTGGAATTCTCCAATGTCACACGCCCTGCCACTGCTGCCAGCGAGGATGGAAAATTTGGCACCCAGCAAAATCTGCATTCACTGCAGCGAAACTGGAGAATCCCAGCCGTAGGCAAGGTCAGGGAATTCCTTCCTATATGTTTTATATTAATTAGTGAATAAAAAAGGCAGTTTACATGCGGGTATAAAATAAGTTATTGCAAAAACAGGGATATAAAGGTACAACTATCTTAATAAAATTAATCCACCTATTTTGATATTAATGCTGCAGAATAAATTACACATTTGATATTCATCTTATGTTTTATATTTTTCACATAACAAGAATGAAATATGAACATGGAAGTGAATTTATCAGAAAACTCATCTTTCTTCAGGGAATTGAATGTATCTATTTGCTCTAATCCATTTATGCGGAGAGATTGAAATGTGTTTTGACATGAAGGGAAAGTGACAAAATTCCAATAAATAGTAACTGTGGAAGATCTAAGGAGTCAATAACTGCAATAGATTGATCTTTTTTCGATAAAGTATGAATATTGTGGAAAGAATTCTGTCATGGGGAAAAGAATAAATTGTAACAGGGCAAGAACGAGATTAGTATAATTGGAAAACTAATCTCTTCAAGAAACCTGCTGCTATGGTGGGTGGTAATCAACAGGGGGTTTCCTTGTCCATGTTTGACCTGTTGTCATGAGATTTCATGGAGCCTCGAGTCAATGCTGAGGACTCCCTGGGGCAACTCTCGCTTGTTGCACACTACTGTGCTGTTGCCTCTGCTGGGTCCGTCTTGCCTATGGGACAGGCCATAGCCAGGGATGGTGATGTCTAGGATATTGGTTGGAAAGTATGATTCCATCATTAACAATATCAGATTGTTGCTTGACTGGCCTGGCCCTCCCCAATTTTCGCACGAGCCCATAGATGTTAGTAAGGAGGACCTTGCAGTGTTGTGTGTGCCATTGTCATTTCTGGTGCCTAATTCAGTGTCAGGTGGTCCCTCTGGCTTTATTCCTTTTTGATTTCCCTGTGGTGCTTTGGTATAATTGAGCTCTAAGCCATTTCAGAAGGCTGTGGGTCTGTGTGAATGCCCCTCAGCCTTATGCTGTGCATTGCCCTATTGAAATCCTTGTTTGAGCCCTCAGTGGTAGAACCCAGTAGCAGCCTCACCCTCCAGAGTGCTGGCATTCTGCAGGACCCTTTTACCCTCAGGACAGCGGGTCATTTGTGCTCAATGGCTCACTCCATGCAGATCCAGATGTTCTGATGTTGTCCTTTACAGGTCTCTATGCCTCTGGTTATTGAAAGTCTGCCAAGTATTAGTATTTGAACCGATGGGTTTGGTTGGAACATAAAGTTATGGTGTTCTTTCACTATCCGTCTCCTGTTCCTCCAAGACCCCATGCTCCCACACCAGTGCTTAACCAAATTACATTTCTTTGCTATCTGAAGGGAGAGAGGCCCAAAGGTTGGGCTGCAGTGAGTAACGGGGTTGGCAAGAAATGTATGTTTACACCACCTGCAGCTTTTTATTAAAGAAAACATTGTGGGTTGAGGGTGAAGTGGGATGTGATAAGCAGGATTAAATAAAAACACTGTAAGCTTCCATGCTTCCAGTTCCACACTGTCTGTGTGTGTTCTACATTGTCTTTGGGCAATGTGCCTATCATAGTTGAAAAGCTGGCAGGGTGCACAAGCTAAGGGAAAGTCAGTCAGTAAAGGATGGAACTGGAGCCAATCTTTGCACACTTTTATATGCATTTATTTCCACAGATATATATTACAAGTTTACAACTGCCAACCCAATAACCAATTTCAGTCTGGGTATGGTTGATTTGATTAGATTTTTTATTGTTACACGTATTAGTATACAGTGAAAAGTATTGTTTTTTGTGTGCTATACAGACAAAACATACTGTGCATCGGGAAGGAAAGGAGAGGGTGCAGAATATAGTCTTACAGTGATAGCTAGGGTGTAGAGAAAGATCAATTTACTGTGAGGTAGGTCCATTCAAAAGTCTGCCAGCAGCAGGGAAGAAGCTGTTCTTGAGTCGGTTGGTACTTGACCTCAGACTTTTGTATCTTTTTCCCGACCGAAGAAGGTGGAAGAGAGTATGTCCGGACTGCGTGGGATCCTTGATTGTGCTGGCTCTTTTCCGAGGCAGCGGGAAGTGTAGACAGAGTTAATGGATGGGAAGTTGGTTTGCGTGATGGACTGGGCTTCGTTCACGACCCTTTGTAGTTTCTTGCGGTCTTGGACAGAGCAGGAGCCATACCAAGTTGTGATACAACTAGAAAGAATGCTTTCTATGGTGCATCTTCAAAAGTTGTAGTGGCACAAGTGAATTCTTAGTTGATGCTCAGCACCAGCATATAATTAAATATAATCTACAATAATAACATAATTTTCCTCTGTCTGGACTTTTCTAATTAGTTGGTGGATTGATATGGTTGGCAGAGTCTAGCACACGCAGAGCCATATAAGTTGTACATAGGACTGCAGCGTGTAGTGCAAGCGCAGCAGCCATGTGGGTGGATGGGATGTGTTGGTGGAGGGAGAGATCAGCTAAAGGCAAGAGTATCCCAACAACAACATTCCCTGGGTGTAGGGTTCGGGAACACTGTGGAGTTTCAACATAGGGTGGGGGGAGTGGAGGAGGAATTGTATGGGAAAGATGTAAGGGGGTGGGGATAGAGTAGGAAGAAGAGGTGGGATGGTGATGAAATGAGATGAAAGAAAGGAAAGGGATTGGCACAACATGGGAGAGATTGCATGAGTAGAATTGAATAACTTAGGATGGAGATTTAAAGAAGTACTGTTGCAACAAAGATAAAAATGCCAGCACAAATACTTTGTAACTCTCTGCTAGTTAATATATAATTAACAGATTCCCTTCTCTCTCTTTAAATGAATTTAAAGTTTATATGTACAACCAAAATGTCAAACGACATCATAAATTTCCATAATTTGTACAAAGTACAACAGTGCAGGCTGGATTTAATGGGGCACTATATTTCCTGCACCTCTTTCTGGCTGCAAAGTTTTTAAGGAGCCCGACCACCTAAAGGCTGACTGTCCCACAGCCATATTATGCTGCAAGCAGCATTTATTGTTTAAGGTCAAGTCTTCCATCGTCAATTTAATCGGCCGGCAGCTCTGCAATCCAGCTGAGCCTGGCAGGAGCAATGGCCACTGTTGAGATTAGAGATAGTCCCAACAAATGGAGGCTGACTGACAGGTAAGTGTTGGCGGGACCTGGTTGACAGCCCCTCGTGAGGACCAGGTTCAAGAGGTCAAAGGGGGATGGTTAAAGTGTGGAGGATGCCCCCAGTGAGCTTATGAGATTTCCACAAGGAGGTATATATGCTCTTAAAACATTCTCTACTTTAGGATGTTTCTAAAACAGTGTATTTAAAAGCCCCATATCCTGATGACCATTTTAAAATTCTACTCTATTCTTATTAAGGCAGTGGTTCCCAAACTTTTTTCACTGGGCCGCACTTTCGGAATAAAAATTTGCTCATGCCACACCGAATTTTTTATTGATAAGAAATACATTCAAAAACAAGAAAAAACAACTCCTAGCAGTGCTTGATTCATAACATAGAACACAACCACTTTATAATATGATCATGGGACATCCAGAAAGTATAAAACAATGCTTGTTTAAACCATGTTTAAATGTTTCTTTGAGTGTCCTTGAATCTTCCCGCCACACTTAACATCCTCTCTCGCCGCACCAGTGTGGCGCGCCGCACCCTTTGGGAACCACTGTATTAAGGGAATATTTCTCACCCCCTAAGAAATCATCAACATGGGTCATAAAGATTTCTGCAAGTTTTCCTTTTAGTCACACCAGTAAAATATTTGAAGACTACCTATTTTCAGTGAAACAGACTTCACTGAAAAAACCATATCCGGTAAACATCATTCAGGTCTTATGTACATTTGTTTAGTTTCCATATTTTCTGCAACTGCTAGTTCTGGCAGGTTGCTCTCTGTAAAATGTCACTTTGCTTTCATGTTAATTGACCAACACTCCCATGAATATGTGGCTGTAATGATGCATGCTCACAGACTTCATCAGAGACACAAAGGGTGTTTAGTGATAAGAAAAAACTGTATAGAGGATAGCAGCAACCACCACCCACCCCTTCAACCACACCAGATGCCCCAGTCTCGACATGTCATGTAGCTGTCTTCTGCCCAAGAGAGGACTCCACCTCCTGGGGTGATTACCCACTCGCAGTCCCAATTGGTCCCCCAAGTCAGGTAACCCTCCTCTGTTGTGTTGCCCTTAAAGGGACAATCACCACCATCACAGTGGCGAAAAGGGTTAAGACGTTTTTCCAGATTACTTTTCCATCTGTACAAGCATGCACTCCAGCATTTCTATCATCGAGGAAGAGGCAGTGATATAGTGACATCATCACTGACTGATAACTACCCAGGGTGATACTCTGGGGACCCGGGTTCAAATCCACCCTGGCAGATGGTGAAATTTGAATTCAATAAAAATCTGGAATTAAATGTCTAATGATAAGCATGAAACAATTGTCAATTTTTGTAAAACTAGAACCATCCTTGCTTTAGTATTAGTACTTTGTCAGTACAAATCCACCTCTGCGACAAAGCTGATTGCCCTTTGTCTGATATGTCTTAATAAGTGCCAAACTCTATCTATCTAATTTCCTTTGTTTTGCCTCTTATTAGTTTATAGTCAAGATTATTGGCAGACACCAAAACTTAACGATCACAAGAACTTGTGCTTTATTTTAATAATTCGTTTGTGGCCATTATTTAATTGTATACTCTATTAAAGCTAACACCTCTACCTGCAATTTTATGTCTGTCAGAAATACTACTGCAAGATCTCCCTCTTGCTCTATGAGAGAGTCGTTCTCTGATACATAATCATTTACTGATACTGGACTCATTTCTGGAGCCACTATAAGTACTTGCACTGCACTTACTTACTCTCCACTCTTTCACCCCATTCAGCCATTTCATTCACCCCACTTCCCAGCCAACATCCAGAATATTCAACCAATATTTGAATTTGCCAATAGAGTTTGCTGCATGCCCCATGACAGTCACATCTCTCCATCCACTAATCCTCTTTGGTATATATGTCACTTGTTAGGCTTCACCTCATTGACACATTTGTGTAATTAATAAAGCTTAAGTTATCAAATTGTACTGTACATGAGCTTAGTAATGAAAAGTCTTAATTTGTATGTATTATTGGGATAATTGGTGAATTTTTGGATATATTGTTAAGAAAGCTTAAAGTTGGCCTCTCGTTAAGTGTCAAATGCTGTGAAGTAGTTTGCAGAGAAGAACTTAAGTTATGATCAGGAAGGTGGTCAGAGCACAAATGTTCCAGGGACTCCTGTCAAAAAGATCGAAGTTATAGTTGGAAGGGATTCCAAGGCAACAAGGCTGATCAGCTCAATTTGTTACGGGGAAGCTAAGAACACTCTTACCAGTGATAAAGAGTTGTGGTTGTCTGGTTAGAAGTTGTTAGTGATGCACATACTCAGGTTGAATGTTGCAAAGCTACCTGTAATAACAGTATACAAATAGGAGTGAATCACTGAGCATTTTGCACTTGCCAAGATGCTTTTGTAACAGGACAATTTTTAATTAAGTTTTTTAATTTGTTCATAGGATGTAGTTGTGGCTGTCTGGGCCAGCATTTATTGCCCATCCCTGAAGACATTTAAGAGTCAACCACATTGCTTTGGGTCTGGAGTCACATGTAGGCCAGACCAGGTAAAGATGGCAGATTTCCTTCCCTAAAGGACATTAGTGAACTAGATGGGTTCTTACGTCAATCGTCAATTAGACTCTTCATTCTAGATTTTTTCAATTCAAATGTCACCATCTGCCGGGTGGGATTCAAACCTGTGTTCCCAGAGCATTACCCTGTCTCTCTGGTTACTAGTCCAGCAACAATACCACTATGCCACTGCCTCGCCGAGCAACTGACCCCCACTGGGTGAAGAGTTAGAAATAGGGCACTCGTGTAAAATATTGCCAGTCGACAGGTCGTTCTGAATTCAGTAGTGACTAAAGTAATTGTCACAAGATTAAGATTGCTGTAAGAATGCAGTAGTAGGGATCAATAAAGTGACGAGAAAGAGAGAGGAGGGTATTTAATCTCTCCTGAGATGTAGGCACTATACAACCCAGAAATACCAACCATAGTAGCAGCAGATAAATTGTCTACAGGTCAGGGGACAGTTTTATTTCAGATGCAGAGTTGACAAGTGTAGATTGTCTACAATGCCTCTAGGTCACTAATCAAAACCAAAAAATGACACACCACAATAGGAAAAGAAGCATTGGCAGCCACATGGGTGTGCAAAATATTTTGACACTGTGCTGAGATTGTGGTTCAAAGTCGAAACAAACTATAGGCCACTAGTCACCCTTCTGAACATGAAAGATATTGCAAAGAAACTGCCCAAAATCTAACTGTTCAGACAAAGATTGATGAGATATGACTTCATTGCTAAATATGTGCAAGGCATGTATCAAACAGCACCAGACACGCTGTCACAAATACCATCAAGAGGAGCCAAACAAAAGGATTTACACTTCATCAATGAGGTTGGAGCATTTTCATCCTTAATCACTCAGCACTAAATAGCTACTGCAAAAAGTTTGCAAGAAATAAAACAAAACCAGCAGTGAGATGAAGAATGTCTTCAAATTTGAGAATATTGTCTGGAAGGATGGCCAGACTTTATCCCCACTAATCTGATACTATGGCAGTACTTTGAACAAGACAAGCACCTCATAGTCATTGTGACTGACTAGTCACCAAAAAAAATAGTCATATGCAGAACATACCTGCTTTATAGCTTCAAAGTTTCACCAAGGTAATTTAGAAATAGCAAAACATCGTACGAGAGCACAGTTTTGTGGCTAGGCATTATTCCTCTATAGAAGAAATGATTATTGACTGTCTTGCTTGCGTCCTAAACAGCCAAGAACAAAAGAAAAATACTATTACCATCTATTTTTTCATCAAGGCTATTGGGATGCCTGGGAATGGACTTACTTGAATTTAGGGGTAAGACTTTTCTTATTGTGATTCACTACCACTCACTGTGGTTGAAGCAAATAGATTATATTGTGTCACAGCAGAAACAGGCATCCAATCCCTCAAGAATGTGTGGGCAACACATGGCATCCTGGACATCACAGTGTCCATCAAAGGGCGACAATTTACTAATGAGCTACGCCACAATTTTGCAAACAAATATGCTTTTGTTCTTTTAACCAGTTCACCTCGCTATCCTTAAGAAAATGGAGAAACAGGGAGAGGTATGAATCACTAAATGGTTATTGAAGAAAACCAAGATTTTAATCCAGCTCTTCTGAGCTCACGAAACTCAGCACTACAAAATATTTTTTCATCATCAGAGTTAGTAATTGGTCGGAGGTTTGAGAACACAGCTTCCATCTCTGGCACAAACACTCAAATCTAATATCACAAATGACCATGACAAGCTAAAACAACATGAGAACGGACAAAGAAGCAACCAGGCTCAGAACTTTAATCACAGGTGTGGAGTTACCAGCGCTGAGGCCTGGAGAGAGAGTGTGGATCTGAGATCTACAGAAGGAAGGCACAATCAATAAAAAAACTCCACAACCAAAGTCATACAGGATTGAGACAAACCAGTGTGTCATAAGGCGAAACCACGGTGCCTTAATATCCTTGGGGAGAAAGCCAATAGAAACTGGGGCTTCCTACCAGATTCTGATGAAGAAGAAGAAGAAAGAACTCACTACAAGGCCCTGCAGCTACCCAGGAGAAAAACACTCACACCAACAGAAGGGAGAGTGCGGAATATCCTCAACCTCAAAAAGAGATCAGAGCAAGATCAGAGAGATCAGTCAAGGCACCTCAAACAGTAACTGTAAATTCTGAGATTTTGCAGAGAGATGACGGCACAGTAGCTAGCACTGCTGCCTCACAGCACCAGGGAACCAGGTTCGATTCCAGTGTGGGTGACTGTCTGTGTGAAGTTTTCATCTTCTCCCCTTATCTGCATGGGTTTCCTCTTGGTGCTCCTTTAGGTACAGGTTAGGTGGATTAGCCATGGTAAATTGCCCCTTAGTGTCCAAAGATGTTTAGGTTAGGTGGATTAGCCATGGTAAATGAGAGGAGTTATGGGGGTCAGGCAGGGAGGTGGGCACAAGTAAGATGTTCTTTCGGAGAGTTGGTGCAGATTTGATGGACTACATCTCACTGTAGAGGTTCTATCGTGCTATGTAGGGGAATGTAGATATGATAGGCATAAAGACTTGAAGGGAGATGTAGAGTAAAGGGTTAACATCAGAATCATACATAATAATGGTGTCAGATCACAGACTGAAAAGTAAAGGAGATCTGGAAGGAAGAAAAGCTCCAACCTTGTGTAGAGGTCCAAAGGTGTAAATACTTGTTGAAAGCAAAGAGTAATGGCTTTGGGAAACAGCATACTTTGGGGGCATAGACAGTCCACAAAACTCCTTTCTGTACCATTGAGCTCTGTTTATTTCCATTTTCCTTCATGCTTGAAAGCATCTCAAGTACCTCAATTTTTCCTGACTGCAACATTTACCTAAATTCTAAGCCTGACTGACAGCTGTGGTCTCTTCATTGAGTAATTTCTTCAATAAGGGATTTAAGTTCCTCTTCTGCAGACTGGGCCGGGGGGGGGAGAGGCTTGGGTCGGGTCATCCTCATGCCTGCATGGCGTGAGTGTGGGTGACCTGTTACATGAGTGGTTGGGGGGGGGTTGATGCTCTTCTTTCCTGAGGGGCTGGTGGTGCTCCCCTGGATCCTTGGGGTCCACAACACCATGTCCATGCTGGTCATTACCAGCACCAAAGCCCACCTGGTCCATCACCCACTGGAGAGATGGATGAATGGTGGGGACTGCTGAATGGGCCACCAAACCTGCTAATTGTATTATAATTAGTGGGTTTGCATGGTTATCAGGTTACTGCCCACGTTAGACAGCAGGGCTGGACGGGTGAATCCTCCGCACCTGGCAGGAATCCTGATTTTTGACCAATGCCCCATTCAGCGGGGCATTGGGATTCTGACTATCGTCCAATGAGGTTGGTGAATCCCCCCAAAGTTTTATTGCAGAAAGACTAAATCTGGTCACCAGGCCTATAGACAGCAGAAGGAAGATATTTCTGTCTTGTCCCATACTTTTAAATCCATGGCAACTAGATCATTAAAATCTTGTGATAATGAAAGGCTTGCACAGGACTTGGCAGCAACCTCTGCTACTTTTGACAGATTTCACCCTCTCACTAATCTCTGCTATTAGCATTGTATACTTTTCAGCAACCACACCTGCATCTTTAGCAGGATTGTTAAACTTTGACAAATGGGGTGAGAAAACTGTCTATGTCGCTTTAAGGCATTTTTTTTCTCTCTCTGATTCATGTCATCTTATGCCATTAATAGACAAGAAACTACAAAGGGTCGTGCACGAAGCCCAGTCCATCACGCAAACCAGCCTCCCACCCATTGACTCTGTCTACACTTCCCGCTGCCTCGTAAAAGCAGCCAGCGTAATCGAGGATCCCACACACCCCAGACATTCTCTCTTCCACCTTCTTCCATCGGGAGAAAGATACAAAAGTCTGAGATCATGTACCAACTGACTCAAGATTAGCTTCTTCCCTGCTGCCATCAGACTTTTGAATGTACCTACCCCACATTAAGTTGATCTTTCTCTATACTCTAGCTATGACTGTAACACTACATTCTTCACTCTCTCCTTTCCTTCTCTATGAACAGTATGCTTTGTCTGTGTAGCGCACAAGAAATAATATTTTTTACTCTATACTAATACATGTGACGGTAATATATCAAATCAAATGTGTATAAGATTCTGAAGAGAAACATCAAGTTTTATTAAGTTTTATTAATAATGTCCTGCCTGGGTGAACAGCAGAACAATTGATTTTCCAAAAATAATTGCCGTCTTGCTCACTGTAAAGTTTTATTAGTGCCCTTATTATGAAAGGCTTGGTAAGCAGCACAGAGGTGTCACTATAGTCAATGTATAGTCACTATAGTATATTACCCCAGTCCAACGCCGGCATCTCCACATCATGACTGTAGTCAACATCAGGGTTTCCCAACCTTTTCGAGCCACAAAACCTCCAGTGACCTCCCGAGGGCATTGAGGAACCCCAAACATTCTCATTGTCAACATCCCTTTTTTGACACAAGTCTAAGAACAAAATCTTCTTAGTTTCTAACCCTCACCTTTAGGTAGCCATTCTCTGCTACCATGTTGTACTCCAGAAAGTCAGTTGGCGATGAAAACAACTGAAGCCATTTTTATAAGCAATTATGTTCAGAGTTAGTCATTACAGGCATACACCTCCAAATCCAACAATTTCAATCTGTGTCTATTTATAAGGGCACAAGTGTATCCCCAGCTAATGTCCAGCATCTTCATATAAGTATACATGATTAATATACAAATAACAATGTGACTGTGTGCTTTACAGCAGTGCTAAATGTGTGAGGGGAAAGTTGAGACTATGAATGTAAGGTATAACTTGTGCTTGATCACGAATGCCCTCGAGAGATGTGTGAAGCAGTGTTGGTAAATGGCACAACATGTGAGACCAGTGGTTTATTTCAAAGGATATGGCATTCTAAAATCCATTTAGTGACCTTGAACACTCACCATGAAATTACTGAACTTGTTATTAATGATGGACAAAAAGAATCATGGAAATATATACAGAAAAATCTGACTTTGAAAAGGCCTAAGTTTTATATTTTAAAATGAACACAGACCCTGGAGTTGGCTGAGAAGGTACAGCTAGCCACTGATATGGCTGCAGGGAGTTTCTCTAAGGAATAATGGATGGGGCGGCATGGTGGCACAGTGGCTAGCACTGCCTCACAGAGCCAGGGACCCGGGTTCGATTCCCCGGCTTGGGTCACTGTCTGTGTTTGCACGTTCTCCCTGTGTCAGCATGGGCTTCCTCCAGGTGCTCCGGTTTCCCCCCACAGTCCAAAAGACATGCTGGTTAGGTGGATTGGCCATGCTAAATTCTCGCTCAATGTACCCGAACAGGCGCTGGAGTGTAGCGACTATGGGATTTTCACAGTAACATCATTGCAGTGTGAATGTAAGCCTACTTGTGACTAATAAATAAACTTTAAACTTTAACCATTCCCAATTCTTCCAGACAAGTTACTTGTAAAATCATCCAAAGACTAATTACCATCTCCAGTAATGACGAAGGGATGTAACCACTATCTCATCCCAAAACCTTGAGGTATAATTGCTTAGGCAAGATTGGTATATTCTGGAATATACATAGGAAGCGGTTAAAAGTCTGTTTGCTACCAGTCTGGGTGTCTTTCTGTTGGTCTGTGTGTGCGTTCTGTAAAAAGCAGCTGGAAGTTTACCACACTGAAGGTGTAACAGTAACTGAGACAGAGCCCCTGCAAAATAACCAAATTTTACAGGAACATCTAACACTCCCTCTCTGTCTGTTGGAGTCGATCAACCAGCAGAAAGATCACAGCTGGAAAAGGAATCAAAATCTCTCTACCAAACCACAGAACACCTGAATTGAAGAATCAACTATTCACCAGTGAAAGTCAACCATCCTGAAAACTTGTAACCGCCGCAATGCTTATCATCTACTCCTGGCAACCAAGCAATGTTCCATATAACTTTTTATTTTTTCTTTACTTACTATTGGAATCGATTCCTACTTTTTATCCGTATGAATGTAGATGTGTGTGTTTTACCATTTTTCCTTACCTTTTAGTTGAAAATTAACCTTTCCTATCTTAATTCAAGAAAGCCTGGTTGAATTGGCTCCTTTTTAAGCATAGCTATTGGGTCTGGAAAGGGCATCCAATAGAAAGGGAACCAATGGAAAGGGAACCTTGTTAGATTAACCTTTGTTGCTACCTGCAGAGGGTGAGTTGAATAAAGACATGGAGCCACTCATCCCTCCTCACCCAGGTTTGTATCAATTTTGATATATCTCAGCCAGACAGTGACAAATTGAGGGGTTCCGCCCAGACTTTTGAGGAATATCACCTGGGGCTGGTCATAACAAACTTCTTCCTGCACTATCTTATCCTTGAAACATGACTGCTTACAGTGACATGGATAGCCATCTTTCCTGCCTCATTCTCAGTGTCTATCTGGTGAACCTTTTGTCTCCCTGTGATTGAAGGGCCTTTCTTATCCTGCCTGCCTCCTGTACCAAGCCTACTATGTTGCATGACAGATCCTTGGAGCAGCCTTTGTATCCTTCGACGATTTCACTCTTTTTCCTGCTCAGGCACTCTTTTTCAGCCACTTCCAGCACCTGCTGCGGCCAAAATGCACCTCCCATTGGAAAAATGCAGGCTCGCTTTAAGTAGTACCATCTGGCTTTAAGTATGTTTGCCTTGAACAAACCTGGATCCCTGCTGAGATGTTCAGCCACTCAACAGCATACTTAGCTCTGGGCTGCATGCCACTCTTATATGAATTAGCAGGCAGTACAGAGTTTTCATGCTGCCTGCATCAAAATAAACTGGTACAGGTTAATCGCCATGCCCAATTTTGGGTCTTGTCCAAATGTGCTCCTTCCTCCTCCCCATCATTTTCTAAATCTCTACTCTATCAATCTCCCCTTTATCTCTCTTTTCTACAGTATATGGAGGTAATACACAACGGGCCAAACATTCTGGCCACTGGATCATCAGAGACCGGTAGTATAACTGAAAATACAGTTGGGACCCTATGGAGATCCTGACGCATGGACCTCCGTGGGAATAGCCTGGGCAGATTCAACTTCCAATGGACAATTCCCCTGATCTCCGAAACCCTCCGTGAATATCTCAGACTCTAAGTTAGAGTCAGAAACTTTGGATAGCTCTGTGGTATTTGCCTGAATAGTTATCCAGGAAATGCTAGACCTTATAAAACCAGTCTAACATCTGGATAACGACATAACTGATCCTCCCTGATCACTCCATCCTAGCCCCTGACTACCTCCCAATGATCCAATTTTCCCCTAAGCTACCCAATTACTCTCCCTTATCCCCTGACTACCCCCTGACCCAAACCAATTAACGAGCCTCCTATACACCCGACAATCCCCTTGGCCTCCAGACTAAAACTGCAAACCGGCCTAACCCCTCCGACTACATGGCTACCACCAACCACTTAACTAACCCCCAACCTGATTGGCTCCTGACTAGACCTGCCGTCCCACCCTCTTGACTTCCTGACTACCTTCCCCTATCCACCCCAAAATCGTAAGAAGTCTCACAACAGCCAGTTAAAGTCCAACAGGTTTATTTAACCTGGTGTTATGAGACTTCTTACTGTGCTTATCCCAGTCCAATGCCGGCATCTCCACATCATGTACCCCAAAATCCCCAACCACCCAGCTAACCCCCCGACCACCCGACTAGCTCCTGCCCACCCAAATACCCCCAACTCGGCTGCCACCCCGATCCAACTACCTCCCCAATCCAACCTCTCTACTCCCCCCGCCAACTCACCCTGACTCAACCTGCCTATCCTACCAACCAGACTACCTCGACAATCCAATTCTTCCTCCTGACCTGAATCGACAACCACCCTCCTACCAAACCCTGATTTGACTACCCCTTGACCAGTCTACCTCCTCAACCACCTCACCCACCTATCAACTTACCTTGCTACCCATCTACCAGCATATCCACCCTACCCACCTACCCCCACCTGCCCACCTCACCCATCTGCCCACCTTCTCATGTTCCCACCTACCCACTTAACTATTCATCCCCTCACTCACTACCATTCAGACTGAACTTTTAAACTTACTATGTGGCAGCTATTGCTGTAAAAAGGGAGCGTGTCCTGTCTTCTCACAACTCCATTCTGCTCTGACAGAATTCCCTGAGTGATACAGTGCTGCAGATTTATGTGAAAGCCGAGCTCAGAAGAACCTAGAAGAAATACTCAGCAGTGTCAAGCCGGTGGACTGTTTCAGTGCAGTGGCAATCCAAAGATCATTGTTGCTGCTCGGAAGATCATAGAATCCCTACAATGCAGAAGAAGGCCATTCGGCCTATCGAGTCTGCACCAACCACAATCCCACCCAGCCCCTATCCCCATAGCCTCACATATTTACCCTGCTAGCTTCCCTGACACTAAGTGACAATTTAACATGGCCAATCAACCTAACCCGCACATTTTTGGACTGTGGGAGGAAATTGGAGCACCCAGAGGAAATCATGAAGACACGGGGAGAATGTGCAAACTCCACACAGACAGTGACTCAAGCTGGGAATCGAACCCAGGTCCCTGGCGCTGTGAGGCAGCAGTGCTAGCCACTGTGCCGCCCTGTGATCTGTGCCAAAAAATGATCATTTCTTTCTTTTTTCATCCATCCTAACTTTGGCTATTTTGTAATTTTTACCTTCTTTCTGACAGAACCGGGAAGCTGTTTCTTCAAAGTTTAAATAAAAATCAAGAAAGAATTCTTGTCCTGTGAACAAAGCACCTACTGATGCCGTGAAGTTCAAAGTTCTGCTTCGCCCACTTGAGGAAGTGGATTCACATGTATCATCCACCTCATCAATGATACATTTGTTACAGGCTTCTGTCAAAGCAGATGAATTAGCCTTACACGAGGATTAATTTTTATTTGATTTGATGATCAGATGACTTGTCTTCACCAGTTATCTGCACACCCCTGATATGTCAATAATACTGATCTAAGTGATCATTGCCATTGTAGTAAGGAATGGAGAAAACTGAAACAAATATGTAAAGTGTTAATTATTTATTTTACTTTTGTACTGCTGTTTGTCAGAATAATTGCCTGGATTATTTTCATCACTTTGAAGTTACCTGGCTTGATGTACCCAGGATCGATTTCGTTCTCCCACCATTTCAGATTTTATAACTGGAGAAATTTCTATTCAGTGTCCTGACAATGGAGCATTATTTCAATTGCACCTATTCCACGGAGGCAGTTTTTGGAAAGCTATTGTTAAGGTGGATCACCATTTTCTTTGAAATTATCATCTGCAAATCTGCTGAAGTCAAAATCTGTATAGAATCACAAAGTACATATATATAATATATGTAGTTTGTTATCTGCAGGAGCTCATAGTCCTCATGACCTGTATTTTGATAGTTTGTTATATTTATTTGTTCATGAGTGTCACTGACTGGGCCAGCATTTATCGCCCATCCCTGAGGGCATTTAAGAGTCAACCACATTGGGTCTGTGGGTCTGTTGTCATATGTAGGCCAGACCAGGTAAGGACAGCCGATTTCCTTCCCTAAAGGAGATTAGTGAGCCAGGTGTGTTTTGACAACAATCAACCATGGCTTCATGGATCATCATTCGACTTTTAATTCCAGATTTTTATTCAAATTTCATAATCTGGCATGGCGGGATTTGAATCCAGGTCCCCAGAGCATTTCCCTGAGTTTCTGGATTACTAGTCCAGCGACAATGGCGTTACGTCACAGCTTCCCCTTGGTGTGTAGTGCAGTAACATGCAATATGTGCAGATTCAAATCACTTCCAGATGGAAGCACAGTCCACACAGGTTGATCACTGGGCTTCCCTGGCAGTGAGAGGATTCAGAGCTTACTCTGGTGTTCAGATGAATAATGGAAAACTGGTCATTTTCTGTTCCCATTTATCTGCTTGGGGAGGGTTGCTTTTTAATGTTCTATCAAGGCACCTGATTAAATTCAGGTTTTCTGATCCTTGGCTTATTTCCTCACTTTTGAGAAAATACTTTCATTGGTTCAACATGTTATGGTATGATTGGTGACATGACATTCTGCAATGTAATGGAATACTTTTTATACAGGAATTTTCACAAAACTGTGCCTCTTTGCTACAGTTAGGAGTATGTAAGCAATGAGAAGTGACGAGGTCTGCTAAGATCTATTACACAGAGCACCAAGAACCATGCTCTCTCTAGCCCTGCTTTCTCATGTGTAAATCCACCTGGAAATGCGACTGCTCTGTATATGATAGGGTTCATCAAATCACCCAATAATGACTGATGCACTGTTAAAATGTCATGGCTGGTACTCTCTATTGTACACTCGATGAATTTGAACAAAATCCTCTAATAATCCTCCTTAGCATTATACTGGAATGAAAATAGTATTTTTAAGTATTTTACTTGATATTGCATCACCACTACACAGAGAAGCATAACGAGACAAAAGCTATTCTTGACAAAATCAAAACAAATCTTTGTCCAATATGGCCATAAGGTTCCTGTAGGAGTGTGCATGTTTGTGACCCAACCACACTGAGAAACGTTCCTGGAACAATTAGAAACAAAGGAACATTTTTCCCAGTGCCTATTACCAATGCACCCTGAAAGAAAGATTGGAATGTATGGATTAGTATGTCCACCTACCAACTTTTAAATATTTAATTTTAAAGAAAAATCTTTGGTTATTCTCAGGTAAAATCCAAATAGAGCTTTTGGAGACATTTCGTTTGAAGTAGCATGGATATGTTTTGACAATAAAGGATCTGAAAGGGCTCTCAGTCGCTATTGTAATCCTTTCAAATTCTTGGAATATAAACGAATCTGGCGAGGGTTGTGTTTATTACCCATCTTATGTTGCCCATGGAAAGTTGGCAGTGGGCTGCTTGAAATACTCTAGACCACGTGGTAAAGATAGTCCCACAGTTCTATTCGTTAGGGAGGTCTAGAGGTAAAAATTGGATAACCCCCAAGCCCATTCCTTATGATGCAAGCAGCAGGTAAACTTGCTGCTATCCTGTTCCTTTACATGATAGCTGTGTGCTGAATTCTGAACGCGTGGATTCTGCACATCTTGGCAGGAGCCCACATTTGAGTGAGACTAGCAGCAGTTAAAGATAGCTTAAAACCAATCTACACATCACAAAGGTATTAGAAGGGACTAGTGAAGCAAGCCTAACGTGTTGTAAGAGTGACCATGGACTACATACACTCCCCTGTTGTGCCAAAGATTCTCATATGTAGCACTGGAGGCCTAGGTGCAGGGGGTAGACATAAAGATGCCCTTCATCTACAGAAGGGAGATGGGAACAGTTATCAAGGTCCTCCAGACAAACTCTCAGAAAGCACTGGGAGCAGATACCTATCATGGTCAACACAAGTAGTACAGCCCTGAGAACCTGGACATAGTGCTGCAGAATTTCAATGAAGTGTGGTCAAGGTCAGTGAATGCATCTTCAGATGTCATATCCTTACACCTGAACTACTAGGTTCACACACTGCTCCATTCATCACATTCCCTTCATTAATCTACAATAACCTCCATCAATCACAATGCATATGAGTGGCACAGTGGCACAGTGGTTAGAACTCTTGTAGGACAAGTTAGCAACAGGGACTAAATGGCAGGGGACACCAATCGAGAAGATGGTTTTTGCCATTAATGGAGCAGCCACACTTGAGACCATGACCATTAGCATGGCTGAAACTATCAAAGATACCTAATTCTCCTCCTCGCTTCCCAGCTCCCCCTAATCCCACAATTGCTTCTGATCTACAAGCTGCAGACAGTGTGATTTCCCTCACCACAAGCCTACCCATATGCTTTTCACTACTCTGCTGTGCAAGGACAAATTAGAGAAGGAAAGACAGGATGAGGAGAGACTAGGAGATTACAAAGAAGGGGATAAAAAAGGGTTCTAAAGACATATAAATAGTAAAATGCTGTTAAAAGAGGAAGCAGAGCCAATTATGTACCTAAGAAGGGATTTACTCATGCAGGGGGAAACATGGCTGACGTACTAAATGAGTGGCTTGCACCTGTTTTTGACAAGGGAAAAGTGCTGCCCATGTTCAAGTGAAAGAGAAGATAGTTGAGATAGTGGGTGGTCTGAAAACTGCCTTGTAGATGGTGAAGAGGTTTTGTACAGTCAGAAAGTGTGCCGTTTGCTACAAATAACCTCGCCTTTGACTTACTTCAGTGTCCATAGCATTTATGTGGCAGATTCAGCTGCGTGTCTGGCTAAAGGTGATGCCCATGTTAATGCTAGTGACCATCAAGAGGAGGTGGCTGGAATGTTTTTTTTGATAAATGCTCATTATTTAAAACTTTTTCACTTCATAGTTGATTGTTAGAAAAACCCATCTGATTCAGTAATGTCCTTTAAGGGAGGAAATCTGCCATCCTTACTTGGTATGACCTACATATGACTCCAGAGCCATAGCAATGTTGTTGACTCTCAACTGCCCTCCAAAAGGCAACTTGGGATGGGCAATAAATGCTGGCCAGCCAGCATTCATGCCACAAATGAATAAAAAAAAGGTTGAATACAGAAAAGGACCGCTGTGAAGTCTGAGAAATAGTGAACGGGGCTCAATAAAGCAGAATCAGATTCTGAACTGCTGAAATCTTGACCATTTCAGCTGTTTCTTTATAGAAAGCCTTTTCTTGGAACCTCCGAGAGAGGAGTAGAACAGGATCAGGAGAAAGCCTTCCAAACATTGACTCAATCTACACTTCCCGCTGCCTCGGAAAAGCAGCCAGCATAATTAAGGACCCCATGCACCCCGGACATACTCTCCTCCACCTTCTTCCGTCAGGAAAAAGATACAAAAGCCTAAGATCACATACCAACCGAATCAAGAACAGTTTCTCCCCTGCAGCCATCAGACTTTTGAATGGACCTACCCTATATTAAGTTGATCTTTCTCTACACCCTAGCTACAACTGTAACACTACATTCTGTACTCTCTTGTTTCCTTCTCCCCTATGCACTCTATGAACAGAATGCTTTGCCTGTGTAACATGCAAAAAACAACACTTTTCACTGTTTAAAAGTTTATTTTTTAGTGTCACAAGTAGGCTTACATTAACACTATGTTAATGAAGTTACTGCGAAAATCCCCTAGTTGCCACACTCCGGTGCCTGTTCGGGTACTCTGAGGGAGGATTTAGCATGGCCGATGCACCTAACCCACCTAACTGTATACCAATACAATAAATTAAATCAAATCAAAAGGAAGCTGCACACAGAGCTGCAGCTGGAGTTAGAGAAAATAGGAAAACACGCTCAGAGAAATCCTTATTTTCCCAGTGCAACAACATCACTGTATTTTGGCTGCATCTGCCATCCATGCTCACGATCCATATTTGACACATCCCTTTTTTGATAGAAAAGCACGTCTGTCATTCCCTGGGGGCATCTGGAAACAGTAAAATCGAACACTAGATTGCAGAATTCCTTCAAGCACAGGGTGTTATTGACTGCACCTACACCACCCTAGGGATTCCTTCATAGAATGCATCCTCTGTCCGGAATTGCAAGAAGTTCCACTTTTGTAATGTGTATCTGGTGTGCGATAACAAGCAGTATGTTGTGCAGATCTATAACTCCACAGCTGCCCTGATGCTTTTATACAGTGTCGATCATCTATTTCCTCACTATTGGTTCCTGAACGGCAAGTTAAAGGTATAGTACTTGGAAATACAGACTGTCCTCTCCATACCTGGGTTATAACACTTCGTAGGCAATGAGGTGAGTGTCTGGAACAAGCTGCCAGAGGTAGTAGTAGAAGCAGGTACAATTTTGTCTTTTAAAAAGCATTTAGATAGTACATGGGTACGATGGGTATAGAGGGATATGGGCCAAATGCGGGCAATTGGGATTAGCTTAGGGGTTTTAAAAAAAAGGGCGGCATGGACAAGTTGGGCCGAAGGGCCTGTTTCCATGCTGTAAACCTCTATGACTCTATGACCCTCAGCTGCAGAACTATTTTTGGTGGGTCAGAATTGGAAATATTATTGTAGCATATTGCAAAAGCTGAATATTTTGACATACTGTATTCTCCGCTTGACAGGTGTAAACAAAGTTAGTTCAATGATCACTGCTCACTGTGAATCCACGTGGGGGTTTTTCTCAATGCAATACACAACAGAAAGATGTTGGAGAGAATTAATTTGAAAAATTGAGGACTGACAAACATTGTGACACATTTTTGGACTGTCTTAAGTTGATTTTGAGGAGGTTTGAGTGATTTAAAAGGTGGTTCCGTGTGTACAAATTGTATTTAGTTACAGAGTGAGTCAACACAATATGTAACTGAAAGAAGTGGCACTGAAGGCATGTTTAGGAACCATGGGAGAATTCACCCCTAATAATTATTATGGGCAGCACGGTGGCACAGTGGTTAGCACTACTGCCTCACAGTGCCAAGAATCGGGTTCAATTCCGGCCTCGGGCGACTGTGTAATGTTTGCATGTTCTCCATGTGTCTGCGTGGGTTTCCTCCAAGTGCTCCGGTTTCCTCCCACACCCCAAAGATGTGTAGGTTAGTTGGATTGGCCACACTAAATTGTCTCTTACTGTCAGGGGGATTAGCAGGGTAAATACGTGGGGTTACGGGGATAAGGCCTGGGTAGGATTTTTTTTAAATTCATTTGTGGGACATTGGCATCACTGGCTGAGAAGCATTCATTGCCCATCCCTAGTTGCCCTTGAGAAGATGGTGGAGAACTGCCTTCTTGAATCGCTGTAGTCCACATGCTGTGGGTTGACCCACAATGTTGTTAGGGATTGTTAGCAGGGCAAACTCAATGGGCTGAATAGACTCCTTCTGCACCGTAGGAATTCGATAATTCTATGATAAAGAAAATTGGTATTAATATGAATGAAGATTACATTTGGCTGAAAACAAATGAAACAGGAGGTGAAAAGATTTTCCTCACCATAATGCGTTCAGATGTTTTTGAGTAGTAGCTAAACAAACTTGCCCGTGGGTCACCAGTACTTTGGACTATTCTGAAATTAATGAGATTCTGAACTGATAGCATGGCATGACTAAGAATGAGATTGCACTGGGGTTGTGTACTATGAAAGAAAACAGTGGCCAAGTAAAAAGCAAAATATTGTGGATGCTGGAATCTGAAACAAAAACAGAAATTGCTGGAAAATCTCAGCAGGTCTAACAGCATCTGTGGAGAGAGAATGGAGCAAATGTTTCGAGTCTGGATGACCCTTCATCAGAGTCCAGTTGCCAGGTGCAACAGAGCCAGTTGCCAAATCAGACTGTTGCATATTACATTTTCGAATTAAAGAAAGTCCCTTGTCACTGTGGAAATGACACAAACTTAGAAACTGATCTTAGAGATACATTTGTAGGAGGCCCAAAGAACAATAAAATCCAGGCCCAGACTTGAGCAAAGGCAAAAAAACTAACATGAAAGAAGGCCCACAATGTAACCACAGCCTTGGAAGACAAAAGGAGATTGTTGTGAAACCATGCTTTATATCAAAAATGATCTTTACTGGCTGAAACCCCTCACCATTTTTTTTTAAAAGGACAAAGCCACATTTCAATGAGTTGGGATCACAGTCAAAGATGGCTGAACATTTGCATCACCTTCTGCATTCCAAAGCTATTGAAATGGAGATAACCTGTCTGAAAAGCCACACCTGGAACAATGACCTTGAAAGGGATGAATGAGGACCATCTCCGTTCCCATTAGCAATGCACCCAGACAAACATTTGTATATTAAACTGGGTGCAGGCAAAACATCAGACATGATCACTTGAACAATGGGACAGAGTACATTCCAAGCTATGATCTAATTCAGGTAACTGGAACACAAGGTTTGATTTTTCTCCCTCTCCGTGGTGTGTCCTGCAGTGGCAGGACACAGTGCATCACTTGCTGGTGGCGGTATCTTATGGTCCTGCCATTGTCAGTGGGATTTCCCATTGCACACACCTCTCACTGCCGGAAAACCTGCAGTAGAGGTGCACCATCAGCGGAACTGTAAGATCCCACCAGTGTAAGCAGCAAGCTTTTGGCGATACTATCCGTGACCATGCTTAAGGGAGAAGGTCATATGATAAGTCAACCATTTGTATGTTTAAGCACTTGTTTTCTCTGCAGAACTGGACAAGCCATTGGGATGCTGAAGGAACAAGACCCTCAGTAGGTTCCTTCTCCATTGCCACCTCTCTTTCTTTCTCTCTCTCTCTCTCTAACCGTCCAGCTTGCAAGTTTAATCCCATCTGCTGATTTTTACTGTCCAATGCCAAAGACAGGGATTTGAAAAATAACTCAACCCAGTGCTGCAGTCTCCAGGAGAACAGGTAAATTATCCATCCACAATTTGAAACTGTCTCAATGCCGAAAGTAGTAGGACCACCAAGTGAAAACAGCAAGACCATTGAATTCAGCCTGAAGCCAGCCACGTCACCAGCCCCTTTAATTTTACTTGCGGAGGGGGGCAGGAGGGATTGTGTATGTGTGTGTGTCTAAAACATTTGGAGCATTTTTTTGTTATTTTACTTAAGCTGGGTGTTTCTAAAAACACAGTAAAACCTGTCTAATCATGTATCTTACGGTCACAGCACACAAACAGTTAAACGTGGAATTGACAAATTTATTTGTTTTGAAAATAAACCGTTGTAGCTAACTAAGACAGAAAAGAAGGGAGTCACTTGACCTCTTCTCACCTGATCAGAACAAGATAGTTGTAAATCACAAGGGAGTTATTTTCCTGAGCCAGCAGGGGAGGTTCACCAGATTTCAGCAAGATTCAGAACACAGCAGCCAAGTTCCCAGTCATAGGCCGGAATTTTACCGCCCCACCCTCCACAGGAATTGGAGCGAGTGGAAGATGGAAAGGTCCATTGACCTCAGGAGGGATTTTACAGTTTTGGGATGAGCGAGGTCATAAAATCCCACCCATAGAATCAGAAATGGAGATGGTACCATTGCCACGGTAGCCAAAGACCATCTAAATGCCCCCACTTTTAGAACATCAGTCATAGGTAGACGGCATGCATGAGTAGACAAAACAGTAATGCTCCAAGTTGTGTTAGAACAAAGAACAAAGAACAGTACAGCACAGGAAACAGGCCCTTCGGCCCTCCAAGCCTGTGCCGCTCCTTGGTCCAACTAGACCAATCGTTTGTATCCCTCCATTCCCAGGCTGCTCATGTGACTATCCAGGTAAGTCTTAAACTATGTCAGCGTGCCTGCCTCCACCACCCTACTTGGCAGCGCATTCCAGGCCCCCACCACCCTCTGTGTAAAAAACGTCCCTCTGATGTCTGAGTTATACTTCGCCCCTCTCAGCTTGAGCCCATGACCCCTCGTGATCGTCACCTCCGACCTGGGAAAAAGCTTCCCACTGTTCACCCTATCTATACCCTTCATAATCTTGTATACCTCTATTAGATCTCCCCTCATTCTCCGTCTTTCCAAGGAGAACAACCCCAGTCTACCCAATCTCTCCTCATAGCTAAGACCCTCCATACCAGGCAACATCCTGGTAAACCTTCTCTGCACTCTCTCCAATGCCTCCACGTCCTTCTGGTAGTGCGGCGACCAGAACTGGACGCAGTACTCCAAATGTGGCCTAACCAGCGTTAAAGCACTGGTCGAGGTCGTGGCTGATCTCAAACTAGTTCAAGAGCCTGGGAATACTTGAATGTGCATATGTTAGATGTGGATACAGAAGGTTATGTTATTGAGCAGGAAGATCATAGGTTGGACTCAATCAGTGAGCAAGAAAAGTGGTACATTGGGCAGGAGGTTTGGGCCATTTCCATCGACAAAACCATGAACCTGTGAGTTATTGGTCAGTCAGTTGATAAGGAGGTGTGGAAACTACACCAGCAGAACTATCATGGCCCAAGGGAAAGAGGGTTAATAGAAGTGTGCTCTGCTGATGATAGTCATACCCACAAAACTCAAAACGTGAAAGCAGTTTTCCAATAGAACCCCGGATCTATCCTGCATGAATAGAGAACAGCATTTTGTGGAACTGTGTAACTTCATGGTGCCACTTCTGTGCAGGGGGCGAAGTGAACACTTGTGGTTACATACAATGTATTATTGTTGTATTGACTATTTAAAGTGCAATTTACCTTTTTATTAGTAATGTCATATGCCAATTCATGTGTAATTTGCATTGGTTCTGATTCATGTTAAAGTTAAAGCTACCAAAAGTGAAATCATGTTGGCGATTTCTTTATTTGGGAGTCAATCAATACTTTTGGGTATTTTGGTTCACAGTTTCACCACGGGAATTGTAGAACTTTGCAGAAGCATCTGTTCAGTGACAAGCTAAACAGTAATTTCTATGTTTCCAATTAGCAAATTTCAACAACTTTCTGTTCTCTCACAAAATAACCCCACCATGTAGAGCAGGTTGCAAATCTTATGAATCAGTGTTTAAACATATTCCCAGGATATAGTTTAGTTTGCTTAAGCCTGGTGTTAATGGCAAAGTAAAAAAAGAGCAAGACAAAGTGAAGATGAGTCATGGTACAAGAGGCATAAAACTTAGAGAGTTCAGTACTGGGCAGTAGGTCATGATGAAAAACCACTGAGGGGGTAAGGAGAAATACTTTGATTTAATTTGATTTATTATTGTCACATGTATTGGTATACAGTGAAAAGTATTGTTTCTTGCATGCTATACAGACAAAGCATACCATTCATAGAGAAGGAGAGAATGCAGAATGTAGAGTTACAGTCATAGCTAGGGTGTAGAGAAAGATCAACTTAGTGCGTGGTAGGTCCATTCAAAAGCATGTGAAAATATGTGTTTGACGTTGTTGTAAAGAGACTAAGTGCATTCATACATCTACTGAAGATTGGAGAGAGAGGATGATACAGTGGTTAGCGCTCCTGCCTCACAGCGCCAAGGACCCGGGTTCAATTCCGGCCTTAGGTGACTGTCTGTGTGGAATCTGCATGTTCTCCCCTTGTCTGCGTGGGTTTCCTCTGGGTGATCCAGTTTCCTCCTCCTGTCCAAAGATGTGGAGGTTACGTAGATTGGCCATGGTAAATTTCCCCTTAGTGCCCAAAGATATGTAGGTTAGGTGGATTAGCCATGGTGAATGTGTGGGGTTATGTGATAAGGCAGGAGGGTGGGTAAGAAGCTCTTTTGGAGAGTTGTTACAGACTTGATGGACCAAATGGCCTCCTTGTGATCTGTAGGGAATCTATTGTTTTTTATGGAGACTCTGGCAGTGCTATGTAGATCATTTGTTTGAAAGTGGAAATTTGGCAAAGGTAAAGCATGAGAAACCTCCTATAGTCCAAATTCCTCTCACAACCCAAAGTGAAAGTCAGGAAGAAAAGGAAAGTCAAAAAGAAACTGGAAGTTTGCTGGTACCACAGAATCCACTGGTAGAGAAAAGTGAGCCTTTGATTAAGACAAATCAATCAGTGTCTCTGTCGCAACCATTAAGTAGAGTTGGTTGGTAAAGCCAAAGTTCTGGTTTGACACATTGAGGGATGTTGAGAGAGCAAGGTTTAGCTCATGTCGGTATAAGGAGCTGCAAAGGCAGAAAGAAAAAGAAGCCAGATAGGTTAATTATGTAGGAAAAAGTTGGTCTTTTCATTAAGCTTTGTCAAATGATGATATTTTTGTTAAAGACATGCTGGTGTCAGGGAAGAATATATCTTACATGTCAATCACTCTGGAAATATTGGTCATGTATGTTTTAACTGTGACTTCGCCAACAACAAATATGCAACCCAATCTGTTAACTTTTCACATTTCGTTAATGTAGATTTAATCATATTGTATTCTGGGAACTTAAGTACATGTATCATTTTACATTTTAATCTATAAGTTGTTTTAGGTAAAGTGGGAGTGCAGTATATTGCAAGAGCAGACCATTTTGTTCTACTGCTCTCTGCTGCCCTCTCTGTTAGGGAGATGTAAATAAAGTTAGTTCAATCATGTGAATCCACCTGGTGGGTTTTTCTCAGTGCAATGCACAACAATTATAATCTTTGATGACGCCCTCGTCAACTTTGAGGTACTATCAGATCATGTTTCATTTTCTTCCAGACTTTGTTATCTGAATATCTTCCTCTTGACCTTTTCCAATCAAATGCAATCACAGTGGGACATGTTTATCAAGACTGCTGCTTCTACTGAACAATCCTTTCCACCACTGTACAAGAAAGCTAAACGCTGTCTGATGACTCAGGTTATTACATTTACTTTCATGAAGACAAATGCCAAAAGTAGAAGGAGCTTCAATGTCTGTCTGCACACTGGAGCAAGTATACCAAGAAATAGGCATAGGTCATGCAAAATGTACCTTTCCAGAGAATGTTGCAAAACTGTACAAACTTGACAACCAGAATCTGTTCTTTCATTATATGGTATTTTGCAGCCGTAAGTGACTTGATAACTATGGTTCTCATACGAGTGCTGGACTTCGGGTGATTCTTACTTTGGTTTACAAATTTTCAGAAACTGAATCCAAATCACATCATCTTAAGAAGACAGACGGGACTCACTTGCTTTCATTGTCATTGACACAGAGTATAAGAGCAAGGAGGTCATGTTGGAGTTGTACAGCGTGTTGGTTAGGCCACAGCTGAAGTACTGTGTTTAGTTCTGGTCAAGGATGTGATAGCACTAGAAGGAGTATAGAGGAGATTCACCAGGATGTTGCCTGGGATGGAGCATTTGAGCTACAAGGAGAGACTAGATAGGCTTGGATTGTTTTCTTTAAAGCAGAGAAAGCGAAGAGGGGACATGATTGAGGTGTATAAGATTATGAGGGGTATGAATAGGGTGAGTAGGGAGCAACTGTTCTCCTTGGTTGAGGGGTCAATCACAAGGGGGCATAGTTTTAGGATAAGGGGCAGGAGATTCAGATGGGATTTGAGAAAAAACCTTTTCACTGAGGGTTGTGGGAATCTGGAATGCATTGCCTGGGAAGGTAGTTGAGGCCGGAAACCTTACAACCTTTAAAAAATATTTGCATGAGCACTAGAAATATCATAATAAACATTCAAGGTTATGGGACAAGTGCAGAAAAATGGGATTAGCGTGCATTCAGTGTTAGTTATTGTTGGTGTTGACCTGATGGGCCAAAGGAACCTTTTTTGCACTGCATGACTCTATGACTCTGTTTCAATGTGATGGAAAGGGAGGTGGATAGGTATGAGGCAATTGCTGGTCACAGTCAAATGTCTAACTGTCTTTAAAGCAGAGAAAGATGTATAAGATTGTGACGGGTATGGACAGGGTGGATAGGGAGCAGCTATTCTCCTTGGTTGAGGGGTCAATCACAAGGGGACATAGTTTTAGGGTAAGGGGCAGAAGATTCGGAAGGGATTTGAGGAAAAAAAGCAAATTACTACGGATGCTGGAATCTGAAACCAAAAGAGAAAATGCTGGAAAATCTCAGCAGGTCTTGCAGCATCAGTAAGGAGAGAAAAGAGCTGACATTTTGAGTCCAGATTACCCTTTGTCAAAGATGACCCTTAGTTTTAGCCTTTTAGCTTTGACAAAGGGTCATCTGGACTCGAAACGTCAGCTCTTTTTCTCTTCTTAGAGATGCTGCCAGACCTGCTGAGATTTTCCAGCATTTTCTCTCTTGATTTGAGAAAAAAAACTTTTTCACTCAGAGGGTTGTGGGAATCTGGAATGCTTTGCCTGGGAAGGGAGCTGAGCCCATAAAGCTTACAACCTTTAAAAAATATTTGCATGAGCACTTGAAGTATCATAATACTCAAGGATATGGAACAAGTACAGGGAAATGGTATTAGCACGTCTTTAGATATTGTTGGTGGAAACTTGATGGGACAAAGGGCTTTTTCTGCACTGTATGACTCCATAACTCTATGATTCAATGTGATGGAAAGGGAGATGGATAGGTTATGAGCCAATTGCTCGTCACAATCAAATGTCTAACTGTCTTATTTTAGGCAATAAAATGTATCATACAAGACCAACTAATGTTTCTGTTTTATTCAAAGAATTCAAGCAAAATTGGCAAAGCCTCATTAATTACCAATGCCGAGAGAGAATAAGGTGATAGGCATGCTTTGTGAATGACTGCAATTTTTGTGCTGATGGGTTTTGAACCATAAATGAAATGTCACAGTCAGGATGGTGTGTAAATTGGAGAAGGTAATAGAACATAGAACATAGAACATAGAACATTACAGCGCAGAACAGGCCCTTCGGCCCACGATGTTGCACCGACCAGTTAAAAAAAAAACAAACTGTGACCCTCCAACCTAAACCAATTTCTTTTCGTCCATGAACCTATCTACGGATCTCTTAAACGCCCCCAAACTAGGCGCATTTACTACTGATGCTGGCAGGGCATTCCAATCCCTCACCACCCTCTGGGTAAAGAACCTACCCCTGACATCGGTTCTATAACTACCCCCCCTCAATTTAAAGCCATGCCCCCTCGTGCTGGATTTCTCCATCAGAGGAAAAAGGCTATCACTATCCACCCTATCTAAACCTCTAATCATCTTATATGTTTCAATAAGATCCCCTCTTAGCCGCCGCCTTTCCAGCGAAAACAATCCCAAATCCCTCAGCCTCTCCTCATAGGATCTCCCCTCCATACCAGGCAACATCCTGGTAAACCTCCTCTGCACCCTCTCCAAAGCCTCCACATCCTTCCTGTAATGTGGGGACCAGAACTGCACACAGTACTCCAAGTGCGGCCGCACCAGAGTTGTGTACAGTTGCAACATAACGCTACGACTCCTAAATTCAATCCCCCTACCAATAAACGCCAAGACACCATATGCCTTCTTAACAACCTTATCTACTTGATTCCCAACTTTCAGGGATCTATGCACACATACACCTAGATCCCTCTGCTCCTCCACACTATTCAAAGTCCTCCCGTTAGCCCTATACTCAACACATCTGTTATTCCTACCAAAGTGAATTACCTCACACTTCTCCGCATTAAACTCCATCCGCCACCTCTCGGCCCAACTTTGCAACCTGTCTAAGTCTTCCTGCAAACTACGACACCCTTCCTCACTGTCTACCACACCACCGACTTTGGTGTCATCAGCAAATTTGCTAATCCACCCAACTATACCCTCATCCAGATCATTAATAAATATTACAAACAGCAGTGGCCCCAAAACAGATCCCTGAGGTACACCACTTGTAACCGCACTCCATGATGAATATTTACTATCAACCACCACCCTCTGTTTCCTATCCGCTAGCCAATTCCTGATCCAATTTCCTAGATCACCCCCAATCCCATACATCTGCATTTTCTGCAGAAGCCTACCATGGTGAACCTTATCAAACGCCTTACTAAAATCCATATATACCACGTCCACTGCCTTGCCCCCATCCACCTCCTTGGTCACTTTCTCAAAAAACTCAATAAGGTTAGTAAGGCACGACCTACCTGCCACAAAACCATGCTGACTATCACCTATCAATTCATTACTCTCCAAATAACTATAAATCCTATCCCTTATAATTTTTTCCAACATCTTGCCGACAACAGAAGTGAGACTCACCGGTCTATAATTCCCGGGGAAGTCTCTGTTCCCCTTCTTAAACAATGGGACAACATTCGCTAACCTCCAATCTTCTGGTACTATACCAGAGGCCAACGACGACCTGAAGATCAGAGCCAGAGGCTCTGCAATGTATCTTTTATATCAGTGTTCTTGTTCTTCTTTGTGGTTGAGTTTGTGTAGCTGGGAGAAAGCCTAGTGAGTTGCTCTCTGTAGATCATATGTACGGCAGTCGCACTTGGTCAGTTTTACCTTTAAGCACTGAGCAAAGGCAGTTTGAATATGTGCGATTTTAAGGTAAAATGTTGCTTCGCTATGATGTTGCTTCACACACATTGTCTCCAGTATTGGTTAGAAGTGTACACTGTGATTATGCAAGATTATTTTTAAATTATAGGAATACATTACTTTGGATCACCACTAGTTACCAAGCTTAACCGTTGCTTTTTCCTCACCAAGTTGGCTGAAAGTGATGTCTGCAAACAAATTCCATTGGAAGGAGGAAACTCACGTATGGAAGATATAAATAGATTTACTGCAGAACTAAACTACAAAGGGAACACAGCAGATCTATATTTCTTTGATGAGACGCCGAGACAGAAAAAGAAAAGATGGAGGAGGATGAAACATAAACCAGGTAACAATTGGTGTGTGGATTCATTTTTTATTCATGTTTGAATTATATCAATATATTCAACTAGCATCTTTTTATATTCGGGTGGATGACATTTGTTGTTTCTGATATTGACCCCTCTGGGCACTCTATGTCTCTTTGATCCAAAGACCAAGATTCTGCTAAATATCTACTGTTTCTCAAATCCCATTTGGTCCAATCTTGGCCAGTAGTGCACACACAGAATTTTCTAGAATTATGATCAGCACAGTTACAAAGGGGACAATTGCTTTCCTGCTACCTCAAGCAACAAGGCCAATGAAATAAGTTGGAATCCCTGAGCTAAATTGTGAGATGTCCAGCTATTTCTCTGCCCCATCATTTCAAGAACCGTGAGCAAATATTAGATGCATTAGTTCGCTGTTGTTCAGTGATGAATTTCCTAAGAACTGCTCTCAATCTGCCACACTAAATTTGCAAGAAATGTGGTTAAAAGCCTCATCAGCACATAAAGTTGTGGCAGTGACAATGACAATGACATTTTGGCTTTGATGTTCAAGTCTTCTGTTACCAGCATCTGAGGTTCACGTCAGAGAAGGATTTTCTTTCTGACTTCCTGCCTTTTCACTTCACCATTTTCTTAGTTACACATTCCTTTAGACAGTAATTTTATAGTTTGTACCCAGTTATTTGAATAGAGCCAACATCTGAGTGCCACATGTTGCATCGAGTTGGCATAAAATTAATACTGGACAACTTCTAGTCAGTGAAAATGTGGTGTTGAGCACACTTACAAAATGTGTCAACTGCACACATGTTTGCACATAAAATTGACTTGATCAACGATGAAGGAATAATTAATTATTTAATATTCAATCATATTTTACAGCACTTTAATCTGTTTGTAAAGTGAAAATTTATGGTTACTTGTTTCCATAGAGATGGAAGGGTACAAACAGAAACAAATTGTTTGCCGGGAAACTTTTGGTAAAAGGTAGCTAAACACAAAAACCTTCTTTTGTTTGTAAATTAGATTACTGAGCTTTGGGGAGGCGGTGGCATAATGGAATTGTCACTGGACTGGCAATCCAGAGACTCAGAGTAATGCTCTGGGAACCCGGGTTCGAATCCCACCATGACAGATGGTAAAATTTGAATTCAATAAAAATCTGGAATTAAAAGTCTAATGATGACCATGAAACCATTGTCGATTTATTGTAAAAACCCATCTGGTTCACTAATGTCCTTTAGGGAAGGAAATCTGTCGTCCTTACCTGGTCTGGCCTACATGTGACTCCACACCCACAGCAGTGTGGTTGACCCTTAAATGCCCTGAGGGATTAGCAATAAATGCTGGTCCAGCCAGCAACATCCACATCTCATGAATGAATACATAAATAAAATTTTCAGTGTGCTGATCCAATGTATATTTTTCGAACTCCTGAAATTTGCCCAAAGGTTTCTACTGATTTGAGATTTCCAGCCTTGATGAATCACTCTGGACTTGGGAGCCAATCGTGCACAGATCCTGATGAGCAAACATTGATGCCAGTTGACATGAGTTCAGATAGAATGTTAAATGACTTGCCACATTTGGAGTAGTCATTAAGTCAAAAATAAGGGGCAGAATCTTGCCCTTGGAGAGAAAGGGTGTAATGATAAACTCAGCAACTACAGTCAGTCAGTTTTCCTAGTGGGGAAGTATTTAGAAATGCTAATTCAGGATAGAGATTTTCAAGATGGCACCGAAGTGTGGTGACTTCTTGCGAGCTGTCCCCAGCGTACCCTCTAATGCTACCTTTAACTCTCTTCTATGCATTTAAAACTGTAATCTGACTCTTTTAAATTCTAATAATGTTACACCCTAGCTCTGACTGTAACATTAAATTCTTCACCCTCTCCTTTCCTTCTCCCTCTGTACTCTATGAATGGTATGTTTTGCATAGTGTATAAGAAACAATACTTTTCACTACACCAATTCATGTGACAATAATAAATCAAATCAATCACTTGGGCAAATGTGGATTAATTAAGGAAAGGCAGCAAAAGCAAATAATTTTTGCCTAAGTTGCTTGAGGTTTTTGATGAGGTAACAGAGAGTTATCTGGATTATCTTTCATCCTCCTGCATCAGCTGTTCTGTCTCAGCATCTCATCAAAGTAATATAGATCCGCTGTTTTCCCTTTATAGTCTGGTGCTGCAGCAAGTCTTCCATAAATTGGATGCCTCCTTCCAATGGATTTTTTTTACACACATGATTTTCAATCAATTTGGTGAGGAAAATACAAAGGTTGAACTTGGTATCTAGTATCAAATTATTTATTCATATGGTTCAACTGCCCTGTGCCACATCTGCGTCACTGACACAACGCTAGTTTAATATGTAAAGCCCCAAATTGTCAGAGGTGAGTTTGGTACCCAATTAATGGCGTCAGATGCTTCCTGGAGGCAGATACTGGCTCTGAGGTGCAATGCTAAAAGGCAGACAGCAGCCGTGGCTGGGTGTACCATTGCCTTGCAGATAGGAGCAAATGAGAGAGCAGACAGCCAGCTTCAGAATGCCAAAACATTAATCACAAGGTAGTTAACCCACTCTGCACAAGCAATATGTCACCTCTTTACCACTGCAGTTTGAATAACCTTTTCTCTTCAACATTTCACTGTACCTCCTTGCGGTGCTCCCAACGTGGGTGCACTTATGTGTCCCAGCCTGTTCGCTCTTCTCATTTACTGCTTTGAAAAATTCCCTCTGGCTCTCTCCAGGTTTACAAGCTTCCCAACTAGCTTAACTAGCAGTTAATTGGAAGCAACCAGGTTGCCATCTCTCCCTACCCTTGCCCTCACTTCGCTTCTCAGCCTTAAGGTTAAGATCAAGCGCAAGATGGGATGCAATGCCTTGGATCTTATTTGTCTCACTTGTGGGGACACTGAATTGGATTAAATTGGAATTTGGATTTGGTTTTTGGAGCAAGCAAGGAATGGATTTGTGTCCGCCCGGTCCACTCTGACTATTGGCTTTGTATCTTTAAGAATGGAGTTTTTAAAAATGTTTAAATTGTAGTGTGTTTTGAAGTCATCGGAAGACTGTCACAACATCTGGGGACACTGTTTCCAAAGCACGCCAAGGACTGACCTTGTTCCCATGGGCGTTTGAAAATCTGCTCCCATTTTGGAGGCAAAGCTGCACATGTAACACCAAAAAAACTAGCTGCAATGGAGTCAGCTTTCACAACCCTGACCCTTCTGCATTAACATTGCATAGTTGGGCTGTTATTTTGTCAGGAAGCGCATCAAACATGGAGTGCAGTTGTAAAGTCAACTGGCTTTTCTGAGTGTGGTGAGCACTTTGTGGGTGGGCAGTTTTTTTCAGCTTGCTGCTGAAGGTCAGCCGAAGTCAGATCAAATTAGGCCATTGGTAAGAGATGACATGATTATATCTACGAAAGGTTTTGGGTTAAAGGTGTTGGAATTGATGGGGAATGAAGACTCCTTTCAAGTGGAAGAGTGAGGAACCAAAGAGGGATCACAAATGGGGAAAAGATGTGGAGCTCTGATCAGCAAGTGTTGGGGGGAGGAGGGGGTTGGGAAGGCTTAGGAGTTTTACAGCAAGAGTGCGAAGAGACAACGACGAGTGGAGAAAAGGGCAGGGAAGAGGATCAGAGAAGACGAATGGAGGGAAGGGAGAACAGGAGAAAAGAGATGATGAGGAGCGAGTATGGCAAAAAGTAGAGGAGGGTGCAGAGATAATGCAACTCAAGGCGGCAAGGAAGAGAGGGGAGGAAGGGACTAGAGCAAGAAAGAAAAAATGAGTAAAGAGAGCTGAGATGGAGTGAGAGGAATACAAGTAGAATATCGATGGTAATAGCATAAATACTATGTCGATTGATAGGTAAAGCTATCAAAGAACATGAAGAAAGGTGGAAAATGATATTGAGATACAGATTCGCCATGATCTAATTGACTGGTACAAGAGGCTTGAGGAGCTGAATGGCTGCTTCCTGATTTCATGCTCCAAGGATTGGAGGAACACATATAGGCAAAGATAGAGCACCACTCCCGTCAAATTGATTGCTGTTGTTACCCTGGCAACATGCCTCTCCTTACCTATGAGAATGCAAAAGAATAAAAATAGCAAACAAAGCACTGGGTTTCATTTCTGGAGACGTAGAATTGAAAAGCATAGATGTTATATTAAATTTAAACTGGAATCTTAGTTAGACCCCGCTTGAAATTCACAGTTCTGATTTCCATATTCTAAAAATAATATAGAGGCAGTGGAGACGGTACAAGAAGAAAAATTCACAAGGATGATCCCAGAACAGAGAACATATTCTTATAGGAAAGGCTGAAGAGATTGTGATTCTTTACTCAAAGAGAAAGATGAAGGGTGACCTGAGAGAGGCCTTTAAGATTACTAAAGAACTTTATGGAGCAGACACAGAGAAGACGTTTCTATTTATGCGGCAATGCAAAATTCACAGTCATAAATATAAGACACTCACAATAGGTTTGATTTGATTTAATATTGTCACATGTATTAGCATACAGTGAAAAGTATTGTTTCTTGCGCGCTTAACAGATAAAGCATACCATACATAGAGAAGGAAAGGAGAGAATGCAGAATGTAGCGTTACAGTCATAGGGTATAGAGAAAGATCAACTTAATACAAGGTGGGTCCATTCAAAATTCTGATGGCAGTAGGGAAGAAACTGTTCTTGAGTCAGTTGGTATGTGACCTCAAACTTTTGTATCTTTTTCCCGATGGAAGAAGGTGGAAGAGAGTATGTTTGGAATGGATGGGGTCCTTGAATATGCTGGCTGCTTTTCCGAGGCAGCGGCAAGTGTAGACAGAGTCAATGGAAGGGAGGTTGGTTTGCGTGATGGACTGGGCTTCGTTCATGACCCTTTGTAATTTCTTGCAGTCTTGGACAGAGCAGAAGCCATTTGAAGCTGTGATACATCCAGAAAGGATGTTTTCTAAGGTGCATCTGGAGAAATTGGTGAGAGTCGTAGCGGACATGCCAAATTTTCTTAGCCTCCTGAGAAAGTAGAGGCATTGGTGGGCTTTCTTAACTGTAGCGTCAGCATGGAGGGAACAGGACAGGTTGTTGGTGATCTGGACATCGAGAAACTTGAAGCTCTCGTCTATCTCCACTTCATCCCCTTTGATATAGACAGGGACATATCCACCACTATGCTTCCTGAATTCAGGGACTTCAGAAAAAACATCTTTACCCAAAGAGTGGTAAGAATGGATGTGCTGCCATAAATTGTAAGAAGTCTCACAACACCAGGTTAAAGTCCAACAGGTTTATTTGGTAGCACGAGCTTTTGGAGCACTGCCCCTTCACCAGGTGAGTGGAGAATTTAGTTCACAAACAGGGCATATATAGACACAAAGTCAATTACAAGATAATGGTTGGAATGCACATCTTAACCCTTTCAACCATTATCTTGTAATTGAGTTTGTGTCTATATATGCCCTGTTTGTGAACCCAATTCTCCATTTGCCTGATGAAGAGGCAGCACTCCGAAAGCTTGTGCTACCAAATAAACCTGTTGGACTTTAACCTTGTGTTGTGAGACTTCTTGTTGTGCCTACCCCAGTCCAACACTGGCATCTCCACATCATGGCCATAAATTGCAGTTGAGATGAACTTGGGGGGAGTCAGATAAGAATATGCAGCAGAAAGGAGTAGAAGGATATTTGATAGGGTGAGAGGAAAAGGTGCGGGAGAAGGTTCTAGATGGTCTGTTTCAGTGCTGTGGACGAAGGCGTGATTTTAATTCACTCAAAATCCATCCACTCACTCGGAGTTCAAATCAGGCCAGTGATTGTTATTGTATGTAATGAAAGTAATACAACAGACAAGGAACCAGAAAGAGAAACAATGGCCAGGATTTTCCGGACCTGATCGCAATGGGGATCGTCATGGGCAGGACATAAAATTTGACAAACCTGCCAAAGATCCTTTGACTTTGGGTGGGAATTTCCAATCCCATGGTGGGTGACTCCAGAAAATCGCAGCCAAAGAAAAAGAAAGCAAAACAGCATGCGGAAATAAGCAGAAAACAATACAGAACGATTCAGAAAACTAGGGGAAGGGAAAAAAAAGAGAGGTCTGATTTTTGTCTTTAGATATAGATCGGTTTGTGCCTGGTTTTAACTGCTTTAAAATTAACCCAATCACAAGTGCAACCAGCATTCAATCTTCCAGTTTAAACTAATTTGCAAAGTTATTCATGGCTCAGATGGATCTTGGGACCTCACAATGAGTAGGAGTCAAAGGTTGTGCACTAATTAAGAGGGGTGGTAACAAATGGAAGTACCACAAAGAGGGCGATAACATTTCAGAAAATATTAAAATTCTGAAAGCACTAACATCCTAAACCATTAACAGCCTTTTCCAGAGCTGAGGGACAGCAAATTAAGCAGAGGTGAGTTAAGATGAAGGGAAAGACTAATTGTGGACAGGAATCTGCAGACTCGTGACAACACGTAAACAACACACATCAGCCCTCAGTTACCTTGCTGATAGCTACCAAGTCAAAAATGGTGCAGCATGAGACATTTGCAAGTTGGGTTATCCTCCATGGCACTCCACATGGCATTGAACAGGTTAGCATTGCAGCATAGCTGCAGTTTCAGGCCATGCCTCTGTGGTGAACCATCGTTGGTTCCCACTGGATAGTACTGAGCCAGGGTCTGGCCAGTACTACAAGGATGTACATATGTTACTGTTGGGTTGTGCTACTTGTTGCTGTTGGGGTTAGGGTGGGGTTGTTACACCTTTGTACTGTAGTGTTGTGGTACATCCCAGTCGGGCTCCGCCTCCTGGGAGAGGTATAAAGGTCCCTGCTCTGGCTGGGACCCCTCAGTCTGGGATCATGTATATAATTATTGGCTGCTTCATTACAGTAAATAAAAGCCTTTATTTCCCGAGCATTTAGCCTCGTGTTTGATAACGCGCATCAATTTTATTTACTGTTGTTAAACTCTCATCGAGGAAAAAAAAAGGAGAGTATGGGGCAGATCCTGAAGCCGGAATGCCTTACACTAGATCCACGTGCGGTGGGCGCCTCTAACACCTTCGACCACTGGCTGAAGTGCTTCGAAGACTACCTGGCAGCCTCCGCAGCGGTCACCACAAATGATGACAGACTCCGGGTCCTCCATGCGAGGGTAAGCGACACTGTCTACCTCGCGATCTGTACGGCCACCGATTACACAAAGGCCCTCGAACTTCTGAAGAAGCGTCATATCAAACCGCCCAATGAAATACACGCTCGTTACCTCTTAGCCACTCGACGATGGCAGTCTGGCGAAACGATGGAGGAATATGCGAACGAGCTCCTACAGCTAGCCAGGGGCTGTAACTGCAAAGCTGTGTCGGCTGAGCAGAGCATGAACGACCTCGCCCGAGATGCATTTGTGGCGGGAGTCGGATCGTCGTACATTCGACTTAAACTATTGGAGAAAGGTAACCTTGACCTTACCCAGGCAATCGAGCTAGCGGAGATGCTGGAGACGGCCTCCAAAAGCTTAGTATTGTACCCGGAAGACCACGTGGAGACAACGTGGCAGGAGCAGTCGCCTATCTCTCCTCGTCCCTCGGGTTCGAAATGCTGCGTAATGGCGTGCTCACACTCGGGCCAGACGACGGCAGCAGCTCCGGGCGGCCCGCGGTGTTACTTCTGTGGGGGAGCGAAGCATACTCGGCAACGTTGTCCCGCTAAGGCTGTGCTGTGCTCCGCCTGTGGTAAGAAAGGGCACTATTCGAAAGTGTGCCGATCTAAATCAAGGAACGGCAGTGCGGCCTGCGATTCTTCAGAGCTCGGTTCTTCGTCGTCGAAATCATCGAGGGGTTCGTCCACATGCGAGGCTCCGTCGACGCCATTGCGGTCGACGGAGTCGGAGGTGTGTGACCACCAGGGGTCGCTGAGTTTGGCGCCATCACCCACGTGCGACCTATGGGAGCGGCCATGTTGGTCGGCAACGACCGCGAATGACCAGCAGGGGTCCTCCTCGTCGATTTCAGCTGCCTGCAGTGGCGCTCATGAACCAACGGTGGCTTCGATCATCCTGGACCAGGCCAAGCCTCATAGACTTGACAAATCTATGATGAACATCCAGGTAAATGACAACGTGATTTATTGTCTGTTTGACAGCGGGAGCACTGAGAGCTTTATCCACCCAGACACTGAGAAGCGGTGTGGACTCCGGATTCAACCTGCCAAACAGACAATCTCTATGGCATCGAAGTCCCAGTCTGTCACCGTGCTAGGGAGTTGCGTGGTAACTTTGACGGTGCAAGGCACAGTTTACGAGCGTTTCAAGCTCCTAGTGTTGCCGTACCTTTGCGCGCCAATACTTCTCGGACTAAACTTCATGGTCCACTTGAGGAGTGTAACCCTACAGTACGGTGGGCCACTCCCTTCACTGGCAGTGGGAGAACAGCAGCAGCCTCCAAATTGCCCAACGCACTCCGCCTGTAGCTCTCGACGCTGAAGATCACCACGCCCTCCCTGTTCCAGAATCTTGTGCCAGGCTGCAAGCCCATCGCGACTAAAAGTAGGCGTTACAGCGCTGAGGATCGGATCTTCATTAGATCTGAGGTTCAGCGGCTCCTCAAAGAAAGGGTCATACAACCCAGCGCTAGTCCGTGGAGAGCGCAGGTCGTGGTGGTCAAGAGCGGGAACAAACCCCGGATGGTCATTGACTATAGTCAGACCATTAATCGATACACGCAGCTGGATGCGTATCCTCTCCCGCGCATATCTGATATGGTCAATCAGATTGCGCAGTACCGGGTGTTCTCCACCATAGACCTCAAGTCTGCCTACCACCAACTCCCCATTCGCCCAGAGGACCGACAATACATGGCTTTTGAGGCGGATGGTCGCTTGTATCACTTTCTCAGGGTTCCCTTTGGTGTCACCAATGGGGTCTCGGTCTTCCAGCGTGCTATGGACCGAATGGTGGACCAGAACGGGCTGTGGGCTACCTTCCCGTACCTGGATAATGTCACCATCTGCGGCCATGACCAGCAGGACCGCGACACAAATCTCCTGAATTTCCTACGCACTGCATCTCGCCTGAACTTGACCTACAACAGGGAGAAGTGTGTGTTTCGTACGCGCCGTTTAGCCATCCTAGGATACGTGGTGGAAAACGGGGTCATTGGCCCTGATCCAGACCGTATGCGCCCCCTTTCTGAACTTCCCTTGCCTGCTAGTGCAAAAGCACTGAGAAGATGCTTAGGCTTCTTCTCTTATTATGCGCAGTGGGTTCCCAATTACGCGGACAAAGCCCGTCCGCTCATTAAGTCCACGACTTTTCCCCTAATGCCAGAGGCCCGATTGGCCTTCGATAAATTAAAAGCCGACATCGCGAAAGCTACGATGCACGCTGTTGATGAGTCCATCCCCTTTCAGGTGGAGAGCGATGCATCTGATTTCGCCCTGCCGCCACACTTAACCAGGCGGGCAGGCCCGTCGCCTTTTTTTTCCCGCACCCTCCACGGCCCCGAAATCCGGCATTCAGCGGTGGAAAAGGAGGCCCAGGCCATTGTGGAGGCCGTCAGGCACTGGCGCCATTACTTGGCGGGGAAACGGTTCACCCTGATCACGGACCAGCGGTCCGTAGCGTTCATGTTTAATAACACGCAGAGTGGCAAGATCAAGAATGACAAGATCTTGCGGTGGAGAATTGAACTCTCCACCTATAACTATGACATCATGTACCGTCCAGGGAAACTCAATGAGCCCTCGGATGCCCTCTCGCATGGAACATGCGCCAGTATACAGGAGGACCGTTTGCAGGCTCTCCATAATGACCTATGCCATCCTGGGGTCACTCGGCTCTACCACTTTATAAAAGCCCGCAACCTGCCCTACCGGTGGAGGACGTCAGGTCTGTAACAAGAAGCTGTCGGGTTTGCGCGGAATGCAAACCGCACTTTTACCGACCTCACCGGGCACATTTAGTCAAGGCCACTCGTCCCTTCGAGAGACTGAGTGTCGATTTTAAGGGCCCCCTTCCCTCAACAGATCGGAATGTGTACTTCCTCAATATCATTGACGAGTACTCTAGGTTCCCTTTTGTTGTTCCCTGCTCTGATACATCCGCTGCCACGGTTATCAAGGCATTCCGTGAACTCTTTATCCTGTTCGGGTACCCCGGCTACATTCACAGCGACAAGGGCTCGTCGTTCATGAGCGATGACTTGAGGCAATACCTGCTCTCATACGGGATTGCCTCTAGTAGGACCACGAGCTACAACCCTAGGAGTAACGGACAGGTGGAACGTGAGAATGCTACAGTCTAGAAGGCTGTCTTACTGACGTTGAAGTCAAAAAGTCTTCCAGTCTCCCGTTGGCAAGAGGTGCTCCCTGATGCGCTCCATTCTATTCGTTCCCTCCTGTGTACGGCAACCAATGCTACTCCCCATGAGAGGATGTTTTCATTCCCTCGGAAGTCTTCCTCGGGGACCTCATTACTGTCTTGGTTGACGTACTCAGGACCCGTCCTCCTGCGGCGACATGTAAGGGCCCGCAAGTCCGACCCGTTGGTCGAACAGGTCCATCTCCTCCACGCCAACCCTCAGTATGCCTATGTGGCATACCCTGACGGGCGAGAGGACACGGTCTCAATCCGAGACCTGGCGCCAGCAGGGGACGTAGCAAACCCTGTCGCTCCCATATCCCCTGTTACAAACCCCTTAACTCTTGTTTCTCCCCCGGACACGGCGCGGGCAGCATCGGGACCATTGCTTAACCCTTTTACTCCCGTGTACAGCTTGCCTGAGTCCAGAGGATGGTCGCCACTGCAGGGCGTGTCAGGATCCCCTGGACTACCGTCACCTCAGGGTCAACCGACCTGTGAGTCCGTGGAAGAACAGCTGGACGCCGCCTTGGGGAGAACGCCACCGCAAGTGCCTACTCCGGTGTCACCGCCGGTATTGAGGAGGTCACAACAACGGTGTGGTCCCCCTGACCGTCTGAACTTATAGACTGCTGACATTTTATTCTGTTTTTTTTGTACCCCGCCGGCCTTTGTTCTCAAAGGAGGGGTGAATGTGGTGAACCATCGTTGGTTCCCACTGGATAGTACTGAACCAGGGTCTGGCCAGTACTACAAGGATGCACATATGTTACTGTTGGGTTGTGCTACTTGTTGCTGTTGGGGTTAGGGTGGGGTTGTTACACCTTTGTACTGTAGTGTTGTGGTACATCCCAGTCGGGCTCCGCCTCCTGGGAGAGGTATAAAGGTCCCTGCTCTGGCTGGGACCCCTCAGTCTGGGATCGTGTATATAATTATTGGCTGCTTCATTACAGTAAATAAAAGCCTTTATTTCCCGAGCATCTAGCCTTGTGTTTGATAACGCGCATCAGCCTCACTGATGGCAGCCCTATACATGAGCTAATACTGCGCTACATGATAACGATGTGTGGCATAAAGCAGATGGCCCAGTTTCATATCTGCTGCGTTCACAACAAGCAAGCCACTAACTATTTCTACAGGCCATAGTCTTTCCTAGGTAGGTTTGCTGCAGAGTGACCAACTGTCCTGGATTTTCTGGGAACTTGTTATACTTTAACCTTTCATCCTGCATCCCAGGTCAGGCATCCCTGGGATGCTCTTTGTCCCTGATTACTTCTGTCGCTCAGCACTTTGTTTCTGCCCATGAGTTTGGGGATGTCCTGTTGGAGACTGAAGAGGCAGGTTGCGAGCAAGCAGAATCAGAATCAATGCATGTAGCTGCGGGACCCCCAGCCCCCCAACTCTCTTCCCCCCGACCCCCTTCCCTGCATCCCCACCCCTACCCGCTCTCAAATACTCAAGAGGGCTACACAGTTGGGCCTAATCTCACAGGCTCATTAGACCACCACCCCTCGCCTTCACAGGCTTCAAAGCCTTGCCAATAGTACCACCATCCACCCACTCTCAGTCTCACAGCCTCGCTAGACCCCTTCATCTCTCACATACTCACCAGACCTCCCATCATATCCCCTGGCCAGTCTAGCCAGCGACACCTCCCTCTTGCATGCCAAAGTGTCCATTAATTAATTCTTTGTGAGTTGCTCACCGTAGTCACCTGCAGAGATGGCTAATGGTTCATTGGGGGTTGTAGTAAAATAGGCCATACTTCCTCCTGAACACTTCTTTCATGCTTTATTATGTAAAACATCACATGCTGTGACTGGGATATTCTGAAGAGCTTTGCAGCTTAATTGTTAGTCAGGCATTTATGTTTTTTGTGATGTAATGGTGGGGGGATGGTGTGCTAGCGCAGTCTCATCTGAAGAGTCTCCAGCAGCACAATTTCCGCGAATCCATATCTCTACAGATGTGCCGATGCAAGTGATAACAAGACTATCATATAATTGGGTGTTGTGTTGTGTTTTGGATGCTTTGCACCATTCTGAATAGATAAACCAAAATGGATAAAGCAGCCTTCCCAGCCTACTCTTGATTTTTTTGAGAAAGATTAACTTTCCCAAAATTATTTGATCAAATTTTATAAAGTTTATTCATTAGTGTCACAAATAGGCTTGCATTAACACTGCAATGAAGTTACTGTGAAAATCCCCGAGTCACCACACTCCGGCGCCTGTTCGGGTACATTGAGGGAGAATTTTAGCATGGCCAATGCACCTAACCAACACATCTTTTGGACTGTGGAAGGAAACCAAAGAATCCGGAGGAAACCCAGGCAGACACGGGGAGAATGTGCACAGACAGTGACCCAAGCCGGGAATTGAACCCGGGTATCTGGTGCTGTGAGGCCGCAGTGCTAACCACTGTGCCACTGTGCCACCCAAATTGTGACAACATATTCTTTTACTACATTCGCTGGTCACAAGAAGCTTTCAAAAATTTGGACAGGGTCCGAATCCTGTCACAGGATTTACTTGATACAAATGTCAAGTTTGTCCGTCGCTTTCAAACACAAACTGTGGCAGGACAACCAGTTATTTTCAAATATGGGTTACGTGCGCTCAAATTAGGGAGTCACAGAAACGGTTTTGAGGAATATATTTCAGATCTCGTAACAAGAAACAACAAAAGTTGGGTGCAGTCTGCGGCCAAATCTTCTGTGGAGTGGCAATCACTGTTTGATTGCCACTTTGTTCCCGTTTCCTTACCTTGCACTGGAGCTCCACATTTCTCACCTCCACCTCTGACCTGGGCCTGCTAGGAAACGTAGAGCGTCATGACTCCTGAAGGCCTTCAGTGCAGTGTACAAGCATTGGGGGAGAAGAGAGTGTTGTGCTGGCCACGGGGGGTCGTCAACAGATCTCCCCGTGGGCCTCGGAGAATATGAGCTTCCCAGTCGGCAAGTGCAGGCTTGCCCAATAGAGAAGAAGCAGAGGGGGGGCTAGTTTAAAACCAACTGGCTAGATTGGCCTGGTAACCTGGGGGAGCTGAAGAAGGAGCCTGAGACTCCGAAAGCTTGTGCTGCCAAATAAACCTGTTGGACTTTAACCCGGTGTTGTGAGACTTCTTACTGAGCTAGTTGTGGGCAGGGGATATGGTAAAGTAGCTGGTGGTTGCGGGGGTGGTCGGGGAGGTAGTCAGGGTGGTGGAGGTCGTCAGGGTGGTCATGGGGATTGGGGTAAAAATAACTGTCTCTCGGCATCCCATCAGGCCTTCCAATCGCGTCGCGCCAGTGTCAAATCACATCGGCATCAAACCCGATTGCTAATGAGTGATGGTCCTCAGATCGCAAGAGATTTCAAGATGAGTGCAACAGTCACTGGGGGGTGGCGGGGAGGGTAGAGGGGGTGAGCACACACTAAGAGGGAAATGTGGAAAGAGGGATGTGCAAGGAGTGGGGAGTTCAGAAGGGCAAGTGCTCGCGATGGCAGGCAGAGGAGCACGGAGGTGGATGAAGAGGATGACCAATGGAGGCAGAGGGAAGACCGAGGGAAGGGAAGCTGATGAGATATGAGTACTCAGAGTTATGCCAAGTCAGTGAGTGGAGGTCAGACTTACATTGGTTCAATGATTTAAATCAAAGGTTCTCACATCCCACAGGCCGCTGCCCACCTCTATGTGCGTATGAGATTCCCAGGGGTAAGGTCGCATTCAATCCAAGGTGCCAATGCTTATCTGCCCAACTTCTCCCATAGGTCTGTCGTTCACACCTTTGTACTCAGCACCCTTTACTCAGTCTGCTCTTCAATATCTCTTCACAGAGGAGGAGTAAGTGAGAATGGATCCAGTGGTCCAGCAATGATCTCTCTGAATCTTCATTTGAGCTCCAACATGTGCGACAAGGCATGGGGAGCGTGAACATGAATGGAAGGCTGAGGTTCAGAGAACCAGACTGCACAGTTGACTGACAACACCAAGGATCTATCGACCACCAGTCTCTTTTCTACAAATAGTGAGTAGCAGTGCAGGGCAAGACTGTGATTGTCCAGATGGTCCCACACACATGCCACTTGATCCTGGCACTGATGCCACACATGAGTTTGGAAGCTTCATTCAGCCAGTGGCCCTGAAAGTGACAGCTGCACTCAATTTCTTTGCCTTTGGGTGTTTCCAGGGAGCAACTGGGGACCTGTGTGGCATTTCACAGTTCGCAACACATTGGTGCATTCAGGAGGTGACCAATGCCGATTACAGAGGGACCATCATCATGTAAACTTTGATCTGAATAAGAATAGCCAGGCTCAGAGATCCATGGGCTTTATCGCTATCTCTTGTTTCCCAGGAGTGCAGAAAGCAATAGACTGCACCCACGTGGCTATATGAACTCCCTGGCAGCAGCCCTTGATGTTCGTCAACCACAAGGGTCTCCATTCCCTCAATGTGACCGTTAGATGGAATGTGATCATCTTTAAGATGGTATGGTAAGATTGTATGTGACCATCTAAAGCACATCTGGAAGTGGGTTTGTGTATGGTTCCCTGGGAGTTGCCACGATCCCTACATCCTCAAGTTACTCCCAAGTGCCTGGGATCTTCAAGGGCCAGAAAGTCTGTCGGATTGGTTGCTGGGGATAAGGGCCACCTACTTAAACAGAGGCTCATGATTCCAGTGTGCTGCCCTCAGTCTCCAGCCAAGGAAATATACAACTACCAGATGCTCCATCATCGAGCAGACCATAGGATATCTGAAGATGTTTAAGGATATTATTAAACTAGGAAGAGTGCAGAAAAGATTTACTAGGATGCTACTGGGACTTGATGGGTTTGAGTTATAAAAAGAGGCTGGATAGACTGGGACTTTTTTCCCTGGAGCATAGGAGGCTTAGGGATGATCTTATAGAGGTCTATAAAATAATGAAGGGCATAGATAAGGTAGATAGCATCTTTTCCAGAAGGCAGAGGAATCTAAAACTAGAGGGCATAGGTTTAAGATAAGAGGCGAGAGATGTAAAAGGATCCAGAGGGGCAAATCTTTCACTCAGAGGGTGGTGAGTGTCTGAAATGAGCTGCCAGAGGCAGTAGTAGAGGTGGGTACAATTTTGTCTTTTAAAAAGCATTTAAACAGTTCCATGGGTAAGGAGGATATGGGCCAAATGTGGGCAATTGGGACTAACTTGCGGTAAAAACTGGGCAGCATGGACAAGTAGGGCCAGAGGGCCTGTTTCCATGCTGTAAACCTCTATGGCTCAATGTGATTCAGATGCGTGGACTGCTCAGGTGGTTCTCAGGTTAAATCTCGGAATATAAGGATTGCAAAAATCCAAACCAAAATGCATTCATCTAACCATTACAGTCACATATCGATGGAATGGTTTTCAAAAAGAGCAATTTATTCACGCTAATAGAGCACTTGTGACCATGAGGTGACATTAAAATTTTTTAACATTCCGAACCCTACAACAAAACCCCAGCATCCTCAGCACGGGCTGAGGGATCCTGCTGCTTACTAGTTCTGATGCCTCTGATGACCTTGATGGTTGTCCCCTGGTGGCCCGAGCCCTCGAGGAGCCAAACTTCATAAAGGTCTCCTGCTTCGGGGCAGAAGCACCCTGGCGGCTTGAGCTCCTGGAGTCGGTGCAGGCACAGGTAGGGGGGACTCTGAGCAGCTGCACACCCTTGCAGTGTCCTGAGTGGACACCCCCAGGATTTCCGAATGACAATCATCCACACTATGGGTGCCAGAGGGTCCTGGCATGGCTCCTGCTGGCGATGGGGCACCCAGAGGGAGGTCAAGATTCCAGGTCCCCATGTGGCCGACATCCTAATGGTGCCCACCAGACCGTGTGGCAGTGGAGTACAGGCCTGAGCACAAGTCCTGTAGGATCATAGAATCAGTACAGTGCAAAAAGAAGCCATTTGGCCCATCGAGCCTGCACCGACAACGATCCCACCAAGGCCCTACCCCCGTAACCCCATATATTTACCCTGCTAATCCCCTGACACGAATGGACAATTTATCATGGCCAATGCACCTAACTCGCACATCTTTGGACTGTGGGAGGAAACCGGAGCACCAGGAGGAAACCCACGCAGACACGGGGAGAATGTGTAATCTCCGCACAGTGACCCAAGCCAGGAATTGAACCCGGGTTCATGGTGCTGCGAGGCAGCAGTGCTAACCATTGCGCCACCATGCTGCCCTCTGCTGCTGGACCAAGATCTCCAAGGTGTTCACCAGCCTTCCCATGGTGGTCGGAGCCACAACATTAGACAGAACGCAGATGCGCTTGTCCATCGATCGCTCTTGTCGGCTGAGTGACTGCCAAAGCTATACCCAATGTTCCACTGCCTCCCTTTGCTTCCACATCTGACTGGGACTGAGCAGGTGGCTAGTCTCCAGCAGCCCTCCAAGTGCTTGAGCCCTGAGTAATTCCTGCCTCTTTTGAAGTTTTCAAATCCCTATTTTTCTTTTGCCAGCAAATTGCAATATTTTTCTGCCTCTAAGTCCAAATTATCTAAATACATCAAGAATACTTCTGTGGGTGGGGGTGGTGTGTGTGTGTGTGTGTGTCTGCATTTAGAAAACACTTTTTTGTGAATTCCACACTTACCTATCAACACGTAATCTTTAGATGTTCATTGAGTTCAGCAGAATTCCAGCAAAGTGAGTTCAGAAAGACAATCCACTATAATATATACCTACGGTTTAACTTCCCATATAATTCTACTTTGCAACTGCAAAATGATTATCCAATTATACCCTGTTGTACATCAAATGACATTATTATTCTGCAATGATGATAACATAGAAGTCTCTGTCTTGCTCGGTATAATTTTAGTTCCATTTTTAGATGCCTTTTGCATTGTTTTCATTTTACCAAGACCATATCACAAAAAAATTATGGCTGCTACTAAGTATACAGATATTGTTTAATCCTATGATTCAGATGGAATTCAGAATAAACTGGAGATTTAAGAAATATGAACCCCTCAATTAAATTTTTGCCTTGTCATTCATTCCCAGTTATCCATAACTCTTACGTATTAGTTGAATTAAATGTGGAATCTACTTTTGAACTGCTTTTATTCTCTTGTCAAACAGAATCGGGTGATTGTACTGGAATGTTAGACCTCCACTGTGATTGGATCTATATATCGGAAAGCTAACCAAACATTTCCGACGTGCAGCTAAGAAGGGCATCCCTCACACTGATAGTACAGTCAACATCATTTGGATGCACCCAATAATTTGACGGAGCACTTTGTTTGTCTTAATTAGAAGTTTCTGAACTCATCATTCCACAACAGAACACAACACTCTGTATTGTCTTTTTTTGAAAAAATATCCTTATTGTCATTTCTTAGTTTTAAGCAGGTCTTTTCTGGTGAATTGAGATGGCTGACCCTCTGTCTTGGTATTTATTCTGTTGTGGATGTGGTTGGCCCTGGCAAGGCCAGTCCTTATTGCCCATCTTTAAATGCCCTTGAACTGATTGGCTTGTTAGGTCATTTCAGAGAGTCAACCACATTGCTGTGGCCAGACCAGGTAAGGATGGCAGATTTCTGCCCCTTAAGGGGGAGGTGGGGGGGTCTCCCAAAAAAATTCTAAATGTCAAATTCGCTTAAAAACTGGAGTAACCCCCACTGTTGTTTTTAAGCGAGATTTTCAAAATGAATCTTCCACACTCTGTGCATCACAGAGTGGCTCAGAGAGTTTCATGCTGAAAATCAGTGGGCAGGGCCTATTCCCGTGGGAGAGGTCAGCAACATAGTGATCATGCACTAATCTGTCAGAGCGGAGATCAGTACATGCTCAGTGGCCCCACACTGCTGGCCCCTGATTACTGGCTTACTGACCCCCCAACTCCCCGATCCCTGGCCTCCCAGATCACTCCTGCCAGCCCTGATATCTTCCCACCCTCCCCCCCACCCCACCGACAGCCCCGCTTTCCCGCCCCCCCCCCCCACTCAGATGGCCAGCCCCCAATCTCCCCCTACCCTCCCTCTACCCGCGATCCACTGATCCCAAGTGCAGAGTGGCAGCGGGACTACCCACCCCCAACCGATCGCCCCTTATAGGCCCCATCCCCTATGGCCTCTCCCGTGTGGCACTGCCCGATGCACAATGGGGAATGCTAAGGTGCTCCTTGAGCATTGTCATTGTGCCCCTTGGGCAGTGCCAGGGAGCCAGGCTGGCACTGCCAGACTGGAAATACCCAGGGGGCACCCCCCTTACCCACAGCCACCTCGGAGGGCCTCCATAGCCTTGTTCACTCCATTGGGGTGGGCCACCAGCTCCCCATTAGTGGGGAGCTGTTGTTAAACCCCGCTGTAGTGAACCACTCCTAGTGGGGGGGAGAGACACCAGCGGGCCATGAGACTTCAGTCCTGGGCCTGCTAAAGAAATGCAAATCAAAATTTTAATCAGCTCCGTGCCAATTTTCGGCACGGAGGAGACAACTCTGGAAATCCTCTCCTAGGAGACGCGCGGAGGCCATGGCGCCCAGCTGGGAGCCTGCTAAACGGCCTCCACTGATGATTCCCAGTCCATTGCACGACTAGAGCAGTACAACGGGCTGGAAGGATCGCCCCCATGATCACTATTACTGAGAGTAGCTTTTAATTCAAGAGTATATTACTTGAATTTAAATTCTACCAGCTGCTTTGGTGGGATTTGAACCCGTGTCCCCAGAGAATTAGTCTGGGCCTCTGGATAACTAGTCCACTAACATTATCACTACTCACCCTCTGTGAGTCACTGGAACAAAGGAATTCACTTTGCAGTTTCTGAAATGTTACATCTCATTACAAGTGAGCAGCTTCCAAAACATTGGTGTGAAACCTGTGGCCTGGGGGCCATATGCAGCCCAGCCGAGTTCTGAGTGTGACTCACGAGACGTTTTGTAGACCTTTGCCCACGTGCAGGGTTGCCACTTTCCTCTGATTTCAGTCCGCATAGATTTTTTCCAACCGATATGACTGAATTGATTTGCACATAAAGCAAGGGCAAGGGAAGTGAGGTGCATGCTAATTGCACGCAACATTGACTGTGAGAGCCATGCCCTCTCCCTGCATCCAATCAAGTATTTATTTTACCACTTGATGTTGTTGGTAGTTCTACTAATATAATTGATTAAGCATTTTCTATGAATAGTTATGAAATATTCAGCGTGTATTAAATATATTTAATCTTATTCATGGGGTCATGGTTAGTGAACAAATTCGATTTCAATCTTGCATCCCACTGAGATGAAAAAGGGCCACTCATGCAACCCACTCACTGGCTGACGTTTCCTACCACAGTTCCAGTCGATCATCTGGAACTGCACAGACTAACTTTAAAAGAGCAACAAGAATGGCAATTGTATTTGTAAGCTCAGCTTTGATGTGGAGATGCCAGCGTTCAACTGTAGTGGGCACAATAAGAAGTCTCACAACACAAGGTTAAAGTCCAACAGGTTTATTTGGTACCAAGAGCTTTCAGAGTGCTGCTCCTTCATCAGGTGAGTGGAGAGTTGGGTGTTAAGAGTTGGGTTTTATGCCGTGTTTGTGAATCCAACTTTCCACTCACTCCGAAAGCTCGTGATACCAAATAAACCTGTTGGAGTTTAACTTGTTGTTGTGAGACTTCTTACTAAGCTAAGCTTGTTAGCAGAGTTGATGAGTCAATGTCACAATGCCCGAGATCAATGGAGATTTCCGTTGTCGGACACTCGCCTGCTCCGATTCCATGGTGGGCGAGGTGGTAGAATTTGGCGAATGACTTTCCAAACACTAGACTCAACAAATAACACCTCTTTCAACCCATAATGGTTGAGACAGAAGCAAGCTCTGGTTGGGTTGGACAACTGGCCGAATTCAAGGTAGTTGATCTACTTTGCCTCCTGAAACACAGCGTGCATTAACTCTTGCCCCCACTAATGTGTCATAATGTTCGAAGCTTAGATTCCAGCTCATCAACTCTGAGCCAGAGTTCCTCGAGCAACCATCATTTACTACAATGTGTTCACTAAGAACCTCAACGTGGTACACCAGCTCTCACATCATGCAGGTACAACACATTGCCTGGCCCTCCATCCCTATTTTATTTAATCAGTTTTTAATTTGGTTTTAAAAAGATTGTCAACTTTTTGTAGCTTTTTAACCTGGAAAATGTTTGCGCTCTTTTATCTTGTGTAACCACCGCTCTCCATGCGCTGTTTTATCCTGTGTCACAGCCACTTCCCTTGTGCTCTTTTATCCTGTGTCTCCGCTGTTCTCCTCGTGCTCTTTTATCCTATGTAAACATTGCTCCCCTCACGCTCTTTTATCCTGTGTAAACCCCGCTCTGAATGCTCAAAGGCTCTAGGGCTGTTAATAAGTAAAACACATAAGCCTAGGGTGGTGCCAACTGATTTTGAAGAGGAGTTCCAGTCTATAAGAGGAAAATTGCTTGAATTGGAACTAATAGAAATAGGTTAGCAGTTAAGAATTGTACCTTGTCGTGTTTAAGTATTTCAACTTGTAAAAATTAAACCAATTAATTTGTTATAGCTAAACTGTATTGTTAAATAAAGTTTGTTTTGCTAAAAGCTTCCGAGTGTGTCAATAGAATCGTACCTGGAGTAAAACACCTTATCCTCGCACTCATGCCAAAGTAGAAAAACTGTCGGGGTCTAATCGGGCTTCATACCCCATACTTTGGGGTTTCTGCTCTGGTACCCTAACATGGAAGAAGGAACAGATGTTAGTTTTCCAAATTTGCCAATGATACTAGATAGGTGAAAGCCATGCTGTGGTGAGGATATTGTGATTCTGCAACAAGATTGGGTGACTGGGTGAAAATCTGGCAAATGAAGTTTAATGTGGAGCAAGTGTAAAGTCATGCACTTTGGTAGGAGGAATCAAAAGACAGATTATTATCTAAATGGAGCGAGACTGCAAGTGAGTGAAATACATAGGGAACGCGGTGTTCTAGTGCATGATCACAAAAAGCTAGCAGGCAGGTCTAACAAGAAGTTAAATAGGTAAACAGCATTTTGGCCTTCATTGCAAAGGGGTTGGAGTTTGAAAATAGGGAGGTTGTATTGCAATTATACAGGATGTTGGTGAGGCTTCGCCTGGAATACTGCATACAGTTTTGGTCCCTTTACCTAAAAAAGGACGTTGTACATTGGAGGCAGTCGAAAGGAGACTCACCAGGCTAATTCCTGGGATGAGAGGGTTGCCCTATAATCTTGTTCTGTATTCCTTGGAGCTTAGAACTGTGAGGGGTGACCTTATTTAAACATAGAAGATGCTGAGAGGGCTTGACAAGGTAGATGGTGAGATGTTTTCACTCGTGGGAGAGTCTCGGACAAGGGGACATAGCTTCAAGATAAAGGTCTGGATATTTAAAACTGAGGTGTGTAGAAATTTCTTCTTGCAGAAGGTGATGAATCTCTGGAATTCTCTGCCCCAAAGGGTAGTGGAGGCTGGATCATTAAAAGTATTCAAGGTGGAGGTGGATAAATATTTGATAGATCGAGGAATAGAGGGCAACAGGGAAATGGCACAGAAAGGGAGTTTAGGCCAGCATAGATCAACCATGATCGTATTGAATGGGGGGGTGGGGGTGGGGGTGGGGACAGGGTTGAAGGGCCTGGTGGACTACTCCTGCTTCTATTTCTTGTGTTCTTGTGAACCAATATTCATGTCCTCTATGGTCCTTGTACCATAACAACTTCCTTTTCTCTATGAGGGGGAAGTTGCAAACATTTCTTTTTGTCTTTTTTAATGTGTGCAATAACCCAACCTGTTAAACCTAACTCGAGTTTGCTATAGGTTATTAGTCGGATCACAAAAAAAGTCAAGGGGTTGGTAAATACAAGAGGTTGCTTGTGCTAAAATGAACAATTCAAAATGCCTCCTGTTCACGTACAGGTGTTAAGAGGAAAAACTAGTGCTATTTAAATTAATCCCTTTCTGTCCACAGCAATGTGATCTTATTCTTTGAATCCTACTGCGATAATGGTGGCAATGTTTGCTATCTCTGTTATTCACTTGGTTCTGATGTCAAAATGTCAAGTAATGCAATTTAGGTTTTAAGTGGCCCATTTCTTTTTTGTGAGTGTGAAAGGCTTGAATACAGTTTCCGTTGACAGGACCTAGTTCCCACATTGCATGGTCCAACTAGTTGATTCATTTGACCCTTCATTCATTGGCTTAAGTCAGAATTTAACAGCTAATGACAAGCAGCAGGGAAGTGTTTATGAAGCCCATTGCATCTCCTTACAATTTGGAAGCTAAAAATACCACCGTGACAGACTATTTTTCACATGTATTAATAAAAAGAAATACACAAAGGCTAGTTAAAATGTGGAATTCTGTCACAAACCATTATTGAAACATTGTCTATTGATACATTAAAAGAGAGGTCGGTAGTTTCTTACAGGGGAATAAGGGGAAGAGTCGAAGTAGAGTAGATGGCTCATGTGGAGGAGAATATTGGCAGAAAACAAATGGCCTGCTTGTGTTCTGTAATGTTCCAGGACTGTACACCATCTAATTTTTAGCTGTAATTTAATAACATTAAGTTCAAAGTTTATTTGTTATTGTCACAAAGGCTGACATTAACATTACAATGAAGTTACTGTGAAAATCCCCCAGTCGCCACATTCCGGCACCTGTTCGGGTCCACTGAGGGAGAATTTAGCATGGCCAATGCACCTAACCAGCATGTCTTTCGGACTGTGGGAGGAAATCAGAGCACCCAGAGGAAATCCATGCAGACACGGGGAGAACATGTAAACTCCACAGACAGCAACCTAAGCCGGGAATCGAACCCGGGTTCCTGGCGCTGTGAGGCAACAGTGCTAACCACTTTGCCACTGTACCACCCTAATTTGGATGAAAAAACGAAAGACTCCAAAATCCCTAAAATGTTTAATAAATTCACTGCAAACATTTTTAGTGATACCAGTCCTAACGACTGTTTCCAGACACATTGTGTGGAGATGCCAGCGTTGGACTGGGGTGAACACAGTAAGAGTTTTAACAACACCAGGTTAAAGTCCAACAGATTTATTTGGTAGCAAACACCATTAGCTTTCGGAGCGCTGCTCCTTCGAAGGAGCAGCGCTCTGAAAGCTAATGGTGTTTGCTACCAAATAAACCTGTTGGACTTTAACCTGGTGTTGTTAAAACTCTTACTGTGTCCAGACACATTGACAGATCATGGCCTGAATTTTATGTTTGGGATTCAGGCACCCGCTCATCCTGACTGAACGTAAAATATCATCAATTGACATTGAGTGTGCTTAATTTGATTTGATTTATTATTGTCACGTGTATCAGGATACAGTGAAAAGTATTGTTTCTTGCGTGCTATACAGACAAAACATACCGTTCATAGAGTAAAGTTTAAAGTTTATTTATTAGCATTACAAGTAAGCTTACATTAACACCGCAATGAAGTTACTGTGAAAATCCCCTAGTCGCCGCACTCCAGCTCTGTTCGGGTACACTGAGGGAGAATTTAGCATGGCCAATGCATCTAACCAGCATGTCTTTCAGACTGTGGGAGGAAACCGGAGCACCCAGAGGAAACCCATGCAGACACGAGGAAAATGTGCAGATTCCACAAAGACAATGACCCAAGCCGGGAATTTAACCCAGGTCCCTGGTGCTGTGAGGCAACAGTGCTAACCACAGTGCCACCATGTCATACATAGGGGAGAAGGAAAGGAGTGGGTGCAGAATAGTGTGCAACCAGATATGCATCTGCCGACAACTAAAGTGCCAATTCAGGCCATCAACAAGTCAATAGACAGTAATTATATGCTGCCTGTGTGATTTTCAGCTTATTGCATGGAAAACAAAGGTGAGCAGAAATCACTTTATTGTTTTCTTCATCCAAGGACAAGGTAAAAGGTCCCTTGGAGCAGCAACACTATCTCTGTCATTGTGAGTTCATTGCTGTGTGAGTACAGAGTTGTTCCTGGGTTTCTTTGGATATCCTTCAGTTCTCAATCCCGCCTTTCAGCATTTCAGGACCTCATCTTCCCCGGAAGAATTGTGTAGTGTTTGCAGTTCTGATGGTAGGAGTATGACCGCATGAAAATCTGGTAGGAGGCCGCAGAGGAACGTTATTCAGGAGGTGATACAGTTCAGCGCAGGCTGCAAACCTATTCTGTGCAGTTAGCCACGTAAACGGTCGATGATGTCACTTTCTGATGACAGGATCCTGTAACATTTTCAGTACCTGTCGCACATGCACCAGTGAATCGCACTCTCACCTCGATCCGAGACCCTGCCACACCATGACCAGAGGATCGGGCTGGCCAGTGGCACTCAGCTCCTGTGCATCGCTCCTGTGCTTGCCGAGGACATACAGATTTTGAACTCCACCACCGGTTCTTCGGCACAGCACAACTTCTCTGCTCCTGACAGGGAAAAATAGAAAGGCTCATTAGTGCTGCTTCTCCCTGAAGGTCCATTCCAGCTGGCATCCGTCCTGTTCATACTCTCTCCATCTGTCTTCATGCAGGACAAGATCACACATCATAAAAGGCAGAGGTCCCAGACCGGGGACATTTGGATGCCACCAAGGACTGCAGTGAAGGATCATACATCGTGCAAATCTATGTGCCCTCTGCCTCTCAACAGGATTTTCATGCCATGTGGCCATACTCAGAGATCATCTGCGCTGCTGTCAGCCAAACGCATTTAGGACTTTGAGTGTTCATCTGCTGAGCTCATCAATAAATGGGGACACCTTGAAACCTCAAGGTGATGAAGCTCTGCCACATTATTGGACCGTAAGAAGTATCACAACACCAGGTTAAAGTCCAATAGGTTTATTTGGAACCACGAGCTTTCGTAGCGCTGTTCCTTCATCAGGTGAAGGAGCAGCGCTCCGAAAGTTCGAGATTCCAAATAAACCTGTTGGACTTTAACCTGGTGTTGTGAGACCTCTTACTGTGCCCACCCCAATGGCATCTCCACATCATGGCTACATTATAGTACCAGCACACAAACATCCAGTCCTGCATGTCTCTCACCCTGTAATTGTGTCTATTACGGGAACAATCACAGACTAGGGACCCTGTGCTAAGCATCCCTTCCCTTGGGCACTCGCCAAGATCATTGATGCTAATTCCAAATCGTGATCTCTGGTGGCCAGTAGAGGCTTTGAACATGCTCTGGAAATGTACATCACCCTAGAGGAGCTCCATGTTCAGGTATCCCTCCTTCAATCCACCCTCTGTTCCCATTTTGTCTGTGCTTCATACCTGTTTGTCAGCCCCTGAACATTTTGAAGTGGATGTGGCCAAGTCTCATTCAGGCCTCAACCCTCCTCATCTTGAGGCCACTTACACAGTTAAACATAAACAAGCCCCACACTCTCTCATACCCCCACAAAGCCTTTTCCCCATCTGCCAGCTGTAGATGCTCCCTGACTAAGTGTGTCAGCTGCGGCCCAATATTGTACCAGAAACCCCACAAACCGAGGCACATGATGTTACAACTACAGCCCGTGCACAGTATGCTGGGTATGACTGAGATTGGCCTGACATGGTCTCCCCCCTCCCTGGAAAGAGACAATTAGAGGTTGATCCTCCCACAAAAATTCGAAGTGTCTAATTCGCTTAAAAACTGGAGTAAATCATGCTGGTTTTTTCAGTGGGAGTTTCAAAATGAATCTCCCACACTCTGTGCACTACAGAGTGCACTACCATGAATCGCGTGAAAAAGCTGTGGGCAAGGCCTATTCCCACTGGAGAGGCCAGCAGCATAGTGCTGAGTGGCCACTGCGCAATTTGTCAGTGCTGAGATTGGCGCATGCGCAGTAGCCCCGCACTGCCAGCCTCCAGATTGCTGGCCAGCCCCCAGACCCCACAATGTTGTCCCTCTGACTCCCCCATGGCCCAATCGCTGGCCCCCCTGAACATGGCCGAGGCGGCCTCGACCACCCCCTCCCACCGGCCCACCTCGATCTCCCGCTTCCACCCTCCCCCCAACTCCCTCATAGCCACGACCTCCCGATTTTCCCACCTCTCCGTTGGCTGTTCCAACCTCCTGATTTCCCCACCCTCCCCCAGCAGTCCCCCCCCCCCCCCCCCCCCCCCATGCCCAGACTTGATCGCTGCCCTCCCTCCCTCTGCTCGCAATCCCAAGTGCAGAGTGGCAGTGGAACTCCCAACCCCACCGATCTCCCTGCTAATAGGCCCTGCCCCCAATAGGCCCTGCCCCTTGGCACTGCCTGATGCCCAGTGGGCAGTGCCCAGGTGCCCCCTGGGCATTGGCATTTTGCCCCTTGGGCAGTGCCAGGGAGCTCAGGCTGGCAAAAGCTTTCAGCTCAGACCAGACAGTTTGGCTGCAATAGTTTCCATAAACCGTGAGTTTCCAAAATATTCACAATGTGTTCTGTGAAAGACATCAGTCTAATTGCCCGCCAAAATTCCCAGATGATCCAACAATGGGGGATGATTCCAGCGAGCAGGCATTATGATGAGATGCAAATATATTAAAATGACATTCCCGATTTGCGGCAGTGGGAAACATGATGCACCATTGATCATCGCAAACTGGTTTTACACCAACATAAAACTGATGTTTGACCTTATCCTGATATTTTCCACACCAGTCCACCATGACACCAGCAGCGAATGGGGGCAGGAACTCCCACTCTAAGGCACTGTGACAATACTGTGCCTTTAAGAAATGTATTTTAAATCATGTTTCCTGTAGGTTTTTGAAGCAGCTCCTAGCATTTTTATTTTAATGGAGCCATTTGTCTGTAGCTGGTGTCTCTAAATATTACAGAAGCAATATAATTGACATCATGTTTATTTAAAATCTGGGCTAATGCAGTGTCCTGGGGCTTTATGCCCCTTTTGGAATTGCTGGGTGGAGCATGATTGACAGGTCAGGTGCTGCCTGGGGGCAGCTTATTTTCCCACAGAAAAGTCCGAGGTTTTAGTTTCATTTTTCTCAGATGCTGTTTGGATGTGAGACAGAAAGTATTGGCTCTTATTTTCCTCTCTCTCTGGAGTTGAAAATTCTATTCTGTGAGTTCTGTGAGTTCAGGATTACTGCCTGTGCCACGGGAAAGTGAGGGCAGGAATGGAGTGAGGTGGAGGATGAATGTGTGGCTGAGGGACTGGTGCAGGGGGCAGGGATTCAGGTTCCTGGACCATTGGGACCTCTTTAGGGGCAGGGGTGATCTGTATACAAAAAACGGGTGGAACTTGAATCACACGGGGACCAATATCCTGGCCGGTAGGTTGGCTAAGGCTACTGGGGAGAATTTAAACTAGATAGGTTGGGGGGAGGGGAGCTAGAAGAGTTGACTAGGATCAAGGAACTAATTGATGGGGGGGAGGATGCAGGGGTAAGGGGAATTACAAAATTAATGGTAGAGGAGAGGGTGCAAGTGAATGAAGGCGGTAATTTAGATAAGGGAGTAGAGGGAGAGGGTGTTCGCGACTCATCAAAGCGGGTCCAGATAAAAGTTGGAATAAGGACACTTTGCCTGAATGCACGAAGCATTCGGAACAAGGTAAATGAGTTGATGGTGCAAATCAGCACAAGTGGGTACGATCTGGTGGCCATTACAGAAACGTGGCTGAAAGGTGACCAGGACTGGGAGATGAATATCCAGGGGTATCAGGCGTTTAGGAAGAATAGACAGGAAGGAAAAGGTGGTGGGGTCGCGCTATTAATAAGAGATAATATCAGGGTAGTACTGAGGGATGACATAGCTCTGAGGAACAAAACGTGGAATCATTATGGGTAGAGATGAGGAATAGTAGAGGGAGAAAGACACTAGTAGGTGTGGTATATAGGCCCCCAAATAATAATGTTGAGGTAGGGAGGGCTATAAACAAGCAGATAAGGGATGCGTGTAAAAACGGAACGGCAATAATCATGGGGGACTTCAACATGCACATTGACTGGCAGACTCAAGTCGGTAAGGGTGGAATGGAGGAAGAGTTCTTAGAATGCTGTCGGGATAGTTTCCTTGAACAGCATGTTACGGAACCGACGAGGGAACGAGCTATTTTGGATCTGGTATTGTGTAACGAGGTAGGTAGAATTAAGGATCTTATTGTGAAGGACCCTCTTGGGTCTAGTGACCACAATATGGTCGAATTTCTGATTCAGATGGAAGAGGAGAAAGTTTGGTCCCAAACCAGTGTCCTCTGTTTGAACAGAGGGAAATATGATAGGATGAGGGATGAATTGGCTAAGGTAGACTGGGAGAGCAGGCTGGCAGGTAGGATAGCTGAGGAACAGTGGAGGATTTTTAAGGAGATCCTTTTCAGTTCTCAGCAAAAATATATTCCAGCAAAAAACAAGGATTGTAAGAAAAGGGAGAACCAGCCGTGGATAACGAAGGAAATAAAGGAGAGTATTAAAATAAAAACAGCTGCGTACAGAGTGGCCAAAAATAGTGGAGAAACAAGTGATTGGGAAAGATTTAAGAAACAACAAAGAGAGACTAAGAAAGCGATAAAGAAAGGAAGGATAGACTATGAAGCTAGGCTAGCAATTAATATAAAAAATGATAGTAAAAGTTTTTATAAATATATAAAAAGGAATAGAGTGGCTAGAGTGAATGTTGGACCCTTGGAGGACGAGAGGGGGGAGTTAATAGTGGGAAATGAGGATATGGCTGAGTCTTTAAATGAGTTTTTTGTGTCGGTCTTCACGGCGGAGGACACAAATAGTTTGCCAAATATTAACGATAGAGGGTTGGCAGCAGGAGAAATACTTAATACAATTAATGTTACCAGAGAGGCAGTGCTGGGTAGACTAATGGGACTGAAGGTGGACAAGTCCCCGGGTCCGGATGGAATGCATCCCAGGGTATTGAAAGAAATGTCAGAGGTAATAGTGGATGCGTTAGTGATTATTTATCAAAACTCGTTGCATTCTGGGGTAGTGCCGGTTGATTGGAAAACGGCTAATGTTACGCCGCTGTTTAAAAAAGGAAGGAGACAAAAGGCGGGTAACTATAGGCCGGTCAGCTTAACGTCTGTAGTAGGGAAAATGCTGGAATCCATTATTAAAGAGGAGATAGCAGGGCATCTGGATAGAAATGGTTCGATCAATCAGACGCAGCATGGATTCATGAGGGGAAAGTCGTGCTTGACGAACATGTTGGATTTTTATGAAGATGTGACTAGGGCGGTTGATGGAGGAGAACCGGTGGATGCGGTGTTTTTGGATTTCCAAAAGGCGTTTGATAAGGTGCCCCATAAAAGGCTGCTGAAGAAGATTAGGGCACACGGAGTTGGGGGTAGTGTGTTAAAGTGGATTGGGGACTGGCTATCCGACAGGAAGCAAAGAGTCGGAATAAATGGGTGTTTTTCCGGTTGGAGGAAGGTAACTAGTGGCGTGCCGCAGGGATCGGTACTCGGGCCGCAACTGTTTACCATTTATATAGATGATCTGGAGGAGGGGACGGAGTGTAGGGTAACGAAGTTTGCAGACGACACAAAGATAAGTGGAAAAGTGAATCGTGTGGAGGACGGAGAAGATCTGCAGAGAGATTTGGACAGGCTGAGTGAGTGGGCGAGGATATGGCAAATGGAGTATAACGTTGAGAAATGCGAGGTTATACACTTTGGAGGAAATAATAACAAATGGGATTATTATCTCAATGGAAACAAATTAAAACATGCTACCGTGCAAAGGGACCTGGGGGTCCTTGTGCATGAGACGCAAAAGCCCAGTCTGCAGGTACAACAGGTGATCAAGAAGGCAAATGGGATGTTGGCCTATATTGCGAAGGGGATAGAATATAAAAGCAGGGATGTCTTGATGCACCTGTACAGGGCATTGGTGAGGCCGCAGCTGGAATACTGTGTGCAGTATTGGTCCCCTTATATGAGGAAGGATATATTGGCATTGGAGGGAGTGCAGAGAAGGTTCACCAGGTTGATACCGGAGATGAGGGGTTTGGATTATGAGGAGAGGCTGAGGAGATTGGGTTTGTACTCGTTGGAGTTTAGAAGGATGAGGGGGGATCTTATGGAGACTTATAAGATAATGCGGGGGCTGGATAGGGTGGAGGCGGAGAGATTCTTTCCACTTAGTAAGGAAGATAAAACTAGAGGACACAGCCTCAAAATAAAGGGGGGTCGGTTTAAGACAGAGTTGAGGAGGAACTTCTTCTCCCAGAGGGTGGTGAATCTCTGGAATTCTCTGCCCACTGAGGTGGTGGAGGCTACCTCGCTGAATATGTTTAAAGTGCGGATGGATGGATTCCTGAGCGGTAAGGGAATTAAGGGTTATGGGGATCAGGCGGGTAAGTGGTACTGATCCACGTCAGATCAGCCATGATCTTATTGAATGGCGGGGCAGGCTCGAGGGGCTAGATGGCCTACTCTTGCTCCTATTTCTTATGTTCTTATGTTCTATTAGAAGCTACTGAAAGAAGACAGTTGATGGGATTTTATGGCCTCACTCAGGTGAGACTGGAAATTCCCGCCCGAAGTCAATGGAGATTTCTATTGTCGGACCTTGCCCACTCCAATTCCACGGCGGGCAAGGTGGTAGAGTTCTGTCCTGTGTGTTTCTGTCTCTCCCTCCCTCTCTATCTCCCTCTCCCCCTCCCTCTTTGTCTTGTCACTGGACGCAGGTGAGGTCCCAGAGGATTGGAGGATAGCTAATGTGGTCCCGTTATTTAAGAAGGGTAGGAAGGATAACCCGGGTAATTATAGGCCGGTGAGCTTGACGTCCGTGGTGGGGAAGTTGTTGGAGAAGATTCTTAGAGATAGGATGTATGCGCATTTAAAAAGGAATAAACTCATTAACGATAGTCAGCATGGTTTTGTGAGAGGGAAGTCATGCCTCACTAACCTGGTGGAGTTTTTTGAAGAAGTGACCAGAATGGTTGATGAGGGAAGGGCCGTGGATGTCGTTATATGGACTTTAGTAAAGCGTTTGACAAAGTCCCTCATGGTAGGCTGGTGAAAAAGGTTGGATCTCATGAGATAAAGGGGGAGGTGGTTAGATGGGTGGAGAACTGGCTTGGTCACAGAAGACAGAGGGTGGTAGTGGAAGGGTCTTTTTCCGGCTGGAGGCCTGTGACTAGTGGTGTTCCGCAGGGCTCTGTATTGGGACCTCTGCTGTTTGTGATTTATATAAACGATCTGGAAGAAGGTGTAACTGGGGTGATCAGTAAGTTTGCGGACGACACAAAATTGGCAGGACTTGCAGATAGTGAGGAGCATTGTCAGAAGCTACAGAAGGATATAGATAGGCTGGAAATTTGGGCAAAGAAATGGCAGATGGAGTTCAATCCTGATAAATGCGAAGTGATGCATTTTGGTAGAAATAATGTAGGGAGGAGCTACACGATAAATGGCAGAACCATAAAGGGTGTAGATACGCAGAGGGACCTGGGTGTGCAAGTCCACAGATCCTTGAAGGTGACGTCACAGGTGGAGAAGGTGGTGAAGAAGGCATATGGCATGCTTGCCTTTATAGGACGGGGCATAGAGTATAAAAGTTGGGGTCTGATGTTGCAGATGTATAGAACGTTGGTTCGGCCGCATTTGGAATACTGCGTCCAGTTCTGGTCGCCACACTACCAGAAGGACGTGGAGGCTTTGGAGAGAGTACAGAGGAGATTTACCAAGATGTTGCCTGGTATGGAGGGGCTTAGTTATGAGGAGAGATTGGGTAAACTGGGGTTGTTCTCCCTGGAAAGACGGAGGATGAGGGGAGACTTAATAGAGGTGTATAAAATTATGAAAGGCATAGATAGGGTGAACGGTGGGAAGCTTTTCCCCAGGTCGGTGGTGACGTTCACGAGGGGTCATAGGTTCAAGGTGAAGGGGGGGAGGTTTAACACAGATATCAGAAGGACATATTTTACACAGAGGGTGGTGGGGGCCTGGAATGCGCTGCCAGACAAGGTGGTGGAGGCGGACACACTGGGAACGTTTAAGACTTATCTAGATAGCCATATGAACGGAGTGGGAATGGAGGGATACAAAAGTTTGGACCAGGGAGCGGCACAGGCTTGGAGGACCGAAGGGCCTGTTCCTGTGCTGTATTGTTCTTTGTTCTTTGTTCTCTCTCCTCTCCCCCTCTCTCCCTCCTGAGGCGTGCTGAAAGTTCTAGGGTTGGGAAGCCCCAGTTTTAATCCAACATTCAAAGGGACCCATTCACAGCAGGTATAAAAAGCTGCAAAATCCATCATCAAGTGAGCATATTTTTTTTGTGCCAACTCTAGAAAGAGGTGTATGTTTGTGGGGTGTTGTTTGACTTGGAATATCATAGCTAGCTCTTAAAGTTTATACTTTATCATGGTTGATTTGTAAGTGGTAAAAGTTATGCCAATTTTTCTTATCATATTTTAACCTTCTTAAATAAACGTTAAAGTTTCCTAGTGGGTCACTTGAATCGTACCTGGAGTGAAGCACCTTATGCTCACCCTTGCCAAATTCAAAGGTGAAAACTTAGGGCGGGATTTTCCGGTCTTGCTCACCCCGAAATTGGAAAATCCCACCTGAGGTCAACAGACCTTTCCATGGTCTGCCCCTCGCCCGCTCCCATTCTCGTGGCAGGCGGGACAGTAAAATTCATCCCTTCGGGTCTCGGCTATCTTCTTAAAACACCTTGAAGTTTCTGGACTGGATCATAACCTATTAAAGGAAGAAGATTGGCAAGATATTTGGAGATAGGTCTTCAATGGCACCGTGCACATCAAAGGCAGCAAATTCAACTGAAGATCATCATTACCCAAATTCATGATCTTTCACACAAAGTATGTTCTTGGTTGTATCTTTATCAGCTGCTCCTGTAAGCGACCCTTCCAGCCCCTATAATTGATTTGATATTTTCCAAGCTGAATATCCGGGTAGGTAACAATAAGACCAAATGATCATAACAAAAATTCATTGCTCGGTATAGCAGCCCTGACGTTAATGAGGAGCTGAAATTAGGAAAGGAGAGATGAATGTCAAATCCCTTTAGCGTGAGACAGAAATAAGTTTAATTTTTGGACTTTATCTGCCTGGAACGAGCGAGTGGTAACAGCTGGCGAGTGGGCGGGAACAGAATTTCAACTGGTAGGAGGTCACCAACCATCACCAAACAATGACTACTTCTTTCATAACTCTGTCGAATCAGGGAGTGATTCATCAACATTGAATGGATAGCCAATCTTCTGCAATGATTAAGAAGTTTATGATCGTAATGGCTTTGGTGACTAATCAGTTGGCACCTCACAGAACACATTGTGAATATTTTGGAAACTCACAGTTTGTGGAAACTGTTGCAGCCAAACTGTCTGGTCTGAGCTGATAGCTGTTGCTTTGAGAAATGCTTATGTAGTTCTTGTTAACAACACAGTACAACTATCTAGCAACACAAAATAAAATTCAACAGAAAGAAGGTACACTTTTACCAAACATAGCATGTTCCACGTAAACTCTACAGAGGTCATTCCTCTCTACTGAGCAATTGCTGCAATGGCTGTGTTCAGAAGAGATTTATTCTCAGCATCAAGGCAGCATTCAATTGATTGCAGCACCCTGTAAAGAAGCCCTGGTAAATTCAGGACTCCCTCTACGGAGGCGCCTTCCCCATAACTCAGGTACCTCGGGTGGAGTGTGTTGCATGTCGCAGTCTCATACAACCATAGGTTGCATTGATTCACAGATTCCCAAGAAGCTTGCCTTTTCTGCAGCCATGTGGAGTCTGTGGACAATGCCTGTGTAGGTTGCAATAGTAAGAAGTTTAACAACACCAGGTTAAAGTCCAACAGGTTTATTTAGTAGCAAAAGCCACAAGCTTTCGTAGCCTTAAGCTCCTTCTTCAGGTGAGTTGGAATTCTGTTCACAAACAGGGCATATACAGACACAAACTCAATTTACAGAATAATGGTTGGAATGCGAATACTTACAGCTAATCAAGTCTTAAAGGTACAAACAATGTGAGTGGAGAGAGCATTAAGACAGGTTAAAGAGATGTGTATTGTCTCCAGACAGGACAACCAGTGAGACTCTGCAAGTCCAGGCAAACTGTGGGGATTACAGATAGTGTGACATGAACCCAATAATGAACCCAATGAACCCAACGGGTTCATGTCACACTATCTGTAATCCCCACAGCTTGCCTGGACTTGCAGAGTCTCACTGGTTGTCCTGTCTGGAGACAATACATATCTCTTTAACCTGTCTTGATGCTCTCTCCACTCACATTGTTTGTACCTTTAAGACTTGATTCGCTGTAAGTATTCGCATTCCAACCATTATTCTGTAAATTGAGTTTGTGTCTTTATATGTCCTGTTTGTGAACACAATTCCCACTCACCTGAAGAAGGAGCTTAAGGCTCCAAAAGCTTGTGGCTTTTGCTACCAAATAAGCCTGTTGGACTTTAACCTGGTGTTATTAAACTTCTTACTGTGTTTACCCCAGTCCAACGCCGGCATCTCCACATTAGGTTGCAATAGACAGTACCCCTTTTCTTGCTTTTTAAGAAGCTTTGATGACAATTTTGTTTTCACTTCAGCTCCACGCCCCTTACCTATGTGTACCTGGTGTGGAGAGAGACAGAGAAGAAGGACGATCTCCTCCTGAACCTACCCCTGGGCCTGGTAAGCTTGCCATCAACAGAATCAGGCAGCGGGCAACCAAAGGGATTATCTGCCTTGACCATGGCCACATTTGAGGCCGGGGTCTATGAAGAGGGAAGACGTGGTGTCCACCGGCACAGTCGAGGCCTTCTGTGTCAGATGGACACCGCAGGGACTGGGGTACTTTATCGACCCCTTGATCACATTTTGATTTGATTTTTTAAATTTCATTTGTGATTTTGTTTTTTTTTCAGGCAGTGTCCCTTTAAGGGGCTGCTCCTTTAATTTGTCCCTCAGTTTGTTTGATTTATTTTAATTGGTTAATTGGTTTTAACCCCAAATAGTTTAAAGTCAGGAAGAGACATCCAGGACTTCTTTACGACAGACCTGTGAATGCCGACTAAGACTTTGGTCCCCTTAGCACCCTTGTAGCACCATGACTCCATTATTCCCCACCTTCCATCCACCTGCAACATACCTTCACTACATCCTCTTGGCCAAGATCCTGCAATAAAAGCCAACAAAAAAACTTTTCTATGCCATCTTTATTCAACACACATCCAATCATGTCAACAAAAATGGACTGTCCATCTTTGTGCATTAATGTCTGTTCTGTCAGTGCCTTGAGCTGGCTTAGTGCTCCAACGCAATGCCATCCCAGTGGCTGCAGCATGACTGGTGGAAACTAATGACTTTCAGTGGGGGGACTGCAGATGATCTTGCAAGGTACTCTTGAGCAGCCCTGGCCCCAGAATTTGGACTGCACCACTTGGCATGGGGAGCAGCAGACTGGGTTGGCTGGCTAACGGGCACAAGTAAGGGCACTGGCAGAGTGACAGTGGTGGAAACACAAATGCACTCCTCCTTCTAGCAATCTGTTGAAGGACAGACTTCTGAATTACCACTAGAGCCTGCATGGACCTTGGACCAGTGAGATCTGCAAGCATGGTAGCAGCAGTCTGAGCCAACAAGCATGGATCTCATGACCTCAAGTGGGGTTTTCACTGCGGCACAGAAACATTGAGTGGCTTCCACGTATGTTCCACTGGAAGCTGAGGCAGCGGCTGCCAACCACTGCATCAAGGTTGGGTCTGCAATTGTTGCCGTAGAGCTGACTACCACCCCGATGCCCTGTGCCACATTAGTGCCAGACCTCCATGCACCTTGACAATCAAGAGAGATTGCCTGGCAGATCTGTCAATGCACCAGGTATCTCGCTGTGCATGCTCATTAGAATTATCCTGTAGGCCACCCCCTCATCTGAGTCCCTGTTGCAGAACTCATCTGTGACCCCGCCCTCCAGCGAGTAGGCACGTGAACTATCCGATTCCTCAGCACTGGTTGCAGCCTCCTGAAGCCCAATTACTCATCACTTGCAGGTCTTGGAACTACCCATTAAAGATTGTGCCAAACTATGAGCTGTTGATTGCAAGTGTCAGATCGAATTATGGTTCCTTTTCAATAGTAATGTGGTGCTTTTCTCACTCTCCTCATGAGCCTGCTGTAGCTAGGCAGGTGGTAGTGGCTGAAAATAGAAGGAGCTGGTTGGAGCTGAAGGAAGGGGATTGAGTCAGAAAGGAAGAGGTCCGTGGTCACACCACCAAGAGCTTGCATTTGGGTAAAGTCATATCTTGCACAAAGGAAGATGTTTGTGGTTGTGAAGCCCAATCATCTCACTCTGCAGGGTTATCTCAGTTTAGTGTTCTAAACACAACCACTATCTTCATCTGCTTCACAATGATCTTCGTTTCATCTTAAAGTCAGAAGTGGGGATGTCCATTGATGATTACATAATGTGTAGTACCATGTTCAGCCCCTCAACACTGAAACAGTTCACTTCTAATTGCAGCAAGAACTGGACAACACTCAGGCTTGGGCTGATTAGTGGCAAGTGACATTCATGCCTCACAAGTGCCAGGCAATGACTATCTCCAACAATAATCTAACCATCTCCTCGAGACATTCAATGGTATTACCATCATTGAATCCCCAATATCAACATCCTGTGGTTTAGCATTGACCAGGAACTGAAATGGACCAGCCATATCAATACTGTGGCTACATGACCAGGTCAGAGATTGGGAATTTTAAGGCAAATAACTCATCTCCTCTCTCCCCAAAGCCTGTCCACCAGCTACAATGCTCAAATGAGGAACGTGATGGAATACTCTCCACTTGCATGGACGAATGCAGCTCCAATAACACTCAAGAAGCTTGAGATCAACCAGAACAAAGAAGCCCTCTTAATTGGCACTCCATATACTAACTTAAACATACACTCCCTTCGCTACTGACCCAGGGTAGCAGCAGTGTGTGCTGCACATAAAATGCTCCTTTGACAGCACCTTTAAAACCTGTTATTTCTTAACACCGAGAAGGACAAGGGCAGCATGGAAACACCACCACCTGAAAATTCCCTCCCAAGCCACAAATTTGGAACTACAGTGTAATGGGATCCAAATCCTAGAATTCCCTTCCCAGCAGCACTGTGGCTGTACCAGATGGATTGCAGTGGCTCAAAAAGGCAGCTCACCACCATCTTCTCAAGAGCCGTTAGAAATGGATGACAAATGATGGTCGTGCCAGCGACATCTACAACCCATTAAATAATTGTTTTTTAAAACTCCATCACTAAGTCCTGCAGCGAAGCTCAGAGCACTCTTCAGTGTTGTTGCATTTGATCATCTGCTTGCACCCAATTGCGGTATTGATGGACAGTAGCAGCTTCCATGTAAGGAGTGCAGCAACCCTTTAAAAAGGCTAGGCTGTTTTCAAGGCACACAGGCTAGCTAGAACACTTGTTAGCCATGCATGCAGCTTGGTCCCCTCTTGAGTATTCAGCCAGCCAGCAGCACGCGCTTGGCTGAACATTGCAACCACTCAAAGGAGGAGGCAGCACAAGGTTTGCCTGCTGCCTGCCTCAGTGGAACTGAGTGCAGTCGTATCATGAAATGTGACCTCACCCCTGAAAACAGGAGGACACAAATTTTTAACCTTACATATAAATTGGACACACAGTATCAGTACTGGTTTAAAAAAAAGAAATCTGAACGAACAGGCAGTACTGATATTGTAAGTGCCTATCACTCTATAGACTACCATTGCTTGATTCAATCCAGTTCAGCTTGATCATTGTTAATCAATTGAAACGTGGCAGGCCTATACCACACAGCATGCCAGTCTAGTTTCACTGTAGGTTCATTCATCTGTATTGTATCTCGTTAAATACAAGAGCAGTTGCAGATTTATGGATTCATTTCAATAATTTCCATCAGAAATCAAGTCAGAAATGCAAAAGTGGTAGTATTCAGCATTGCTCTGTGCTGAAATCTTTACCCACTTCTTGTTCCACACTTTGATTATAATTTTCTAAGCTATAGAACTAGGTAGAACCCAAGGTTATTATCATCAGGACTTTGTATGCCAATTTACAGAGCTTTGTGTCACATTGAATTGACGTCTGTTACAAGTGCAGTGTTTGAAGGACTGTCACTGTGCCCGTGGTATGATGGCATTTTATAAGAAAAAAATTTACTTTGGAAAATCATTTGTCTACTTTGAATTACCATGTGATCTGCAAGATTAACATGTGTTTTGGCATTTGGAGTTAATGAACCAGTTCCAGGATTAGGCTGGATTATATTCAGAATGCATTGATGCGTTGTAATATAAAAGCAAAATATTGCAGATGCTGGAATCTGAAACAAAAACAGAAACTGCTGGAAAATCTCAGCAGGTCTGACGGTGTCTGTGGAGAGAGAATAGAGCCAATGTTTTGAGTCTGGATGACCCCCAGACTTGAAATGTTGGCTGTATTCTCTCCCCACAGATGTCAGACCCGCTGAGATTTTCCAGCATTTTCTGTTTTTGCATTGATGCATTCTTAGTTTTGTGCATTTGGGGAGGGGTTTTAAATAAAGTTATGATAATAAGAAATTTGATTCATTAAACAATAAAACTAGTTTAGAGTATAGAACTACAAAATGGGATTCAGGGCAAATAATTTAAGACCTTGACTCACTTTTACAAGATTGGAAGTTTTTAAATGGCAGTCTTTTAAAACCTACAGTTGTCCTTTTGTTTTGTTCATTTTCTCTCCTGAAGGCAGTGATTCATCATGAGATATATTTCCACAAAAGCTAGCAGCCTTCACCCAACAGTATCTCACCTGAGTGACAGTTCTTCACATGTGTGGCTGGACAATAAGATCCCAAACATTTGCAGTCCACGATCCCTGCACTGATAGAATCACAGAGTTGTTAAGATATAGAAGGAAGCGATTTGGTCCTTCATGTCTAGTCTGCTCTCTGCAGGAGCAATTTACCTCGGGCCACTCCTCCCCATAGCTCTGCACATTCTTCCTTTTCAGACAATCTAATTCTCTCTTGAATTCCACGATTAAACCTGCCTCCACCATGCTCCCAAGCAGTGTCCTCCACATCCAAACCACTCACTGCATGGAAAAGTTCTTCCTCATGTCACCATTGTTTCTTTTGCAATATTCCAGTTGAGGATGAACCAATGTTCGATAGAGGTTTAACATAACTTCCCTACTTTTAGGCTCTATGCTCCTAGTAATAAAGCCGGGGTTACTGTACACTTTATTAACCACTCTCTTAACCTATCTTGCAACCTTCAATAATTTATGCACAAATACACCGAGGTCCCTCTGTTCCTGCATCCTCCCCTTTTAGACTTTGATGCTCCATTTTATCGTGTCTGTCCATGTTTTCCCTATCAAAATGAATCACTTCACAATTCTCTAAGCTAAATTTAATCTGCCATTTGTCTGCCCATTCCACAGACCTATCTACATACTTTTCAAGTTCTGCACTATTCTCCTCACAGTTCACAATGTTTCCAAATTTCATATCATCTGCAAATTATGAAATTTTGCTCTGTGCACCAAGGTCAAGGTCATTAATGTATATCAGGAAAGGGGGTCCCAACACTGATCCCTGGGGTACTCCTGTACAAACCTTCCTCCAGCCCATAAAACATCTATGAACCACTACTCACTGTTTCCTGTCATTAACCCAGATTTGTATCCATATTGCAACTGTCCCTTTTCGTCTGCAACCTATAGCTTTGCCCACATGACTGTTGCGAGGCACTTTAAATGTTTTCTGGAAATCCCTGTCTACCACATCAACATCATTACCCTCATCAATGCTCTCAGTTACCTCCATCAAAAAACTCCAGCAAATTAGTTAAATATGATTTACTCGTAACAAGTCTGGGCTGGCTTGAACACAATGTGAGACCAGGAGCAGGTTTAAGCCACATAGAATATCAAGCCTGCTTGGCTATTCAATCCGTTTGTGGCTGATCGTAGCTTCAACTCCACTTTCCTGCCTATTCCCCTGTAACCCTCGATACCACTACACTTCAGGAATCTACCCCAGGCTTGAGTATATTCAATAGTTCCAAGCGCTAGAGAGCTCCAAAGATTCACAACTCCTCCTCATTTCTGTCTTAAATGGGTGACCCCCTTCTTCAGAAATTGTTCCCCGAGTTTAAAATTTCCCCAAGAGGGGAAAAGTCCTCTCAGCATCGACCCTTTTCAACCCCTAAGATCACTTTGTATTCTTCTAAACTCCAGAGATGTGACCAACCTGCTCAGCCTTTTCCTTGTAAGGCAACCCTTCCTCCCAGGAATCAACCTAGTGAACCTTTCCTGAGCAACCCCAATGTAAGTACAGCAGCCTTTAAATAAGGAGACAAAACTGCGTGCAGTAGTCCAGGTGTGGCTATCTGTACACTTGTAACAGACTTCCCCATGTATATACTCCATCCCATTGCAATAAAGGCTAATATATTATATTATTTCCTAATTTTGTGATTGATGTACAAGGACACCTCGGTTCCTTTGTAACAGCGTTCTGTAATCCCTCTCCTTAGAAATAACATTCTGCTTTCTATTTTTCTATTATTTGCTGCCTGCTAATAATTACCTACTTACTTCATCTATCTATATCCCCAATCAGTGTGCCTGCAAACTGAAGGGCAGATGCCTCACTGGCCAGAGGTTGGTACTATCACTACTGAAGGAAAACATGGCAGCATCTCCATCTTGAGGTGTCCACTGAAGATGTTTCAACTTTGTAAAAAGGAACCGTGGCCACCGCAGTGCAGTGAAGGGGAAACACACTGATTCCTGCAGCTCTGGTAGGGGGAAAGTATTTTGATTTGATTTATTATTGTCACATGTATTAGTACACAGTGAAAAGTATTGTTTCTTGTGCGCTATACAGACAGAGCACATCGTTCATAGAGAAGGAAACGAGAGAGTGCAGAATGTAGTGTTACAGTCATAGCTAGGATGCAGGGAAAGATCAACTGAATGCAAGGCAGGACCATTCAAATGTCTGATGGCAGCAGAGAAGAAGCTATTCTTGAGTCGGTTAGTACGTGACCTCCGACTTTTGTATCTTTTTCCCACAGGAAGAAGGTGGAAGAGAGTATGTCCGGGGTGCTGGCTGCTTTGTCAAGGCAGCAGGAAGTGTACACAGAGTCAATGGATGGGAGGCTGGTTTGCGTGATGGATTCATGACCTTTTGTAGTTCCTTGCAGTCTTGGGTATAGCAGGAGCCATACCAAGCTGTGATACAACCAGAAAGAATGCTTTCTATAGTGTATCTGTAAACGTTGGTGAGAGTTGTAGCTGACATGCCAAATTTCCTTAGTCTTTTCAGAAAGTAGAGGCATTGGCGGGCTTTCTTAATTATAGTGTCAGTATGGGGGTACCAGGACAGGTTGTTGGTGATCTGGACACCTAAAAACATGAAGCTCTCGACCCTTTCTGCTTCAGCCCCGTTGATGTATACAGGGGCATGTTCACCTTTATGCTTCCTGAAGTCGATGACAATCTACTTCATTTTGTTGACATTGAGGGAGAGATTATTATCGCCATACCAGTTCACCAGATTCTCTATCTCATTCCTGTACTCTGTCTCGTCTTGTTTGAGATCTATCCCACTACGGTGGGTGGTGTCGTCAGCAAACTTGAAAATCAAATTGGAGGGGAATTTGGCCACACAGTCATAGGTATATGAGGTGATGTAGGCCCCCAACCTGCCTCTAGGCACATGTCAAACTTTGGCCTTGGCAGGAGACCATCTGCAGCCAGGAAGATCCAGGTGTTATCCCCAATATGCTCACAGTTAGGCACTTAAGAATGGAAAATAACTACTGCCACTCCTGAGTGGATAGCCTATGCCTCTTTCACCCTGCCTCTGGCAAGACCAACCAGTGGTGGAACTCATTGGCCTACCAACTCAATGCCATCGCTATTTACCTTCTTGCCAGTTCATCTGTAAAAGCCAACTCAGCGGGACTGGAAAGAATCTGCCCTTTATGTTCACCTCATAACTTGCTTTCCTGCTTATGTTTGTATCGTCAACAAATATGTGACAATACATCCAGTCCTTCATCCAAGTCACTACTATAGATCATAAACAGTTGAGGCCCCAGCACTGGTCCCTGTTTTATCTCCCCTCTCCCAACGCCCAGTTACAGTTTTCCAATCTGGAAAATAATCCATTTATCCGAACATTCTGTTTCCCGTTAGTCAGTTAGAAACATACAAACATACATAGAAACATTGAAAATAGGAGCAGGAGTAGGCCATTCAGCCCACTGAGCCTGCTTCACCATTCAATGTGACCATGGCTGATCCTCTATTTCAATGCTATACTCCAGCACTCTGCCAATACCCCTTCATTCATTCAGTGTCTAGAAATCTATATAATTCTTCCTTTAATACATTCAGTGACTTGGCCTCCACAGCTTTATGTGATAGGGGGTGAACCTGTGGGATTCTCTATTAGTGAGGAAATTTCTCCTATCTCAATCCTAAATAGCAGAACTCATATCCTGAGACCATATCTCCTTGTTCTAGACAATTCAGCCAGGGGAAAAATCATCCCTGCATCTATTCTGTCCAACCCTGTCAGAATGGTACATGTTTTAGAGTCATAGAGTCATAGAGGTTTACAGCATGGAAACATGCCCTTCGGCCCAATTTGTCCACGCCGCCCTTTTTTTTTAAAACCCCGAAGCTAATCCCAATTGCCCGCATTTGGCCCATATCCCTCTATACCCATCATACCCATCTAACTATCTAAATGCTTTTTAAAAGATAAAATTGTACCTGCCTCTATTACTACCCCTGGCAGCTTGTTCCAGACACTCACCACCCTCTGTGTGAAAAAATTGCCCCTCTGGACACTTTTATATCTCTCCCCTCTCACCTTAAACCTATGCCCTCTAGTTTTAGACTCCCCTACCTTTGGGAAACGATATTGACTATCTACCTTGTCTATGCCCCTTATTATTTTATAGACCTATATAAGGTCACCCCTCAGCCTCTTATGCTCCAGAGAAAAAAGTCCCAGTCTATTCAGCCTCTCTTTATAACTCAATCCATCAAGTCCCGGTAGCATCCTAATAAATCTTTTCTGCACTCTTTCTAGTTTAATAATATCCTTTCTATAATAGGTTGACCAGAATTGCACACAGTATTCCAAGTGTGGCCTTACCAATGTCTTGTACAACTTCAACAAGACGTCCCAACTCCTGTATTCAATGTTCTGACTGATGAAACCAAGCATACCGAATGCCTTCTTCACCACTCTGTCCACCTGTGACTCCACTTTCAAGGAGCTATGAACATGTACCACTAGATCTCTTTGTTCTGTAACTCTCCCCAATGCCCTACCATTAACTGAGTAAGTTCTGCCCTGGTTCAATCTACCAAAATGCTTCACCTCGCATTTGTCTAAATTAAACTCCATCTGTCATTCATCAGCCCACTGACCCGATTGATCAAGATCCCATTGCAATTGGAGGTAACTTTCTTCACTGTCCACTATGCCACCAATCTTGGTGTCATCTGCAAACTTACTAATCATGCCTCCTATATTCTCATCCAAATCATTAATATAAATGACAAATAACAGTGGGCCCAGCACCGATCCCTGAGGCACACTGCTGGTCACAGGCCTCCAGTTTGAAAAACAACTCTCTACAACTACCTGTCTGTCGAGAAGCCAATTTTGTATCCATTTAGATACCTCACCCTGGATCCCATGAGATTTGACTCTATGCAACAACCTACCATCCGGTACCTTGTCAAAGGCCTTGCTAAAGTCCATGTAGAAAATATCAACTGCACTGCCCTCATCTACCTTCTTGGTTACCCCTTCAAAAAACTCAATTAAATTTGTGAGACATGATTTTCCACTCACAAAGCCATGCTGACTGTCCCTAATCAGTCCTTGCATCTCTAAATGCCTGTGGATCCTGTCTCTCAGAATACCTTCCAAAAATATACCCACCACAGATGTGAGGCGCACTGGCCTGTAGTTCCCAGGCTTTCCCCTGCAGCCCTTTTTAAACAAAGGCACAACATTTGCCACTCTCCAATCTTCAGGCACCTCACCCATGACTATCAATGATTCAAATATCTTGGCTAGGAGACCTGCAATTTCCTCCCTAGCCTCCCACAACGTCCTGGGATATACTTCATCAAGTCCCGGGGATTTATCTACCTTGATGCGCTTTAAGACTTCCAGCACCTCCTTCTCTGTAATATGTACACTCCTCAAGACATCAATATTTAATTCCCCAAGTTCCCTAACACCCATGCTTTTCTCAACAGTAAATACTGATGAGAAATATTCATTTACGATCTCACCCATCTCTTGTGGATCTGCACATAGATGACCTTGTTAATCCTTAAGAGGCCCTACTCTCTCCCTATAATGATAAGGAGACCAAAACTGCATACTATACTCCAGGCATAGTCTCACCAAGGCCCTGTACAGCTGCAGTCAGACATCCTTGCTATTCCTCTTGTACTCAAATCCACTTGCAATGAAGGCCAACATACCATTTGCCTTCATAGCTGCTTGCTACATGTGCATAATTGCTTTCAGTGACTGGTGTACAAGGACACCCATGTATATCAACATTTCCCAATTTATCAACAACTAAATGATACTCTGCGATTCCGTTTTTCCTACCAAAGTAGATAACTTCACGCTTATCCACATTATCCAATCTTCCAGATTAATATATTACCCTCAACACCATGACCTCTAACGTAGCAACCTTTTTCATGGCACATTATCGAATGTCTTTTGGAAATCCAAATACCCCACATCTGGTGGTTCCCCTTAATCCACTCTACTTGTTACATCCTGAAGGAGCTCATATTAAAAACATTGTCTATATAATTTCCCTTTCATAACACCATGGTCAACTCTGTCTCATTATATTATAATGTCCTGCTACTGCTTCCTTAAAATTGGATTGCAACGGTTTCCCTGTGAGAGAGGTTAGCCTAATTGGTCTATAATTTCTGGCTTTCTGTCTTCCTCATTTCTTGAGTAGGAGTGTTACATTTGAAGTTTTCCAATCTGTTTAGGAAATTTTGGAAGATTACAACCAATGCTTCCATTATCTCTGCAGCTCTCTGTTTTAAGCACTTAGGATGCGGGACATCAGGATATGTCAGCCTTTAGTCCCATTAGTATTCCTGGTGCTTTTTCTCCACTGATCATTATTGTTTTAAGTTCCTCCCTCCCTTTAAGGCTATTTTATTGACTATTCTTAGGATGCTTTTAGTGCCTTCTACCATGAAGACACTGACAAAATATTTGTTCAAAATCTGTGTCATTTCCTTGTTTCCCATTATTAATTCCCGAGTTTTCGCTTTAACAGGATTGACATATACTTGAGTGAGTCTTTTCCTTTTTGTATACTTGCAGAAGCTATTACTTATATTTCTTGCTATGTTATTCTTAACATCTCCCTTTTTTTGAGTCATCCTTTGTTGGTTTCTAAAGTTTTTCCAACAGTCTAGACTGTCACTAATGTATGCCATTACTTTCAATTTGACATCACTCTTAACTTCTGTAGTTAGCCGGGAATGGTTCATCCTTCTTGTTGAGTCATTCATTCTCAATCCAATATTCCTTTGTTGAGAATTATGACATAGTTCCTTAAACATCTACTACTATTCATTCACTGTCCTGCATTTTAACCTATTTTCCAGTCCACTTTAGCCAACATTATCTTCACACCTTTGTAAATTCTGCAAGTTGCCTTCATCTAAGACACTTGTTTTGCACGCCAATTTCTCACCCTCAATCTGAGTGTGAAATAAGTCCAGACTATGGCTCACTACTTCACTGATTTCATACAGGACCTACTCCACCTCTTGTTCCTTTGTTCCTGTTCTTCCAAAATGTCAAGTACCCCTGAGTAGTCACTAAAATAAAAGCAAATTATAGCGGATGCTGGAATCTGAAATAAAATAGAAAATAATGGAAAATCTCAGCAGGTCTGACAGCATCTATGTAGAGAGAACAGAACTAACAGGCAGGATTCTCCAGCTGCTTTTGCCAGTGGGATTCTCTGGTCCCGCCACAGTGAATGGAGATTTGGCTGAGCACAAAATTCTACATCCTTGCTGGCAGTGGTAATGGAGCATCAACGTCAGAGCTAAAGAAAACTGGAAATGGGATCAGATTTATTCTCTTTGGGACGGGGGGGGCGGGGGGGTGGTGGTGTGGAGCAGTAGAGGCTGAATAGAGGGCCAATGATAGTGATGCGCGATATAACACACGAGAGGCGAGATGTACTCGGGAAATAAAGGCTTTTATTGCCAACAATAACAGAGCTACCATATACAGTACACGATCCCAGACTAAAGGGTCACCAGGCAGAGCAATGACCTTTATACCTCTCCCAGGAGGCGGAGCCGACTGGGGTGTACCATAACAACTATATTAACAGGTAGAACAGCCCAACCCTAACCCCAACAGTAACATATATACAGACTCATAGAACTGGCCAGACCATGGCTCAGCACTACCTAGTGGGAACCAACAATGGTTCACCACATTCACCCCTCCTTTGAAAACAAAGGCCGGCGGGGTACAAAACACAGAATAATTGTTCGTTTGTCTATAAGTTCAAACAGTCTGTGGGACCGCACTGTCGTTGTGACCTCCTCAACACCGGCGATGACATCGGTTCAGGCAATCGCGGTGACGTTCTCTCCAAGGCGATGTCCAGCGACTCCTCCAGTGCCTCACGGGCCGGTAGACCCCGAGGTGGTGACAATCCACTGAACTTGGGCACGCCTTGAAGTGGCGACCATCTCCTGGACTCAGGCAAGCTGTACACGGGAGTAAGAGGGTTAAGTGATGGTCCCGATACTGCCCGCGCCGTGTCAGGAGGGAAAAAAATGGTTGGGGGGTCCCTAACAGTAGGTGTGGGAGCGACAGGGGTTTCCAAGTCCCCTGCTGGCGCCAGATCTCGAATCGAGACCATGTCCTCTCGCCCGTCAGGATATGCCACGTAGGCATACTGAGGGTTGGCGTGGAGGAGATGGACCTGTTCAACCAGAGGGTCGGACTTGCAGGTCCTAACATGTCGCCGCAGGAGGACAGGTCCTGAGTACGTCAACCAAGATGGTAATGAGGTCCCAGAGGAAGACTTCCTAGGGAATGAAAACATTCTCTCATGAGGAGTAGCGTTGGTTGCCGTACACAGGAGTGAGCGTATGGAGTGGAGCGCATCAGGGAGTACCTCTTGCCAACGGGAGACTGGAAGACCTTTAGACTTCAACGCCAGTAAGACAGCCTTCCAGACTGTAGCATTCTCTCATTCGACCTGTCCGTTACCCCTTGGGTTGTAGCTCGTGGTTCTACTAGAGGCAATCCCGTATGAGAGCAGGTATTGCCTCAAGTCATCGCTCATGAACGACGAGCCCCTATCGCTGTGGATGTAACAGGGGTAACCGAACAGGGTGAAAAGATCACAAAATGCCTTGATAACCGTGGCAGCGGTCATATCAGAACAGGGAATGACAAAAGGGAATCGTGAGTACTCATCAACCACATTGAGGAAGTACACATTCCGATCTGTCGAGGGAAGGGGGCCCTTAAAGTCCACACTCAGTCTTTCGAAGGGACGAGTGGCCTTAACGAGTTGTGCCCTGTCAGGTCGGTAAAAGTGCGGTTTGCATTCTGCGCATACCCGGCAGCTTCTGGTTATGGACCTGACATCCTCCACCGAGTAGGGTAGATTCCGGGCTTTTATGAAGTGGTAGAGCCGAGTGACCCCCGGATGGCAGAGGCCATTGTGGAGAGCCTGCAATCGATTCTCCTGCATGCTAGCGCATGTTCCACACGACAGGGCATCCGAGGGCTTGTTGAGCTTCCCTGGACGATACATGATATCATAATTGTAGGTGGAGAGTTCGATTCTCCACCTCAAGATCTTATCATTCTTGATCTTACCCCGTAACGTGTTGTTGAACATGAACGCCACGGACCGCTGGTCCGTGAGCAGAGTGAACCGTTTGCCCGCCAAGTAATGGCGCCAATGCCGAACGGCCTCCACAATGGCCTGGGTCTCCTTTTCCACCGCCGAATGTCGAATTTCAGGGCCTTGGAGGGTGCGAGAGAAAAAGGCGACGGGCCCGCCCGCCTGGTTCAGTGTGGCGGCCAGGGCGAAATCAGATGCATCACTCTCCACCTGGAAGGGGATGGACTCGTCGATAGCGTGCATCGTGGCTTTCGCGATGTCGGCTTTTATTCTTGCAAAGGCTAAGCGAGCCTCTGTTGCTAGGGGAAAAGAGGTAGACTTGATGAGCGGACGGGCTTTGTCCACGTAATTGGGAACCCCCTGTGCGTAGTATGAGAAAAAGCCTAAGCATCTTCTCAGTGCTTTGACGCTAGTGGGCAGGGGAAGTTTGAGGAGAGGACGCATACGGTCTGGATCAGGACCAAGGACCCCGTTTTCCACCACGTATCCGAGGATAGCTAGGCGGTGCGTGCGAAATACACACTTCTCCCTGTTGTAGGTCAGATTCAGGCGAGATGCAGTGCGTAAGAATCTAAAAAGGTTGGCATCATGGTCCTGGTGGTCATGGCCGCAGATGGTGACGTTATCCAGGTACGGGAAGGTAGCCCGCAGCCCGTTCTGGTCCACCATTCAGTCCATAGCATGCTGGAAGACCGAGACCCCATTCGTGACACCAAAAGGAACCCTTAAAAAATGGTACAGGTGACCATCCGCCTCAAAGGCCGTGTATTGTCGGTCCTCAGGGCGAATGGGGAGTTGGTGGTAAGCAGATTTCAAGTCGATAGTGGAGAACACCCGGTACTGCGCAATCTGATTGACCATGTCAGATATGCGCGGGAGGGGATACGCATCCAGCTGCGTGTATCTGTTGATGGTCTGACTATAGTCTATGACCATCCGGGGTTTGTTCCCATTCTTAACCACCACGACTTGCGCTCTCCAGGGACTAGCGCTAGGTTGGATGATCCCTTCCTTGAGGAGCCGCTGAACTTCAGATCGAATGAAGATCCGATCTTCAGCGCTGTAACGCCTGCTCTTTGTTGCCATGGCCTTGCAGCCTGGCACGAGATTCTGGAATAGGGAGGGTGTGGTAATCCTAAGCATTGAGAGGCTACATGTGGAGCGCGTTGGGCAATTTAGAGGCTGCGGGTCTCCCACTGAAAGCGGAGGGAGTGGCCCATCGTACTGCAGGGTTACACTCTTCAAGTGGACCATAAAATCTAGTCCTAGGAGTATTGGCGCGCAAAGATGTGGTAACACAAGGAGCTTGAAGTTCTCGTAGACTGTGTCCTGCACCGTCAGATTGACCACGCAGCTCCCTAGCACGGTGACAGACCGGGACCTTGACGCCATCGAAATTGTCTGCTTGACAGTCCGAATCTGGAGACCACACCGCTTCACGGTGTCTGGATGAATGAAGCTCTCCGTGCTCCCGCTGTCAAACAGACAATAAATCGGGCGTTTGTTTACCTGTATGTCCATCATGGACATGTCGAGTCTGTGAGGCTTGGCCTGGTCCAGGATGATCGACGCCACCGTTGGTTCATGGGCGCAACTGCAGGCAGCTGAGATGGTTGATGATGACCCCTGCTGGTCATTCGCGGACGGTGCCGACCAACATAGGTCGCACATGGACGATGGCGCCAAAACCTGCGGCCCCTGCAGGTCGCACGTGTCTTGCGACTCCGTCGTTCGGAATGGCGACGTCCTGGAAACGCACATGGCAGAAGACCTTGAAGATGCAGAAGACAAGGAGGCCGGCTCCGGGGAGCCACACGCCGCACTGCTGGTCTTGGATGAAAGTTTGGACCGGCATACCTTGGAATAGTGCCCCTTCTTGCCGCAGGCGGAGCACAACACCGCCTTAGCTGGACATCGCTGCCGAGGGTGTTTCACCCCCCTACAGAAGTAACACCGCGGGCCACCTGGAGCTGCTGCCATCGTCCGGTCCGAGGCTGGGAACGCAATCGCGCAGTTTTTCGGTCCCGCTGAATGAAGTGGGGTCTGTGACTGCCCCTGCCACGCTGTCTCCACGTGGTCGTCGGGGTACATCGCCAGACTTTTGGAGGCCGTTTCTAGAGTGTCAGCTAACTCTATGGATTTAGTGAGGTCGAGGTTACCTTGCTCCAACAGCCGAAGGCGGATGTACGACGAGCCGATTCCCACCACGAACGCATCTCGAGCGAGGTCGTTCATGTACTGGTCTGCCGACATTGCCTTGCAGTTGCAGGCTCTGGCTAGCTGTTGAAGCTCGCACGTGTACTGTTCCGTCATTTCACTGGGCTGCCGCCGTCGAGTGGCTAGAAGATATCGAGCATGCATCTCATTCGGCGGTTTGTTGTATCGCTTCTTGAGAAGCTCGAGGGCCCCTTTGTAGTCGGTGGCCGCACGGATCGCTAGGTATACAGCGTCGCTTACCCTCGCGTGGAGGACCCGGAGTCTGTCGGCGTCGCTGTTGACCGCTGTGGAGGCGTCGAGGTAATCCTGGAAACACTTCAACCAGTGGTCGAAAGTGTTCGATGCGCCCGCCGCACGTGGGTCCAACGTAAGCCATTCGGGTTTAAGCATTTGCTCCATGTTTTCTTTGTCGTTTGTTTTTCCACAAAAAAAAAGAATTTATTTGTTGGCAATAAAATTGATGCACGATATAACACATGAGAGGCGTGATGTACTCGGGAAATAAAGGCTTTTATTGCCAACAATAACAGAGCTACCATATACAGTACACGATCCCAGACTAAAGGGTCACCAGGCAGAGCAGTGACCTTTATACCTCTCCCAGGAGGCGGAGCCAAATGGGGTGTACCATAACAACTATATTAACAGGTAGAACAGCCCAACCCTAACCCCAAAAGTAACATATATACAGACTCATAGTACTGGCCAGACCATGGCTCAGCACTACCTAGTGGGAACCAACAATGGTTCACCACAGATAGGTGGAGGTGAGGGAGTGATTGACAAAGATGTCATGGACAAAAAGACAAAGGGAATTGAAATACTGGTGATCATGGCTGAGAAGAGTGCTGATAGTGGCCATTAAGAGATCAGAATGTGTAAATGACAGAACGAAAGTAAGTACTGTGACAAAAGACAGCCTGGGACAGGTATCAGATGGCCCAAGTGGGATGAGGTGGGGGAAATGGTGGTAAGGAAAAAAAGCTAAAAAGCGAGATAAAAAAAGAGATGGAAAATGAATTAATGGAAGAAATGAAAGTAAATTGATAGAAATAGAAATCCCATGCATATACCTTGGCTAATCCACCTACCCTACACACCATTTGGACACTGGGGGGAAATTTAGCAGGGCCAATCCACCTAACTTGCACGTCTTGGGACTGTGCGAGGAAACCGGAGCACTGGAGGAAACCCACGCAGGCACGAGGAGAACGTGCAAACTCCACACAAACTGTGAGCCGAGACCAGAATTGAACCTGAATCTCTGGTGCTGTGAGGCAGCAGTGCTGACCGCTGTGCCACCACATCACCCAGTTTGCATTCAAACTGTGAGCTCTATCCTCCACCCTCACCCAATTTTTATTCATATTATTTTATTTTCATTCATTTATGAATTCATTTTTCCATCTCCATTTTTATCCTGCTTTCTATCTTTTTTTCTCTTATCCCCCCTCCCCCCGACACCATTCACCTGCCACCCAACTTGGGCCACCTGTTACCTGTTTCAGGTTGTCTTTTGACACACTGCTTGCCTTTGTTCTGCCGTTAACACATTCTGATCTCTTAATGGCCGCTATCCACACCCTTTTTAGCCATGATCACCACCATTTACATCCCTTTGTCTCTTTGTCCATGATACATATCAATCCCTCCCGAGTCTCCATCTAACACTGGCCCTCTATTCAGCCCTACTAACTCCACCACTACCCCCCCACCCGAACCCTCACAACACCATCAATCTCATCCTATTTCCAGTTTCTTTAGCTGTGATGAAGAATCATCCAGACTCAAAACTTCAGCTCTGTTCTCCACAGATACTGTCAAACCTGCTGAGATTTTCCAGTATTTTCTGTCTTTGTCACATCTGAGTATTCAGTTCCCAACCTTGGTCACTTGGCAACCATATCCTTATAATGGCTCTCATACCAGACACATTTATTTCCATTTGTGTCCATCACTTCATCTAAAATTGTATGAATACTGCATACGCTCAGAAAAAGAGTCTTTACTTTTTTCTCCTTACTGTTTTTTCCTCATCTTACTGGTGCATTCTTATGTTTGAAGATGTTGACCCTTTCTCTCACACTCTGGTTATCATTGCCCATATCGCTAGGCTGCACGAAAGTCTTGTCCTTTCTTTTTACCTTTTTAAATTTCCCTTCACTTAAACTCCCATCTAGTAGTCAGTTAAAAATCCTCTCGATAACCCTAGTTATTCGATTTATCAGAACACCAGTCCCAGTGCACTTCAAGTGAATCTCGCCCCACCAAAACAGTTCCTCTTTCCCCAGTACTGGTGTCAGCGCCCAATAAATTGAAACCTATTTCTCCCACACCAATCTCTGAGCTATGCATTCAACTCTTTGATCTTATTGATCCTATGCCAATTTGCACATGTCTCGCATATGTCCAGAGATTATTGTCTTCGTGGTTTTGCTTTTTAATTTTGCACCTAGTTGCTCAGCAGAAGTTCTTTCTTCATCTATCTGTGTGATTGGTAACTACATGGGCAGCAAAAACTGGGTCTTTCGTTTGCCACTCCAAATTTCTCTCCAGGCCCCAGGAGATATCCTTAATCCTGGCACTGGGAAGGTGACACAGCCTTTAGGAGTCATCCTTTAGCTGCAGAGCAAAGTATCAACCGCTAACTATACTGCTTTTGACTGGTGCTACATCCCTTTTCACTCCCCCCAATTGAACATCCCCCCTATAGCATGGTGTTATGGTTAATTTGCTCATCCGCCCTGCAATCTGAGCTTTCATCCACATAGGCCGCAAGAACCTTGCTCCTGTTGGACAAGGGCTAAGCTCCTCCAATGCTACTTTCTGGATCTCCATTCCTGCTTCGTTAGTTGTCACACCCTCATGTCCTTGACCACAGACCAAATTTGTAAAATTAACCTAAGGGGTGTGACTGCTTCTTGGAACAAAATGTCCAGGTAGCTTTTGCCTCCCTGATGTACTTAGTATCTGAATCACAAACGCCAGTTCATCAACTCTGAGCCAAAGCTCTTTGAGCTACAGGCACTTACTACATATGTGATTGTTGTAGACTGCATTAGTATCCACCAGCTCCCACACACCAGAGCTGCAACACATCATCTCCCCTGCCATCTCACTTGTGTTGTATTTAGGTTAAGTAGGCTTTCAAGTCTTGAAATATCGTTCAGTTGTATAGCTTTTAAACTCAGCAATAACCTTGATTGATTTATTACATTTAAATTTATGCTTTCAGTCTTTAGTGTAACTTAGGCTATTTTAACCCCATGTCTTTGTATCTATTTTTATGGAACTAGCAGCACCAGCAGAAATGCTCCCTAATATTCATCTGTTTTCCTGTGGTTTCACACTTTGATTATTTTTCTTTCTTACACTTGATCAGAAAGCGGTTTGTCCTGCAGTCATCCCCACCCGCCTGCACACCAACCCACCCATCGGATTCTGGGGAAGGTTCTGGGGAAACTGAAAGGTCTGAAGGTGGATAAATCACCTGGTCCGGATGGACTACACCCCAGGATTCTAAAAGGGATAGCTGAGGAAATTGTGGAGGTGTTGGTGGTTATCTTTCAGGAATGACTGGAGGCAGGGAGGGTCCCAGAGGAAAGTAGCTAATGTAACACCGCTGCTTAAGAAGGGAGGGAGCCAGCAGATGGGAAATTATAGACCGGTTAGCCTGACTTCGGTCATTGGCAAGATTTTAGAATCCACTATTAAAGATGAGATCGCAGAGTACTTGGAAGTACATGACAAAGTAGGACTGAGTCAGCACGGCTTCGTCAAGGGGAAGTCATGTCTGACAAATCTGTTAGAGTTCTTTGAGGAGGTAACAAGGAAGTTAGATAAAGGAGAACCAGTGGATGTGATTTATTTAGATTTCCAGAAGGCCTTTGACAAGGTGCCGCATCGGAGACTGTTAAATAAGTTAAGAGCCCATGGTGTTAAAAGTAAGATCCTGGCATGGATAGAGGATTGGCTGACTGACAGAAGGCAGAGAGTGGGGATAAAGGGGCCTTTTTCAGGATGGCAGTCAGTGACTTGTGGCCTCAGGGGTCGGTGCTGGGACCACAACTTTTCATAATATACATTAACGATTTGGAGGAAGGAACTGAAGGCACTGTTGTTAAGTTTGCAGATAATACAAAGATATGTAGAGGGACAGGTAGTATTGAGGAAGCAGGGGGGACTGCAGAAGGACTTGGACAGATTAGGAGAGTGGGCAAAGAAGTGGCAAATGGAATACAATGTGGAAAAGTGTGAGGTTATGCACTTTGGAAGGAGGAATGGAGACATAGACTATTTTTTAAATGGGAAAATGCTTAGGAAATCAGAAGCACAAAGAGACTTGGGAGTCCTTGTTCAAGATTCTCTTAAAGTTAACGTGCAGTTTCAGTCGGCAGTTAGGAAGACAAATGCAATGTTAGCATTCATGTCGAGAGGGCTAGAATACGAGAGCAGGGATGTACTTCTGAGGCTGTATAAGGCTCTGGTCAGACCCCATTTGGAGTATTGTGAGCAGTTTTGGGCCCCGTATTTAAGGATGGAAGTACTGGCCTTGGAAAGTGTCCAGAGGAGGTTCACAAGAATGATCCCTGGAATGAAGAGCTTGTCGTATGAGGAACGGTTGAGGACTCTGGGTCTGTATGCATTGGAGTTGAGAAGGATGAGGGGGGATCTTATTGAAACTTACAGGATACTGCAAGGCCTGGATAGAGCGGATGTGGAGAGAATGTTCCCATTAGTAGGAAAACCTAGAACCAGAGGGCACAACCTCAGGATAAAGGGACGATCCTTTTAAAACAGAGATGAGGAGGAATTTCTTCAGCCAGAGAGTGGTAAATCTGTAGAACTCTTTGCCGCAGAAGGTTGTGGAGGCCAGGTCATTGAGTGTCTTTAAGACAGGGATAGATAGATTCTTGATTAAAAAGGAGATTAGCGGTTATGGGGAAAAGGCAGGAGAATGGGGATGAGAAAAATATCAGCCATGATTGAATGGTAGAGCAGACTCGATGGACAAAATGGCCTAATTCTGCTCCTATGTCTTATGATCTTCTGGATTGCAGCACCCCCATCAACCCTCCCAGCCCCCAGTGCAAATTTTCTCCCCCACCACCTCCTGCCGATCAATCAATTTTCTTCGCCCCTCTGAGAAATTTCCCTCCGCCCAAAACATGGCCCACCCTGGAGCAATTTTCTTCAGCCCCTCCAAACTTCCAAAAGTCAAACTTCTCAGTTGGGTGAGCCAATAGAAGGCACTGTCAGAGATCTTGGTTACGAGCAAACTTAGACACTCTTAGTCAACTTGAGTACAAACAGCGCTATACACCATGCATAATCCGATGCAAGGCCTTTAATGACTTATGCACAAGGAGAAACCGGTTTGCAGCTGTCCTGCAAGTGTTCCTGAAGTTACAAAAAAAACTTAGCAATTATAGTCAGTTACAGCAAATCAGAAGCAAGCAATTTTTCTAATCTTTCATTTACATACATATTCGCCAATTAAATCCTGGCTTTCGCCCTTTTTCATTCGATGAAAAACTGACTGCTGCTAATCCTTCATTTGCATAGCATATCCCCATATCTTGCCTTTGGCATTTGCTATGGAAAAATCTGGTCTTGCTCAGCCTCTGGTGAAGGCTGAAAAGCAGAATGTTATGGGGCCTACGCAAATGAAAATTAGCCTGTTCATATTGAAACAGCAGACACTGACTCCTTTGACGGTCTGCAAGCTGATAACCATTTTAAAAACTGTACAGAGAAGGCATGAAGCATTAATTTGAACAGTTTAGCTTCTGCTCAATTTAGCTTCCAAACTGTGAAACTTCAATCTGAGCATTTTAACTTCTACAGCATTATTAGGTCGTATGACCAAAAGCTTGGTCAAAGAGGTTCAATGGATTTTAAAAATTCCGGCAAAAATCACAGACTGCTTTCCCCACGATGGAGTCTTTTGACCCCTGTTTAACTCTGGTATCGTGATTCTGACTTCCGTGAGAAAAATCTTTGCTTGAAATAGTGGGCAGGATTTTCTGGTCTGCCAACAATGGGACAGGAAAATCCCAGCAGGTAGGTTTTTCAGTCCTTTGCATTTACCCTGATAAGTGTAAAAATCAGAACCAGAGGAAATGTCCTTTCCCTAGCCCCCAGATTGCAGCAGTACCCTTCCTCACTCACTAAAGCCCTCATTCTCCCCGCTCCTCTCTCTCTCTCTCTCTCCTCTCCTCTCCTTCCTCCCTTACTACACAGGAGGCACGGTAGCACAGTGGTTAGCACTGCTGCCTCACCAGGGACCTGGGTTTGATTCCCGGCTTGGGTCACTGCCTGTGTGGAGTTTGCACATTCTCCCCGCATCTGCATGGGTTTCCTCCGGATGCTCTGGTTTCCTCCCACAGTCCAAAGATGTGCGGGTTAGGTTGATTGACCATGCTAAATTGCCCCTTAGTGTCCTGGGATGCATAGCTTCGAGGGATTAGCGGGGTAAATATATGGAGTTACAGGGATAGGCCCTGGGTGGGATTATTGTCAGTGCAGATTTGATGGGCCGAATGGCCTCCTTCTGCATTGCAGGGTTTCTATGATTCCCTGCTCCCTCCCCATCCCCCCCTCCTCCTGCCCCTTCGTGCTTCCCCCTCCTTCTTTGTGCCTCCCGTTTCCCCCTCCCTTGTCACTCCCTCTCCCATTTTCCCTCTTTCCTCCCCACAACCACTCAGATCTCCAGTTGTGGGCTGGCTGGATGCCAGAAGTCACATTTTCCAGCCTACCCAGCTACAGATTTGAAGTGAGTGTGGGAGCAATGAGAGCCATTGGAGCGAGATAAGTATAGGGGATGTTTTGCAGTGTGATGGGAGGAATGAAAGACTGGGGTGGGGGGTTGGTGGGGGGAGTGAGAAGGTTGAGAGAGGTCCAGGGTAGGAGGCTGAGAATTTGGGAGGCTAAGAGTTCAGGATTCCCTGGAGAACCCCAGCACCAGCGAAGCCATTGATCACTCTGGCATTGGTGGTGTCCAAGGCCTGGAGACTGGAGGTGTTGTGGTGGGGGAACGGGAGGGTGGTGGGGGAAGAGTTTGGACACCAGAAGAATGGAAGGGAGGATTTGTGCACGTGGTGGGATCGAGGGGGGAGTGTTTGGAGATGAGAGGGAGAGCGAGTTGAGACTTCAAGGGGAGGGAGGGAAGAATTTAGACCCTGATACTGGAGGTGGAGTGGAGATAGTTTAAACGCTGAGACTTGGGAAACAAAGAGTGTTTAGACCCTGAGACTGAGGTCAAGGGTAGGGAGGGTAAGGGCGGGGGGAGGGGGGCGGAGAGAGACAATTGGGGAGGGAGGAGGGTTTAGACCCTGATATCTGGGAGACAGGAAATGTCTGGACCCTGAGACTAGAACCAAGGGATGGGTGGGAGTAAGAGCAGACCCTGAGATTAAAATGAATTAAGAGCTGATGGGGATCAGGTGGTGCTTTAAAACATGTACTGCAGAGTGGAATTTTATTTTGAGCACATTTGATAGCTTTGAGCACACGGGATAGCTTTGAGCGCACATGGAGATAGCTTTTGAGTACACAATAGCTTCGAGCATACTATCAAAATTGATGTCAAATTCATTCCAAATTAGAACCTTTGATGTTGAATTGTAATTGAGAGCATTGAGTACACTTAAAAGCACAAATGACAAGATTTTTGGGTCGGGCTGTACCTCCTATTGTGGCTACCCTAACATGCAAAGAACAAAGAACAAAGAACAAGGAACAAAGAACAGTACAGCACAGGAAACAGGCCCTTCGGCCCTCCAAGCCTGTGCCGCTCCTTGGTCCAACTAGACCAATCGTTTGTATCCCTCCATTCCCAGGCTGCTCATGTGACTATCCAGGTAAGTCTTAAACAATGTCAGCGTGCCTGCCTCCACCACCCTACTTGGCAGCGCATTCCAGGCCCCCACCACCCTCTGTGTAAAAAACATCCCTCTGATATCTGAGTTATACTTCGCCCCTCTCACCTTGAGCCCGTGACCCCTCGTGATCGTCACCTCCGACCTGGGAAAAAGCTTCCCACTGTTCACCCTATCTATCCCCTTCATAATCTTGTACACCTCTATTAGATCTCCCCTCATTCTCCGTCTTTCCAGGGAGAACAACCCCAGTTTACCCAATCTCTCCTCATTGCTAAGACCCTCCATACCAGGCAACATCCTGGTAAACCTTCTCTGCACTCTCTCTAACGCCTCCACGTCCTTCTGGTAGTGCGGCGACCAGAACTGGACGCAGTACTCCAAATGTGGCCTAACCAGCGTTCTATACAGCTGCATCATCAGACTCCAGCTTTTATACTCTATACCCCATCCTATAAAGGCAAGCATACCATATGCCTTCTTCACCACCTTCTCCACCTGTGTTGCCACCTTCAAGGATTTGTGGACTTGCACACCTAGGTCCCTCTGTGTTTCTATACTCCTGATGACTCTGCCATTTATTGTATAACTCCTCCCTACATTATTTCTTCCAAAATGCATCACTTCGCATTTATCTGGATTAAACTCAATTTGCCACCTCTCCACACAATTTTCCAGCCTATCTATATCCTGCTGTATGGCTCGACAATGCTCTTCGCTATCCGCAATTCCAGCCATCTTCGTGTCATCCGCAAACTTGCTGATTACACCAGTTACACCTTCTTCCAAATCATTTATATATATCACAAATAGCAGAGGTCCCAGTACAGAGCCCTGCGGAACACCACTGGTCACAGACCTCCAGCCGGAAAAAGACCCTTCGACCACTACCCTCTGTCTCCTATGGCCAAGCCAGTTCTCCACCCATCTAGCCACTTCTCCTTGTATCCCATGAGCCTTAACCTTCTTAACCAACCTGCCATGTGGGACTTTGTCAAATGCCTTACTGAAATCCATACAGACGACATCCACGGCCCTTCCTTCATCAACCGTTTTTGTCACTTCCTCAAAAAACTCCACCAAATTTGTAAGGCACGACCTCCCTCTTACAAAACCATGCTGTCTGTCACTAATGAGATCGTTCCGTTCTAAATGCGCATACATCCTGTCTCTAAGAATCCTCTCCAACAACTTCCCTACCACGGACGTCAAGCTCACCGGCCTATAATTTCCTGGGTTATCCCTGCCAACCTTCTTAAACAACGGGACCACATTCGCTATCCTCCAATCCTCAGGGACCTCACCCGTGTCCAAAGAAGCGAGAAAGATTTCCGTCAGAGGCCCAGCAATTTCATCTCTCGTCTCCCTGAGCAGTCGAGGATAGATGCCATCAGGCCCTGGGGCTTTGTAGGTTTTAATGTTCCCTAAAAAACCTAACACTTCCTCTCTTGTAATGGAGATTTTCTCTAACGGGTCAACACCTCCCTCCGAGACACTCCCGGTTAACACGCCACTCTCCTTCGTGAATACCGATGCAAAGTATTCATTTAGGACCTCCCCTATTCCCTTGGGTTCTAAGCATAATTCCCCTCCTTTGTCCCTGAGAGGTCCGATTTTCTCCCTGACAACTCTTTTGTTCCTAACGTATGAATAGAATGCCTTAGGATTCTCCTTAATCCTACCTGCCAAGAACATTTCGTGACCTCTTTTTGCCCTTCTAACTCCCCGTTTGAGTTCTTTCCTACTCTCTCTGTATTCCTCCAGAGCTCCATCTGTTTTCAGTTGCCTGGACTTAACGTACGCCTCCCTTTTCATTTTAATCAGATCCTCAATTTCCCTGGTTATCCACGGCTCTCGAATCCTACCTTTCCTATGTGTTATAAAATCTGAACAAATATCACTTAGCTCCCATCCAGTCCTCTAAAGAACTCATTAATGCTTTATGGTGTTGTGAAAGGACCTTTAAACTTGCTGCTTCATTAATTATTCAAGAATTTGTTTTGCCTAAGTGAAATAATAGTGCTGTTCCACTGTAGATTATTTCTGAAACTTTTATATATTCTTAGCAATTCAAAGTTTGTAAATTTATATTTCTACCAGTTATTTGTGTTACATTTTACATCATACGCTCCTAAGTTTGAAGCAAAGAATCTTGTGTTTCATTACCTAGATAGTGTGTGCATTCACTTTTTAATATTAGTTTCATATGGTTACAAAATGGCTCGCAGTTTATGCATTTTTTTGTAAATTGTATCTGATTTGAATGATGATTGAAATAATTGTTTTCAAAACATAAATAATTTGGTATTTAACCAACAATAATAACAATTAAATACTCCAATAATTTACTTTTTTTTGTAATGGAATGCTATTCCACCAGTACTGATTTGAGTCTCCTAACTGCTTAGAATGATCTCCAGCTGTCGGACCCAGATTATATTGTTGGCTCCATGTTACTCCCTGGCCAGATGCAACAAAGTTCTACACATGTGTGGCAACACACACATGGCCAAACTTTCATTGAACAATATGCAGAAGTTGGTTACAGTTTTAACATTGTCGGAAAAGCTGCTGAGACAGTTGAGGCTTTTAATGACGAGACATGAAGAAGGGTAAAAATTAAGTTTAAAAGTCAAACTGTCTGAGAACGTTTCTGTAAGATTACCTCTTGGGGCTGGTCTGATACTGTTGGCCTGATTCAATGCCCACCCAAGTTATGCATGTTGCGCCTCACTTCTAAGGCAATCCTTGTTTTGCATCAATGCGAAATGTGCAGAGTAACTGGCCTATTAGATTCATAAGCATCTGTTTAATTTTCTGATTTGCAACCTTAATCTTGAGTGATGCCCTTGAAAACTGCAATTTGCCGATTTATCGGGTTTAACATTTGAAGTTTACTTACTTATTTGTCACAAGTAGGCTTACATTTATATTGCAATAAAGTTATTGTGAAAATCCCCTGGTTGCCACAGTCCGGTGCCTGTACACTGAGGGAGAATTTGGCATGGCCAGTTCACCTAACCTGCACATCTTTAGGCTGTGGGAGGAAACCGGAGCACCCGGAGGAAACACACGCAGATTTCGGACTATGGTTGGGGGGGGGGGGGAGCCTGGAGGGGGCCTGCGGGGATGCGGGGAGGGTATGCGTGCTCTATGCAGACAGTGGCCCGGGCTGGAGTTCGAGCCTTGGTCCCTGGCGTTGTGGGACGGCAGTGCTAACTACCGTGCCACTGTTTGCCACCAACTTCCCACTGATCGAGATCCCCCTGTGAGAGGGGCAAGGTTTCAAGGAGATGTACAAGGCAAGTTTTTTACACAGAGGGTAGGAGGTGCCTGGAATTTGCTGCCGGGGGAGGTAGTGGAAGCAGATACAATAGTGACTTTTAAGGGACGTCTTGACAAATACATGAATAGGATGGGAATAGAGGGATATGGTCCCCGGAGGGGTAGGGGGCTTTAATTTAGTTGGGCAGCATGGTCGATGCAGGCTTGGAGAGCCGAAGAGCCTGTTCCTGCGCTGTAATTTTCTTTGTTCTTTGACACAGGGAGAACATGCAAACTCCACACAGACAGTGACCCAAGCCGGGAATCGAACCCGGGTCCCTGGCGCTGTGAGGCAGCAGTGCTCACCACTGTGCCACTGGTCCCGTTTGATTTTAACAGGAGCTCTTCGCGAGCAGATTTTCATTTTCCCAATTTTTTAACAAAAGCCATGGATAAAGGCAACTGCGTATGTAAATTCATTTTGTTTTAACGTCAGTTGCCTTACAACGTTGCAGCTTACTCATATTTTTTGTTTTCTTTAATCAATTAAATCATAAACCTGCCTCAAAGGGCAAGTCCACTCTAATTACAGGTGTGGATACTTTGAAAGGTCATTACCATTTAGAATGAGTTTACATTGGTATCCAACTGAGAGCAGCTGTTATGCAGTTTACACATCACTTTGAACATAACATGCGCAGAAGAGGAAAATACTTGAGGTGCTTCATCTTTCTGTTCAGTTCTTTGCGTGTTTTTGGACTTTCCTGGTGGCTATATTTTGGTGCAGTCGCTTTTTCCAATATTACTTCATCAAATATTAAATTGGGGAATATGCTTCAAATGAGGAAAGGAAGGATAGCTTTCTTTTTGTTTTGTTCAAAAGTGGAAGTAATCCAGAGAGGTTTCCTGGGGACAGTTCTGAAGATGAATGACGAACCAGTATTATGACTGTGGGTAAGCTGCCTGCAGTTTCTGACATGAGCAGCTTCCCCCAGTTGCCTTGAAACATAACATCATTAATAATGACAAGTAATACTTCATCTGATCCACAAATATAATTAGGGCCAAGTTGTCTTATTGAATAAATTGAAACACAACCAGTATAAATTGGGCATTACTCTATATTCTAACATCGTTTGGAGACCAGACTGCAACGGCTATGGATAAACATTGACTGATGGCTGTCGTAGCTCTAATGAGTTTACACACTACACAGTGGGTAAAAGCTGACAACTCGCTCTCATCCGCCATTATGAGATCCATTTATGCCTCAGGGTCAGGTACCTGGGTATTGTAAACTCGGGAAGTCAGATTCCTGCGGCAGCACGGGGTCCAATATCAAAGAGCGGGATATAGGGAAGGTAATGTTCATTTGTCTAGTATCCCCATGAAAGTGTGTCAACATTAGGAATGGCTTAATCACCGACTGATAAATGCATGCTTATGCTCTGCCTAAAATGTACACGGTATTCTGTAAGGCTTTCGGTTTGTTGAATTGCCTTTCTCTGTGATGCTCCATATCCATTCACAAAGCATGCAGCTTTAATTGTGCAGAATATCAATAAATTATTAAATCATAAATCAAGTTAAATTATACAAAACGTTTACGTTGTTGCAGCTATTACTGTATCACTCAGACAAATCGAAAGCTGAGTACACAGATACACAGGTACAAACATGTACACTTTGGAAGTATTTCATAAATATTTGATGCAAATGTCATTTTTGAATCAAAACCTATAAAGGTGCATAAATTGTGTCTTAATGTGAGACAACCGAATTTGTCTTTCTTTCCCAAATGTGCACCTAAAGAGGTCAATGATATTAGTGTGACACACACACACAGTTCATCACTAAACCCAATTCTGTTTGTGCTTGTCATCAGTGTTGAAGTTATTAGCGAAATAGAACGCAATCTGAGACTGCTTAATTTGGATCAGTATTAACTTTTTTGTTTTCAGTCATGAAAGTAATATAGGGTATGTCAGATAAAAGCTTGTAAACAGACTAGAATGCATTTTTTATGGCTTCTTGGGAATGCTTTTGAAATGCACTGTGACATGTTTTCTCCTGGATCATTTGACATCTATTCCCACGTGAGTCTGTTCTGAGAAATATTCAGTCTTTCAAAACTGCTGTCTTAGTCAAAGTGTAAGCAATAATTATGATGTTGTTTTTAGGTTTTTGTTTTTAATTAGCGTTAATTTTCTCCCTTCTGTTTCATTTAATGGATGCAAATGTAATTGAAATGCACAAATATCGTGACGTCGCCTACATCCCAACATACTAAATATTTAATGCTTGTAAAGCTAAAGATTAAACTGCATTTCTAATCCTTACCCGATAATCTGTTGACTCTCTTAGAGTTGCTTTGCTTTGGCTTATTTTTCCTGAAAATATTTTATCCTCAGAACACGGACTTGGAAGATGAGATAAGAAAGAAGTGTTTCCGGATGATAGAATTGTTTATCCCTATCAATGCCCTGACAATAACTGCAAGATGGGAAGGAAAAGGGGGTGGGAGAGGTGGTGGGGGGAGGGGTAGACCTTCTCAGGAATCCTGTTGAATTTGACTGCAGGACCTCGTGTATTTTTCTCTACACAGGTTATCTGGCGAAAGCCAATAAGATTGAGAGGCTGGCTGGTCGTTGAGCAGGGAAGCAACCCAGAAGCAAAATGAAGAAAAGGACATGGGGTTGGAACACAAATAGGGATTGTGGGATGGTGTGTGGTAGAGTCCCATAAAGAGGAGAGAGTTAGATATTAGGGAAGATAACAGAAGGACCTATGAGTCAGGAAGTCAATTGGCAATCGTATGTTGGAGGGAGATGAGTCAAATATCCAAGGGCTGGATTCGATAATCTGGGGGTGAGACTTTGAAAAAGGGAAGGGGGTTGCCCTATGAACAAGAGAGCAAGGTTCTGGGGATGTGTTGGCTGATTAAGAAGAACTATCTACAGCAACTGAAGCAGGTTTTTGAATGCACTTTTGAATGGACCTACCATATATTAAGTTGATCTTTCTCTGCACCCTAGTTCTGACAGTAACACTAGATTCTGCACTCTCTCCTTTCATTCTCTATGAACAGTATGTTTTGTCTATATAGTGTGCAAGAAACAATACTTTTCACTGTATCCCAATACATGCAACAATAAAAGAATCAAATCAAAAAGGTTAGATTGGGAGATCGGGGGAAGCACTCCTGCTTCTCTTGGCCTAGAAGCAAAGCTGATTTGATTTATCATTGTAACATGTATTAGTATACAGTTAAAAGTAATGTTTCTTATGCGCTATAGAGACAAAACATACCGTTCATAGAGAAGGAAAGGAGAGAGTGCAGAATGTAGTGTTGCAGTCAAAGCTAGGGTGGAGAGAAAGATCAGTTTAATGCGAGGTAGTTCAAAAGTCTGATGGCAGCAGGGTAGAAGCTATCGCTGAATGGGTTGGTACGTGTCCTCAGACTGTTATATCCTTTTCCCGACGGAAGAAGGTGGAAGAGAGAATGTCCGGGATGCGTGGGGTCCTTGATTATGCTGGTTGCTTTCCCGAGGCAGTGGGAAGTGTAGACAGGGTCAGTGGATGGGAAACTGGTTTGAGTGGTGGACTGGGCTTCGTTCACGACCCTTTGTAGTTTTTTATGGCCTTGGACAGAGCAGGAGCCATACCAAGCTGTGATACATCCGGAAAGAATGCTTTCTATGGTGCATCATCATGATTTCGGGCCAGCTGGAATGTGGGTCCGCTAGGAAGGGAAACATATATCCCTCGATTGGTCCCACAAAATCAATATGTGCTCCTTGCCAAGGTTGTCATGGTCAATCCAATGGGGAAGGTAGTTGAGGAGGTAGAGTATTTTGTATCCTAGCACAAGACTGACACAGTCCTACTCTTCCTTCAAGCTGTGAGCCCTGTCCTGGCCACCAGAAATATCTCCCTGCAAGTGCTTTCATATGTACGACTCCTGGATGTCTTTCAGCGAGTTGATCCAGTATACAACTTCACAAGCATGGAGGAATGATGACTCCAATTCTTTGTAGGCGTAGTCCATTTTGTGTCATTAAATCAAGTTCGCTTGTTCGGTACATTTTAAATTCTGGATTTTCTTCTGTTTATTCAGTGGCATTCTTTTCAAGGTCATATCCATGACCTTCCCCTTCACTGGATCTGACCTGATGCCTCTTTGCACTTGAGATGCTGTATAGGTACACTATCAACCTGGGAAATGTGCAAGATGTACACATAGTTCTCCTGTGATTCGGCTTTGTCCTGAATTGATAGATGTGATAGAGGATCGGTGTTCACATGTTGCTCAGATCTTCTGTATTTAATCTCGTAATTATGTGCTGATAAGCTGAGGGACCATCTATGCAAATGACTCGCAATTAGAGACGGTGTTCCTTTCTATGGACCAAAGATCGTTGTTAAAAGCCTCTGGGCTGTTAACGAGGTAAAATGTCTTCCATGCAGGTAGTGACTAAATCTCTTGATTCCAAAAACTATATTCAGGACTTCCTTTTCCAATTGAGCATAATTTTGTCAGCGCTTTTCAACATTCTCGAAGTGAAAGCTGTTGCTGTTTCACCTCCATTTGGCATTATCTGAGGGATAGCTACACCCATCCTATAGGGCGATGTGTCACATGCGAGTTTTATTTTTAGATTAGGGTCAAAATGAACTAAGACTTTGGATTTCGTTCGCATAATTTTGACTTTATTATATGCCTTTTTTGCAGTCTTTTGTCCAAGTCCATTGTGGGTTCGCACATAATAGATTTAGAATAAACTTTCCACAGTAATTGATTTCAGTTGCGATATATTCTGCGGCCTAGGCGCATCTAAAATCGCAGTCATTTTTTTTGGTTCCTTGCGGATCCCATCCTTATCAATCACATGGCCTAGGGACCATGTTGATGACTTAAAGAATTCGCACTTTTCTTCCTTCACATGAAGATTGTTTTTCTCCAGACACCTCAGTGTTTCTTCTAAGTTTTGTAAATGTTCCTGTTCATTTTTGCTCATGATTAGAAAGTCATCCAGATAATACTGGACACGATTGAGGCTATTTAGGATTTGAACTGCCTATTGTTGGAATAAGGCTGGTGCCAACGTTATTCTGAATACTAGGTGTTTATACTGGAACAACCCTTTGTGAGTAACAATCATGAGTGGTGGGTGCGACTTAGTTGCCATCTTCACTTGGAGTATGCTTGGGACAAGTCTATCTTATTGAACCATTGACACCCAGACAATCCAGCAAATAGGTCCTCAATTAATGGTAAGGGGAACTGGTTGACACACAGCATTGGATTTATCATTGTTTTGAATTCACTGCAAATTCTTATAGATCCATCCAATTTAATGACAGGGACAATTGGAGTTGCCCAATCACTCATCATCACGGACTTGATCACTCCATCTTTGATAAATTTTTCATGTTCTACTTCAACCTTTGGTTTAATTGTGCATGGCATAATTCTTGTCTTTAAGCATTTTGGGGCGCTGTCAGGTTTTATCTTAAGTCGTAAGATAAAACCTTACTCCTTATTTCCCCTAAAGTGCTTTCAAATACCTTCTTGGATTTTTCTAAGAGTTTCTGCAGTGTGTACTTTCCATCAATCAGTTGGTGAATTGCTTGCCAATTTAGTTTGATTTTGTTCAACCACGCTCTCCTGAAAAGTGCAGGAAAATTTCCTTCCACTGCACGTAATGGCAATTTTTCAGATTGACCATTTGCTTCAACCTGCACCATGATATAACCCTTCACTGGAACCATCTCTTCCATGTGAGTTCTCAGGATTATATTAAACGGTTTTAATGGTACGCTCTTGAGCTTTCGTTGATGTAAAATTTTCAGAGATAACAGATGCAGCGGCTCCCGTATCTACTTCCATTTTAATTTCATTCCCATTCAGGTTCAGATAGACCCAAAATCTCTGTGTGTTGCCTTGCATCAATAATGCACCGAGTTTGAGTTCTTCAATCTCCCTGGACATCGTGTCTTCTATCGACTTTTTTTGTGGATTTTTTTGCATTCTTGCGTTTAGCCCTTTTTGAGGTTTGAGGATTCTGTTTGGTCCAGCCCGCATTTGTGTGTGACCTTTCTTGCCACAATTGCAGCATTTGTTTTCCTATCACCAACATCTCTCCACAATGATTAAAGTTTTGGGCAAGAAGTGATCTTTAAGGGTCTTAATCAATTCCTTAGATGGAACAGCATATTGGCACAGTGGTTAGCACTGCTGCCTCACAGCGCCAGGGACCCGGGTTCAATTCCGGCGTTGGGTAACTGTCAGTGTGAAGCCGGGTATGCCAGTTTCCTCCCACAGTCCAAAGATGTGCAGGTCTGGGTAACATGCCCTGTTGGAGAGTTGGAGCAGACTCGATGGGCCAAATGGCCTTCTTCTGCACGGTGATTTTATGATTTAAGTTTTTGTATCAGGCTTAGCAATAAAATGTAAGTTTTCTGTCCTATTGCACTCAGTAAAGTTGCTACTTTAATTTCATCCGGTGTCCTGTTTGCAGCAAGATAATATTGAAATCTCTCTTCATGGGTACTCCATGATTCCACATTCTCACTGAATGGATCCATAGCACTCTCTTTTCCCACTGTTACCTGTTCTTAAGTTCTCGTTCTTTCTTTAACTTTTCCTCCCTCTAATTTCTTTTCTCTTTCAATTTCATAGAATCATAGAATCCCTACAATGCAGAAGGAGGCCATTTGGCCCATCGAATCTGCACCAACAACAATCCCACCCAGGCCCTATCCCCCGTAGCCCCACATATTTACCCTGCGAATCCCTCTAACCTATGCATCCAGGGACACTAAGGCGCAATTTAGCATGGCCAATGCACCTAACCCGCGCATCTTTGGACTTGTATTATTTATTTTGTTGTTTCTTTAATTTCTTTCTTGTTGGACTGTAGCTTTAAGATTTTTTTTCTTCAAACACCACCAATCTGTTTTAAAACCAGAAGATTTGAGCTTTAATTCTGCTTAATCTTAGTTGCTATCATGTATTTTTTTTTTCTTTTTGAGCAGTTGCTTTTCCAAATGTAGATTTTTCTCTCTCTCTGTCATTGAGTTTGAGGACCTGATGCTGCAGCTTGATGTGTGAAAGCGCACAGCTGGAATGACTCCCCAGTTTCAGTAAGCAAATTTGGTTTTTTTTCCACAGCCTACTTTTTTATTTTTTTAGTTTGCTCATTTTCAAGGAGATTTTAACCCACCGATTGTGCTAATTGACTAGCATTATGGTGGACACACTGGCTGGAAATGTTTTCCTTCCTTTTCCCGCCTCCAACTCTTGTGCTCTCGGGGTCAAAAATTAATGAATGGTCTTGAGTGCTTTTTATCAATTTAAAATCAATGTGCACCCTTAGTAACAGCTAAAAACACATTTCCAGTGGCCGGATTTACCACAATTAATGGTCTCCTGAAAACCGAGCCTTGACTTGAGGTCCAGGTCTGAATTGTTCCTTCTGACAATTTTTACTGGAATCCCCATCTTCATCGCCAGTTTTATCTCTTACTGTTGTGTTGGTCAGCTTGCTTATACAGCAAAGATAAGAGAATGAAAAGGTTGCCACACTGTGGGGATTTGTTAGCCAGGTGTTGCTTGCTTATATCCTAAGATGAAAGAGAGGGAAAATCTCCCAAATGCTTTTGATGATGTTACCACATAATCATGTGACACACTACACAAAGATGCATTGGTTTACAAAACATAACAATCTTTGAGAAGGTTTAAAAAAGGTAAAAGTCGCCAGAATCCCAGATGTCCAAAGGCTGCTCTGGCCTATGAGGGGGAAAGCTGACTGGTTGTGATTTAACCTGAGGGTCACCACACCTCAGGGGAAGGGACAAGGTTGAGAAGATGGGGCCTTCATGAATAACCTCAGCCGGTATGGGAATTGAACCCACGCTGTTGGCATCGCTCTGCATCACAAACCAGCTGTCCAGACAACTGAGCTGGTGAGCCAACTTCTCAGATACAACTGAATGGATTTTGCAAGGCCATTCAGGGCAGTTCAGAGTCCACTACTTTGCTGTGGGTCTGGAATCATGTATAGCTCAAACAGGTAAGGACGGCATATTTAAATTTTTTAAGGATTCTAGTTGCCCAGATGGGCTTTCAATGCAATCCTGTAGTTTTATGACCATCGTTACTGATACGAGCTTTTTATTCCACATTTATTTCATTCATTTAATTTAAACTCCCCAGCTGCTGTGGTGGGACTTGAACTCATGTCTCTGGATCATTAGCTCAGGCCTCTGTATTGCTATTAGACTAACATAACCACTATGTTATCATAACCCCTGCAACCCAATCAAAATAATGGACATTTTGGGTATTTCTTTGTCGGATAAGTTAGCGTAGCAGACTCACGACTGTTGCAAAAATATTTTCTCTCATATAATAAATTATGCACATACAAACTCACCAAATATTTTGACTGTCAGATATTTTTCTCCCAACCAGCATCGAATGTAAAAATCATCAGTTTTTGTTATCGATAATGATAATTCAAGAATGCGATTTGTTTATTGAAGGCATTGTTTTTTTTAAATTTCACTCTTCATTCCAAATTTACTGACACTTGTAGTGCCAGATTAAATCCACAAAACCAGTTCTACAATTGAATGAACCATAATGCTATTTTAAACGTAGTGCATGTGCCACTCGTATATAATCACCAATACCAAATTCTGACCAGAGCTCTGATAGCATGAAGCAATTGGAGTGCATTAAGATGAAGCTGGATGTTACTGCCTTTCACTCTGGCTCTGTCAGGATGTTACTCAAAACCACACCAGTAAAAATACAGGTACTACAAAATCCCATCAAGACAGGAGGCTGATTACATGTGAATCTTAAAATATTGCTCCTTTGTTTATGGTGAGATGTAATTTGGTCTACATAAAACTTGCAAATATTTGAAGCATCCTGACATTGGAAAGGAGCTAATCAATTAAGTAAGATAGATTTTATCCACGTGTATTTAGCATGATATAAATTTCAAGACTAACTAAAAGGCAATTTTTCTGATTGATAGTGACATGTGCCCTCAAGATATTTTACCATAACACCTGGTGGATCAATGAAACTTTCAGAATAATTCTTCCAATAATAGAAAGATTAGGCTGCAGCATTCTCAATTCTACACATTTAAAGTGAATTGAGTGATTGCTATGAATAGCATCATTCAAAAACAATTAACTAGTCAGCTGACATCCCACAAAAGGTAATTATCTGTTATTGTATAGCTGAATAATTGCAACATAACCATAGATTCTATTATCTTTCTCTGCATTTTCTGTGACTTTCATCTTCCTTCATGTTCTTTAATGATTGCTTTTACACTTGACAGCATTTTGCTGTATGCATGAGCACTGGGACAACTGCAGTGATGTCACTGACAATCATGTGTGCAAAGTTTGAATTCCCATGCCTGCTGTCAGGAAGATTGAAGAACAGCAGTATGGAGACCGCAAGAAAGCTGTGCAAATAGATGAAGATAAGTAACTCTAATTCAAATTTAAGATATCCATCTTTTGGAAGATATCGCAGCTGCTACAATTACTATGCTAGAACAAAAAAGTTTGCTATGTGCCATTTAATGCTGTTGGTGTTGACATTTCTTTTGTCTCAAAGATTAATATCTATCCCTTCAAATACCTTTGTTGTTTCTTGAGCAACTCCTAGCCAACTAGGTAAAACTTCCATTGATGTTCCCTCCTGCCCTATCTCCAGTCTCATGGCTTCCTCTAGATTCTATCCCATTTCCTGACATTCCCTTTCCAAGTATACCTTGACAACCTCCTGCTTCCTCCATCCTATTCTGACCAAACTGTTGACTCCTAAATTTCTTTCCTGGTACCATGTTAGCTGACATTGTTAATGCTTCTTTCTTATCAGATACTATTCCTCCACCCGTACCCCCCATCCTTGAAATCTGCCATCATCACCCCTCCTCAAAAAAAGAACACCTTTGATCCTTTGGTCCTTGCAAACTGCCATCCTATCTGCAATCTCTCTTTCCTTTCCAAAGTCCTTAAATATGTCGTCACCTCAAATCCGTGGCAGTCTTTTCTATATTCCATGTTTGAATTTCTCCAGTTAGGTTTGCAGACCTGCACAGTCCTCACACAGCCCTTATCAAAGTCAGATATGGCAAGCCTTGTGATCATGAGAGTGGTAAACCATCCCTCCTCACCCTTCTAAACCTATCTGCAGCCTTTGACACATGTCCTCCTCTAACACCTCTTCTCTGATTTGTGATTGTGATGGAACTGTCGAACAGTCCTTGCTTGGTTCCACTCTTGTATATCAAGTCCTAGCCAGATAATCAACTACAGTAGTTTGTCTTCCCACTCCCACAGTGTTACGTTTGGAATTCCCACAAGAATCAAACATTAGGCTCTCTTCCCTTTCTCATTAGCGTGCTACCTCTTTGTTGTGTAATCTGAAAGTACAGGATCAAGTTCCACAAGTATGTTCATCTCTATCTCGTCATCACCTCTCTGAACTCTTCCACAGTCTCTGATTACTCATACTGTTTGTCCAATATCAAATATTGGATGAATTAGAATTTTCTCCAACTAAATATTGGGAAGACTGCATTCATTGTCATAGAAACCAGCCATCACTTCCATCCCAAAACTGTGCAAAGTTGAGTAAGACTGTTCACAATCTTGGGACCGGATATGACCTCTACATATCCTCTGCGTCACTCAGATTGCTTGTTTCCATTATGAATGAGGCTAATGAAAGACCACGAGATAAGTAGAAGTAAACTACTGGAACCGTCTATTAACATGTCTAATCTCCAGCACAGTCACTGCAAGACTGGCAAGGCAAGCTCCACTCAGAGTAGAGCTTGAGTCCTGGGTAACCTGACCCGTTCCCTTAAAGGGGCATGCCCCAACATACATAACACCTTCCACCTCTGTAACACCACCCAACTCCAACCCTGTTTAATACATCAATTGCTGAAACATTCATCCATGACATTATTAGTTCTCGCCTTGACTCCCCTGGCCAACCTTGCATTTTCCACACAACATAAATTTGTGCTTATCAAAGTCACGGCTGTCCATATCTTAACTCACTCCAAATCTTGTACACACATTGCTCTTGTGTTTGCTGACTTACACTGGTTTCCAATCCAACAGTGCTCAGTTTTGAAATCCTCATCCTTGTTTTGAAGTCCCACCATGGCCTCACCCTTCACTATCATTATAACCACCCTGTTCCTGTTCCCTCCCCCACTTCCTCCCCATCAAGCCTTTGAAATCTCCAATTCTGGCCTTATTTTCATCTCTGATATAATTACTCTACCATTGGCAGCTGTGGCTTTCAGCTGCCTTGGCCTTAAACTCTGGAATTCCTTCCTTCAACCTCTCCACCTTCCTAATTCTGCCTTGTCCTTTAACACAATCCTTCAAATCTATCTCTTCAACCAAGATTCTGGTCATCAGTCTGTCTGGTTATCTCTTTCTGTGATTCAGTGTCAAGAATGTTTTTATTCATATTGCTGTTGCTGGTACCTTGAGATATTTATCCACATTAAAGGAACTATATAATTACAAGTTGTTGCTGTTGACGCTTAGTAGAGGTCAGACCATATGCCAGCTAAATTGGAAGAAAATGCAAATGTTAACTCATTCATAACTAACCAAATGCTGGTTATGAAAAAGAACTGAGATACATTCTAATCCATTGATTTTCCAGTTCTTTTACTAAAACAGTGTTTGCAATGTCACTGTCGCTGAGTGTGATCCATCAGGTGCCGACAGTGCAGTCCTGACCCAGTGCTGACTGGGCTATTGTAATAATTCTTATCCACCAGTTCAGGGAAAAGCAACAACACATTTATTTGCAGGTAAAAGCTACACAGAGGCTTGCTGCCTCGTGGTTACAGTCAGCTCCCAAGATGGTTCTGGAACAGAAACCCTTGCTGACCAGGGCGATCACCGATCCTGCTCCCTGATTGGTTCTTTGGGTCATGTACCAATTGATCCTTAAAGGGACAATCGCCACAGCTATATTGTTCCATCAGTACTTCATTGGTTTATATCTAAATGAGCTAACAATCCCATAGTCCAAGATCACTTCAATTCCATATTTAGGTGGTGTATCTGATGTGTCTGACTGAACCAGGAGTGCCATGCTAGTTGGGATTTGGGTATTGTGGTGAACCATAGTTGGTTACCACTATGAGTACTGAACCATAGATGGTCAGCACTATGGGTACTTGTAGAGATGTTACTGTTGTCACTGTTGGGGTTAGGGTTGGGCTGTTCTACCTGTTGATATTGTTCTGTGGTACACTCCAGTTGGCTCCGCCTACCTGGAGGAGTATAAAGGTCACTGCACTGCCTGGTGACCCTTTAGTCTGGGATTGTATTGTGTATAGTGTGCTCCATTCTTGTCAGTAATAAAAGCCTTTATTTCCCGGGTACGATCCAGCCTCCCGAGTGATTTAATCGCGCATCAATTTTATTACGAACAAAATTTTGGTAAAAAAAAACCATGGAGCAAATGTTAAAACCCGATCGGCTTACTTTAGATCCACGTGCAGCAGGAGCGTCGAACACTTTCGACCATTGGTTAAAGTGTTTTCAAGACTACATCGATGCCTCAACAGCCATTCAAAATGACGCCGATAGACTGCGGGTCCTCCACGCGAGGGTAAGCGACACCGTATACTTATCAATCCGCGATGCCCAAGACTACAAAGGGGCCATCGAACTACTTAAGAAACTGTACAACAAACCGCCAAACGAGATCCATGCTCGACACCTTCTAGCCACTCGACGGCGGCAGCCCGGCGAAACGACAGGACAGTACCTGCGCGAACTTCAGCAGCTAGCCAGAGCCTGCAACTGCAAGCCAGTGTCGGCAGCCCAGTATATGAACGACTTGATCCGAGATGCGTTCGTGGCGGGAATCGGCTCATCGTATATTCGCCTTCGGCTGCTAGAGCAAGGTAGCCGAGACCTCGCTAAGACGGTGGAATTGGCTGACACGATGGAAACGGCCTCCAGAAGTCTAGAAACTTACCCCACCGACCACGTGGGAACATCGTGGCAAGTACAGCCACCGACTCTACTTTACCCAGCGGCTCCGAAAAACTGCGCGATTGTGCTTTCAACCTCGGACCTGACAACGGCGGCAGCTCCAGGAGGCCTGCGGTGCTATTTCTGTGGATTGGCGAAACACCCTCGGCAGCGATGTCCAACTAGAACGGTATTTTGCTCCGCGTGTGGGAAGAAAGGGCATTATGCCAAAGTCTGCAGGGCCAAACCACCCTCCAAGCATAGCAGCGTGGCGTGTGATTCTCCAGAGCCTGTCTCCTTGTCTCCAGCTTCTTCGAGGTCTTCCACCATGTGCGATTCCAGAGCGCCGCCATTCCTGACGACGAAGACGCAAGACACGTGCGACCTGCAGGGGCCGCCACTTTTAGCGCCACCGACCACGTGCGATCCATGGGCGCAGCCATTTTGGTCGGCACCGACCGTAGACGACCAGCAGGGGTCATCATCATCAACCATCTCAGCTGCCTGCAGTTGCACTCAAGACCCAACGGTGGCGTCAATCATCCTGGACCAGGCCAAGCCTCACAGACTCGACAAGTCTATGATGGGCATAGAGGTAAATGGACGTCTAATTCATTGTTTGTTTGATAGCGGGAGCACGGAGAGTTTCATTCACCCTGACACTGTGAAACGGTGCGGTCTCCGAGTACGGGCTGTCAGACAGACAATTTCGATGGTGTCGAGGTCCCGGTCTGTTACCGTGCTAGGGAGCTGCGTGGTCAACCTAACGGTGCGGGGCACAGTTTATGAGAACTTCAGGCTCCTTGTGTTACCGCACCTTTGCGCTCCATTACTCCTGGGACTAGACTTTATGGTCCACCTGAGGAGTGTAACCCTGCAGTACGATGGGCCACTCCCTCCACTTTCAGTGGGAGCACAGCAGCCTCCAAATTGCCCAGCGTGCTCCACGTGTAGCCTCTCGACACTCAGAATCACCCCACCATCCTTATTCGAGAATCTCGTGCCAGGCTGCAAGCCCATCACAACCAAGAGCAGGCGTTACAGCGCTGAGGATCGGATCTTTATTCGATCTGAAGTTCAGCGGCTCCTCAGGGAAGGGATCATTCAATCTAGCACTAGTCCATGGAGAGCGCAAGTCGTGGTGGTTAAAACTGGAGACAAACCCCGGATGGTCATAGACTATAGTCAGACCATTAATAGATACACGCAGCTGGATGCGTATCCTCTCCCGCGCATATCTGACATGGTCAACCAGATTGCGCAGTACCGGGTGTTCTCCACCATTGACTTGAAGTCAGCTTACCACCAGCTCCCCATTCGCCCAGAGGACCGAAAATATACGGCCTTTGAGACAGATGGTCGTCTTTACCACTTTTTAAGGGTTCCCTTTGGCGTCACGAATGGGGTCTCGGTCTTCCAGCGTGCTATGGACCGAATGGTGGACCAGAACGGGCTGCGGGCTACCTTCCCGTACCTGGATAACATCACTATCTGTGGCCATGACCAGCAGGACCACGATGCCAACCTCCTTAGATTTTGACGCACTGCGTCTCGCCTGAATCTGACCGACAACAGGGAGAAGTGCGTATTTAGCAAGCGCCGCCTAGCAATTCTCGGATACGTGGTGGAATACGGGGTCCTTGGCCCTGATCCAGACCGTATGCGTCCCCTCCTTGAACTTCCCCTGCCCACTAGCGCAAAAGCACTGAGAAGATGCTTAGGTTTCTTTTCATACTATACACAGTGGGTTCCCAATTATGCGGACAAAGCCCGTCCGCTCATAAAATCTACCTCTTTTCCCCTAGCAGCAGAGGCTCGCTTAGCCTTTGAAGGGATAAAAGCCGACATCGCGAAAGCCACAATGCACGCTGTTGATGAGTCCATCCCCTTTCAGGTGGAGAGTGATGCATCTGATTTCGCCTTGGCCGCCACACTTAACCAGGCGGGCAGGCCCGTCGCCTTTTTCTCTCGCACCCTCCAAGGCCCTGAAATTCGGCACTCCGCGGTGGAAAAAGAGGCTCAGGCCATTGTGGAGGCCATCCGGCATTGGCGCCATTACTTGGCGGGAAAACGATTCACCCTGCTCATGGACCAGCGGTCCGTGGCGTTCATGTTCAACAACACGTTACGGGGTAAGATCAAAAATGATAAAATCTTGAGGTGGAGAATCGAACTCTCCACCTACAACTATGATATCTTGTACCGTCCGGGGAAGCTCAATGAGCCCCCAGATGCCCTGTCGCGTGGAACATATGCAAGTGTGCAGGAGGATCGATTACAGGCCCTCCACAATGATCTCTGCCATCTGGGGATCACTCGGCTCTTCCATTTCGTAAAGGCCCGGAATCTACCCTACTCAGTGGATGATGTCAGGTCCATAACCCGAAGCTGCCAGGTATGTGCTGAATGCAAACCGCACTTCTACCGACCTGACAGGGCACACCTCATTAAGGCCACTCGCCCTTTTGAAAGACTGAGTGTGGACTTCAAGGGCCCCCTCCCTTTGACAGGTCGGAACGTGTACTTCCTCAACGTGATTGACGAGTACTCACGATTCCCTTTTGCCATTCCCTGTTCAGACATGACTGCTGCCACGGTTATCAAAGCATTACGGGATCTTTTCACCCTGTTCGGTTACCCCAGCTATATCCACAGTGATAGGGGCTCGTCATTTATGAGTGACGACGTGAGGCAATACCTGCTCTCAAAAGGGATTGCCTCAAGTAGAACTATGAGTTACAACCCCAGGGGTAACGGACAGGTTGAACGAGAAAATGCTACAGTCTGGAAGGCTGTCTTACTGGCGTTGAGGTCTAAAGGTCTTCCTGTCTCCCGTTGGCAAGAGGTACTCTCTGATGCGCTCCATTCCATCCGCTCCCTCCTGTGTACGGCAACCAACGCTACTCCACATGAGAGGATGTTTTCCTTCCCGAGGAAGTCTTCCTCTGGGACCTCATTGCCATTTTGGTTGATGTACTCAGGACCTGTCCTCCTGCGACGGCATGTTAGGACCCGCAAGTCCGACCCTTTGGTTGAACAGGTCCATCTCCTCCACGCCAACTCTCAATATGCCTATGTGGCATATCCTGACGGGCGAGAGGACATGGTCTCTATTCGAGATCTGGCGCCTGCAGGGGACTTGGAAACCCCAGTCGCTCCCACACCCCTAGTTAGGGACCCCTTGACCTTTATCTCCCCTCCTGACACGGCGCGGGCAGTATTGGGACCACCACTTAATCCTCTTACTCCCGTGTACAGCTTGCCTGAGTCCAAGAGATTGTCGCCACCTCGAGGCGTGCTCGAGTCCAGCAGATTGTCGCCACCTCGTGGTCCACCCATCCATGAGGAACTGGAGGAGTCACTGGACACCGCCTTGGAGAGAAGGTCACCACGGTCACCAGAACCGGCATTACCGCCAGTGTTGAGGAGGTCGCAGAGACGGTGCGGTCCTCTAATACGACTGAACTTGTGAATATATGAACAGTTGTTCTGTTTTTTTTGCCCCGCCGGCCTTTGTTTTAAAGGAGGGGTGAATGTGGTGAACCATAGTTGGTTACCACTATGAGTACTGAACCATAGATGGTCAGCACTATGGGTACTTGTAGAGATGTTACTGTTGTCACTGTTGGGATTAGGGTTGGGCTGTTCTACCTGTTGATATTGTTCTGTGGTACACTCCAGTTGGCTCCGCCTACCTGGAGGAGTATAAAGGTCGCTGCACTGCCTGGTGACCCTTTAGTCTGGGATTGTATTGTATATAGTGTGCTCCATTCTTGTTAGTATTAAAAGCCTTTATTTCCCGGGTACGATCCAGCCTCCCGAGTAATTTAATCGCGCATCAGGTATCAAGCATCAGTGGCCAATAAAAGCCCATTGGCCATCTGTCAAATGCCAGATTTTGCTTTATAGATGGCATGGCATGTGATGGAGGTCGAAAACATTCCAGAGGCAAGGTATGAGTGGATCTCATATAAATGACAAAAGTTATCCTGAAGCATCCCACCACACCCACACACCACTTCTGCAACCTCTTCTGCAGCTTATGCTGCTCCTGTATTCCTTAGATATTGTGGCCAAGCAATTTAAGTGTCTTCAGGGACCTTAATACAACTTTCACATTTCTTATGCACAGGTTCTCAGCATACCAGTCCTTGGCTGATTGCCAAAACATAGAGTCGATGACCTAATGTGGACCTAAGGCTTCCTCACTTGCTCCACATTGCATTTTCGACTCCAAGAACTGTGTGTAACAAAGATAATCTTCAGAACTCAACCTGCCTGCCGATTCAATTCACTGGAATATCGCAATGAATATTTACCAAGCTATTGACGGACGTGTAGCCAACAGTTGTCTGAACACCTGTCTTTCATCTTATGAAAGGTATATGTAGATATCAACCTTAAAGAACTGTGATATAAAATAAAATTCTCTGACTAACGTTTGCTGCTTTATAAGTGAAAATACATATTTTGCATCTACAAATTCAGTCCAATTTGTCTCCTTCTGTATCAAGGTAAATCAATCGTCCATTCATAAATGTGAGTAAGGTATTAGATGGGGTCAGACTGGGGTCACACAGCATGCATGTAAGGTAACAAAGCGTGGCAATTAAAGCTGGTGATTTGCAGGCACAAACTGTCAGGTAGGGAATATAATGATTTTACAATAATGAAGACCTGGCTCAGAAAAGGGCAGGACTCAATATTAAACATTCTCAGATACAAGTGTTTTGCAAAGATAGTGATGGAAAGAAAGGAAGATGCGTTGCTGCGTTAATCAAGGGGAGTATTGCAGTGCTGGCAACAAGGAAGACCTGGAGGTGTCAAGAACAGAACCTATTTGTGGAGTGCACCTTGACAATGCAGATAAATATGTCAACTTTGCATGCACAGAATGGCCATTCGTTTCATCAGAGCACATAGACAAATTTACCAGAACCAGCTTCAATTTGCATTTGCACACGTATCCCCCATCACACATTGTGTACTGACTGCTTCTCCCTCGTTCCCTCCTGGCTTGCCTCGCCACTTCTGTCTGCCAACGCAGAGAGATGCCACAGTGAGAGGCAGGGGAGGTGGACCAGTGCTCTCTTCCATCCTCTCACCCTCCAATGCAAAGAATAGACTGCCCCTGCCCTCCCCAACCCCAGGTACAGTACTGATCTGAGCTGATGACACAGGGGGTGCATGGGTCCAGCATCACGGTGCCGTCCATGAACACCAGCTCGGCATGGAGATGAAGGGCAGGAACCAGTCTGCTCCGGCAGACTGGTGAACAGCACATCAGAAGCAGGGCAACATTATGGCAGGTAGAATTTGTTGCACTCACTTCACAGTCTCTGGTGAACTGCATCATAGAATCATAGAAGCCCTACAGTGCAGAAAGAGGCCATTTGGCCCATCAGGTCTGCACTGACCACAATCCCACCCAGGCCCTACCCCCATATCCGCCTGCTAATCCCTCTAACCTCCACATCTCTAAGGGGCAATTTTTAGCATGGCCAATCAACCTAACCCGCACATCTTTGGACTGTGGGAGGAAACCGGAGCACCCGGAGGAAACCCACGCAGACACGAGGAGAATGTGCAAACTCCACACAGACAGTGACCCAAGCCGGGAATCGAACCCAGGTCCCTGGAGCTGTGAAGCAGCAGTGCTAACCACTGTGCTACCGTGCCGCCCTGTGCCGCTGTAGGGTGTCTTGTGCACACCACTCTTTTTCAACTGGGTTTTAGTCTGATGTAACTTCCTGCTGGCATAATGCAAGAATGGAAGGCATGATGGGATGCCAGCAGGCAGCTGTTTTAATGAGCATTCATAAGATACAAATGAATGCAATTGGCATTCATGCCACCAGGCAGTAGAAAGATCAACCCACCATTGGGAGAATTGCTAAGTGATTTTATACCAGTGGATCTCCAACTTCCTGGCTCCCACGAGATTCTTCGCTCCCACCCACCACCAAACCCGGAGCAGTGAGATGAGAGAATTCCACCCTCGGTTTCTGATAAGATTTAATACAGCACGTCCTAAGTCGCCGAGAGAAACACCTGGGCAAGCAAATGAAAAAAATCCTGTTGTTGGAAAACCAGGAGGCAGATACTCATGTTGGCCTTGACTTCTCTACCTGAGGAGCAGTACCAGGACTTCACTACAGAGCCTCGCTATTATACTGGAGTGGTACAAAAGAAGTGTACTAAAACAGCAGCAAATGCTTCTTCCGAAACCTCCAGACTCTTTCCTTCAATGGACAAAATGGATTATAGGCCTACGCCCTCTCAAGTCTTCACCCTGGGAAAAAGGGAATGTAGCAGAGAACTCTTGAAATCCAAAGATCTAAACGCATGCTATTTCTGTAACCACAATCTTACCTTGAGTGCGTGTGTGTTTCTGTATGAGTGTGAGAATGGATGTATAGTGGCTTATGCGTTTGTGTGTATATATACATCTTTCTTCGAAATCTCATGAGAAAACCTGTCATCCATGTGTTCCTGGCAATTACAGAACTCCGGGTTAAAGCACTTAGTTTAAAAACCCACTGTCTGCAATCAGTCAAGAGGTGAGAATAAAAGGGAAGCCATTCCTATTATCTCACCTCTGTGCATGGCAAGGGTCAGCAAAGGAATATTTTGGGAAGTGATCGCAGTATTATAAGGTTTAGGATAGCTATGAAAATGGACAAGGAATAATTTAAAGTAAAAATACTTAATTAGAGGAGAGCCAATTTCAGTGGGGTGAGAAAGGGGCTGTCCCAATTGAATATGGAGGCCGAAATTCTCCCCCAAATATTCTGAGTGTCGAATTTGTGGGAAAACTGGAGTAATTCATGCTGGCTTTTTCAATGGGAGTTCAGAGGAGAATCTCCCACACTCTGCACTGCAGAGGCCACCAGTGTGAATATCATTAAATTTCAGGGTCTGGAGAGGCTGAAATCAGTACGGTGAGCGGGCTACTGCGCATGCGTGGATCTGTCAGTGCCGAGATCAGCCCATGCGCAGTGGCCCCGCACTGATGGTCCTTTGGTTGCTGGCCAGCCCCGCGACCCCTGCAATGCCGGCTCTCTGCTCCACATGGCCCGATCGTTGGCCCCGCAACCATTCCCGGGCCCAGCCCCGAACCAACCTCCCCCACCACTCCCCCAAGCCCGCATGATCTCCCAATTGCCCCCATTCACTCCAGCGGGGTCGGGCCACTATCTCCCCAAAAGTGGGGAGCTACTGTAATCCATGCTGGAGTAAAATACTCTGGTGGAGTGGGAGATGCTAGCGGGCCCGAGACTTCAGTCCTGGCCCCGCTAATTGTATTAAATTATATTAAAATTATCATGTAAATGGTCCTTGTGCCTCCCCGCCGATTTCTGGCGCAAAGCTGACGCCGGGGTTGGGAGACGCAAGTGGGGCACGAACGCTCACGCAAACCCCGCAAATCAGCCAACGCGAGAATCTCTCGGCCCGCTGCACAAAAATATTTGCATAGCGGGATGGGAGAATCGCAGCCAGAGAGGTAGTGGCAAAGTGGTATTGTCACTGAACTAGCAATCCAGAGACCCAAGATCTGGGGCCCAAATTCAAATCCCGCCATGGCAGATGGTGGAATTAGAATTCAATAAAAATATGAAAAATTATGACAATGAAAACATTGTCAATTTTTGTCCTGTTGAGAAGGAAATTTGCCATTCTTACCTGGTCTGGCCTACATGTGACTCCAGATCCACAACAATGTGTTTGACTATCAATTGTTCTCTGGAATGGAAGGTAGTTAGGCTCAGGCAATAAATGCCGGCCCAACCGGTGAGGCTCATGTCCCGTAAAATGTTTATTTAAAAAAATTTGAAGCACAGCTGGGCAGATAAAACTGGAACAGAACAGAAATTTCCTTTAAAGTGGATATGGTGCAGAGAGGGCAACAAAATCTGGAGCTCCCTATACAACGAAAGAGATGGGTAAGATGAAATAGAAATAAGGTGCATATGATTCTATGAAGATGATTTTATGTGACATATGCCACTTTCTTCAAGTCATATTATTAGATGTAACTTTATGAAGGAATGTTATCAAGTTTTGAAAGGATTGACTCTCTTCATTATTTAGTAACATTCATAGGGTGAATTTTATCCAGGATTGGGTTTTGCAATTCCGTGGGAAGCATCAAACCCACATTATCAGCTGGAGGCTTGGATATTTTAACTCCCACGCTATATTTGTATATTCACTGGCCAGATGCCTGCCCAAAATTTGCCAGAGACAGTTGTCAAGGGAGAGACAGTTGTCAGGCAGGTAAGAAATATGTGAGCTAGGTGGATTGGCCATGATAAATTGTCCATTTGTGTCAGAGGGATCAGCAGGGTAAATATATAGGGTTAAGGGGATAGGGCTGGGTGAGATTGTTATCAGTGCAGGCGCGATGGGCCGAATAGCCTTCTTCTGCACTGTAGGGATTCTATGATTCTACGATTCAAAATCACAGGGTCCAATAACACCAAGGTCCAAATGGGAGGGAAGTATAGACCGAGTGGCCCAGACCTGAATCAACGTATTAGCATATTATAAATGGCCCAAGGGCTACTCAATAGCCCATCTCATCAGTCAACTTTCTGGATCTGCTGCATCATCTCAATTTAGCCTTTTAGCTGTGGGAAATTGCCAGAGTCAAAATGTAGAGAGAAAGGAACACAATGTATATTGCTTGGCAGGGCAATGAACAGTGTCTGCTGTTAAGTGGACTTGCCCACACCCATTTAATATTGAACATATTTTGTACTGTAAGTTGCTGAGGTGCAAGTTATAAACAGCTAAACCCAATCTACTGGCCATGTGAATTCTATGTGAACAGGACAAGCATCTGTGTGTCTCCTTAAATTAGAGTGGGTGAATTCAATGTCAAATCAGGTGCCGAAATAGAAATAAAGAAAGGGAAAGAAGGATTGGGCTAAGAGAGAGAAAAATGAGACAGGAAGGAAGAATATAAAGTTATTTTAAAATTAGAGTCATAGGGCCTGATTTTACCAAACCTTCGTGCCCGTTTTTGGGCGCGAAAGCACGGTAAAGTTGGGCATCGGGCTCTTCCGCAATCTGCACCCGATTCCGAGCAGATTACGGCTTTACCGACACCCGATTCGGGCGCGGGTCCGGCCCACGCCCGAATCGGGTGGCCCGACGATTTAAATGCATTTTCATGCATTTAAATCGACTTAATGAACCACGCACCCAACCCTACCGCCAAATCCCACTTTACCCTCTTCTGGCCCGTTCTGCATCCACGCTGTAAGCAACCAGCAAAATAAAAGTCTGAAGTCGTCGCTGCAGCTTCCGAAGAGCGTGGTCAGAGCCTGCAATGGCTCTCTGACCCAGCTCCTCCTCTGGGGGGAGAGGGGGGTGGGAGGGGGAGGGGGGGTGGGACCCAGACCATCCTCTGGTTGCGGGGGGAGGGCCGCTGCCAGTGTTCTCTTCCTCGCTAGTGGATCCGCATGAAAACTGGCTACAAGATCAGTACAAGTCCAAGAGGAGACATTGGAGAAGGACCAAGCTGGGCCTGTAAAGGGATACACCATCACTGGTACACTACCAGCCACAGCCATCTCTCCTGCTCTCTTGCCCCTGCTGGGAAGAGTAATCTGTGGCTGGTAGTGTACCAGTGACGGTGTATCCCTTTACAGGCCCAGCTTGGTCCTTCTCCAGTGTCTCCTCTTGGACTTGTACTGATCTTGTAGCCGGTTTTCATGCGGGTCCACTGTGGAATCGGCCGGTTCTGCTTCATCTTCTTAGCGAGGAATCGCTTCATCCTGAAGGTTTTGTGGGATGGCATGGCCGCACGTCCACTCCGGCAGGAGGGATTCATTCCTCCAGTGGGGAGGACGGATCGCCCGCAGAGTGGCGGCGGACCCCCCTGCCCCCTCCCTCCCCACCGATCGGTCGCAAACTGGCAGCGGACCCCCCCGCCCCCCCGACCTGAGGATGATCTGGGTCCCACCCCCTGCTCCTCCCCCCCCCCCCGCCCCCCCCTCAGAGGGTGACCGTCAGAGAGCCGCTCTCTCCGCTTTCTCCTTTTTTTTCCTTTCGTGCCCGAGCGCGATCTCACCTTAAACTTATGCCCTCCAGTTTTAGACTCCCCTACCTTTGGGAAAATATATTGACTATCTACCTTATCTATGCTCCTCATTATTTAATAGACCTCTATCAGGTCACCCCTCAGCCTCCTGCGCTCCAGAGAAAAAAGTCCCAGTCTACCCAGCCTCTCCTTATAACTCAAACCATCAAGTCCCGGTAGCATCCTAGTAAATCTTTTCTGCACTCTTTCTAGTTTAATAATATCCTTTCTATAATAGGGTGACCAGAACTGCACACAGTATTCCAAGTGGCCTTACCAATGTCTTGTACAACTTCAACAAGACATCCCAACTCCTGTATTCAATGTCCTGACTGATGAAACCAAGCATGCCGAATGCCTTCTTCACCACTCTGTCCACCTGTGACTCCACTTTCAAGGAGCTATGAACATGTACCACTAGATCTCTTTGTTCTGTAACTATCCCCAGTGCCCTACCATTAACTGAGTAAGTCCTGCCCTGGTTCAATCTACCAAAATGCACCACCTCGCATTTGTCTAAATTAAACTCCACCTGCCATTCGTCTGCCCACTGGCCCAATTGATCAAGAACCCGTTGCAATCGGAGATAACTTTCTTCACTGTCCATTATGCCACCAATCTTGGTGTCATCTGCAAACTTACTAACCATGCCTCCTATATTCTCATCCAAATCATTAATATAAATGACAAATAACAGTGTCAGCACTGATCCCTGAGGCATACCGCTGGCCCCAAGCCTCCAGTTTGAAAAACAACCCTCTACAACCACCCTCTGGCTTCTGTCAAGAAGCCAATTTTGTATCCATTTAGATACCTCACCCTAGATCCTGTGAGATTTAACCTTATGCAACAACCTACCATGCGGTACCTTGTCAAAGGCCTTGCTAAAGTCCATGTCGACAACATCAACTGCACTGCCATCATTTACCTTCTTGGCTACCCGTTTAAAAAACTCAATGAAATTTGTGAGACATGATTTTCCACTCACAAAGCCATGCTGACTGTCCCTAATCAGGCCTTGCATCTCTAAATGCCTGTAGATCCTGTCTCTCAAAATACCTTCCAACAACTTACCCACCACAGATGTGAAACCAAAAGGAACACAGTTCGACTTGAAGGGCATGATATGGTAGCCATGACTGCAGGATGGTCAGGACCTGGCTACCAAGAGATAAAATTGAAAAATTGAATGACAATGAAGCTCACATTTTTATTATAATCCTATCACCCCATGGTGCAGGTTAGTCAACCTTCAGGTAAAACTGGAAATTTGTTGATTAGTGATTTGGTGAGTCTCGGTCAGGATATATATTTTTCAAACATTAATCACAACCTCCCCTACACCCAGCCAACCTAAACCCACCCTTATAGGTTAAAATACAGCCTAGAATGTCTGTGGTAAACTGGGCAAATCTGTTCATGGGTAAAATTTTAAAGAGCAGGAGGATGTTGCAGTTGTATAAGGAGCTGGTGTGGCCACACCTGGAGTACTGTGTACAGTTTTGGTCTCCTTACTTGAGAAAGGATATCTTGGCACTGGATGGGGTGCAGAGGAGATTCAACAGGTTGATTCCAGAGTTAGAGGGTTAGCTTATGAGGAGAAACTTAGTAGAGTGGGACTATACTCACTGGAATTCAGAAGAATAAGGTGAGATCTTATAAATACATATAAGATTATGAAGGGAATAGATAAGATAGAAGCAGGGAGGTTGTTTCCACTGGCAGGTGAAACTAGAACTATGGGGCATGGCCTCAAAATAAGGGAGAGCATATTTAGTACTGAGTTGAGGAGGAAATTCTTCGCCTGAATCTATGGAATTCCCTGCCCAGTAAAACAGTTGAGGCTACCTCATTGAATGTTTTTAAGGCAAGGATAGATAAATTTTTGAACAGTAAAGGAATTAAGGGTTATGGTGAGCGGGCGGGTAAGTGGAGCTGAGTCCATGAAAAGATCAGCCATGATCTTATTGAATGGCGGAGCAGGCTTGAGGGGCCAGATGGCCTACTCCTGTTCATAGCTCTGATGTTCAAAAGTTATTTGACATGATGCTTTACTGATTTATACCCATACGGGAACATATATTAGGAAATATGGGGGGTGGTCAGGAGCAATCTGGGCTCTTTGAAAATTTATAGCAGTGACATTCTAGGCTCGCCACACAGACCCCCGCCAACTGCAAGACATAATAGGCTCCAAGACAAAGGCATATAAAATCGCCGGCTCCAACAACCCCCCTCCCTGGTGAGCTCAATGCATTCTACGCCCGTTTTGAGCAAGAGGTCAGTGAGAGCATGCCCTCCACCCTGGAAGCCCTGGGTGAACCTGTATCTGAGGTCACCATTGCAGATGTCAGAGCAGCTTTCTTGAAGTTCAACCCACGGAAAGCGATTGGACCGGATGGAGTTCCCAGACGAGCACTCAGATACTGCGCGGATCAGCTGGCGGGGGTATTCGCAGACATCTTCAACCCCTCTTTATAACAATCTGAGATCCCTATCTGCTTCAAGAAGTCAACCATCATCCCAGTACCAAAGAAAAGCCAAGCAGCGTGCCTTAATGACTATCGTCCAATGGCTCTGACATCCATCATTATGAAGTGCTTCGAAAGGCTAGTCATAGCATGAATCAATTTCAGCCTCCCGGCCTGCCTACAGTTCGCCTACCACTACAACAGGTCCACAGCAGATGTCATCTCCCTGGCCCTGCACTCAACCCTGGAACACCTAGAATACAAAGACACCTATGTCAGACTCCTATTTATTGACTATAGCTCAGCTTTCAACACCATTATTCCTATGAACCTCATCTCCAAACTCCGTGGCCTGGGCCTCGACTCCTCCCTCTGCAACTAGATCCTGAACTTCCTAACTCACAGACCACAATCAGTAAGGATAGGCAACAACGCCACCTCCACGATCATCCTCAACACCGGTGCCCCACAAGGCTGTGTTCTCAGTCCCCTACTATACTCCTTATACACCTATGACTCTGTGGCCAAATTCCCCTCCAATTCGATTTTCAAGTTTGCTAACACCACCACCGTAATGGGTCGGATCTCAAACAATGACGGGACAGAGTACGGGAATGAGATAGAGAACCTGGTGAACTGGTGCAGTGACAATGCCAACAAAATGAAAGCGATTTTCATCGACTTCAGGAAGCATAGAGGAGAACATGCCCTTGTCTACATCAATGGGGATGAAATAGAAAGTGTTGAGAGGTTCAAGTTTTTAGGTGTCCAAATCATCAACAACCTGTCCTGTTACCCCTGTGCCAACGCTATAGTTAAGAAAGCCCACCAACGCCTCTACTTTCTCAGAAGACTAAGGAAATTTGGATGTCAGCTACGACTCTCACCAACGTTTAGAGATGCACCATAGAAAGCATTCTTTCTGGTTGTATCACAGCTTGGTATGGCTCCTGCTCTGCCCAAGATTGCAAGAAACTACAAAAGATCGTGAATGTAGCTTAATCCATCTTGCAAACTAGCCTCCCATCCATTGACTGTGTCTACACTTCCCACTGCCTCGGCAAAGCAGCCTGTATAATTAAAGACCCCACGCACCTCAGATATTCTCTCTTCCACCTTCTTCCATCGGGAAAAAGATACAAATGTCTGAGGTCACGTACGAACCGACACGAGAACAGTTTCTTCCCTGCTGCCATCAGACTTTTGAATGGACCTATCTTGCATTAAGTTGATCTTCCTCTACACCCTAGCTAAGACTGTAACACTACATTCTGCACTCTCTTGTTTTCTTCTCTACGAATGGTATGCTTTGGCTGTAGCGTGCAAGAAACAATCCTTTATATTGTATGCTGATACACCTGACAACAATAAATCAAATCAAATCAGATCAAATTTTCAATTTAAAAATGGGAGACAGTCAGTATTTACGGTAGAGGTTCGGCACAGACAAAAAGGGCCAAAAGGCCTGTTTCTGAGCTGAATTTTCTATGGTTCTCTGGTTCTAAGCAGCCAGCATGCCAGATCTCACAAGAAAATTAATATTAAATCAGTGAAGAGGATTAACCAAAATTAATGTAGGCAAAATCAGGATAATGAAGAAAATAATGGCTTGAAAGAGCGACAAATCACCAGGACCAGATGGTTCCTACCCCAGGATTTAAAGGAAGTCGGTGCAAATATAAACATAATCTCCCAAAGTTCTCTTGACTTGGGATCCATACCTTTCAGTTGGAAAAATATGCACATCACTCTACTATTTGCGGATGGGGGATTGCTTATTTGTAGACTGGGTAGCCTCACAACTGTTGTTGGAAAATTACTCATTTCTATAATTAAGGATGTGTTAAGACCCAGGCCAGAAACTCCCAAGGTGTTTTATAAAGTTAGCCTAGATCCTAGGTTTTTACATTTGATTTTGGCATGGGTGAGCATAAGGTGTTTCACTCCAGGTATGATTCAAGTGACCTTGTGAGCTTTTATCCAACAAAGTTTATTTAAGAATGCAGTTAAACAAAAAGAATTAGCATAACTTTTACCAATTACAAATCTTAACATGTCTCAGGACTCTGCATTAGTCTATATTGAAAACAAATATGATGTAATTTATACTGCCTCGGCAGCAATAAAGGATACTGGTTACAGACAACATGGCACCAACAAAATCCTGCAAAGGAACATGATGAAAATACATTTCTTAAAGGCACAGTACCATCACAGATGGAGTAACTGGACACTTCAAAAATCTTCAGCTGATCAGAGTGAGCCAGCACGGATTTGTAATGGGCAGCTCATGCCTGACAAACCTGATAGAGTTTTTTGAAGAGGTGGCTAAAGTAATAGATAGTATAATGCCAACGAATGTTATTTTGTGGAATTCCAGAAGATATTCAATAAAGTTCCTCATAAGAGATTGTTAGCTAACGAAGTTAATGGAATTGAAGGCAAATCATTAACCTGGTCAGGAAATTAGCTGAGTGACAGGAGACAAAGTGTAGGGTAGGTACTCTCATTGGCAGGATGTTTCACATGGTGTCCTGCAAGAACAATCTATGATGAGGCTCAACATTTCATTATATTTATTAACAACTTAGATCATGAGATAGTAAGCCACATATCCAAGAATGCCAATGACACCTTGTAGGCAATGTAGTTGGAAGCAAGAGTTACAAAGTGATATTGATAGATTAACTGAATGCGAAAAACCATTTAAAATGGATTTCAACGTAAACGAGTTTGATGACATCCACTTTGGATCTAAAAGGAGAGAGGAGAATACTTTATAAATGATGAAAAGCTAGAAACAGTGGAGATTCAACAAGACCTGAGGGGTCCTTGTGCTTAGATCATTAAAATCTCCTTTATATCTTGAGGATTAGAATACAAGAGGTTTGAAGTTGTGATAATGGATTCTCCCATTGCTTCAACAGATGACCCGTTCAACAAAGAAGAACAGTCTAGGTTTAGGTTTAGATTTGAAGTTTAGGTTTAGGTTTATCATCTAGGTTTAGGTTTACAGTTTAGATTTAGAGTTACAGTCTCGGTTTAGGTTTAGATTTGAAGTTTAGGTTTAGGTTTACCATTTAGGTTTAGGTTTACAGTTTAGATTTAGAGTTACAGTCTAGGTTTAGGTTTACAGTCTAGGTTTATGTTTACTGTCTCGGTTTAAGTTTACAGTTTTGGTTCACAATTTAGATTTATGTTTACAGCCTAGGTTTAGGTTTAGATTTGAAGTTTAGGTTTACAGTTTAGATTTAGAGTTACAGTCTAGGTTTAGATTTACAGTTTAGGTTTAGATTTACAGTCCAGGTTTAGGTTTACCGTCTCAGTTTAACTTTGTCATCTCGGTTTAGGTTTACAGTTTAGGTTTAAGTTTATAGTCTAGGTTTAGGTTTACAGTCTAGATTGATGCCATTTCATGTTGTGACATCATGTGAAGTCTGGGTTGCATTACTGATTGCAAGTACTGCACACAAAAATAGTCTTGGAGGATGGATGGAGGCATTGGCTTTGTACTGGTCTCACTTGTCCTGAAAGCACTTGACTCTGTTCTCCACAAATATGGAAATCACCTGATGACAGTGACGTCTCCATTTGGGTCTGTTCACGGTTCTTGTTTCCTGTGTTTTGGGTTGCAGTTTGCAAGCTCTGAGGTTGGTTTTCGGATTGTCTTCATATCTAAGTTTGGGATTTCCTGTGGTTTGGGTTCCTGTGCTCAGCTGGCTGTAAAGTGCAGTCTTTGCTGTGAAGGAATCATCCATAGAAATTATTTAATGGGTCTAATGAAGCTGAGTTCTAATGACATGCTCTTGTTGCCAGGTATGCAGCGCTTTGCAAGAATCTCTGCACCGGGGATTTTGTCATGCCATCTGATATTGCAAGTAGATATCAGATCTCAGACAACAAAGAGGGAATGCTTCCTGTTGTTTTATGTGAGTCAGGTAAATTGTTCAAGCCTCGCATCTATAAATAACTAATGTAAGAACCACTGGTTGGTAGTCTTTGATCTTTGTTCTGAGACAAACTCCATGCCCTTTACAAAGTCAGTGGATAGTGATTATGGAGTCTTGGAGTACGTGGGATGGGTTAATACAAGATTTCTTGCTCCTTCAGACCTTTTGCCAGGCCAAAATGTTCCAATGCCAGGGCAAAACAATCAACAGGTATCTGAAAGTCTTACAGAGAACATGCTATAAAAGCGTAGTCACCTGCGAACAAGAGTTGACTCAGTAGCTGTTCAGTAACCTTTGTGCAAGTCTTGAGCTTTTGCCAGTTGAAGAGATTGCTGTCTGCCCTGAATTGTATACATGCTCATGTGTCAAGACCTTTGAGTTTCTACTGAGGCATGTGACAAACAGGGTTGGAGCCAATTCATGTCTTGCTTGGTGCCATAGGTAACAGGAAAGGTCCCGCATGAGAAACTGATCAAGAAGGTAAAAGCCTATGGGATCCAGGGCAATTTGGCAAATTGGATCCAAAATTGGCTTTGTGGCAGGAGGCAGAAGGCAAAGTTGTTTTAGTGACTGGAAGACTTTATCCAGTGATGTACCACAGGGATCACTGCTGGGTCCCTTGCTGTTTGTAGCGTACATTAATGATCTAGACATGAAAGTAGGAGATATGATCAGTAAATTCACAGATGACACGAAATTAGGTGATGTGGTAAATAGTGAGGAGAAAGGTCTTAGATTAGATGGGCAGAACAGTGGCAAATGAAATTTAATCCTGAAAAGCGTGAGGTGATACATTTTGGGAGGACTAACAAGGGAAGTACAGAGGACCATAGGATCTTGGTGTGCATGTCCATCGACCCCTGAAGGCAGCAGAACAGGTAGATAAACTGATTAAGAAGGCATGTGGGTTACTTGCTTTTATTAGCTGAAGCATAGAATATAAGTACAGGAAGATTATGATGGAGTTGTATAAAAGGCTTGTTAGGCCACATCTGAAGTACTGTTTACAGTTCTGGTCACCAAACATAGGAAGGATGTGACTGCACTAGAAAGGGTGCAGAAGAGATTCACCAGGATGTTGCCTGGGCTGGAACATTTCAGCTATGAAGAGAGACAGAATCGGCTGGGGTTGTTTGCCTTAGAGCAGAGAAGGCTGAGAGGGCCCTGACGGAGGTGTACAATATTATGAGGGACATATACAGATTTAAGGTAAGAGGCAAGGGATATAGAAGGGATTTGAGAACAAATTGTTTCACACAGAAGGTGGTGAAAATCTGGAACTCGCTGCCTGAAAGGGTGGGTAGGGACAGGATCCTTTACAACATTTGAAAAGCATTTAGATGAGCACTTTAAATGACATAGTGTACAAGACTATAGCCCAAGTTTTGGAAAAAGGGATTAGAATAAATAGGTACATGATGGCAGCGCAGACATAATGGAACAAAAGACCTCTGTTTGTGCTATAAAACTCTATGACTGGAAAATTAGTTCAATGATGTACCACTTAACATCACCCTGGCCATCATGCCACTATGGAACAAACGAGTGATGCTGATCATCATGTCAAGGCAGCCATATTTGTATAGAAGTTTCCACAGGCCTTCCTGGTTAACTGTGTGGAAAGTCTTGGTCAGGTTAGCAAACACCAAATGGAGGTCTTTATTCTGTTCGCGGAACTTTTCTCGAATTTGACATGCTGCAACAATCATTTTTTATTGTTCCCCATCCTGAATGGAAGCCACACTGTGATTCTGGATACAGAGTCAATCAGATGAGTGAGAATCTGGTTCCGAATAACACTTGCAAGAGTTTTCCCTGCTGCTGGAAGAAATTATACTTCACAATGATTGTCACAAATGTAATCTCTCATTTTTCATTTGTAGTGGTGAGTAATGAAGCCATCCTTCTAATCTTGGGGCATAACGCCCTGCTTCCTGATTAGACAGTCATGATGTGGAGATGCCGGCATTGGACTGGGGTAAACACAGTAAGAAGACTAACAACACAAGGTTAAATTTGGACTTTAAGCTGGTGTTGTTAGACTTCTTACTGATTAGGCAGAACAGACTCATGAGTTTTCTAACATTTGACTCCCTCCATTCTTGAACAATTCAGTTGGGATGTCATCATCTTATTGCCCATTGAAAGCTGTTTTATGGTCTTTGTGATTTGAGAAAGATTGTGAACCAGCTTCTAGAGGGTGGTGTTATGATAGTGACTCAATGGTATGGGTTATTTGTTTGAGAGATTGCTGAAGTGCTCCACCCAATGATCTAGACTCTCATGTCTGTCTGATAGGAGCTGATTGTCACTTGCACAGAGGATGGTTGTCACACGGTTGGTTGCAGGGCTATAGACTGATTGCAGACCTTCATGTGGTGCTTTTAGGTCATTTTTAGCAGCAGATGCTTGAAGCCCATCAGCTTTGTTTTCCCACTATCCATAATTCTTCTCTCTTTGGCGTACAGCATGTGTTTTACAGATACTTGGCATTCCTTGCTGGTGATTTCTTGTCGGATGTGTAAGATCTGTGAACATTGTGCACTTCCTTTGGAAGCTTGCCTGTGTCTTGGTTGCTGTTGTTATTTCTCTTCCCACACCTAGTGGTGCACAAGGCAGACTTACATCTGCTTCCATACTGAGGTTCATCCTGGAACAGGTCACTATCTTGTTGCCAGAGATTTATTGCTTGAGGGGTGCCACTCTGCATCAAGCATACCTGACCAGGAATCTCTTCTGCTCCACTGTCTGCCATTGGCAGATTTTGCAGGTCGATACTCAACACGTTAGCCATGTTGTGAATGCACCTTCCCTGACCATCAAGTTCTGGGCTATGATCAAAACCAGGAGCTTCCAGTTCAGAGGTAGGGATGCTAACCACTGCATCAAAAGACCTCCCTATACCTTGATAGCTGTTGCCAAATCAGTCTTGGTGCTCCTGTTTAATGAATTCTGGGACTTCAAATGCCATGCTGTAAGTATTTTTTCCAAGAATCTTCAATGGTAATAGTGTCCACTGGGTTATCAGCAATTCCTGCAGCTAGTTTATGTTCCAGTTCTTATCTCTTGCCATTTCTTTAATAACAGTTACATAAGCTTCCTTTGTGACTTGACTCTGTGCCAAAGTGCCTTAGATTTTTATCTTCAAAGATACAATATTTCTGATGAGCTGATGGTCAGACCAGCACCCTGCACCGCTAAGGTAGCGAGCGGGTAGAGCGCATGTCCTTGAGATCTCCCTGTTATACAATAATGTAGTCTAATACGGCCCAGTGTTTAGAAGTGGGCTGCATTCATATGTTTTCAGTCTGTCTGCTTGCTGGAAGAGTGTGTTTGGGATGGTTAGGTCAAACTCACTGCATTTGGACAGAAGGAGCTGGCCATTTGAGTTTTCTCTGCCAATTCTGTGGAGTAGTCATCCTCTCCATTTTTGCACTCTGTACCCACTCTGGCATTAAATTCGCTAAGATTAATGTCGTTGTCCTGATGAGGTACTCCCCTGATTATCTTGTTGATGCTATCATTGAGTGCTTCTTAGACCTCGTCTCTGTGTCATTGTTAGACATAGGTGCGAATGAATGTTGCAGAATGATAGTAAAGGAAAAAGTGAGACCGATCAGAGATGAAGAAGGAAACTTGTGTGAGATGCAGAGGATATGGGAAGAGTTTTAAATGATTTTTTGGTCCCCGTATTTACAAAGGAAAGGGATGATGCGGATATAGTAATCCAAGAGGAACAATGTGAAATATTGGATAAAATAACCATAACGCGAGAGGAATGTTAGAGGAGTTGGAATCCTTGAAAGTGAATAAGTCACCAGGGCTGGATGGATTGTTCCCTGGGATGTTGAAGGAGGTCAGGGAGGAAATAGCAGATGCTCTGATGATTATTTTCAAATCTTCACTAGACACAGGTGAGGTGCCGGAGGGCTTGAGGAATGCAAACGTGGTTCCATTGTTGAAAAAGGGTACGAGGGAAATGCCAAACAATTATAGGCATATGAACAACAATTATCATGTAAGACTCAGGTTTATTGCCCTGAAACTGAATTTTGCAAGCAATGATCACTCTTCCCTGGAGGATCCTTTATTACAAGATCATTAATTAATCTCATCGCATTACAAAATACTAAATCCAAATAAACTGCTCCCTGGTTGGTTCAACAACATCTTTAATACATTCTATGATCTCTCCTTTGAGGTTCCCTTGCTAATTTGATTAATCTGTATGCATATTAAAATCACCCATGATTATTGTTGTAACTTTCTTACAAACCCCCAGTATTTCTTGGTTTGTACTGTGTCCTACTGTGCAACTACTATTGGGAGACCTATATATTCGTCCCACCAGGGATTTATTTCTCTTGTTATTTCTTTTTTCTGTCCAGACTGATTCTACGTCTTGATCTCCAGTGCCAATATCATTTCTCACTGCAGCACTGATCCTTTCCTTTGCTAACAAAGCTACACCATCTCCTTTTCTTTTCTGCCTCTCCTTCCAAAACACTGAGTACCCTTGGATATTCAACTCCCAGACCTGGTCTCCTTGTAACCATGTACAGCTCTGGGAATTCCATTCTTGAGACTATTATCATTTCAGAAGAAGACATTGAAATTATGCATGAGGATATTGAATCTCAAGCAAAATAAATTATCTGCAGTTTCCCAAGAAAACCAACACTGTCCTTCTGAATGATAGGATGACCTTTTAGTCAGATATCCCACAGAATCTTCTATTGAATCTTGACAGTCTCTAAAAACAGAGTAGGCCATAACTTTAATGCCTGCAGATGGTATAGAAACATAGAACATCGGAAAAGGGATAGGTCATTCAGCCCTTTGAGCCTGCTTTGCCATTCAATATGATCATAGCTGAACCTCTATCTCAACATGATACTGCTGCACTCTCTCCATATTGTTTGATTCCTTTAGAGTCTAAGAATCTATCTATTTCCTTCTTAAATATATTCAGAGATTTGGCCTCCTTTGGTAGAGAATTCCACAAATTCACTACTCTTCTGAGTGAAGAGGTTTCTCCTCAACTCAGTCCTAAATGGCCTACCCTGTATCCTGAGACTGTGACTTCTTTCCTAGAACCCCAACTGCCCCCAGCTATAGGAAACATCCCTGCATCCAGTCCAGCTCAATAAGAATTTTATACATTTCAATGAAATCCCCCCTGATTCTTCTAAATTCCAGTGAGTAAGCCTCTGATAACACCTGTACAAATATGTAATGCAGGATTGTCTAGCTTTGCAACAACATGATAACATCATAAAGTATTATTCTATTGATCCGGCACAGTTTACAGGGTGGATTGTTTTCCCTGACCAGTGCAAAAACAGCAACTGTCCTCCACTTGGTTTTACAATTCAAGCTCACTCAAGAATCTCTTAAAAGTGTTATATGTATGTATGAGATCTTAGCTTCCAACCCAGAGTACCATCTTGTGAAGGACCCTTTCAGATCCTCTCATCATACAACTGCCTCTTCAATCGAATGTGACAGCAAAGCAATGCGGAGTTACTAGTAGCTAGCTCCTGTTCAATAACTTGCTCATTAATCTAACAGTGTTATTATTGCTTATTTTTAAATGTTTTAATGTGACTCTTGAGTAGAGTTACAATGGCATATATGTTCAAAGATTATTATCTTTAATCTGAGGAGGTGATGGCCTTGTGGTATTATCGCTGGATTATTAATCCAGAAACTCAGCTAATCTCCTGGGGACCTGGGTTCGAATCCCGCCACGGCAGTTAGTGGAATTTGAATTCAATAAATTAAGAATCTACTGATGACCGTGAAGCCATTGTCGATTGTCAGGAAAAACCCATCTAGTTCACCAATATCCTTTAGGGAAGGAAATCTGCTGACCTTACCTGGTCTGGTCCAGAGGCACGTCAATGTGATTGACTCTGAACTGGGCAATGGGGGATGTGCAATAAATGCTGCCCAGCCAGTGATACCCATGTCCCACAATGAATAGAAAAAATCCGTTTGTTTGCTTTGTTAGGTCATGTGATGCTAATTGATTTTATAGCTCAGTATAATTAATTTGACTCACTTTGACTACGAAATGCAACAAACTGGTTTCTATTTCACTATTCATTTAACTCAGAATAACCAATGTCTGACAGGGTATACAGATGTTTTACTAAGTTATTTTACTTTGTTATTTCTGTACAATTACCAATGTAATCACAATGAACAGTACAACATTTTACATGTCATGATTACAACAATATAACTTGAGCCAGAATCAACTTAATATTGAATCACAAAATGTTATTGCATAGGAGGAGGCCCATGCTGACGCTATAGTGAAGGAAGTCCACCAACGCCTCTACTTTCTCAGAAAACTAAGGAAATTTGGCATGTCAGCTACAACTCTCACTAACTTTTACAGATGCACCATAGAAAGTATTCTTTCTGGTTGTATCACAGCTTGGTATGGCTCCTGCTCTGCCCAAGACCGCAAGAAACTACGAAAGGTTGTGAATGTAGCCCAATCCATCACGCAAACCAGCCTCCCATCCGTTGACTCTGTTGACACTTCCCGCTGCCTCGGCAAAACAGCCAGCATAATTAAGGATCCCCACGCACCCCGGACACTCTCTCTTCCGTCAGGAAGAAGATACAAAAGTCTGAGGTCACCTACCAATCATCTCAAGAACAGCTTCTTCCCTGCTGCCATCAGACTTTTGAATGGACTTACCTTACATTAAGTTGATCTTCCTCCATACCCTAGCTATGACTGTAACACTACATTCTGCATTCTCTCCTTTCCTTCTCTATGAATGGTATGCTTTGTCTGTACAGCGCAAGAAACAATACATTTCACTGTATACTAATACATGAGACAATAATAAGTCAAATCAAATCAAAAAATTATATCCATCTCAGCTCTTTAATAGAACAATCCAAAACGAATCCCACTATTTAATTCTCTCTCCTGTATTTACCGCTGTTTCAAATATTTAGCCATTTTCCTTTAAAATATGCAATAGTCCCTGTCTCAACTATTTCATGTGTCCGCTAACAACTTTCTAAGAAATTCTCTGATGCCCCAAGTAGTGGAATTAATCTTTCTATGCACATCTTATTAAAATCCTTCATAATTTCAAAAAAATCCTTGTTAATTCTTTTCCCTTTTAATGTTTAAAGTTTGAGGATCTTGAGTCTCTCCTCATAGCTATAATTTATAATGATCTGTGTGGAAACCTTAAATCAAAATAACCAAATTTACTGAATGACACCCAAATGAAGAAATTGCCAACAAAATTCTACATTTTGTAGCTTTCAGTTTAGCACAAATTAGAATCCACCTCGATCAAATATGAATTAACAGGCTAGTTTTGGCCAGTCTGAACTATAGATTACACATTGAATAGCAGACACAACAAAATCTACCTCATAAGATTGCAAACATTTGTATCACTTCCCACACAAATGTGGCACCATGTGCAACTTTTCGGTCTTTCCAACTCAGCCTCCGGATAGCAAATCTCTCACTTTTCTCATTCAATGATTTTGGTCCTTGAGTCACTTGCAATGGTGGCTGTAATCCATCCTCGTCCCTGAGAGACAATCATCACCCAAACGGCATACACCTGCTGAACCTCTTTAACTAGATTCATGATAGTCTTGGCAACTCCTTTAGCCTATTCCTTTCATAAACTCCGTTAAATCGTCTACTCTGCTCTGCCAACACTGAAACATAGCTGTCAATTTGCAAATTTATGATCTCTGCTCTAGCCTTGTCTTTCACTTTTTGTTCTTTTTAACTGAATTGCACACACATCCTCTTGTACATGTGCCTTCTCTGTTCTTTGTCTGATGCAGCTCTTCTTTGCTTGTGCCCACATGGTTTCTATATCTTAACTTAGCTCCTGCTGGTACTGCTTCCAAGTCAAAATTCATCAGGGCCAGATAAACCAGTATTTCTTATGTTACAACCGGGTGAGGAGGTGTGAACTGGCTCCCCTTTATTCAGCTGCCTTGGTGTTTGCAACAAAAGTTCTTCTTTTAATTAATTTTCCCCATAAATGCATTTCCAATCCAAATGTATTTACTTCTTAATAGGATGCCAATCAAACCAAATTTTCTTGAGTTAATTGAAGAGCAAGTTTATCTATTGCTGAATCTGAAAAAACATCACACACACACACATCACAGAAGTTAGAAAATGTAGAGTCCAATAAGTTAAAAGAATATATGATTTAGTTATTTCTTTGTCCTTAAGGTGTAGATTGTTGATCATTGTGACCATTTGAAGTTAACTGGTTTCCTTTGACATCCTGGAGTTGAATTGAAGTTCAGGTATCTGTACCTTGGTGGAATTAATCTTAGCTTCAGAGAGAGGGAGAGAGAGAGGTTCCTTACTGCTCCCTTGAGCAGTGTTTACAGTTGCCTTTGATTTTTTTCCCACTCCTTTCTGGCTTGGCAAAATTAGTTCTTAAACTTCGTGACTGTATATTTCAAGAAGAAATTTGATTAACATGTCTTTGCTGATGAACAAGTAATTACATTTTAGATCTTTCATCTCAGAAACCATTGCCACACTTCAAGGTAGTAGAAACTAACAGGAGATGGGGTTATTTTATGCTCCACAGGATGTTTGAGTGTACTTTGGGGTGTATCTGGTTGGTTAGCAGTTCCCATTGTCTTGACAGAATTACAGTTGATTAAAGTCTAGCAAATGGCATTTTTACTGCTTCCCTTTCAAGAGTTCCTTTATGAAATGGACCATGACATATGCCCAAGGATAGAATTTCATGAGTAAAACATCAGCAGATCTGCAGTGCAGTCCATATAGTAAGTTTCCAAAAAAGTGCTCAATTTACAATCCCAGACATCAGGTGACTCATGGCAACCACTTGTGGTCAGTGTTTTCTTGTGTTTTTTAAAACAAGTCCTGTTTAAACAGTTAAATATGTTTTTTGGTAAACTTTAGTGAAGTTATAGATAAATCTCACTTGTTCCAATTTGCCTTTATTGTGACACTCATTATCCAAGAAAATTACAATTGATTCCTTCAGTTGATGTAAATGCTTAAACATCCTTTTCAAACACCCTTAAAAACAATTACGGATTCCAAGGACATTTTACTACATTGATCGGTTCCCCTTTATCCACCCTGTAACTTACATTCTCAAAAAACACTGCAATAGATTTATTAAAATGATTTCTCTTTCAGAAAATTTATTCTACCTGATCATATTATGATTTTTACATGCCCTGTTACCACTCCTTTAATAAGGAGTGGTAACAGGGCATGTAATGATAACATCAGCAAGATAATCAGAGGAGTGCCTCGGTGGGTTCACTAAATAGGCAGACTTCTGGGTCACTCATTGGTGAGCACCTCACAGCTGAACATCCACAGCAGGCAGAGGCAGGGACACCCCAGGGAACCAGCAGTTGAAGGGATGCCGAAGGCCAGGACTCTGCTGGGCCCCAGGCTGATGATGTGCCCTTGGGCCCCGTCATCCCAGAGCTGATGGAGCTGCAATGGTGGAGTCGTGAGCATCAGGAAGGGATGGCAGCATCTCTCCTCAGACTGCAGGGCTGACTGGAGGAGTCTCATTGCCTTCTGTCCGAGGAGATGGTGCCATCACTCAAGCGCACTGTGAAGACTGCTGGAGACCATAATTCTGCTCAGCCTGAGTCAGACAGCCAGCCTCTGGACTCAGTCCCAAATCAGTTGTTGCAGCTACAGCGACAATCACAGGAACCTTAGGAAGGGATAAGAACTAGTTCAGGAGCCCCTCGAGCCTGCTCCACCATTCAATAAGATCATGGCTGATCTTTTCGTGGACTCAGCTCCACTTACCCACCCGTTCACCACAACCCTTAATTCCTTTACTGCTCAAACATTTATGTATCCTTGACTTAAAAACATTCAATGAGGTAGCCTCAACTGCTTCACTGGGCAGGGAATTCCACAGATTCACAACCCTTTGGGTGAAGAAGTTCCTCTTCAACTCAGTCCGAAATCTGCTTCCATGCCCCCCAGTTCTAGTTTCACCTGCCAGTGGAAACAACTTCCGTGCTTCTAGCTTATCTATTCCATTCATAATCTTATATGTATTTATAAGATATCACCTCATTCATCTCAATTCAAATGAGTATAGTCCCAGTCTACTCAGTCTCTCCTCATAAACCAATTCCCTCAACTCCGGAATCAACCTAGTGAATCTCCTTTGCACCCCCTCCAGTGGCAATGTATCCTTTCTCAAGTAAGGAGATCAAAACTGTACAGAATATTCCAGATCTGGCCTCACCAGCACCTTATACAGCTGCAACATAACCTTCCTGTTTTTAATCTCCATCCCTCCAACAATGAAGGACAACATTCCATTTGCCTTCTTAATTACCTGCTGCACCTGCAAACCAACTCCTTGTGATTCTTGCACAAGGACACCCAGGTCCCTCTGCACAGCAGCTTGCTGCAATTTTTTACCATTTAAATAATAGTCCATTTTGCTGTTATTCCTACAAATATTGATGACCTCACATTTACCAACATTGTACGCCATCTGCCAGACCCTTGCCCACTCAATTAGAATATCTATATCCCTTTGCAGACTTTCAGTGTCCTCTGCACACTTTGTTCTGCCACTCATCTTAGTGTCATCTGCAAATTTTGACACACTACATTTTGTCCCCAACTCCAAATCATCTATGTAAATTGTAAACAATTGCGGTCCCAACATTGATCCCTGAGGCACACCACTAGTCACTGATCGCCAACCAGAAAAACACCCATTTACCCCCAATCTTTGCTTTCTGTTAGTTAACCAATCCTCTATCCATGCTAATACATTACCCGTAACACCATGCACCTTTATCTTATGCTGCAGCCTTTGGTGCGGCACCTTTTCAAATGCCTTCTGGAAATCCAGATACACCACATCCATAGGTTCCCCATTGTCCACCGCTCACGTAATGTTCTCAAAGAATTCCACCAAATTAGTCAAACATGACCTGCCCTTCATGAACTGATGCTGCGTCTTCCCAGTGGGACAATTTATATCCAGATGTCTCGCTATTTCTTCCTTGATGATAGATTCAAGTATTTTCCCCACTACAGAAATTAACTAACCGGCCTATAGTTACCTGCCTTTTGTCTACCTCCTTTTTTAAACAGTGGCGTCACATTTGCTGTTTTCCAATATGTGGGAACTACCCCAGAGTCCAGCAAATTTTGATAAATTACCACTGATGCCTTTGCTATTTCCCCCGCCATCTCTTTTCGTACTCTGGGATACATTCCATCAGGGCCAGGAGACATTTCTACCTTTAGTCCCAATAGCTTGCCCAACACTACCTCTTTCATGATAATGATAGTTTCTAGGTCCTCACCTGCCATAGACTTCCTGTCATCAATTTTTGGCATGTTATTTGTCTTCCACTGTGAAGACCGACACAAAATACCTGTTCAATGCCTCAGCCATTTTCTCATTTCCAGTTATTACATCCCCCTTCTCATCCTCTGAGGGACCAATGTTTACTTTAGCCACTAATTTTCATTTTATATATTTCTAGAAACTGTTATTATCTGTTTTTATATTCTGAGCTAGTTTACTTTCATAATTCATCTTACTTTTTTTTATAGCTTTTTTTGTGACTTGCTGTTGTCCTTTAAAGAATTCCCAATCCTCTAGTTTCCCACAACCTTTGCCACTTTCTATGCATTTTCTTTCAATTTGATACCCTCCTTTATTTGGTAGATTTCCATGGTTGATTATCTCTTTTTCCACAGTCCTTCCTTATCACTGGTATATACTTTTGCTGAGCACTGTGAAAGATCATTTTGAAAGGTGTCCACTGTTCCTCAATTATCCCAATATAAAGTTTTTGCTCCCAGTCTACCTTAGCCAACCCCTCCCTTATCCCATTGTCATCTCCTTTGTTTATGCACCAGACACTGGTATTTTACCTTCGCACGCTCCATCTGTATTTTAAATTCAACCATACTGTGATCGCTTCTTCCAAGAGGATCCCTAACTGTAAGATCATTAATTATTCCTGTCTCATTACACAGGACCAGATCTCGGATAGCTTGCTCCCTCGTAGGTTCCATTACATATTGTTCAAGGAAACTATCGCGGATACATTCTATGAACTCCTCCTCAAGGCTGCCTTGAGCGACCTGGTTTGACTAATCGACATGTAGATTAAAATCCCCCATGATAATTGCTGTACCATTTTTACATACATCAGTTATCTCTTTGCTTATTTCTCTCCCCAACCTGATGTTATTATTTGGTGGCCAATAGACTACGCTTATCAGTGACTTTTTCTCCTTACTATTTCTAATTTCCACCCAAATGGATTCAGCCTTTTTTTCCATAGAGCCTTTCTCATCTCTCACTACCACCCTGATGTCATCCTTAAATATCAGAGCTTCACCACCTCCCTTACCTCCCTGTCTGTCCCTCTGAACAGTCTGATACCCCTGGATATTTAACTCCCAGTCGTCACCATCCTGCAACCATGTCTCTGTAAAGGCCACCAAATCATACTTGTTCATGATGATTTGTGCTGTCAACTCATTTACCTTGTTTTGAATGCTACGAGCACTCAGATGAAGTGTCCTTATGCTAGTTTTTGTACCTTCTTTTTGAATCCTTACACCTCCATTAATAACATCTGAGCTCTCCTTCCTTTTAAGTTTTTTCCTGATTTTTGATGTAGCTTTCAGCTGCACTCCTCACTTTGCAATGGATGATGGAACACTCCATCCACCTTCATTTGGAGGTAATAGCACCAGCATGAAAACACACCGAGGTTAACAGTGGCACATTGGTGGCAGCAATGGAAACCTTTGTCCAGGACATCAGTCTTGCACTGGTGCAGGAGCAACACTCCATCATTGTAGCCCTTGGTGGCATTCATCAGTGGCTATGCAAGAGGGAGCAGGACACCTAGATCTCACTAGGTCTCTGCCCCTTCTCCTCAAGTAGTCAGCCAGGGGCCTTTGAGCACTCATGGGGAAAGACCATGGGAAGAAGCTGGACAATCCAAGGCCTTCCAGTTAGATAATTCCAGGACTCTCCTGCTGATCCACATCCCCTCCAACTCCACAGGCCCAAGAGGGTGCACTTGCCCCACAGCTGGATACCTAAAGCAGCTGGAGCCATTCAGATCTTGCCCCTCCAATGGACACCCACCAATGTCATGACAGAAAACAGGCCATAAAATTCAGCAGGCTGCCCCCACCTCTGCTGTGGATGTTGGGGAAGCACCAAAACATAGTGATAGGGTTCTAAAAGTTGCAAAGATTTAGGGGCACAATGATGGCATTGGGTGCTCACAACATGTTTATGATGTCCACAAATGTAAATGGAATTGCACCCATTTCACATCTCTCCTTGTGAATGCTTCCTTTTTATGATGAGCTGTGTTGCTGTCAATCAGGTGTGATACGTAAAGTCCCTTCCCCCGCTGAGAGCAGATATCACTATCTTGGGTCCCTCACCTGTGCAGTGTGTTTCCATATCACCACAGTGTGTGGCCTTTTCCCTGATCATTCTCCACATCAGCGATGCCTCAACATTAATATTTAGTGTGCTTGTGAAACTAGCATTATTGACATGCTTGGCAGGGTCAGGGACATGTTTACTGTTGGCTGTGTAAGATTGAGGCAGAGGTGCTCTCAGAGCTCATTTGAAATTCTTGGAAGGTGAAGGTGTTGTGTTCAAAAAGGATTGTGTTCGTGCATGGAGAAACCTCATATATCGTACAATTCCACGTGCTCTCTGTCTGTCAGCAGAGTTTTCATGCCCGTACTCAAAGTTCGTGTGCATTATTGTCAACCAAACACATTATCAACTTTCAGATTGTATATCTGCTAAGTGCACCAGTAAGTGGAGGCACTTTGCCACTTCAAGGTGATGAAGCTCTGCCACATTATTGTCCTGGTGCTCAAACCATGTAGTTGTGCGTTTTGCAAGGGCAAGGCTTTCGTCACAAACTCGGGCTGCTGCACTGAGCATCCCCTCACCTGGGCACTCACCAAGGTCACTGATACAAATTCCAAATGGAGATTTCTGACAACCAATTGAGGCTTTGAGCATGCTCTGGAACTGCTTTAGACAATGTGTAGGGGAGCAATGGGATAGGAGCGAGTCTGCACTGAAGCTCAATTGCGCTCTTTATTAGCAATGGCACATGCCCTTGAGGGCTTCATGGTGCATGTGCATTTTGCACTTCACAAAGGCCAGGGTTGGCCCTGAGGGCACAATGCCATGTTTAAGAGAAGGCATTTTAATGTCTGGCAGGCAAGTGTTTGACATCGTCATGCACAGGTGGTCCGCTTCCAGATTAAGGTGTGGATAAATGCAGCCCAGGATCCTTAACTGAGAGTGCCGGATGTCATTGTGACTTGGAAAAATGTACCGCAATTGATTGAGTCTTTCTCAATGGAATCACAGGAGGGGAGCATTTTTGGCAGCCTTGTCCCAAGTGTGAATTATCTTATTCTCCGTCGATGTTACACAGAGTGTGTGGCTTCATTGCTTAAGATGCACCTCCTTGAGGAGCCAGGTCATATTGAAGGCATGCAGCCAAGAGACCACTGAGGATTGACCAACAGCTGCTAGCTCTTGTAGGGTGCCCTTGTGCCTGTGATAGTGGAGAGATACTTGAAGAGGCAGCACCTTCTGATGGCTGATGCCAAGACCCCATCTTCCAGTTGCCACCTTATCTCAGCAAGGGGGCACGCTTCCAAGAGTTCATCATCATTTACAGGAACAGGGCAATGTGGGTTCAAGGGTTTTGTTCCCACGTGAGTGAGTCCTCACTCCTGAAATAATGGCCATTGCAGAATATACATTAAGGACCACCTCCCACCCTCTAACATGATCAACATCTATAGTAAGAAGTCTCACAACACCAGGTTAAAGTCCGACAGATTAATTTGGTATCACGAGCTTTCGGAGCGCTGCTCCGAAGTGGAGAGTTGGGTTCACAAATAGGGCATATTTCGACAAAGACTCAATTGCAAGGTAATGGTTGGAATGCGAGTTTTTAGAGATAATCAAGTCTTTACAGGTGCAGACAATGTGAGTGGAGAGAGGTTTAATCACAGGTTAAAGAGGTGTGAATTGTCTCAAGCCAGGACAATTAGTAGGACTTTGCAAGGCCAGGCCAAATGGTGGGGGTCAAATTGGAGGTCAAATTGGCCTGGGCTTGCAAAATCCTACTAACTGTCCTGGCTTGAGACAATTCACACCTCTTTAACCTGTGATTAACCCTCTCTCCACTCGCATTGTCTGTACCTGTAAAGACTTGATTACCTGTAAAGACTCACATTCCAACCATTATCTTGCAATTGAGTCTTTGTCTATATATGCCGTGTTTGTGAGCCCAACTTTCCACTCACCAGATGAAGGTGCAGTGCTCCAAAAGCTTGAGATACCGAATAAACCTGTTGGACTGTAACCTGGTGTTGTGAGACTTCTTACTGTGCCCACCCCAGTCCAACACCGGCATCTCCACATCACGATCTACATCTATGATATTGCTTTGACCAGGTGCTTGGATGTGCTGCTTTCATCCAGGGTATGGGAGCCTCATTCATGGCACTTTTCAATACTACACCCTTGGGAATAAATGTGAAGGTACATATTCACTCAGGAAGTAAGATTCAGGGGGTCCTGAAGCTTCTATTCAGTGGACCATCCAGCTCCAACTTTCGAACAGGGTTTTGGAGTTTGTCCAGTTGCTCTGGAGTTCGTTATGACTTTGGGGAATTTCCACACTGCGGACAAGAGGTTAAAACAAAGAGATTGATTAGTATCACTTTGCAGGATGAATGGGCATCAATGCTTCACTTTCTTCGTTCCTGGTGGTGTCAAAGGAAGGTTGCTAACATGTCTCAGCAGTGCCTCTTTCCTCATTTAGGAATTCAAAGTTCAGTTGTCTGCCAATGTAACCAATCCTCCATCCCTTGCCTCCCCCCAACTACCCCCCTGCCCCCCACATGCATGCACCTATCTTCCAATCTGTCCGCAGTGCTCTTACTTCTCCTCATTTTAATTTTGTATTGTGCCATCACTACAGATGAAGGATGTTGGTGCTGCTGAACTCTCATTGCCAGACCCTGTGTGAGTATGGAAAACCCTCCCATCATCCCAGAGAAGCTTCATGTTCAGGTTTCTCTCCCTCACCGACTTCTCAATCCATCCCCTGTATTCCTTGATCCCACTGTACTGCTGCTTGCATGTCCGTTTGTTCGTCCCTGAACATTTTGAAGTGGATATGTCTTTGGGCCACATAGATCTCACCCAACCCTATTCTGAGGACAGTTAGACTCATAGCCGGATTTTTACTGCCCCTCCCGCCACGGGAATTGGAGCAGGTGAGGGGCGGACCATGGAAAGGTCTATTGACCTCGGGCCGGATTTACAGTTTCGGGATGAGTGAGCCCGTAAAATCCCACCCAATTTCTCCCACTCTACCCTATCCCCCAAGTCATGTGTCTGAGTGCAATCTTCCCCACTTGTAACCCCCAGTACAGGCTTACCCTTGCAGCCCCTACTCGTCAGTGAGGCCAGTTCCGCCCCGCGCCCCCACTCCCCTTTCCATACCACCAGCCCAGCCCTGCAACCCATGAAAAGGCACCCCCGCCTTACCACTGGTCTGATAGGTAAAGACTTGCCTGTGACAATTCTCTGAAAGTGGTGTTGCCTGCCGAGCTACACAATGATTCCCGCGATGCAAAGTAGGCAAACTAAGCTCAAAGTGAGGAGTGACACGCAGGTCGCCGGGTGTACGTCACTTTGTCCGTTATGAACATGCTGTTTTAAATGCACGACAATGTGCTCAGGTACTCCAGCATGGAGGGATGATTCCGGCAAAGAGAGCCTATCGTGACATGCAAAAGTATTGAAATGACATTCCTGCTGTTCTGTGGCAGGAAGCGCGGCCCGTCATTGATGGCTGGAGCGCACAATCGCAACTTGCTTTTTGATGCCATAAAACCTGGACGACATGGTGGCACAGTGGTTAGCACTGCCGTCACACAGTGCCAGGGACCCGGGTTCAATTCCGGCCTCGGGTCACTGTCTGTGTGGAGTTTGCACATTCTCCCCGTGTCTGTGTGGGTTTCTGCGTGGTTGTCCGGTTTCCTCCCACAGTCTAAAGATGTGTGAGGTTAGCTTGATTGGCCATGCTAAATTGCCTCTTCGTGTTAGGGGGACTAGCAGAGTAGATAGATGGGGTTAAGGGGATAGGGCCTGGGTGGGATTGTGGTTGGTGCAGACTTGATAAGCCTCCAGTGGCCTCCTTCTGCACTTTAGGGATTCTATGAAAACCGATCTTTGGCCTTGTGGCGATATTTTCTACTCCCGCCCACCATCCGCTAACAGGTGCAGAAAGCCCCAGCCTATAATTTTTTTGAAGTATCGCAATGAACACCTGCACTGAAATATATTTCTTCATGTATTGATTTTCTCTTCATGTAGACTGCCACCTCAAATTCAAGCCCTATTCTTGAGGGAAAATAATATTGCTAACTCCCATAAGTGCAACGAAGCTGTTTTGCTAGCGACAAGTCTCATTTAACACAAGTGTCAATAGGGAGCATTCTGAATCTGTAATCTGCCCTCCATGTCTGATTCTCCAGTCTCCACTCAGAGCAACGGCACAGCACTGGCAACATAACTGCATTAGACTGCATAGCCTGCACACCACACATAAAAAGTGACGCCTATATCCGTGTAAATATAGTAAAAGCACAGGAGAAAATATTTTAATTTTTAGCTCTTAAGTATATGACTTGAAAATGACATTTTAAATGAAATGTTACAATGTGCCAATTAATCTCAAGTAATTTAATTGCCACATGGCTCTGACCTGTGGTTTTGTCCTTTATTCATCTTGTGGGAATCATTTTAACAATTTCATCTGTAAGTGTAAGACATGTACCGATTCATCTGGATATATGCTGGCAACATGAAGACTTTCTGCCCTAAAGTAACTAGCTATGCAAGAAATCATGACAGATAAATTCAACTGACTCGGAAAATTCATCCATAACTTTTAATGGTCAAATTTATGTTTCATTGAGAAGGTTGTCAATTCCTTACACTTGTTTCTGGAGTATTCCTACTGGATAAATAAATGACAAGGCCATAGTTCAGGCATTAATAGTAATTACACTGCACGAGAATTAGTGCACAATAAAGTTGGATTAGTATTGTATGTTCAAGGTATACTTTTGAAGCCAGCAAAATCATTGCAACATTTGTCCGCACTTTACAGTGTGCGCACTCACTGAAGCACTTTGAAAATTACAGGCTTTCTGGTGCTGAGGGTACATTTGGGCTGCCATGATAATTGCACACTCCACTGCACCCCGTGCACTTCATATTCAGCAGCAGTCAGGTCTGGCAGCCAGGTTGATGACGGCTGAGAATGCGAAGGTAGGAAGGTCAGATGGGGGCGGGGGTGTAGGTTCTGAATGGCAGTGGCTCGCCTGCATCCTGCTGCACACAGCAGCCCACCCGTTCACCACCACCTCCCCCCCCCCCCCCGACCCCCCACACCTCCCCTCCCCCCCACAACCACACTTAGCTATTGCTTCCAACAGTGCTCTGTGACACTTTTACTTGTGGATCATGTGAGCCCTCACTATGTGTTCCCTCACATTGTGCTGTGTGGGAATTATAACCCATTTATGTGCCTTTAACACTGCCATGGGATGCTTACAAGCCTTTAAAAAGCACTTAGATTTTTTTTGCTGCAAACTTTTTGATTCCATTAGTTGCCTTTAGGCCCTTTAACACTAATAGCAGTACATAGTATAGCTGTTAATGGATTGTTGTGTTTCTCCAGGATTTCAGATAGGGTTGCTAAGGGTTGCTAACCAGTTACTCACATATATATTGTATTCTTTATATCCCATAGAAAATGTAGAACTATGCACCTTATGATTCGATGAAAGCACACACAGGAAAGATGTTGCATTCATAAAATGCCTTCTCCTATCAAATTTCTCAAAATACTGCAAAGACTGGGTTATTTTTCATAAACCTGCATGATAATTATAGCTGAGAAAAGTCTCTTACTCCAAGTTAATTCATGCCCTACCATTTCCTCATTGTGTTATCAATTTGGATATTAAATGATTCCAGGGTTTTTGCCTCCTCCACACTCTATGTAAGTTGATTCACTTGTTTCATGGTTTTGTGAGAAATATTTCCTGATGCGAATCTTAAGATGGATTTTTTTCCCCCTCCAACCTTACACAAAGCCAATGCACAGAGCAGACCGGATGGACCTGAATCCAATTCCTTGCTTGCTCCAAAAGCCAAATTCAAATTGAATCCAATTCATAGTCCCCATAAGAAGGACAAACAAGATGCAAGCTCACAAGATAAGGCATTGCACCCCATATTGTGCTTGATCCACCACTTGACCTGAGCCAAAATGCTGAGAAGTGCACTCGAGCCAGGGGATCATGGTTCACTCCTGCCACCTTTGAAAACTTTTAGTAGTTGGGAACAAATATGAATCCTGACTCCAATGATGTCAGCTAGCAGCACGGCCTCTGAACTTTATCGGAGATGACCACATCGTACTTGTCATCCAACTAAAGATGGCGGGTGGGTTCTCAAGGTAGGAAACCCAATCATCGGTCTTAAAGGGCTGGGTGGCCTGGCATCAGGAGAGATGGCCACTGCTGATACATGCAGGAGACTGTGAGGAGTCTCAACATGGAGGTGGTCTCTACAGCATTCTAGAAGTTTAAATCCAGTCAGGTCCTCAGTTCTCAGGCCATCAATGTGGCCACAACATGGCAGCAGCTCCAGGTTGGCATGCATAAGAGGTGACCTGGAGCTCCCCAGCTGGGACGCAACCTCCAGTTATTTGCCAGGGAGGCTGTTACGACAATGTGAGGAGGGGTGAAATAAGTTCTCACGCTCTACCACTGCAGGTCTGACTGTAAAGGAGTTTCTTTGTGAATTTAGAGAGGATGTGCTCAGCCAATACTGCAGCAGTCCAACGATTAATGCTGTCTGGTTGTAAAGAAAGAGTCAGACAGGCTTTCTTAGGTTAAACAAAAAACAGAACAAGTTTATTGAAACTATTTTCCAAGTTAAAAGAACTAGATGAATTCTAACGACCATTCCTACATCACATACATCTGTTTCGGCTCAAACAATAGGACACATGGCAGAAGAAGAGGAGAGTTTAAGGTCGGCACAGTGGTACAATGGTTAGCACTGCTGTCTCATAGCGCCAGGAACCTGGGTTCAATTCTGGCCTCAGGTCACTGCCTGCGTGGAGTTTGCACATTCTCCCCATGCTTGCGTGGGTTTCCTGTGGGAGCTCCGGTTTCCTCCCACTCTCCAAAGATGTGCAGGTTAGGTGGATTTGCCATGCTAAATTGCCCCTTAGTATCAGGGGGATTAGCAGGGTAAATATGGGGTTACAGGAATAGGACCTGGGTGGGATTGTCGTCGGTGCAGGTTCAATGGGCTGAATGGCCTCCTTCTGCACTATAGGGATTCTGTGATTCTATGATCAGTTCATGAAGAAGACAAAACAAAGGATTAGCTGTTCTTTGGCAGGTCTCAATCTGGTGATTCCACATTGCAGCCATTTTGTTCAGTTGCTTTTCTTGTATGGAGCAGATTACCACATTTTATGTCCAAAAGATCTCAGCATGCAGTAGATCTCTCATCTCAGGGTGGTTTTCTCCTGCACCCACCCCCCACCCCACACCCCACCCCCAATCTGCCTCTGGAGGCCTGGAAGATTGCACCTTTAAAATGGTCTTTTACCAGTTTATATCTGTGACCACCAATCCTACTACTACTACTTAAAGTAACGTTTGGGTATCAGTACATTACCAATTTTATGTACCTGTACAGGATCACTTCTCCAATACCTTCTTTGTTGGCTGTAAATCCCAAGTACCTTGAGCTTTTTCTCATACCTCAGCCCCTTTATACTCTGGGGATCAGCCTTGTGGCTCCGCTGTGCAAATGCTTCTCTCGTTGCTTGGTGACCAGAGCTAGATGCAATATTCATGGTGCGGTCTTAACAGACAACAATACAGTTTGATAATCACCTCCCTGATTCCTGTTGTACTATTTTGGCTCTGCAGATCAACCCCCAGTTGAGTTTAGTGTTGGCTGCTCTGCATTTGTTAGACATGTGCAGCATTGGAGACCCCTATGTCTCTTTCAGCTTCATCGTTAGCTATTTCAACAGTTTTGTGTAGTGAGGCCTCCATCAGCAAGTGGCGATGGTGGGGAAAGGGTATGGGCATGGGAACTAGTTGGCCTCCTTATGGGCCCCTTTCTGCAGGGAGCAGTGTCTTTGGCAGTCAAAAGAAGATGTTGGGAGATGCAACAAGCTGCAACTTGTTGAGAGTAAGAGACACAATAGAGCAGCCGAAGCCTCTTTTAGTGTATGGAGAGCTGGTGAGGGGAGTAGGCATACATCATCTAGAAAACAAGGAGGATCGTCTGGTTGGTAAAGAATCCCCTTGAGTCTGACAAGCCCTGAGGTGGGGAAGGCACCCTTTGTGGTCTGAATTGCACTGTTATCCAGCTCATGTGGGGGGATTAGCAAAAAAGAACTCCACTGACTGTCACCTCTGCTGAATTTAAGGCATCCCTGCTCCTGCTGCTCTACAACCAACTCAGCTACGTGACCAGTTAGGCACCAGGAGTTAAGCTCTCAATGGTTCATTGGTGTGTCTGGAACGTTGGGTCATGGTCATTCATTGTAAATGGTTAGTTGCTATGACTAGAGCTTTTCCATTAATGTACATTAAGATTTGATGCTGGTGGGATAAAGGGGCCCTGTTTTCTGGCTTTTGCACGGTCTGTGTGCTTGAACCTCAAGCTGCTGCTTCCTGCTGCCTAGTTTTGCATCGTCTGCAAATTTGACCATTTTGCATTGAGTTTCTGAAACCAGGGTCTTTATGTAAATTAAAAGCTTCCATTGTCCCAATACAGGTATGGAGCTATGAAGGGCTTTGAACCCAAACATTAGAATTTTAAACTTGAGACATTCGGGGACCAGGATCAATTCTTCCTCATCTAAATTACTCTTCTAAATTGATTGGAATGAATAGATTCTTTTATTGGATAAGGAGATCAAGATAAGTGGAAAAACAGCAAGTAAATGGAAAAGGGATACAGATCAACCATCATCTTTATAAACAGAATTGTGGAACAAGCGTGAGGGCCTCAAAGATCTACTTTGTTCCTAAGTTCCCTTCCCTTTTAGTCAAAAAATTAAACCTAGCTTTCTCTAGTCTTTCCCAATACTCACCTTTTTCATTGCTGTCTTTCCAGAATGTTTCTGATAGCACCCGCTCACATTTTATTGCGCCTTTAACATGGACAAGAGTATCCTATGGGACCTCACAGAAGTACGATCACTCAGGAATGGATGGACATTAAACCAAAGCAGATATTCAAAGAGATGGCTGGTCAAAGAGGTTGGTTTTAATAAGGGCTTCAAATAATGAATGGGAAGTGGCAAGGCAGAGGGGTTTAGGGAGATGAATCGGAGCTAAGGGGCAAAATGGCAACCAGTAGCGAATCAAGGAAGTGGGAGATGCAGAAGAAACATGAATTGGAAGAATGAAGTGCTCTTGAGGAGTTGTAAGGTTGGAACATGTCACAAAGATGGGCAGCTTGGAGACATAACGGGGTTTTGAAATATTAGAATTTTAAATTTGAGGGACCAAGATCCAATGCATGTCAGCGAATGAATGAATGGTGATGGGTGAGCAAAATTTAGTGCAGGGGAGAAAATGGATGGCAGACTATCGGATGAGTTGAGGTGGGTGGAGGACAGGAGGCTGTCCATGAAAGCAATGGAAAAGTCAAGTCTGGTTGTAAAAATACTAGGCAAAATGAATTGAAGCAGGAGCAGAAATGGGTGATGTTACAAAGATGGAAGTAAGTGATCTTTGTGACTGAAATAATATGAGGTTGGACACTCTGCTCAGGGTCATTAGGACACCAAGGTTGGAAACAGTTTGGATCAACCTTGGCTAGTGGAATCGCGAGTAAAGGAATGAGTTTGTGATGAGCATAGAAGATGAGAGCTTTAGTTTTCTCCATGTTGAATGTGGAAATTACAAGTTAATTAGGACAAGCAGGGTGAAAGCACAGAGGCAATGGAGTGGTTGAAAAAGGTAGGTGGCATCAGAGTACATGTGGAACTTAACCCCTTGGGTGGAACTCTCCCATTTTAAGATTAAGTGCAGTAACAGGCACCTCCAGTGGTGCCTTTCCCGTCAACCAGAATGGTGGGATTGCGTGCCAGATTCTGCACCTGGAACCTCATTAATTATGTATAGGCAAGTTCCCCTCTGTCTCTCCTGGCAGACGAGCAGCTGATTCATTCACCCATTCTGAGCTGACCAGTTTGAAGGACCCGGTGTCCTATTTAAACACCAGTCCAGCACTCTCATATCACTGTCTCCAGCCCATCTGTCTTCACCAGACCGTGCAGGATGTCAGCAATCTAGAGAGAAAAAGTCAGCAGCATCAAGAGGAAGTTTGTTCCTCGATTCAATCACCCTCCCCCAAGCCCACCATCTGCAATGCACCCATTCCCCATTTGGCCCTCTACCCACTGCTTCTGGAGTCTCCATCCATCCACTTCTAGTAACCCTCTAGTTTGTGAACTTTTCATGTAGGCTTGTCGGAATCCAACTTCCCACGCCTCTGCTCTCCCTCTGCTTTCTGTTTTCCATTGTTTGTCTTTTCATCCACCTCCTTGCCCTTTCCCTGGCATTGTGAGCCATCATCCTACCTTCTAACTCCCCCCTCCCCTGCACAGCTCTCCTTCCACATTGCCCCCCGCCTTGTGTTCATCTGGCTTCCAATCACACACCCGCAACCCCCATCACCCCACCCAGAAAGTTGGCTATGGATGAGGAGAAAATGCACTACAGCTGCAGTTCTAGGGGAATTTCACAGTAACTTCATTGCAGTGTTAATGTAAGCCTTACTTGTGACTAATAAATAAACTTTACTTTTAGTTTCTCTCCTGTACAGTTCTGTACTCAGTGATTATGTACGAGCTGTCCTTAAAAAGGCAGAAGCAAAAGTAAGCCACTTGAATTGTTAGGGAGATAATGAATAGTGACAATTTTGTAGGTGACAATTGATATGATTACCTGAACGTGCGCTGTTCAGTTATATGGTGAAGGATAGAAACTCAAGTTCAGCTTCCTGTAAGATATTAGAATTTCTCAAAAGCGTACATTCCTCAGAATATTATGAACCATATTATGAATATGACATTATAATTGAATGTTGAATATTTGACAAATGCCATGTGACATAATGGTCATGTGTGGCAATTATCGACATTATTGAAAGATAGTGAGAAGGGACTGAAAAGACTGTGCGGTTCATGCTATGATGCCTACTTAAGATAATGATGCTGTACTTGGATTAGACCTCGCAGACTGATTGACAGTGCTGAATTTCTTAAGCTGTTGCATTTACTATGTACAGTAATAACCAATGAACTTTGATCATGGGTCTATGACCTTGGGTGCTAAGGATAGTTGCCCTGTTGAGTTTAATTTGCCCCTGTTGTATCTCAGTGCTGAAAATCTTGAGAGTTTTGATAATACTGCTTCAGACTGTTCCACCATCTACATTGTTGTAAAAACAATCATGCTATCACAAGCTTCTTCAACACACTAGCATAGGTTTTTAAAGCCTGTCGCAAAGCACATCTCCTGCCTTTGGTTGCCAACACCACTAATCATCTTCTCAAATTAATATTCACACAAGTAACCCTTCATACTGCACTGTATTTGGGTATCACTAACTCAGGATGCCATAGCAAGCCATAAAATGCTTGGATGCAGAACCAATCTTCTTCCCTCTGCACACTATGAAAAGCAAAGTGAGAACATGCTGATTCCGGGGATGGCGGGTCTGATGTATGAGGAGAAATTGACTAGGTTAGGATTGTTTTCGCTGGAGTTCAGACAAATGAGGGGGGATCTCATAGAGACTTATAAAATTCTAACAGGACTAGACAGGATAGATGCAGGGACGATATTCTCGATGGAGGGGGAGTCCAGAACCAGGGGTCACAATCTGAGGATTCAGGGTAGACCATTTAGGACGGAGGTGAGGAGATATTTCTTCACCCAAAGAGTGGTGAGCCTGTGGAATTCATTACCACAGGAAGTAGTTGATGCCAAAATATTGAATGTATTCAAGAGGCGGCTGGATATAGCACTTGGGGTGAATGGGATCAAAGGTTATGGGGAAAAAGCAGGATTAGGCTATTGAGTTGGATGATCAGCCACGATTGTAATGAATGGTGGAGCAGGCCCTAAGGGCCAAATGGCATCTTCCTGCTCCTATCTTCTGTGCTTCCCAGGCGTAAGCTCCACCAATGCAGCCAGCAGTAGCATTGTCCCAGGACCAGGCTGCCACTGGAAGAGAACCACCTATCCCCCACATGCATTTTTTACCGCAAGTGCAATCAATGGACTTTTGTGATACTGGTTCAGGTTTCACCGAGGAGAACTAAGTTGGCAGATTGAGCAAAAGGCACGTTTTCAAAAGAGTGGAAGCTTATGATCACTTTTGAGTCCCTTGTAGTGAAGAGAATGCATATTTATTTCTATACAAATTATGCAGAAGCAACAATATTTAGGAAATAGGCAGAGTGACAGGAATCTAGTCGTGGTACAGTTAATGATATTTATTGCTACTCACGATTTGTCATTTAGAATCAAAAAATTAAAAGCTGCATTGATCAATAGGAGGGGCAGTCACTGTCAGTTTGCCACTCTGCTCCTATTCTCTTCGCCAAAACCAGAGCCCAGACTTGTGAATCAGGCCTTATCAGAAATGCTGAGCATATGTGTTCCAGGAGTCTCATAGGATAGGATCATGGGGAGAAGCCAAGCGATACCATCGTTTTACTGTACTAGCTGCTGTATTTTGGCAAGCCTTCATTCACTCACATGGTGTAAAAATTGAGGACATTTGAATAGCTTTTCACTGTGTTAGTGAGCCTGAGAGTTAAGTGGGCAGGGTGGCAGGGTGGCAGGGTGGCATGGTTCCAACTGGGGAGATTGACATGGTGGTGGGTGGCACTGCGATGGGTGACTGGATGGTGGGTGGCAATATGGTTAGGATGGCAGTGTGATAGGATGGATAGGGTGCCAGCTGGATAGCATAATAGGTGGCAGGGTGGGTAAGGTGCCAGGTAAATTGGGTGGCAGGGTGTTATAGTGGTAGGTAGCACGGTGGGCAGGTGGTAGGGGTAGGGTGGTAGAGTGGTGAAGTTGGGTTAGGTTAGTTTGGGGTGGGGAATAGCAGGGTCGGGGAGGAGATTGGGGTGGGTTAGAGAGTCAGAAGAGTTGGAGGGTCAGGAAGAAGTTAAGGAGAGGAGGGTCAGTTGCATAGTTACCCAGAAGCTAAGTATAAATTTTACTGGCTCACGGTTCCTGGGTAACTAACTCAGAGTTGGAGACACTTTCAGAAGGTTCAGATCATTGGAGAATTGCCCATTGGAAGTTGAAACATCCCAGGCAATTCCTGTGAAGCCCTTGCAATGGGATCTTTGGGGGGGATCCCTCGCACATCTTCTGGGGCACATCCAGGGTACAACCATCCAGAGATCTGAAAATCTGGGCCATGTGTTCTGACTGCTGTTAAAAGCAACACCTAACTTACAAAGCAGGTAGAATTTATATGGTTAAAATTTTCAGGACCATCTCTCAGAGGACTGCTCATTAATAGCTGCAAATTATTGCTGAACTCAGTTTATCAGAGAAATGTTCTTAACTGTTTAACATTTCAAGCCAGGGATGTGTTCTCAATGAAATGAGAGGATGATGGGAAATAAGAGCAGGAGTGGGCCATTCGGCCCATTCAGCCTGCTCTGCGATTCAAACAAATTATGGCTGATCATTTACCTCTAAACCATTTTCCCTGCTATCCCAATATCCCATAGCCAACACCAGAGCCCAAACTTGAGAATCAGGCCTTTTCAGAAATGCTGAGCATATGTGTTCCAGGAGTCTCATAGGATAGGATCATGGGGGGATGTCATTAGTATCCAGAAATCTATCCATTTCTGTCTTGAAAATGCTCAATAATTGAGCTTCCACAGCCCTCTGGAGTAGAGAATTCCAAAGATTCACCACCCTCTGAATAAATTCCTCCTCATCGCAGTCATAACTGGTCTTCCCCTTATTCTGAGATTGTGTTCCCCCCTGGTTCTGAACTCTCCAGCCAGGGGAACATCCGATCTACAACTACCCTTTTTGTTTTGTAAATTTTAATGAGATCACCTCATTCTTTGAAAATCTGGGAGTACAGGCCCAGTTTCCTCAATCTCTCCTCAGAAGACAATACCAGGAATCAATCTGGTGGACCTCTTCTGCACTCCTTCTATAGCAAGTGTGTCCTTCCTTAGGTAAGGGGACCAAAACTGTACACAATACTTCAGCTGCAATCTCACTAAAGGTCTCTAAAATTGCAGCAAGGCTTTACTCCTGTATTTAAACCCCCTTGTGCTGAAGGCTGAGAGATAGCCAGATGGAAGGGTTTTGATAAGGTTAGACACAGAGAAGAATTTTTCATTTGTGGTGTGTCTAAAACTAGAAATCATGAATACAAGATGGTTATTACAATAGGAACTTCAACAGTGATTAGAATGAGAAACTCACTATTACAGGAGTCATTGAAGTGAATAGATATCATTAAGAGGAAACCAGGTAAAAAAAAATAATGAGAAGGAAAGGATTATGTAGATAAAATGAGATTAAGAAGATTGGGACAATGTTAATATGGAGCATTAATACCAGCATGGACCATTTTATAGAATCCCTGCAGTGCAGAAAGAAGCCATCCGACTCATCGAGTCTGCACCAACTCTCCAAAAGAGTATCCCAGTTGGGCCCTCCCCTCAGCCCTATCCATGTAACCCTGTGCATTCACCTTGGTTAATCCACTTAAACTGCACATCTTGGGACACTAAGTGGCAATTTAGCATGGCCAAACCTAACCTACACATCGTTGGATTGTGGGAGGAAACTGGAGCACCCGGAGGAAACCCACACTGACACGGGGAAAATATACAAACTCCATTCGGACCGAACAACTTGTTTTCAGGCTGAAAGTCGGATACAATGGGTGGGAATTTATGGCCTCACTTGTTCTGAGACCGTAAAATCCCACCCGAGGTCAACAGACCTTTCCATGGCCCACCCTTTGCTTGCTCCGATTCCCGTGGTGTAAAATTCCAGCCAATATGTTCCTATGTAATATATTTCGTACTTTGCTAATTTTTGGAATTTGGAGTCATACAGGAGAGGCTGAATAATTCAATCTGATGACTAAGATCTGCATGTTTTTGTAAGGGCAAATCTGTGATGAGGTGTTTTTGGATGGGTACTGGATTGATTGAAGGATTGTCATTTATTTGAATTTTGGTTAGAAGGGTTAAGGTTATTGGTGCTAAACAGCTGAAAACACTCCATTGCTGAATGGAGTTCAGGAACACTTACCAGTTATTAATGAGATGTCTTCAGAGTCATGGTGCTCCTTTGTGCTCCATCCCATGCTCTTTGACCTGAAAAGTAGCTTGGGTCACTGTCCTTAGGAATCCCTATGTCCAGTGCCTTTTTGGGTTGCTAAATTGTGCAGGTCACAAGAATCTACAAAAGATCTTAATGAAAGTGTTCCTTTAAACGTGATGTTATTCACTTTGGAAGCAAAAACAAGAAGGCAGATTGCTACCTGAGTGACTGTAAATTGGGAGAGGCGAGTGTGCAGCAGGACCTGGGTGTCCTTGTGCACCAGCCGCTCAAGGTAAGCATGTGACTGCAGCAGGTGGTAAAGAAGGCAAATGGTATATTGGCCTTCATTGTGAAAGGTTTCAAGTACAGGAGCAGGGATGTGTTGTTGCAATTACACAGGGCCTTGGTGAGGCTACGTCTAGAATATTGTGTGCAGTTTTGGCCTCCTTTTCTGAGGAAGGATGTTCCAGCTCTCAATGGAGTGCAGTTTTACCAGGCTGATTCCGGGGATAGTGGGACTGGTGTATGAGAAGAGATTGACTAGGTTAGGATTGTTTTCGCTGGAGTTCGGATGAAAGAGGGGGATCTCATAGAGACTTACAAAATTCTAAAAGGACTAGACAGGGTAGATGCAGGGAGGATGTTTCCGATGGTGGGGGAGTCCAGAACCAGGGGTCACAGTCTGAGGATTCGGGGTCGACCATTTAGGACGAAGAGGAGGAGACATTTCTTCAGCCAAAGACTGGTGAGACTGAGGAATTCATTACCACAGGAAGTAGTTGATGCCAAAACATTGAATGCACAAAGAACAAAGAAGAAAGAAAATTACAGCGCAGGAACAAGCCCTTCGGCACTCCAAGCCTGCACTGACCATGCTACCTGACTTAACTAAAACCCCGTACCCTTCCGGGAACCATATCCCTCTATTCCCATCCTATTCATGTATTTGGCAAGACGCCCCTTAAAAGTCACTATTGTATCTGCTTCCACTACCTCCCCCGGCAAAGAGTTCCAGGCACCCACCACCCTCTGTGTAAAAAATGTCTCGTACATCTCCTTGCCCCTCACCCTTAAACCTGTGATCCCTAGTAATTAACTCTTCCGCCCTGGGAAAAAGATTCTGACTATCCACTCTGTCCATGCCCTTCATGATCTTGTAGACTTCTATCAGGTCACCCCTCAACCTCCCTCGTTCCAGTGAGAACAAACCATGTTTCTCCAACCTCTCTTCATAGCTGATGCCCTCCATACCAGGCAACATTCTGGTAAATCTTTTCTGTGCCCTCTCCAAAGCCTCCACATCCTTCTGGTAGTGTGACGACCAGAATTGAACACGATATTCCAAGTGCGGCCTAACTAAGGTTCTATAAAACTGCAACATGACATGCCAATTTTTAAACTCAATGCCCCGGCCGATGAAGGCAAGCATGCCATATGCCTTCTTGACTACCTTCTCCACCTGCATTGCCACTTTCAGTGACCTGTGTACCTGTACACACAGGTCCCTTTGCCTATCAATACTGTGAAGGATTCTGCCATTTACTGTATATTTCCTATTTGTATTAGACCTTCCAAAATGCATTACCTCACATTTGTCCGGATTAAACTCCATCTGCCACCTCTCCGACCAAGTTTCCAACTGATCTATATCCTGCTGTATCCTCTGATGGTCCTCATCGTTATCTGGAAATCCACCAACCTTTGTGTCGTCCGCAAACTTACTAATCAATCCAGTTACATTTCCCTCCAAATAATTTATATATATTACAAACAGCAAAGGTCCCAGCACTGACTCCTGAGGAACGCCACTTGTCTCAGCCCTCCATTTAGAAACGCACCCTTCCACTGCTACCCTCTGCCTTCTTTGACCGAGCCAGTTTTGTATCCACGTAGCCAGCCCATCTTTGATCCCATGCAACTTCACCTTCTGCACCAGTCTGCCATGGGGGACCTTGTCAAAGACCTTACTGAAGTCCATGTAGACAACATCCACTGCCCTACCCTCATCAATCATTTTCGTCACTTCCTCGAAAACTCGACCAAGTTAGTGAGACACGACCTCCCCTTCACAAAACCATACTCAAGAGGTGGCTAGATATAGCATTTGGGGTGAATGGGATCAAAGGTTATGGGGAGAAAGCAGGGTTAGGCTATTGAGTTGATCGTGATGAATGGTGGAGCGGGTTCGAAGGGCCAAATGGCCTCCTCCTGCTCCTATCTTCTATGTTTCTATGTTTAAAATCTACTGCTCCTCTCAATGGCCACTCTATTAGTGATGTGTACATCATGTTTCTGTTTCTCGCTCACGGTTCTTACAATCCTCAGATGGGTCTTTATCCATGGTAGCTAGGGGTATGCTTTGCCACCCACAATTCACTGAATGACATTCCTTGAGGTGTTCGGGGGAAGCACAGTGCACCGTGCTAAACTTTCAGCAAATCTGCCAGTCATGTGAAGGAACCTTTGCATCAAATGAAACACAATCTGAGCCTTCAGTCTTTTATGGCGCTCGTTTTAATAAAGAAAGTTGACAGGGTTAATGGCAGGACCTCCCAAACGTGTCATCGAAAGCGTTTTGTACTTTGGAGAATCAAGAAAATGATAAAAATAGATGGCCCTTTTCATGCTGCTGCCTTGTTGTCATGTCAAACCGGATGAATTCTCCAGCTCTCCTAAGTGTGTCAGTTACCTGATAAATATATGCTTGGACAGCACCCTGGTTGGTATTGCAGAGAACCACTGTGCTGCTTGAAATCAGCCTGTGGCATAAAAGGTAGAGTGCGGTCATCAATTTCATAGCCACAGGCAGAGCTGCCAGGGAAATGATCTTGTCTGCAAGTCTTTACGTAGAAGCTAGCTTTGCCTTCCTTTTTCCTGCTCAGTGAAGCGCACATTTCTAACACAAAGCTCCTCATTAACGTCACCTCAGTATCTGCCTGGCCGGTAAAAACTTGAGCAGGATGGGGATAATTTCTTGCAGGGCACTTTCTTTGATACTGCATCATTTCCTCCATTCTGCAGTTCTCCAGTTCAACCTCCATTATCATTGCATACAGGGGAACACTTATTGTGAATCGTGTGTCTGGTAACCAGAACCTCCTACAGTGAGAAGAGGCAGGAATAAAAATATTCCAGTGGTCTCAACAGCCCTCAGGCTGTCAGAGGCATGTCCAGCTTAATGCAGGCAGGACTAAAAAAAAAGCTTCAAAAGCTCTTCTGTATCTCCAGCAACATCTCTTGAAACCTTCTTCAGACAGCACGTTCCAAATTAAAGCAATTCTGCCAGTATCAGCCGATACTAGAAGCAGGTACGCTGTTTTTATTACCTTCTAAATTACTCTTGTTGTAATGGGAGTGCAAGTCGTGGGACCTGGGGACTTGAACACAGTTCCTCCTTATTATAGCTCATGGTAATGAGCTCTCAGCAGCATTGGCAAGTGCACAAGCAAATGGAAGATCCCAGATCCTGCACAAACTACAGCACTCTGATTATGGGACAGAAAGCCAGAAGAAACAATTTGAATCCATCTTGAAAAGCGGCAATGTGCACATTTTAAGGCAGAAGTTTGGCAAATTGGCAAGTAAATTTAGGGGCTCTATCTTTGAAGTGTAAGCATAATTCCATCAGAACAAGCAGACAAAGACAAAGAGGCAATAAAGCATTTACTATTAAAGAATTAGGGCATAGGAGGCCTATTGTCAAAAAGAATGGATACTTATGGAGATAAGATGTATGGAATTTAATGAGGGCTGTGGGAGGCCTGATGTTCACAACCAAAACTGGCAGCAGCCCCATTGACCCAATCTTCAAGAGCCCCAAGGCAATTAAATCGGGCCAGGAGAGCCTGGGGAAGTTTTTGGAGGGTTTAAAAGCGCACCAAAGTATACAGTGGGCAGCATCGTAGCGGGCAGCAGAGTGAGTGGGAAGTTGAGTGAGCTGTCAGGGCTTTGGCTCACAGGGCTTGGACGAGCAGGGGTGAGTTTTTGTTTCCTTACACTCTTATTAACTTTTCACTGTCTTACTTGACATAAAGTGTCCAGTATGAGTGTGAAACCAGTGTGTTGTTCCCAGTGTAGGATGTGGGAGGTCCTGGAGGCATCTGGCCTCCCGGACATCCACATCTGTGAGGGGTGTGTCGAGCTGCGGTTCCTGAGGGACCGTGTTAGGGAGCTGGAACTGCAGCTCGAGGATCTTAGGCTGATGAGGGAGAATGAGGAGGTGATAGACAAGAGCTATCATCAGGTGGTCACACCAGGGCAACGGGAGGAGGCCAAGTGGGTGATGGCCAGGAAGGGTAAGGCTAGGGTGGTTGAGAGCACCCCAGTGGATTTGCCCCTGCACAACAAGTACTCCTGCTTGAGTACTGCTGGGGGGGACAGCCCGCCTGGGGGAAGCAGCAGTGGCCGTGTCTCCGCAGTGGAGTCCAGCCCTGTAACTCAGAGGGCTAAGGAAAAGAGGAGGAAGGCGGTATTAATCGGGGACTCGATGGTGAAGGGGACAGACAGGCGTTTCTGCGGAGGTAGGCGGGATTCTCGCATGGTGGTCTGCCTCCCTGGGGCCGGGATCCAGGATGTCGCTAGTCGCGTCCCGGAAATCCTGAGGTGGGAGGGAGAGGAGCCTGAGGTAGCGGTACATATTGGTACCGCTGATGTGGGTAGGAAGGGAGAAGGGGTCATGAAAAGGGAGTACAGGGAATTAGGGAGACAGCTGAGAAAGAGGAAAGCAAAGGTAGTAATCTCAGGATTACTGCCTGTGCCACGGGAAGGTGAGGGCAGGAATGGAGTGAAGTGGAAGATGAATGTGTGGCTGAGGGACTGGTGCAGGGGGCAGGGATTCAGGTTCCTGGACCATTGGGACCTCTTTAGGGGCAGGGGTGATCTGTATACAAAAAACGGGTGGAACTTGAATCACACGGGGACCAATATCCTGGCCGGTAGGTTGGCTAAGGTTACTGGGGAGAATTTAAACTAGATAGGTTGGGGGGAGGGGAGCTAGAAGAGTTGACTAGGATCAAGGAACTAATTGATGGGGTGGAGGATGCAGGGGTAAGGGGAATTACAAAATTAATGGTAGAGGAGAGGGTGCAAGTGAATGAAGGCGGTAATTTAGATAAGGGAGTAGAGGGAGAGGGTGTTCGCGACTCATCAAAGCGGGTCCAGATAAAAGCTGGAATAAGGACACTTTGCCTGAATGCACGAAGCATTCGGAACAAGGTAAATGAGTTGATGGTGCAAATCAGCACGAGTGGGTACGATCTAGTGGCCATTACAGAAACGTGGCTGAAAGGTGACCAGGACTGGGAGATGAATATCCAGGGGTATCAGGCGTTTAGGAAGAATAGACAGGAAGGAAAAGGTGGTGGGGTCGCGCTATTAATAAGAGATAATATCAGGGTAGTACTGAGGGATGACATAGGCTCTGAGGAACAAAACGTGGAATCATTATGGGTAGAGATGAGGAATAGTAGAGGGAGAAAGACACTAGTAGGTGTGGTATATAGGCCCCCAAATAATAATGTTGAGGTAGGGAGGGCTATAAACAAGCAGATAAGGGATGCGTGTAAAAACGGAACAGCAATAATCATGGGGGACTTCAACATGCACATTGACTGGCAGACTCAAGTCGGTAAGGGTGGAATGGAGGAAGAGTTCTTAGAATGCTGTCGGGATAGTTTCCTTGAACAGCATGTTACGGAACCGACGAGGGAACGAGCTATTTTGGATCTGGTATTGTGTAACGAGGTAGGTAGAATTAAGGATCTTATTGTGAAGGACCCTCTTGGGTCTAGTGACCACAATATGGTCGAATTTCTGATTCAGATGGAAGAGGAGAAAGTTTGGTCCCAAACCAGTGTCCTCTGTTTGAACAGAGGGAAATATGATAGGATGAGGGATGAATTGGCTAAGGTAGACTGGGAGAGCAGGCTGGCAGGTAGGATAGCTGAGGAACAGTGGAGGATTTTTAAGAAGATCCTTTTCAGTTCTCAGCAAAAATATATTCCAGCAAAAAACAAGGATTGTAAGAAAAGGGAGAACCAGCCGTGGATAACGAAGGAAATAAAGGAGAGTATTAAAATAAAAACAGCTGCGTACAGAGTGGCCAAAAATAGTGGAGAAACAAGTGATTGGGAAAAATTTAAGAAACAACAAAGAGAGACTAAGAAAGCGATAAAGAAAGGAAGGATAGACTATGAAGCTAGGCTAGCAATTAATATAAAAAATGATAGTAAAAGTTTTTATAAATATATAAAAAGGAATAGAGTGGCTAGAGTGAATGTTGGACCCTTGGAGGACGAGAGGGGGGAGTTAATAGTGGGAAATGAGGATATGGCTGAGTCTTTAAATAAGTTTTTTGTGTCGGTCTTCACGGTGGAGGACACAAATAGTTTGCCAAATATTAACGATAGAGGGTTGGCAGCAGGAGAAATACTTAATACAATTAATGTTACCAGAGAGGCAGTGCTGGGTAGACTAATGGGACTGAAGGTGGATAAGTCCCCGGGTCCGGATGGAATGCATCCCAGGGTATTGAAAGAAATGTCAGAGGTAATAGTGGATGCGTTAGTGATTATTTATCAAAACTCGTTGCATTCTGGGGTAGTGCCGGTTGATTGGAAAACGGCTAATGTTACGCCGCTGTTTAAAAAAGGAAGGAGACAAAAGGCGGGTAACTATAGGCCGGTCAGCTTAACGTCTGTAGTAGGGAAAATGCTGGAATCCATTATTAAAGAGGAGATAGCAGGGCATCTGGATAGAAATGGTTCGATCAATCAGACGCAGCATGGATTCATGAGGGGAAAGTCGTGCTTGACGAACATGTTGGATTTTTATGAAGATGTGACTAGGGCGGTTGATGGAGGAGAACCGGTGGATGCGGTGTTTTTGGATTTCCAAAAGGCGTTTGATAAGGTGCCCCATAAAAGGCTACTGAAGAAGATTAGGGCACACGGAGTTGGGGGTAGTGTGTTAAAGTGGATTGGGGACTGGCTATCCGACAGGAAGCAAAGAGTCGGAATAAATGGGTGTTTTTCTGGTTGGAGGAAGGTAACTAGTGGCGTGCCGCAGGGATCGGTACTCGGGCCGCAACTATTTACCATTTATATAGATGATCTGGAGGAGGGGACGGAGTGTAGGGTAACGAAGTTTGCAGACGACACAAAGATAAGTGGAAAAGTGAATCGTGTGGAGGACGGAGAAGATCTGCAGAGAGATTTGGACAGGCTGAGTGAGTGGGCGAGGATATGGCAAATGGAGTATAACGTTGAGAAATGCGAGGTTATACACTTTGGAGGAAATAATAACAAATGGGATTACTATCTCAATGGAAACAAATTAAAACATGCTACCGTGCAAAGGGACCTGGGGGTCCTTGTGCATGAGACGCAAAAGCCCAGTCTGCAGGTACAACAGGTGATCAAGAAGGCAAATGGGATGTTGGCCTATATTGCGAAGGGGATAGAATATAAAAGCAGGGATGTCTTGATGCACCTGTACAGGGCATTGGTGAGGCCGCAGCTGGAATACTGTGTGCAGTATTGGTCCCCTTATATGAGGAAGGATATATTGGCATTGGAGGGAGTGCAGAGAAGGTTCACCAGGTTGATACCGGAGATGAGGGGTTTGGATTATGAGGAGAGGCTGAGGAGATTGGGTTTGTACTCGTTGGAGTTTAGAAGGATGAGGGGGGATCTTATGGAGACTTATAAGATAATGCGGGGGCTGGATAGGGTGGAGGCGGAGAGATTCTTTCCACTTAGTAAGGAAGTTAAAACTAGAGGACACAGCCTCAAAATAAAGGGGGGTCGGTTTAAGACAGAGTTGAGGAGGAACTTCTTCTCCCAGAGGGTGGTGAATCTCTGGAATTCTCTGCCCACTGAGGTGGTGGAGGCTACCTCGCTGAATATGTTTAAAGCGCGGATGGATGGATTCCTGATCGGTAAGGGAATTAAGGGTTATGGGGATCAGGCGGGTAAGTGGTACTGATCCACGTCAGATCAGCCATGATCTTATTGAATGGCGGGGCAGGCTCGAGGGGCTAGATGGCCTACTCCTGCTCCTATTTCTTATGTTCTTATGTTCTTAAATCCCTAATTGTATTGGGAATCTTGCTGCTGATGCTTCTGGTTCCAAGGGAGACATTTAGGGAGAGATTTTCATGAAGGAGCAGGGTATCAGGAGTCTGGAAAGTTCCAGACTCCGCAAACCCATCTTTGTTAAGAGGCCCCTGCCCGCCATATGTTTATTCTGGAGAGGGATGGGATGGGGTCAGCCACCTCTCCCGTCTCCAAGGCAACAACAGAGGATGATAAGTGGCAAGGCTGGCAGTCTGGAACACCTGCCTTCATTTACTAGGACATTGGTTGTAATGTTAAGCTCCCAAATCTTCACCAACCCCCCTCACCTACCCACAAGTCCTCCCATGACTATCTGTCTCCCATGGCCCATCTGTACTCCTTCCTTTCCCACCCCCATTCTACTGATGCAATAAGCGGAGGCAATGAAGAGTGAAACGGCTTGCTGTAACTCTAAACATTGTCGATCTAGAATGACCATTCATTGTATCAATGTCAAACACTTTGATCCACCTCAAACACAAACTATAAACACACAGGCATTGAAAAAGAAACTATTCAAAGAAATAGCAAGTTATTACAAGGTAATAGTGATGTCAGTCAAAGAAAGCCCTCCATCCTTGGTGCAGGACCAATTTTGGACCTCATCCAAGCATTCATAATTACGTGATCAGTTCAGTCTGCTTTTACTGAACAGTTGCCCAACTTGTTCAAGGGGTGGTAGAAAGAAGGTGCGATCTCCATCCCTCACCCTCCCACCTGACCAAAATCCCCTCCCCTGTCCAATACAACTTTGAATGTTTTATAGGTAAAGTGTGAAAATATTGAAAATTAGCTTGTGATTTTAACAAAACTAATACACAAATAATGGACACAGATTGTGAATAAGAGATGGAAATAAATTATTTGATTACAGAATAGTTTTTAAGGCTCGTTTGTACAAATTCAGGGCGAGAAATTTAAAGTATTATCATTAGACTGACAATGCTCAAACTTAACTCAAACCCATGCAAACGCAGAAGGCGTAACATCTGCCCCTTTACCTCTTCCATGCTTACTATCTAAGGTCCAAAACACTCATTCCAGGTTAAGCAGCGTTTCACTTGCACCTCTTTCAATTTGGCCTATTGCATTTGCTGCTCCCAAATGTGGTCTCCTGTATATCAAAGAGAGCAAACGTAGACTGGATGATCACTTTGCTGAGCACCTTCGGTCTGTGCGCAATCAGGACCCTGACCCTCCGGTTGCTTGCCATTTTAACACACAATCCTGCTCCCATGCCCACATGTCTGTCTTTGGCCTGCTGCAATGTTCCAGGAAGCTCAACGCAAACTTGAGAAACAGCACCTCATCTTCCGGCTAGTCATGCTACAGCCTTCCGGTCTCAACATCGAATTCAACAACTTCAGATGATTAGCTCTACCCCACCTCGACCACTTTGCTTTCATTTCATTTAATTTTTAACTGTTCTCTATCTTTTATTTCTTTATTGTCTCTCTTTTTTCTTCTTTCCCCCCACTCTTTCCCCCTTTTTTATCCCCCCCTTTTTCCCCCTTTGTTCCCCTTTCCCCCCTTTTCTCAATTTTACCTCTCTCCCACCCACCCACCCCTCTCCTCCCCCCATATCTTCATCTGTCACAGTTTACTCTTTGATTTCAGCTTCTCTGCCGTTTGGCCTTTCACACCTCTTATTTTCTCTATGGACAGCCATTTGCAGTCTTTTCCCCTGGTTTCTATGGCTCTGACTCATATTTCATTCCCTCACCCTGCAGTATAAATATCTCCCACTTTCTATGCCTTTTAGCATTGAGAAAGGGTCATCTGGACTCGAAACGTCAGCTCTTTGCTCTCCATATAAATGCTGCCAGATCTGCTGAGATTTTCCAGCATTTTCTCTTTTGGCTTCAGATTCCAGCATGCGCAGTAATTTGCTTTTATCCAATGCTCAAACTTATCTGACCAAAGAGGAAAACTAAAACTTCAAATCCTGAACAAAATCTAAAACGTTCCCAGAGTGAAACTGTAAAATAAATGTTTTTCTTCCTCATTCAAGGGCCAGCTCGTTTTATTTTGTAACCTCTAATTGCTCATATTCTAAGAGTAAGTAACATTATTTATTCTTGATTTCAAAAGATGTGCAATTGCTGGGATTTTCTGATGTCACCCATTGCTGGGATCATCCTGTCTCGCCGAAAGTCAGTGGCTTTTTGACTGGGCCACCATTTCCCTAGCAGCAGGTCACACTGTGGTGTGGCCATAAAACCTCGGTCAATGTTTTATTGTGAGCTTTGCGTCATTACATAGAAATTATAATACAGAAACAAGCAGCATGGCACCATCAGTCCCTATTAATATTTAACTCCTTCACATGCTTTGGTCTTAATTCCATAGGTTCATCTTATTTCCATATCCTCTTAACCTCTTTTCCTTCAGTCACCTGTGAGGACCTTTAACCCAGTAGCAATACAGTAAGGAAATTTTGTAATGTCTTTAAATTTCTGTGGAGTCTGTGGTTGTTTTTAAGACTATTTGAAAATGACTTTTAAGTGTTTTGTGAATTATAGTCATAGAGTCCTAGAGTCATAGAGGTTTACAGCATGGAAACAGGCCCTTCGGCCCAACTTGTCCATGCCGCCCTTTATTTTTAAAACCCCTAAGCTAATCCCAATTGCCCGCATTTGGTCCATATCCCTCTATACCCATCGTACCCATGTAACTGTCTAAATGCTTTTTAAAAGATAAAATTGTACCCACCTCTACCACTACTTCTGGCAGCTTGTTCTAGACACTCACCACCCTCTGTGTGAAAGAATTGTCCCTCTGGACACTTTTGTATCTCTCCCGTCTCACCTTAAACCCCATGCCCTCTAGTTTTAGACTCTCCTATCTTTGGGAAAATATAGTGACCTATGGCCCTCATTATTTTATAGACTTCTATAAGATCACCTGTCAGCCTCCTACGCTCCAGAGAAAAAAGTCCCAGTCTGTCCAACCTCTCTTTATAACTCAATCCCTCAAGTCCTGGTAGCATCCTAGTAAATCTTTTCTGCACTCTTTCTAGTTTAATAATATCCTTTCTATAATAGGGATTAATTATAAAGGAATGAATTGCAATTTTATGGATAATAAGTACAGGGCCTATATAATCTGTTGACCCTTGACCTCGGCAGTACCAACAGAAAGGAAGCTAACACAAAAAACCATAGAGGCAGACAGAGTGAAGACAGCCTAAGAAGCTATTAAGAAGAACAAAGGAGAGCTGCAGTAGAGTGAGGAACAGGGAAGGCACATTTGGAATGAACTGTTCGCTCCTGTAAGACTGTTAAACAGAACAGAAGGCTGGGGACAGGATTAGAACACAGATTGTAAGTTGAATAGTTTATTGCTGCTGCTTAATTTTTGCCTGGGCTGACCAGACCATTTAATGGGGTTTATTAAAAGGGTAAGATAAAACAGTATCTGGGAAATCTGTATCATCAGCATTGTGGTGAACCTAACTAAGGATATTCTGCAGGAGTGGGCCCTAATTTGGCTGATGGCCATCTCTACGGATCTTAGATGGAATGCAGCTGCGGGTGAAGGTGACTCAGGGCTGATTCGATTGAGTGGAAATGGAGAAATCTTACATACCAAAGGCCGAATGTCTGCAGGGTGTGATGTTCGTGCTTGTGGTTGTGTAAAATGTCATCTTTATTGTATTGACTATCTTCATATATGTGTAAATTTTGACTGTTAATTCATATTTGCTTTGGTTTTCATTTGTAAAATTTACAAAAAGAGGTAAAATCTTCTTGATAATTTTAAAAAAAATTTGGTAGTCGTTTGGCAGATTTGGTTATTTTGGTTTATGGTTCCTCAGTGGTTCAGGCATGACTTGATTATGTCACTTATCGTGGCCTGACCATCTTGCAGCGAGCTCCAGCTGGATGTACAAGAAGAAGGAGACCTAAGATGAACTGGTGTCAGTAAAGATATCCAGCTGGCCAAAAGAAGCTAGAGTGACATGAGAAGATTGGCTATGGACGGAAAAGAATATAATTCATTGTTTGCCTCATGCATCACTAGACATGAGAGCAATGTCCGAGCTAGTAACCTCCCCCACGGATTGTAACAGACCTATCCATCTTATTCTTAAATTGTGACATGGTTCTCTCTTCAGTACTATCTCCAGTAGTTCATTTCACATTTTCACATCCCTGTCCTTAGAAAACCTTCTCCTGTTCAATTCTGTTTAATCTGTTATCTATCTCCTTGATGAGGGGTCAAGGTGAAGAATCTTCATGCAAGGAAATGAAGCCCGTTCAGGCATTCTCAGCTACCAGGACCTCATGCATTCAGATTGAGTTGATTTTAACCCAGGCCCTCACATGTAACACATTAAAGATCGACTTATTATGCCATCCAATTCCCAACAGTGTTTTGCATACATCATATGAGAAGGAAGAGGTCATGTTTATCACTATAAATACTTTATTTTTCATAGAGCAATCCCTCTTCAAATGTTTCATCCGGAACTGACTGATCCCTATTAGTCCTGGCTTGCTAAATACTTACACAAGGCGATCCATACAGAATTCTGTATTCATCTCCCTTACTTTATCTTCCTCTAACATAAAGTACTCCAGCAAGATTGCGCAACATTCAACTTGCCGAAAGTCTGCCATGGCCCCCCTTGGACTATAATGCAGCACAGTCTTGCCAGTAAGATAATCCCATCAGCAAGTCAGAAATGCCCTCCACTTGGTGCAGCTATTGTTCACTGGGTTCGAAGAGAAAACTTAATTTACACAGAAAGGGATTTGATAAGAAGTTGAATCTTCAAGAATGTTGGCGGTAACCATGTAGGAAAATATTAGAAATAGCCCACAGCTGTATTCAGTTTTTGCCCACAACAACTTGCATTTATGTAACATCAAATATTATCCTGACAAATCTCCATCCTTTGTCAAACCTAAATTGGAACTTTATGACATTTCCATACAAAATCTCATATGACCTGACTGGGGCGGCACAGTGGTTAGCACTGCTGCCTCACAGCACCAGGGACTTGGGTTCAATTCCAGCCTCAGGTCACTGTCTGTGTGGAGTCTACACATCCTTCCTGTGTCTGCGTGGGTTTCCTCTGGGTAGTCCAGTTTCCTCCCACAGTCCAAAGATATGTGGGTTAGGTTGATTGGCCATGCTACATTGCCCCTAGTGTCAGGGGGAATAATAGGCTAAATATGTGGGTTTACGGGAATAGGGCCTGGGTGGGATTGTGGTCAGTGCAGACGCGATGAGCCGAATGGCCTCCTTCTGCACTGTAGTGATTCTATTCTATGATACCTTTGTCTAATTCTATCAGTTTACTTGTCAAGGTTAATCCATTTCTAGGTACTCATCCTTGTTTTCAAATCTCAAATACTTAGGAAATCTTTTGTTACCCTTTACCCTCCGCTCCTCTGATGTAAAAGCAGAAAATACTGGAAATACTCAGCAGGTCAGGCAGTATCTGTGGAGAGAGTAACAGAATTAACATTTCAGGCCACTGGCCCTTAATTAAAACTGAAGTAGTCAGAGATCCAACAATTGTTAAACAGTATGGAAACGGGGAAGGTAGCAGTGCAGGGGAGAAACAAAAAAATGGGCATGACTGTTACAGGACAGGGGGTAGGAGGGATTAAATGACAAAAGGGATAATGGTGTAACACATCAAGAGATAGTAATGGTAAAAGCAAAATACTGTGGATGCTGGAATCTGAAACAAAAACAGAAAATGCTAGAAAATCTCAGCAGGTCTGACAGCATCTGTGGGCAGAGAATAGAGCTAACGTTTCAAGTCTAGATGACCCTTCATCAGAGCTCTGATGAAGGGTCATCCAGACTCAAAACATTGGCTCTATTCTCTCCCCACAGATGCTGTCAGACCTGCTGAGATTTTCTAGTATTTTCTGTTTTTGTTAAGGGATGATAATGGGACAGGTAAAAATAAACATAACCACAGCCTCAAGTTAACCAGAATTTTTGAATTGTGAAATAAATAGGGGGATTTAGTAACAATATTTACTTTTTGTCTCTGTTCCCTCGCTCTGGATTCATGCTTGTTCACTGTCTCCTTATTTACACCACTATCAAGAGTGTGAACTTCCAGCCATTGCAGCACTGCCCTCTGGAATTCACTTGCAAAATCACAATGCAAAATCACCTCCCTTTCTTCAACTATGTTCCTAATACCTTCCATGTTCTTCTTGGCATTCACCTCTTTGCCATGATGTAAGATGCTGTAAGGTGTTTTTTGGCATGAGGATTGGATTGATGGGTAACTATTGTTAAAAAAAAGTACTTCTAAAGTCCAATTTTGATTCTGGTGCTGGGATGAAAATCTCTTTTAGTAGCCTGGCGACCTGTGAGAGTGCTATGTGTCATGATGTTGGGCAGTTTTGACTCATTGCCAAGTATATATCCAATGCACAAATTGACTGCAGTCTGCCAAAAAAATTGGCAGGCATTTTTCAGCCATTTTCAGAGAGGCTATAAAAATGGATGGCATGAGAACTGGGAATGCTAACATTCATGCATATGGGGCATTATTTAAAGTTTTATTTTTAGGGCTGATAGTTCAGGTAGAGAGCAGTGGGAACTGTACTCTACATCTACAACTCATGCCATAGCCAACAAACGAGTGATTGAAGCTGCTTTTTTCCCAATACAGACTGGATGAAGTTAAAAAGAATGCAAATGATGACAACCTGGAGTAAACTGGAATGTAGAGGTTCTGAAATGGTCAGAGAGAATGGGTTGGGCGGCATGGTGGCACAGTGACTAGCACTGCTGCCTCACAGTGCCAAGGACCTGGGTTCAATTCCGACCTCGGGTCACTGTCTGTGTGGAGCTTGCACATTCTCCCCGTGTCTGAGTGCGTTTCCTCCAGGTGCTCTGGTTTCCTCTCACAGCCAAAGATATGCGGGTTAGGTTGATTGGCCATGCTAAATTGACCCTAGTGTCAGGGGATTAGCAGGGTAAATATGTGGAGTTACAGGAATAGGGCCTAGGTGGGATTGTGGTTGGTGCAGACTCGATGGGCTGAATGGCCACCTCCTGCACTGTAGGGATTCTATGATTCTATTGAGTCGCATGCTTTGCATTTGTATGTTGAAATCAGTTTTCTGAAGATGTGCAGGTTAGGGTGTTTGGCCATGCTAAATTGCTCCTTAGTGTTAGGGGGACTCGCAGGGTAATTAGGGTGGGGATAGGGCCTGGTTGGAACCGTTCTTGTGCAGGTTCGATGGGCCGAATGCACTGAAGGGATTCTATGAATTTGTGATCGTTTGAAATTAGGACTTTCATGTGTGCCTCCATAAGGCAAGTTTAACATATTAGGGAACCCTGTGGCGAAAGTTTTGTGAATTAGTCCTTACTGTATGTGGCGAGCAAATGCAGATGACTTCCAATGTTGTTTTGATTTGCGTTTTCCGTGAATAAGGTAGGAAGCCGTGACCCCCGGGTCTCCAACCCATTTTGCAGAGTACTGGTGTTTGAGCTAAAGTGGTCTTGGAGAGGGCAGGGGGAGCCTTGTGTTGGGGAGGGAATCAGTCCCATTCCCTCGGCCTGTCCTGCTTATTATGTGACCACACACATGTAAACTAATGGTCGAGCTGGGCCAACATTTTTCTTTTTTTTAACACAAAAAGCAGCGGTGTGGATATGTCTTGTCCAGAACGCAGTGCTTCCGAATTATTTGTTTGTTTTGTAAAGGGGAGGGGGTGGCCCAGAAGAGCTGTCAGTGCCTGGTACCTGTATTGTCATGTAAATCCTTCAGGGGGGTGTGGTAGGAGGGCTTAAGCCTTGCCTTGTGCGCTGTGGCTCAGCCCCCTATGGGAGGGGTTATTGACGTGCTGACGGTCGGGGGGAGGTTGCTAGTGCAGCGCGGCGCACCTGCAGCGTGAAATTGACAGAGATACAGACACAAGAGAAGAAGCCCAGTGCAGAGAAACACACACACACACACACACACATACAGAGAGAGAGACAGGGAAGAGAGGCTGCACTCTCTCTCTCACACACACTGCACCCACACTCGCTCCGCAGGCGGGGGCTTTATTTTCATCTCAACTTTGCCCGACTTTCTCCTGTTTTTTTTTTGGTGGTCGCCTGGCTGGGGGAGGGAGGGTGGGGGGAGGTCTGCAGTTCGCAGGATGCTAACCTCCGCTGCCATCCTTCCGATCGCTCTGCTCATTTGCTCAGATCGGGTGAGAGAATGATATATCTTGTTAATTGCTGCTTGATAAATCTTTGCTGGTACGGTTGCTGGAGCCGCAGTTATTGTTAAAGCTCTGTCCTATTATTATTTGTTATGTGTTGGCTTTTGTTTTCTCTCTCCCTCGCTGTGTTCTTTAAATTGTGCCCCGCTGTTAATTATTTTTTTTGGAAGCATTTTAAACTGCGAGTAGTTGCGAGCAGCAATAAGTTTGAATGGGGATAATTTCTGGTAATTTCAGGCAACGGCGGCGGATGCTGAGGGGAGAATACCCTGGTGTCGGACTGGATTTTCCGATGATGTATATGCAGTGTCTGTTCCCAGGAGTGTGTCGGAAGGCCAGAGTTTCCTTAGAGGTAAGAAGATGTTTCAATGCGACTCCCCCCCCAGCTCCCAACAAGGAAGGCAGCCCGGGCTGCTGAGGGATATATACAACCTCTCTCTCACCGTTACTTTGCAATAAAGGGGGAGGCTGGAAAGATCCGTAGTGGAAGTGGCAAAGAGCCAGAACAGTGTAAACGCGTCCCACCACCAGTATCCCTCCCCTCATTCATAAGCTTTAATAAAACTTTCACTGCCTACTTTTAACACATGATCAGATCAAGCTTTTTTTAAAAAAAAAATATGTATGTTTTGGTAATTGAAGCGATGAGAATGACTGGAAAGATGTATTTCCCACTCCCTCCTCCCCACCATCCTTCAGTAAGCTGGTTCAGAGTCTGCGGATGCTGCCTTGTGTGGCCGCTCGTTTATTTCTCTTGGTGTTGATGTATAGCTCCGGTATATTTCAATACGCTTCTAGGGGTTTTTTTTCTCTCTCTCCCCTTCCCTGACTTGTGCAGTAACTGTGTTTGAAAGCTGTCTAATTAAACTGAATGGAGGAATTCATCGCTGAAGGAAGCGGGTAGATTTCATTTCACTCCCCGGCTGCGCCTTTGACGTGCAGCTCCTCGAGTTTGTGCCCTGCAAACTTTGTATCTGTCAAGTATTTGTGCATTGATGCGTGAGATATATGTCTGTTTTAAAAGCCATTTTCGCACGGAGGAGGAGGGGGGCGGTGGGGGGAAAGGAACGGATTTGTTGAGTGCTGGGTCCGTGCCATTGGCTACATGTAAACCAATCTGCGGGTTTCATCGATTTCCAACTCCCTCTCCAGGGTTTGCCCCGTTCCGTTTTCTGGGGGATTTTTAACAAGAGGCCGAACGAGACCGGTGCAAAATGCATGAGCGGGGGTTGCAGAATGTGGCTGACAAGCCGTGCCGTGTATCCCCGCATTTCTAATGGTGTGACGCTTCCAGACATTGTGGACTTTAATTCAAGTTAGCCAAGTGCAGCCAGAGAATATTTGGGGAAGGGGCAGCCAGGGCAAACAGTGGACGAATCTCATTATATTGGGTGCCCAGATATTGGGAGTGAAGGGGAGATGGGAATTTATCACCCATACTCTTCCCCTATTGTGGTTTTAATATTTCCATGGGGCAGATTTCGTTCCTGAAGGTGGTGAATTGTCATCATTATAGTTGTCTTTTAATCATCTTGGGTAAATCTGAATCTCTTGACCAAAATCTGAATCTCTTGACAGTACAGATGTCTTGTAGACATGACATATTTCCAGCCACCACACATGGATATATGAATGAATACTGTTGATGAACCTGGTTCATGCTTATTTTTTATTTGTTTTATGAACATGGTTTTATTTACCATCGCTGTGACAAGATGATATGAATTTTTTTTTCTCTTTTGCCGAGTGGGGAAAATGTGTGCAAAAACCCATTTGAAAGTTCAGAACGCTGAAATGACATTGTGGTTAGCTTTACAAGTAATGAACCACAATGTGGGTGTACAAAGAGTTCCATGCTTATGAAAAGCTAAGTTCTTCATGGGCTGGAAGCCAAGATGGTTTAGTGGAAGGTACAATTTTTATGTAATGTGAATTACTGGCGGTTCATAATATTTGTAGAGTGTGGTACCATTGGAAGCAATGATATGACATCGCAGTGATAAACTAGCCAGTTATTTCTGAAGTCAGTTTCACTGCTGGAAATCTTAGTCCTATCACACACCATTCCATGAAGTAAAAAAAAGTGTTGTGCTTTCAGAAGTAACGGATTGAACATTAGATTGGAAAGACTGATTTCAAAGAAGCCGGGTGTATCAAAGTGATAGATAAGCTTAATATGCTAAAACTTGCACAATTTGGAATAAACCAGAGCTGTATGATTTGAATAGTGGCATCAGGTGTCTCTAAAGCTCTAGCAGTGCAATAAATGAATGAGTTGTATTTGTCCAGATTGAATAAATGGAAAAGTTTATTTGGTCTGACAATTTGAAAACATTTACCAGGATTTACATTAAGCCTAGGTTGTGCAGAACACCAAAGACTCATGTGACAGCGGAACTTCTTAAGTAACACTGAAATCGAGAATTTTGAATGAGATACAAAAGTTGAAATGCAGAGTTAACCTTTGTTTGCTGTTTCATGCTTGTCAGGACATAATTACTGTATATAACTGATCTATTGATATCCAATGTAATATCTTCAATTGCACACCCACCTTCTTAAAAGAAAAAAAGGGACAATTTTGTGTTGGATTGATAGCTGTTGCTGCATTCTGTTATTATCTTGTCGTGTATTTGAACGGACAGCACTTAAACAAATATAAATAATATTTAACCATAAAATTGTCAACTGGTCCAGGGTTAGTCAATTTTGCAAGTGTACATTCACAGATTACAGTGCTGAAGTGCATACCAATGTTATGATAAAACTATTCTTGAATCATGAGTAACAGTAATATGACAATCTTGTAGAACTAACATGTTTTCAATATGATTCTTAAAAAAAATGGCATGAGCAAATTTCTGCTTACCCTTTTGTTCCTATTTCTTTGCATTCTCTTAGCTATCTCATCCATTTTAAAATGTCAATTTGATTGAATATAACTAGTCCATGTTATTTTTCTTACTTTTCATTTTAGAATTACATCTCTTAGTTTTTTTTGCACCTTGTTCTACATTCAGGCTCTTAGCATCCATTTTATAGATAGGAACAAGTTAAGGAAAAAAGTTACTCTCAATCACTGGAAACCAGCTTTGAACGCAGGGTTGGAAGTTTATCATCATGAGCGCAATCAAGTTTCAGCATTTCTTTATTGATTCATCTGTCATTTGTGGTGGCTCATATATAATACTCCTGATGACGCGCCTAAATTTCCATGACTTTTCCCAGGCCTCGAATAGATATCAAATGCCAAGAGAAAGAAAGGTTTCAACTGGAGTAAGTAGAACCCAGTGGCCCACTGCTAAAATAGGGATTTAAAACAAAAAAAAGTGGATGTCAGGAAATGTGCTCCTGTCCCAGAATCAACAGAATATACATATACCCATGACTGATCCTAAGCCAGATAGATCTTAAGTGGATAAAAGCAAATTACTGTGGATGCTGGAAAATCTCAGTAGATCTGACAGCATCTGTGGAGAGAGAATAGAACAAAGAACAATACAGCACAGGAACAGGCCCTTCGGCCCTCCAAGCCCGTGCCGCTCCCTGGTCCAAACTAGACCATTCTTTTGTATCCCTCCATTCCCACTCCGTTCATGTGGCTATCTAGATAAGTCTTAAACGTTCCCAGTGTGTCCGCCTCCACCACCTTGCCTGGCAGCGCATTCCAGGCCCCCACCACCCTCTGTGTAAAATATGTCCTTCTGAGTTTAATGTTTCAAGCCTGGATGACCCTCAGTCAGAGCTGATCTTAGGCAGATATATTTGGGTAGTTTAATTTACAAAAGAATAGCATACTTGCCATATTTAAGGTTGAAATAGTGCAGTGTGTTCCTGCCAATCCTAGTCCTTGAACAATTTATATTTGATTTGTTACTTAATGATATAATGATTGAGGATGGTCTGTGCATGTGAATGCATGTTTATGTGACTTTAGTTATCCATCCAGATCAGACAATTTAAAGATCAATTCTTTCCTGTGATTTAAATCATCACAGATATTTTAATTCCAAAGCTAAATCATAGGGCGATGGGCCAAGTGCTGGCAGATGGGATTAGGTGGGAGTTCAGGTGTTTCCAATGTGTCGGTGCAGACTCAGTGGGCTGAAGAGCCTTTTCCGTGCTCTGTGATTCTACGATAGTGTAAAATATTGCCACTTCTGCATGTGAATGAAGTCTTCATGCAACCTTATTACTCCTCGTGAAATATAGATCTACTGTTGTTTTGCTACTGAACTCTGTTTTGGGCAACATATTCCAACTGATCCGAAGCGCAGTCAGTCGTTTTACTTATGAATATATTAAAGGATCTTAAATTAGTCTGGCTAAAATTGAAATTTTAAAATACATTCCACACAAGAATAAACATCTGATGGTAGAGTTTCTGTTTGTGTCTTGCTAGCTTTCCATCCAGATTCCAGCGCAATTGCTAAATCAAGGTAAACATACAAAGTGTACAAATTAAGAGCAGGAGTAAACCATTCAGCCCCTCAAGCCTGCTTTACCATTCAAAAGATCATGGCTGATCGGAATGTGGCCTCAACTCCACAGTTCACATATCAATGATAACTTTTGATTCCCTTGATCAGATAACATAATATCTGAATGAGCTATATACCAAAGCACTTATGCTCATGTTTATCACAGACATTTCTGCTGGCTCAAGATCTAGTTTATCCAGATCAGGTCCTGCCCTGAAAGCTGGCCACAAAATCCTGGGTCAAAATTGCAAGATCCCACTAGTTCAGGATGGCTCTAAAAATTGTGCTTTCACTTAGGTGCACAGGTACGAGTGGACATATATAATTTCTCATACCTAATACTTAAATTAATCCAAAACTGATCAGTGCACACCAATGAAACTATTAAATGATTCAGTAAAGCATTTTATGTCAATTTCAATTCTGTTAAATGTGATTACTCACAGGTGGAGGACTCAACACCCACGTTTAAAAATGCTGATTTTTGATGATCAAACCCATTCAGTAAAACTGCATTCTTTTTAATGGGAAAGAAATGATTGCATTTTATTATGTCCGATTGTGCTGTTTTGTGGCAGAGTTTACTTTTTTGATTACGCAAATGAATTTTAACAGAAATTATTACCTAACCAGCTCAATTCCCGATGCATTTTGGGCGCAATTTTCTCATGTCACCCAAAGTGCTAACAACATCCCCTGTTGAGGCTTAATGAAAAAGGGAGGTGGGAAGAAGATTTGGTCAATACTGTAGCTTTCACTGTATGTGTGGCACAGTGTTAGCACTGCTGTCTAATAGCGCCAGGGACCCACGTTCAGTTCCCGGCTTGGGTCACTGTGCGGAGTCTGCACATTCTTCCCGTGTCTGCGTGAGTTTCCTCCAGGTCCTCCCACAATCTGAAAGATGTGCTGGTTAGGTGGATTGGCCATGCTAAATTCTCCCTCAGCGTTCCCGAACAGATGCCGGAGTGTGGCGACTAAGGGAATTTAGCAGTAACTTCATTGCAGTGTTAATGTAAGATTGCTTGTGACACTAATAAATAAACTAAAAAAAAAAATGGTTGAGTTGTTTTCGCTGTTCATTCTTGTTAAAAGCACCTACTGCTATCCAAAGGATTTTCTGTTTACTCTATTACATATTGTCCCCCTAATCCGAATCTTCTTTGATGCCAGTGGGGCCGTTCACAAGGTTGTAACTGATTTCCAGGAATTTCTGATCTTCCAAGGCTAGTGAAAGGATTAATGCAGCAGCTTTTTGATGAGTCCAGTTATTCAGTGTGATATTTTCCCCTTCAAATCACTGCGAAGCGACTGTGCTGGTGTGCATAATAGAACCACTGTAGTGCACGTTTCTGTTCATGCAAATCCACTGATTCAGTTTCAGTTAAGCAAATTTGTATTTGGACGTTATCTGTTTACAGTGTGTGTTCTGTGGAATTGGAAAACATAATTCTATGGAATATGATTTGAAATGTTGCTAATTGCAGATATTTGTGACAATCAGTGACAGTGTATCTCCAGACAGTAGCCCTCATTGCTGTGTATAGGCTGGAGTTTTGCATTTAATGAAAAGCAAGTCTGTACAAAGTTGGGGTTTAAATTTTCATCTCCCAGATTTATAGAAAATTCTCTGTTCATCCGCTAACAATCTGTACTTAATACTTTCATATATGGACGGCTTATTACTCTTGAGGGCTGAAATTCCCTTTTTTTAAAAACTGCTGCCGCATTCTCTCACATACTTTATTCCTGTAATGTGCTCACATATATTGGCAACAGAATAAAATATCAAAAATAGAGATTGGTGTGGGAAGTGAAGGTAAGGTTTGTTTTTGTGCAGGTATTTTTATTTATATTTCAGAGAAAATGGAGGATATCTTGACTCACTCACTTCTCCAGGTATAAATGAGTTAACAGCAGAGTTCAGACTGAGGTGGTGGACTTACCCCAGTCCTATTCCACTGCCATTCATCCTGGGCCACTTGCTGTCCTGCTAATATGCCTGTTTGAGTCAGATGGGGACACCTCTTTATGCATTTCGAGGTGTCAACTTGTATGTAAGATCCCAATGCATTTTTTAACGGACTATTGGTCAGACCAGACATTTAGATGTTCTGCTCAGTGAGCGCGAGTGCAGCAGAAGAGAACCAGAAAAATAAAAGCGTGAAAAGCATTATTGTGAGGCAAGAAGGAACATGTGCACTCTTGCAGGTTTTACGAGAAAAATGAAGGCCACTGCCCCTCCCCCAATTCAGCCCACCTGCCCACAGGCCAAGCCAGCCTCTCACCTGCCCGATATTGTAGTGAGCTGGCTACGGTGAGTAGCAGTGACGTGCCGACAGCATTGGGTAGTCAACCAGTTGGCGACCTGATAGCTGGAATCTACCCCTGTGTGTTTTAACTGCAGTTCAACTGTTTCATTTTAATGTAGTAAATTCAGTAGTTCTTAAAATGTTTCTGAGATTTTTAGTTTCATTTTTTACCACAAACGTTAGGTGGAGACATGCTTGTAAAATTAACATTTTTTCAATCAATTATGACAACCAAGCTATAACATTTTAGAAATGACGCCTCTGCTGTTTTAGAAGTGGTCAATAATTTGATAAATTTGGTTATGCAGCTTCATCAAGTAAAAGGAATGTTGTAACGAGGAATAGAAATATTTTAGATACGCTGTTTTCAAAGGAAAGATTGTACTGCTTCTTGATGGTTTCAGATGTTTGTGCATCGCTGCTGTTTCTGCTAGGATATACAACCTGTTGTTTCTCCATATCCAACCGAAAAAATGAACACATATTCGTGCTCATAAATCTTTCCACGGGTTCAGTTCAAATTCTTGATTGGGCCCTTGCAAAAAATGCAAGGAGGAAGTACTGTGGTTGGAGTTTTTAATGTTTCTTTATCCTCTACACCTTTACTGTGGTCTTCAAAATGGTCAACTGTTTCTTCGTTCACTGCCTATCCTTTGCGATCCTCCCTGTGCTGCCTTTTCATGGTTCTGTTCCGAAATATCCCAACTTACTATTTACAATGGATTGTTCTTCTGTGCCCATATAATCCTTTACTTATAGCCTAAAGTTCTTTGCTCAATACACTCCTAATCCTCATCTACATGATACTATCAGTGATAATATCTTAAGAATGAATTCTGTATGTATACTGATGATGCCCAACCTTCCCATTCTTAGCTCATGACTGTTCCTGTACTGTTCTAATGGATAAGCCCATCAATTTGATGATGCCAACAATACTTCCTCTTTCTACAGCACATTTAACGTAATTAAATGCCCCAAGATGTTTCACAGGAACATTTTGAAGCAATATTTTACCCTTATCCACACAGAAAGATATTAGGACAGATGGCTAAAAGCTTGGTGGAACAGGTAGGTTTTTAAGAGCGTATTGAAGCAAGAAAGAGAGGCAGAGAGTTTTAGGGAGGAAAATTCAAAGCTTAGGAGCTAGGCTGCTGAAAGCTGACCACCAACAGTAGAACAAATTAAAATTGAAAATTCGCAAGAGGCCTGAATTAGATGACAGGACTAACCATGTCCTGTGTGACTCCTGCCAGAAATTTTGGACAGCACCTCATTCTATTCCTCTTCCTGCATCCATGCTCAGCTTGAGCATGATGGTGTGTAACATTATTTTTGTGTCACCTGAATGGGATTTCAAATTTCATATTTAAGTCTTTACAGGCATTATTCACTTCTGTAATATAATCTGCGTTCATTGTCACTGCTGATGAAATTCTCATCTAGATCTTGTCATACCTGGGCTCAGTCCTCTCCTGTGCTCTCTTCGCAAGACATCCAAAATGTATAAACTCTAACTCATCCAGTAAGTCACTGTCTGCACCCTGCCTTGTACCAAATCCTACTAACTTATTAATTAGTCAGATGATGCTAAGTGTGCATGCTTGCTTTCACATCCCTCTATGACATTACTTTACACAACTTCTACCCTCTTCACCTTTAATGACAACATGCACATCTCTTTCTCAATTATGTCCTTACCTTCTCCTAAGTTAGTTAGATATAGGAGCAGAATTAGGCTATCTGGCCCATCAAGCCTGCTCCACCATTCGATCATGATCAGTGGGGATGATGTGCTCCTCATCTCCATTTTCCTGCCTTCTCCCCTTAACCCTTCAATCCATTACCAATAAAAAATCTGTCTATCTCCTCCTTAAATTTACTCTCTGTCCCAGCATCCACCGCACTTTGGGGTAGTGAACTCCATAGATTCAAAACCTTTTGGGAGAAGTAGTTTCTCCTCAACTCTGTTTTAAATTTGCTACCCCTTATCCTGAGACTATGACCCCTTGTCCTCTAACTTCCTGGCTAAGTCTTTGACCATCATGATACCCACAGTGGGGAATTCTCTTTCGAAACTACTTTAATTCATCTCTCTCCTCTTTCAAAAGCCACCTCAAAGCACATTTTTCCACATTGCCATTTGTCACTTCTCTTAACACCGTCTTACAATTTTCTGCAAAGTTCCCAATTTCCTCACCCCCATTTTGAAATGCTTTGCGACAATTTCTGCCATAGTTAAAGAATTTTAAAAGTGGAAGTTCTAAGCAATTCTACAATTGACATTCACCCAAACCCATCATCAGTAGTACTATTGTTGGTACATTGATAAGCAGTGCCTTGTTTTACAAGCAACATTGACCCAAAAATAACAAGAAGGTTTCTCACCCAGAGAAAATGGCAAGCTTGACTTTATAGCTAAATATCCTGTTAACCATTCAGAGAATATTAAACCAGTTAAGATATGAGGCTGTATTTTTAGTTTTTTTTGGTAAAATATCAATTGTTATTCTGAAAGTTCAAATGAAAGTAGTTGCCGCATTTCAGCCCTAGTTCCTGTTGGATAGCAGTCCATGACACAGAACTGTCACATTTATTACTAATTAATTCACCGACCTTATTTGAGGAGCCGGAAGGTGTTTTTGCTGGGAACTGAAGGATTGTTCTTTTCGGAGTGGGGAAACATTGTCAAAATGAGCAGAGTTTGTGTGTGAAAATGTGTTATGCCTGGCCTGAGAGTTACTTCAGGGAAATGGGTAAATCCAAAAAAAAAATTACATTCAAAAGCTTCCTTTCACTTCGTACTGCACAATATCCAAGCTTTATAAATGAAAGTAATATAACTGATATATGTGAATACAACTAGTTTGTCCAGTATGTCCCAGGTAGCTAAAATGCCTTGTGCATCATAATGCATACACATGCACATGTACATCATAATACATACACTCCAACTGACCCACTTGTCCATACCGTTCACTTGTGCTGTTGGGTTCAAATAACGAAGGAAATTAATTAAAAATAAAGTCCCAAAAAAGGAAAAAAACAATTGCATTTGCATGTTATCACAAATCCAGGATGTATTAAAATAGTTTGTATTTTTGAAATTGCTTTCTGGACTGTTGACATTTTAATGCAGGCAAAAGTACCACTGTGATGCCTCATAAAAATAAGTAAGATTAAACTTTTTTTCATATATTTTTGATGGTGTTGGTTGAGGAAAGAATGTTGTCCAGTACACTGCTCATCAAATAGTTCCGTAGATCTTTTACATTCATCTGAACTGGTAGATGAACCCTCTGATCATATAGTGCTCCATCAATGGTGAATTACATTGTGAATCTGGGTTATGAAGCACGAGCAGAAAATGCTGGAAAATCTCAGTAGATCTGACAGCATCTATGGACAGAGAATAGAGCCAACATTTGAAGCCCGGGTCATCCAGACTCAAAACGTTAGTGTTATTCTCTCTCCACATACATTGTCAGACCTGCTGAGATTTTCCAGTTATTTCTGTTTTTATTTCAGATTCCAGCACTCACAGTAATTTGAAGCATTAGAACTGGAGCATGAATCAAAAGTGAAGCTATGACTGCTGACCCAAGTTGGTAGGGTCGGATGGAAAGTATTCCTTGCAAAATTAGGTAATGTCATGGCATACATTCCTTATTCAAGAAGGGAGGGAGGCAGAAAATAAGAAACTATCGACCAGTTAACATCTGTTGTTGGGAAATTGTTAGAATCCATTATTAAGGAAGTTTGGAAAGGACATTTGGAAAGTCAAAATGCAATCCATCAGAGTTAGCATGGTTTTACGAAGGATAAATTGAGTCTGACTAATTTGTTAGAATTCTTCGAAGATGTAACAAGCAAATTGGAAAATAGGGATCCTGTAGATGTAGTGTATCTGGACTTCCAGAAGGCATTTGATAAGGTACCACACAAAAGTTAATACATGAGGTAAGATCATAGAGGGTCAGGGGCAATTTATTAGTTGGGATAGAGGGTTGGCTGACCGACAGAAAGCAGAGAGGCAGGATAAATGGGTCCTTTTCTAGTTGGCAAGATATAACTGGTGGGGTGCCACAGGGTTCGGTCCTCGGGTCCCAACTATTTACAATCTGTATTAATAACTTGGATGCAGGGATAGAAGGTGCTCTAGCCAGATTTGCAGACGACACTGAAATAGATAAAAAACCTCACAACACCAGGTTAAAGTCTGATTAACCTGGTGTTGTGAGACTTCTTACTGGGCCTACCCCAGTCCAACGCCGGCATCTCCACAGCATGACTAAAATAGGTGGGACAGTAAATTTCAACAAAGAAAAAAGAAGTTTACAAATGGGTCAGGTAAATGGGCCAAAATTTGACAGATGGAGTTTAACGTGCATAAGTGTGAGGTCATCCATTTTGGAAGGAAAAATAGAAAGGCAACTTATTATCTAAGTGGAGAGAAACTTCAGAGTGCATTAGTCCAGAGGGATCTGGGTAACCTTGTGCATGAATTGCACAAAACCAGTATGCAGGTACAGTAGGTAATAAGGCAAATGGAATTTTGGCATTTATTGCTAAAGGAATAGAATATAAAATAGTGAAGTGTTGCTGCAACTGTACAAGGCATCAATGAGATTGCAACTGGAGTATTATGTACAATTTTGGCCCCCTTGAGGAAGGATGTAGTTGTGATGGAGGCAGTTCAGAGGAGGTTCATGAGATTGATTCCAGAGATCAGTTTATCTTATGAAGAGAGGTTGAGTAATTTTGGCCTATATACTCTAGAAGAATGAGAGAAATTCTAATTGAGATATACAAGATGTTAAAGGGGACTGATGAAATAGACGTAGAGAGGATGATTCTTCTTGCTGGACAATCTAGAATGAGAGGTGAAAGCAAATTGCTGTGGATGATGGAATCTGAAACAAAAACAAAGTGCTGAAAAATCTCAGCAGGCCTGACAGCATCTGTGGAGAGAGAACAGAGTCAACGTTTCGAGTCTGAATGACACAGCTCTGACAAAAAGTTGCCCAAACTCGAAACATTAGCTCTGCTCTCTCTCCATAGTTGCTGTCAGGCTTGCTGAGGTTTTCCAGCATTTTCTGTTTTGGAACGAGAGGTCAGAGCTTTCGGATAAGGGGTAACAGATTTAAAACAGAAATGTGGAGAAATTACTCCTCTCAAAGTGTTGTAAATCTATGGAACTCACAACCCCATAGTGCAGTGGATGCTAGGATATTAAGTAAATTTAAGGAGGAGATAGACAGATTTTTAATTAGCAATGGGTTGAAAGGTTATGGAGAATGGGCAGGAAAGTGAAGTTGAAACTGAGACGAGATGAGTCATGAACATATTGAATGGCAGAGCAGGCTCACGGGGCTGAATTGCCTACTCCTGCTCCGAGCACTTGTGTTCCTAGGGAACCCCATTGAAGTAGGAATAATAATGGCTTCAGGATTCCAGTATTTCTGAAGTAAAGGGATATGAAGAGAAAGTTGGCAAGTGTGTGATTTATCATAAAGGATCAGTTTGTTGAGTCTAAAAAATCTTCAATTCAATTCAATCTACCTGAAGTATGTGAATCCATTCCTACCACTTATTATCATCAACACTGATATTCTGCTGAAAGGAAAATTGTTGAAGTTGACATTGCAAAAAGAAAGTCTTAATACATGTGTGATGACCAGTTAGGAAAAGTTGATGGTGAGTATCAGGAGAACTGTTTTTACAATTTATTTTCCAAATTCGTTACTCTTGGTTGTCATCTTTTTCGAAGGTTCAGACTGTTTGGGGTTGGGTTTATAGTGGTTCAGTGACAATTTGAATGATGATCATATATTGTTTTATCCAGTGATGGGGTTAAAATGGATTGAAACTCCTTCATTTGCTACTTCAATTGGGTGGGTGATGGACCTGGCTATGCCTTCCCCATATATTAATTTAATAAAAACCTGGGATCAATTAGAATCCCTACCGTGCAGAAGGAGGCCATTCAGCCCATCAAGGCTGCACCGACTCTCTGACAAGAGAGAGGCCCTATTCTCGTAACCCCGCTGATCCCCCTAATTTACACATCTTGAGACATTAAGGGTCAATTTAGCATAGCCAATACACCGAACCTGCACACGTTTGGACTATGGGAGGAAACAGGAGCACCCAGAGGAAATCCACGTAGGGAGAATAAAAAAACTCCACACAGACAGTGACCCAAGGCATGAATTGAACCCGGGTTCCTGGTGCTGTGAGGCAGAAGTGCTAACCACTGTGCCGCTAGTTCGAGAGGAAAGTGAAAAGTAGCTTGTCTGACTTGATGGAGAGTGTGAAGTATTTTTATGATTCAAGGTAACATTGGATAAACTTATGTTGTAAGCTACAAAGACCTGTGTGTTAAATGATGAATGTTTATTCCTATCATTGATTGAACTAACCAGAACTTAGAATGAATGCAGTTCATTGACTTGTGAATATAACTGCATGGTTGCAACTCTTCAGATTATTCTTATCTTCTATGCTGTTTCAACAATTATAAAGTTCAAGGATAGCATGAATGGGACAACTGTTTATCATTGGTTACAGTTCATCTTGTGTTGCCTTTCCAGTGGAAATGTACTGCTATCAGTAAAAGTTCAACAGTAAACAGCAATGAAGGAAATCAAATTTCAATATTTTATTTACAATTCCTGTCAAAATCTAAGTCTTGGGCGGCACAGTGGTTAGCACGGTCGCCTCACAGCACCAGAGATCCAGGTTCAATTCCGACCTCGGCTAACTGTATGTGTGGAATTTGCACGTTCTTCTCGTGTCTGCGTGGGCTTCATCTGGATGCTCTGGTTTTTTCCCACACTCCAAAGATGTGCAAGTTAGGTGGATTGGCCATGCTTAGTGTCAGGGGGATTAGTAGGGTAAATACATGAGGTTATGGGGATAGGGCCTGGGTGGGATTGTTGTTGGTGCAGGTTCGATGGGCCGAGTGACCTCCTTCTGCACTGTAAAGATTCTATGGACTCATTATTGAGAGGCTCAGTAGCACACAGAATAAGAGTCAACTATGCAGAACTAATATCTAATTTGTCCAAGAAAGATCATTTTTGCACTACCCTAAAAGTACTTGAGTACAAGATGGGGAAAGTAACATTTGAAGCAGATATTGATATTGGTGAGTGATTCCATGTAGACTTTATTCACAGATACCCAGGTGGCTCTGGTAACTAAATGAACTGACTTGGAAACTGATCCCCCATCCCACGCCGCTGGCTGGGAGGTTATGCAGTTCAATGTCAGTGACCAGCCCGATGTCGCTCCGGTTCCCTCTCAGGACCAGTTATTCCTGACGGATTCTCATGTCGCCTGAGGCTCCCTCTGCAGGAAGGCGAGAGGGCAAAATACAGACACAAGAGTCCTGGGCACAGCAGTGCTTTATTAGCTACAACTAGGGCGGGGACCCCCCCTGTCCCAGTGGGAAAACTAACAGGCAGCAGCAAAGGCCAGGATAAATTGGATTTTTTAAGCTTCATTGGGATTGGAGTAAGAGGGCAAAAGATCATTAACTGAAAGCAGTCTGTGCATTCAGCCAGCCTGCAGTGGTCCATGGGGATATTGACAGGGGTGCAAGTGTCACATTTTGAGGTGCAAAAATGTTGGCCATATCATTTCTAAATCTCGCATTCCCATGCATTAACCATTTGAGTTCCTTAACATCAGTAAAACCAACATTTTAAAGTGAAAAGTAATTGTGCAAGTAGGCATTTTATTTCGAACGATGTGGTGTCTTGAATAGCTAGTCTTTAGTGTATCGAGAGTGCAACTTTTTAATTATTTACTTCAGCCTATTAAAAACATGAATTACAGAAAACTTTACTTCTGACAGGGGGTTGGTAAATGGAGGGATTACTGCTTTCCTTGATTTATATTAATAACCTAGACCTGGGTATGCAGGGCACAATTCCCAAATTTGAAGATGATGCGGGACTTGGAAGTATCAGGAACTGTGATGAGCAAATTTTGGAAAGATTAGATTTGGCACAACAAAGGGCAGCACGTTGGCACAGTGGTTAGCACTGCTGTCTCACAGCTCCAGGGACCTAGGTTCAATTCCAACCTCGGGCCACTGTCTGTGTCGAGTCTGCACGTTCTCCCCGTGTCTGCCTGAGTTTCCGCTGGGTGCTCTGGTTTCCTCCCACAGTCCAAAGATGTGCGGGTTAGGTTGATTGGGCATGCTAAATTGCCCATTAGTGTCAGGGGCACTAGCAGGGTAAATACATGGGGTTCAGAGGATAGGATCTGGGTGGGATTGTTGTTGGTGCAGGGTTGATGGGCGGGTTAGGTGAATTGGCCATGGTAAATGCATGAGGTATGGGGAGAGAGCGGGGATTGGGCCTAGGTACGATGATCTTCGGAGTGTCAGTGCAGACTAGATGGGCTGAATGACCTCCTTCTGCACAGTAGGAATTCTATAGTTCCATTAAATTGAATTTCAAAAACAAAGTTGAGGTATTAAGAAAATAAACATTAATTGAACAAAAATAAAACAATGTCACAGCTATAAGTTAAGTTTTTAAAAAAGAGTAATAAAAATGGTGAGAGTGCGCTTGTGTCAGACCCACTCAGTCTTTGGGTGCGCAGTAACCCAAACTGATTGTGAATGGGTGCATGTATATGTTGGTGTGTGGTGGTGGTGAAGGTAAGTGAGAAGCCTGAGACTGGGAATAAGGCAATCATACACACACACAAATAAGCGCACACGCGCTCTCATTTTCTCTTTTTCTCTCTGACACAGTCAATCTCATGATTTCACAGCAATCAGCCTCTTCCATACACTCCCTCCGCACACCCACGCTAACATGGGACTCTTCAGTGTCGCACTCCGAGGCCTCACAGCCAGCCGCTCTTCCCTGGGGTCTGAGCACTCTGTTTACCAGCATTTTGCTCCTTGGGCCCCAGGTGCTGGACCAGTGATCGGATACGTTCTGGCAGCACTTCACACCAGGACATTGGTGAAGAGTGGGGATATTTCTTGGGTGAGATTTACTGCGCAACTCACTGCATGCATCGCAGTGGTGGGAGATGGCCCTCCGTTTGGCTGGCGACGGGATCTTCTGTTCCTGCCGTTGTCAATGGCATTTCCCATTGAATACACCCCTCTCCACCATGAAACCTGCAGCGGGGATGTGCCGTCAGCGGGACTGGGTGATTCCGCCGTTGTGAACGGCCAGAAAGTTCCGGCCAATATTGACTTTATTTTTCTCCTGACTTTTAAAATCATTCCAGTTGGATTTCTCTTCCCAGCCATCAAAAAATGTTGACACACAGCAGATTATGTTTCAATGAATTGCAAATGGTAGGACATATTAGCAAGGTGCTTCATAACCCTTTCAAACAATACATAACACTGAGACACATACGGTGGCACAGTGGGTAGCACTGCTGCCTCACAGCACCAGGGACTCGGGTTCGATTCCCGGTTTGGGTCACTGTCTGTGCGGAGTCTGCACATTCTCCCCGTGTCTGCATGGGTTTCCTCCAGGTGCTCCAGTTTCCTCCCATAGCCCAAAAATGTGTCGGTTAGGTTGATTGGCCATGCTAAATTGAACCTAGTGTCAGGGGGATTAGCAGGGTAAATGTGTGGGGTTACAGGAATAGGGCCTGGGTGGGATTGTGGTCGGTACAGATGCGATGGGCTGAATGACCACCTTCTGACTGTAGGGATTCTATGACAAGGAAATAGCCAAAGACCAAAAGCTCCTGCATAGTGTTTTACAGGAAGAGAGAGAGACGGGGAGATCTAGGAAGGAGTTCCAGAGCTTATTGCCTAGGTGGCTGAAGGCACGACTGCCATTGGTGGAGCATTTAAAATCAGTGACACACAAAAGGTCAGAATTGGATGTCTTGGAGGGTTGTGCGAAGTGAGAATGATTGACTGATTGTAATTAATCACATTTATTTCACATCTTAGCTGCCTATGCCTTCGTTCAACAACAGCCTCCCTGTTTTCCTTCTGGAATTCCTGGTTTTCCCTTTGCCTCTAGCAACTCTCCTGCGCTCCCTCTCTGCTGCACTTAAGTGACCTCTTGCACGACCTCAGACTAGTGAAAAGCTTGTCCTGTCAAGATTAGCTAGGGTTCAATTCCTCATCTTCTATTCAGTGGGGCAGGATGGTAAATAGAATGTTAACTTTACTGTATAAATAAAATATATACATCATTAAGGAAAACATCTCCAGCCAAAGTTTTACACAGTTTGTGAGCAGTATCTTAGGAGTGCAATTGTGGCTTAGTTCAATATTAAGCGAAGCCTTTGTCCTGCATACATGTCCAGATAAAATCAGAAAGTGTTGGAAAATCTCAGCAGGTCTGGCAGCATCTGTGAAGAGAGAAACCGAGTTAACATTTTGAGTTGAAAATGATTTCTGCAGAACTGCCAATACATTGTCTGGGTATAGTCTGGGTATGTCAGTGGTCAGTTTGAAAGAGACACCTTAGTCTCACTCTGTGAGGGTTAAGCAAAACTTGCTCTGAAACATTTTTCTTACTGAAACTAAATCTGTTTTATAATGATTTGAAAGATATATATAAAAAGATTTCTTTCCATGAAAATGTACCCTAGGTTATCAGCTATGTTGCGATCGATTGGAAGTATCCATGAAGGTATCCTTCCCCATGCATTTAAAGCTAGATTGAAAAGATCTAGCCAGTGATATTGCAGGCAGCTGTCAATAAACTGATTTCTAAAGATAGGTTGTGAAGGAAAAAAATAACCGTGGAAACAAATCCTGAAATTTGGAAGAGATTGCTTGGTAAGGTATCAATCCTACATAATTTTAGATAGTTAATGGTTTGAATTGCCAAGGATATTATATTGGAGATTGAGATCTCAAAGTAATGGGATTCAGACAAATAATGCTGTTATCAAAGCCATTCAGTGATGATAGCATCTATTGGTCTATCTTTCTTTAGTATCTAACAGGTAGCTCCGAGCCTAAGCTGTGTGAATCAACAAAGTAAGTATATCTGATGGGTTTCCAATGATGTACTTTGTCTTATGTGAACAGATTGGATACTTGCACAAGCTTGTGATCTTTCAGAACTATGGCGAGGAGGTGTCATAATGGGTTTTCTTCCACTGCAATATTGAGAATGGGCTCTTAGCACTGCTAAGGTAAAACAGTGGTAACGTTGTGTCTTGAGGGAAATTTTAAGTGACGATTGTCCTCTGTCTTGTCAGGCTGCATTGAAACAAAGTACTGGCTTACGGTAAGTGCACCAAGTGTGATTGAATTTCAACTTTTGTGTAATTGTATTAAAATGCAGGTGTTTAGCAGTTTTAATATTTATATTTTAAGAAATTGAAAAGACATGAGGAATGAAAATTCTTACTGTGCAATCATACGAACATACAAAATAGGAACAGAAATAGGCCATTTGACTCCCCCCCCACCCCCACCCCAAGCCTGATCCCCCGTTCAAAAAGATGATGGCTGAACTGTTTGTGTTGAGTTCCACATTCCCATCTACACCCAATAATCTTTCATTCCCTTACCTAACAAGAATCCATCTACCCCTGCCTTAAAAATATTCAGTGACTCTGCTGAGGCAGAGTCCCAAAGTCGCACAACCCTCTCAGAATTTCTCCTCACCTCTGTCCTATAAGGGTGACCCCTAATTTTAAAACAGTGACCCACACCCTCTCATTCTGGACTCACCTGGAAGAGGAAACACCCTTTCAACATCTACTTGTCAATACCAACCAGGATCTTATTGGTAGCAAATACTTTGGGTACATTTATGTCTATTCTTATCTCTGTCCTTGGCATCACATTTATCGGGCTTGTAATGTTTCCATTTCACAATGCATATCACCAGTTGTTTGAAATTAACTGTCTGATAGCGTGCATGTTATCATACTGCTGCTCAGATGGTAAACCCATGCTGAATTCTTCCCCTTTCAGAGATTTGAGACTTCTTGGGTGATGAAAAACTTATTTTACAAAGATATCTCAATTCCCGTAGGAACAATCCTCCAAAATTGCTACACATTTTGCTATTCAGAATTAGAGTGGTTATTCCAATAATCTGGTGACTATTAACTGAAGGGCATTTACTTTTATTTCACATTTTTTATCAATCGCCTTCAAGGGAAAGGGAATGAAAATTTAAAGGATACTTAACATGTGAAATCTATACCAGTTGTATCTGTCTGCCAGTGGAAAGTATTGTGAAATAGGTAACTTGTTTATAGTTGTCTGCTGTTTAGGGCAGTCTAACCTTAATACACATAAATGGGGTCAATTTTAGCCTCCCCTACCTATCATGAAACTGTATGCAATGCAGCGATTTTGGGACACTCCTTGGTCAAATGGTCAATGCAGCACAAAATTGGATGAACCATACCAAGATAGAAGATGTGTAGAAGATTTGCTTGTTTATCCTCTCATTCCTCTGGGTTTCCTGGCCAGCGAGAGTTAAGTTAAAATTGACCCCATAATGGCCAAACGGTCAATTTTAACTCGGAAATGTCATCTATGCTGGTTCTGTGTAAGTGAGGTGGCTCATGTTCCTATTATCTCTGTTCCAAGTAACTGGTGTACAAAGAACTAAGAAGAATGGCCTGTGCCAAGCTTATGGAAAAAGGGGTGGCACAGTGGTTAGCTGTCTCACAGCTCCAGAGACCTAGTTTCAATTCCGGCCTTGGGTGACTGTGTGGAGTTTGCACATTCTCCCCATGTTAGCATGGGTTTCCTCCGGGTGCTCCAGTTTCCTCCCATAGTCCAAAGACGTGCAGATTAGGTGGATTGGTCAAGTTAAATTGCCCCTTAGCGTCCCAAAATGTGTAGGTTAGATGGATTAGCCATGGGAAATATGGGGCGGTTACGGGGATAGGGTGGAGGGGTGGGCCTTGGTAAAATACTCTCTGAGAGCGTTGGTGCAGACTTAATGGGCTGAATGGCCTCTTCCGCACTGCAGGGATTCTATGATGCTATGAACTATTTTATTTTATAATGTCTATGATTAGAAGTAGAAGATGCACAGCTTCTCTTTTCATGTGATTTAAAATTATAAGTGGGCTGGAAATGTTTTGTAACTTTTCTTTGAATAATCTAGTTGCAATCCTGTATCCACATGGATCAATTTTCTAAAATTGGCCCTTTTATTCTAGTAGGGAGCTTAACGAAACACCAGTAGTTTTTTTCACGTTTATGTAAATGTGCATAGGAACATTTTTTTGTCAGGCGGCATTGATGTTGAAGGAATATCTTAATATTTTTAAAAACTGAATTAGTCAGAATCATTCTGGTTACAACTGGTTTTTGTTTTAGTCTTAGATGTGTAATAATATGAATTAATAACTCTTGAATATCTGTTTTTAGTATTTTATTATGGTGGGTGAGATTTCAACTGAAATCAAACTAACGTAATTTAAGGAAGAATTGTGTTTGTAAGATGTTGAGAGCACGTTCAAGATCTGTTTATTTACCCTCCACGTTTAATTTCTGTTATTGCATGACAATATACTTTTACAAATGTAATAAAATGTTTATTTACTTTATGTTGTGAAGCCGAAGACAGCTTTGCTAACGTTTCAACATTCTTGCTTACTGTTCAATCATTGTTGTTGTTAATACTTTAAAGGGTATTTTTAACACTAAAATGTGTTAAATCTTTTTTCCACATCGTACTAAGTACATCTGTTCATCTTTGTCAGTCGCTTTCTTAAAAAAAAAACATTGACATGTATAAAAATGAGGCAGCTTATCACTTGGTAGTACAACCAGGTGAATGATTCGAGGACAGTGTTTCACCCTGGCATTAGTACATTGTGAACATTGCTATGACAGACAACCGGAAGACTGATACTTCCTTGCAGTCTTATCGAGTGATGATGTGAATTACATGCCGAGTTATACAAAAATCACTGGCTACATGAAACATTTCTAGACTTATCGGAATAGAAGCACTCAATACTTTTTCTTTCAGGGAAAGCAGTCTTGCCCTTTAAATTTCCCATTTATGAGACATTGTGGCTTTCTATCTATCTTGAAAATTGTTGTCCTGTCACACACACTGAAACCTACATGGTATTGGATTTGACAGCCGTATTGTGTGAAAGACATCTGCCTTTGTCCTGGACTGCGTTGCTGTCATTTTGGGGAGAAATAAGTGAAACTTCATGTCTAACATTCTGTGAATGAAACTGATGTATATTTATAAGCAATGCCAGATCAATCTAAGCAGAGTTAATGTTCTAATACATCAGCCACAGGAAGCAACTTTCAGAATTTATGACTGTCCGGTAGAAGCTAAAGAATAATATCAACAGAATTCAATATTTGCAAATAATTATAAGCACCGCCTTTTCAATTGGCCTATCTGCATTGAACAATGGGTAAGCATAATGGAGTCTGGGCCTCTAAGCTCTAGGGCTTTCCTTGTATATTTGGATTATCGTACAGGACAATAGACAGTCATGTTTACAAAGGCCCAGAATGGTACTTATTTGTCTGTGCGCTTAGAGATAGCTGAATATACTGAAGATCAAATATGGTTTGGAATAGAAGATTTAGAACAATTTGTGCATGTAATTCCTTCAAAATGCATCGGACAAGAAGACATTGATCTAATTTCTTTTGTAAAATCATGATTGTTTGTTTCTGTATTGGAACAACTTCATCAGCACTGCACCAGTGGCACTGGGTTTTGAGTTTAGATTCATTCTTGTCAAGCCTTATCCATGCAACATTGCTGCAGATTTGCAACCAGCCAATCTCCAGTTTATTGGGTTCCGTGTTGTAGGTTTTATCATGTGGATTTGTTTGTGCCTGTGCTGATTTGTATTGTGAACTCCTAGTCAGATGCTTCTTTTCACTTAAGGCTTATTTCCCTTTCTAACCCTTTGTTCCTCTCCATTTGTTTACTGGGATTTCAAATAATCATTCTAATGGTTTTTCTTGGCAATGACAATGCATTCTGAGCTTAAAAAGAAATCCGTCCTTGCACACATACCAATTTTTAGGGTTCTATACTGACCAATCTGTATCTCAGCATTCACTAACAAAAATCTGGCCAGGCCAGGTCGCTCTCAAAGGAACTGCTATGAGCTGAATCTTGGTGAAAGGTGATTCTAGCCATTGTATATTACACAGAGGAATTCTCCGAAGAATGGTGAGTTGCCTACAGCATCCTCCTACTCTGGTAGGAGTGCCACTAAACCAATCAGAAGACAGTGAAATAGATATAGAGTAAATGTCAGCAGGACAAAGCAGAAGCAAAAAGCAGTGCCTAAGAGGTGTTGAAGAGTGGGAAAAGGTGGGAGCAGCAGTTTGTGGTGTGTGCAGGCAAGGGATGAACGCAAGCTCATGAGGTGAAAAGGAAATGAGTGCCAGTCATAACTTGATGGACGGAGAACGAATGACAAGAAGGAGTGAGTTGAGGAACGGCAGAGAAGAAGTGCCATTTTGAATGACAGGTGTTGGAATTGATTTTGGGAATCTTCATTTGTTTGATAATTAGGATACTGTCATTTTTCCAGACACTAAGTTGCAACTTTACATTCTATTTTTAATAAAGAAGTGACTCGGGTAGCACAGATAGGTTAAAAAGAACAAAATCAGATGGACCAGGTGGGGAATACTGTTTGCTGAGGTTATATTTTTACTTAAAGTAATTTAATCAGATTAATTTCTTGTTTTTCAATGAGTTTTGGATTATAGTATAGATCTGAAGCTATTAAATTGGTTATGTTTTCAAGCTGAATAGTGGTTGTTGGCTTCTAGCATCAGAGTGAAGCAGCAGCCAGCCTTGTCAGCTTGAGATGGTTGGATCAGGGCATGGCATCCTAATACATTCTTACTACTAAAGTAAAACTGCCTTCACAAGTGAACCCTAACGTAAATGGAGCAAGTAATCTGTTTAAGTGTTGTTATATTCCACTATTTCACTACTGTGTTTAGAAAGAGAGAAATTAAATGATGAGAGCACAGTGTGTAAGTTGAATGTCAATTAATCTTGTATTAAGAAATAATTTAATAGCTGCTATCTACAGCGCCAGCAGGGAAGGTCTAATGGTGACGACGCTCTAAACGAATAAAGTTTTATCAGAAAGGTATCTTTAAGGTTGGAGCAGAACAAAAATGGGATATTCTGACATAATGCGGAGGTACCCATATTGAAGCCCTTTCACTGGTGCAGTGCTAATCAAGAAGCAAGAGGTCACATGTAATTTCCATATTGATTGGTTTAAATAAGTTGTTAATTTGTGTTGGGGAGGGTGTTCTCGCACCTGCCAGCCTTGGGTCATGTGCTCAGACATTATTCATAATGAATAACTTGATTGGAAAAGACAATAGGGAAACAACATTTGTGCGTGCAATGTATTTTGTTGAAAACACATTAACAGTGCCTTAATGAGCAAGGTGTATATGACGAATGGGAAGAGGAAATTGGCTGCTGCAACTATGCAACGCAGCCCACCATATTTTTACCCCATCTGTTAGTGCATCTGTTTCAATTAGAGGGGAAATAAACAGTCGATGTTGTTTTTCAACTAAATCTGGTCGATAATGTGGTATATGCAGGTTGGCTTCAAGTGAAGTCTGACCCTGGGGCCATGTTCTAACTGGGAGAGCTCAATTAATTGTCCATTGTATTTAGGGGATTACTTCATTTAGGAAGTCAATGTTTTGCTAGGAGGTATTGCAGCATTTTCTTTTAGCCTTTGCCATACATTTGAAGAAGAGCCAGTCTAATAAATCATTGCTAGAAAATAGTAAAACTCTTTCTCTTGTCACGGTCCGTTTGATCCTTCACTGAAGTTGCTGAAAGCTAAACCAGTTTCACTTGCATGTATTTAAATATTGAACCATGTCCAAGTTCACCAGAATAATGTTATTAGGACTTTGAAAAAAAAGAGTTCCTGACTGGTGATTCTAGTGATTTGAACAGAGGAAAATCATTTATCATTAACAGGAATATCCATTTTAAATCAGATTCTTGCATTATGGATTTGAATCGTTCTGCATTGTTTGCGCTCCCATTTTCTCATCTTCCTCCTCCCTTGGTTTTATTGTCATGTGCATCCATCAGGAATAATTAATCAGCTTTTTACCGTTGATTTTTACTCCTGCTTTGTTGTGATGGGTAATTCATTTCAATTGATGGCCAATGTCAGGCACCTCAGGCAGCACTTCCAATGGATTTGTGTAGTAATTGGCCAGTTAATGTGACAGTATCGAAATATCATGAGCAAGATGTAGCTGCAGGGAAACTGGTCGAAAGGCTTAAACTCTAATTAATGAGTCCTATTGCGATTAAGCCAGGCATTAGATTTTTTTTTTGTCCAGCACGTCTGTATAGATTGGAATTTGGGCCAATGTTACCTTGGTTTTTTCAGATGGAAAGAACACCAAGCTCTTATTAACCACATATCTCTAGTTAGATAGGAGCCAAAATAAATTGTCCAAAAACGTAACAGTCGATTGTATCAGAAGTCCAGTCTTTTCTAGCCATTTATAGATCAGGATGAGACAAATCCGCTGAGCAAAAATTGAAACATTCAGTTCTGAGGCTTGCGATCGCTAATATCAAAATCATTCTCTCGAGGAAACAAATAATTGCAGGTCATTTTAAAAATGCTTATCCTACAATGTGGTCACTTCATTCATCAGTCGAATGACTAAAAATTTAGACCCCTGCACAAATCTTAAATTTAAAAAAAAATTCTTATGTAGATTGCAGTGCCAGAGATTTCGTCTTCAAGGTTCGAGCCACAATGTAATAACACGAAGACGCTGTCAATGTGGAACATTCAAGAGGTGTAGCTAATGGCTTTGTTTTTCCAGTGAGAATATATATACAACTTTCATTTTATTATGGTACCTTTCACGTAAAACATCCAAAGGTATTTTTTTTCTGTATGAAGGTTATACTAAATTCCAGGTAAGATTACGGGTATGCTCTCACTTTATATGACACCAGCAAGAACTCTTGCAAATGGTAATGGACAGGCAGAATTATGCTGCACCTTTTCATAGAACCCTGTCTTTATCATGGGTAAAGATAACCTTCACACATCATTTGACAGAATTGTTATGGACAAGGGAGGGGGGGGGGGGGCGCGGTTGCAACAACCTTTCCTCTCAATGCCTGTCCCGAAGCAGAAGGTGTTTTGATTTGACTCCCTCATAAATGGTAGCATATTCCCCAACCCCTTGTGTTTTGGTGGGATCCAATTTTCTATTAATAACCCCAAAGCAAACTCAAGATAAGATGAACTCAAAGAGTTAGTTTATGTGCACGCACTCAAAACATGAAAAGAGGGTTTGCAATGTCCCCCTCGCATCTAGATAGTAAAGAGAGGGATAGGAGAGAAAAATATTTATAGTACAGAGACCAAGGGAAAATAAATATTGCTTTCCGTGTGTTCCAGAGTCTAGAATCAAAGTTCACTGAGCTATTCCTTCATGGAGGTTGGATGTTGTAAAATAAATGCTGTATAATTCACTTTTCTGGTGGTGTTGACTTCACATGATGAAATCACCTTGCAGAGGTGAATCAGTCTTGTAGGTGATGGTACAGAATTTCCAGCGGAAGTAGTGTAGATGGGGGACAGGTATTCCATCTGGGCAGAGCTCCTTATCTGTGAGGTTGCTAGTCATATGGTAAACTGAAGACCGAGCTATGCAGTTCAGCAAGACTTGTTACACAAGCCAGAGACCCCCGCCATGCGACTTCCACCTCTTCACCAGGTTTTTTAAACAAAGGATGTGCATCCATCATCTGGATTCCAAAGACTGTTAAATGTCTCCACCATCAGGAATTGAAAGGAAGGTGGTGGGGCCTTTGATGATCCATCTCCTTCTGGCCAGTCTGGGAAATTACATGCAGATGGCCTTTGTATAGCTCTCTTTGAATTTGGGTTGTGCAGTCTACATGAGATTGTTAACGGCTCCTCAGAGATAACGAGGTGAGTTTTCCTGAAATTGCCAGTTCCTTTCTTTGTTCAGGAATCACAAACAGACATGGATTCAGCCATTTTAAAGGTCTTTGTTTAGTTTTAAAATTTTAGGAATAACAATTTAGCATATCACTACATATTTTATAAAAATATACAGTGTGAAGCCTTAGGGAATGATCTTACCAAAAGGATTCTAAGTCCAGAATGAGTGTGAAAACAGGAGAGTTTCAGATCCATTTTTTTGGCAAGGCCACCAATCCAATCTTATGCCACTCTGTGCAAAAGATATTGCTAAATCTGTTTCTTACCAGCAGGGGGATGGGTGGGGCCTACACTTACCGAAAATCCGGCAGCTCACACTAGAGGGCGTAATGTACAGGCACAAATCTCTCCGTCTGCAACAGCACAGAGAGATCTGGCAGTCATTCCACCCCCCCTGTATATAGCGCGCCACCGTCCCCCCCCCCCCGTCCCCCCCCCCCCCATGTGATCTCACCTGATGTCTGGGCCCGGGAAGATCACTATAAGCGAGAAATTGGGCGCTAACCTTATTTTTCGCCTATCTCTCGATCCTACCGGCTCGCCCTACCCATCGACTGGCGGGACAAGAAGGTAAGATCGCCCCCTTCATCCGTCACAGACTGGTTTACTGTGAATCGCATAATGGCAAACCAATTTCAGTCGGGTTAGCCTTTCTATTGTGCTTTTGGAAAATGGGGAATGCACAGTCGCAGTCAGATGTCTTTTTGTGGCATTTGTTTCTCTAGCAATCAACAGGCATGTGTTCCCAAATGCAAGGATCTTCATATACAAGTGCAGACTCTCTCTTGCAAACTTGCACTCCGGGCTGACAGTCTTGCTTGCCTGGAGCACGTTGTCAGGAAATCACGGGTGGAATGTCCTATGATTTTTACAGCCATAATGGACAAGAAATCATGGAAAGAACACTTGAATTTCCCGCCGCAATCAGCAAAGCTGACCATGGAATTACAGTTTTGAAAACCTTCCCCTTTTGTTTAATTGCATTTTGCCACCTCAGATGTCTAAATCGAGCCCGTGATTCCCCAATAATCAGTGGCAGGCTGGTGAGGCTGCCAGCCTGGAGTTCAATTAGATGACAGCATCTGCTCATTTATCTGAAGATCCTTGTGCGTATCTGGGAATGTGCGCTTTTTGAATTGTCAGAGATAAATATATATACAAACACCAATTAAAGACATTTGCCTGCGTGACCTCTGTTCTTCACCCCATTCTCTCAATGCTCACAATTTCTCTGTACCTGTTCCTGAAGCACGGTTGTCATTTGTTAGTCACTGTCTTCTGAGAGGAGGAAATATGATCATTGTGAGGCTAACCTTGGTGCTAAGAATGGTGACAGAGAAAATTTAAGGTTGCAGGAAGTTAGGGTTACAAACTCTGAATGGATTCCTAAAGGTTGCATTGTGTGATCTCTTGCCCCCAGTTGTTCTGGCGAGCCATCCCACCATTTTGCTCCATCCCAGATATTTTTAAAAAATAAATAATAAAATGGTTCAAAGAAAATGGGGAAGAAGATTCCCCACTATCCCCACCCCACCCCCTTCCCCTGTTTACTCAAAGCTGGAGATCACTCTTTAATTCTGGAAATCTCACATTTGCAGTAGTTGCAACTCTACTTACAACCTAATATTGTAAAACCTACCTGTGGTGAACCATCGTTGGTTCCCACCAGGTAGTGCTGAGCCAGGGTCTGGCCAGTACTATGAGTCTGTATATATGTTACTGTTGGGGTTAGGGTTGGGCTGTTCTACCTGTAATATAGTTCTTATGGTACATCCCGGTCGGGCTCCGCCTCCTGGGAGAGGTATAAAGGTCACTGCTCTGTCTGGGACCCTTTAGTCTGGGATCGTGTATCATATATGGTAGCTCTATTGTAGTAGTCAATATAAGCCTTTATTTCCTCGAGCATCTCTAGCCTCGTGAGTTGTATCACGCATCAATTTTATTGACTACTAATTGAACTCTCGTCGATGAAAAAAAAAGAAAACGACACAGAGAGCATGGAGCAAATGCTTAAACCCGAACGGCTTACGCTGGACCCACGTGCGGCGGGCGCCTTGAACACCTTCAACCACTGGTTAAAATGTTTTCAGGATTACCTCGAAGCCTCCGCAGCGGTCACCACCGACGCCGACAGACTCCGGGTCCTCCACGCGAGGGTAAGCGACGCTGTATATTTAGCGATCCGTGGGGCCACCGACTACAAAGGGGCCCTCGAGCTTCTTAAGAAGCACTACATTAAACGGCCGAACGAGATGCATGCTCGATATCTCTTAGCCACTCGACGGCGTCAGCCCGGCGAAACGACGGAACAGTACGCGTGCGAGCTCCTACAGCTAGCCAGGGGCTGTAACTGCAAAGCAGTGTCGGCAGACCAGAACATGAACGACCTCGCTCGAGATGCATTTGTGGCGGGAATCGGCTCGTCTTATATCCGCCTTCGGCTGTTGGAGCAAGGTAATCTCGATCTCACTAAGTCTATAGAGCTAGCGGATGCGCTAGAAACGGCCTCCAAAAGTCTGGCGATGTATCCTGATGACCACGTGGAGACAGCGTGGCAGGGGCAGTCACAGACCCCACTTCATCCAGCCGGACCGAAAAGCTGCGTGATGGCGTTCCCACCCTTGGGCCTGACGACGGCAGCAGCTCCAGGCGGCCCGCGGTGTTACTTCTGTGGGGGAGTGATACACCCTCGGCAGCGATGTCCCGCTAAAGCAGTGTTGTGCTCCGCCTGCGGCAAGAAGGGGCATTATTCGAAGGTATGTCGATCCAAACTTCCATCCAGCAACAGCAGTGCGGCGTGTGACTCCCCGGAGCCGGTTTCCTCGTCATCGGCATTGTCAAGGGCTTCTTCCACGTGCGAGGCCAGGACGTCGCCATTCCAGACGACGGAGTCGCAAGAGACGCGCGACCACCAGGGGCCGCCATCGCCCACGTGCGACCGATGGGAGCAGCCATTTTGGTCGGCACCGACTGCGAATGGCCAGCAGGGGTCGTCATCATCCATCTCAGCTGCCTGCAGTGGCGCCCACGAACCAACGGTGGCGTCGATCATCCTGGACCAGGCAAAGTCCCACAGACTCGACAAGTCCATGATGGACATACAGGTAAACAAACGCACGATTTATTGTCTGTTTGACAGTGGGAGCACGGAGAGCTTTATTCACCCAGACGCCGTGAAGCGGTGTGGCCTCCAGATCCAGCCTGTCAAGCAGACACTTTCGATGGCGTCAAGGTCCCGGTCTGTCACCGTGCTCGGGAGTTGCGTGGTAAATCTAACGGTGCAGGGCACAGTTTACGAGAGCTTCAAGCTCCTGGTGTTACCGCACCTTTGCGCGCCAATACTCCTCGGACTAAATTTCATGGTCCACATGAAGAGTGTAACCCTACAGTACGGTGGGCCACTCCCTCCGCTTTCAGTGGGAGACTCGCAGCCTCTAAATTGCCCAACGCGCTCCACCTGTAGCCTCTCGACGCTTAAGATTACCACACCCTTCTTATTCCAGAATCTCGTGCCAGGCTGCAAGCCCATCGCGACTAAGAGTAGGCGTTACAGCGCTGAGGATCGGATCTTCATTCGATCTGAGGTTCAGCGGCTCCTCAAGGAAGGGATCATACAACCTAGCGCTAGTCCTTGGAGAGCGCAGGTCGTGGTGGTCAAGAGTGGGAACAAACCGCGGATGGTCATAGACTATAGTCAGACCATTAACAGATACACGCAGCTGGATGCGTATCCCCTCCTGCGCATATCTGACATGGTCAACCAGATTGCGCAGTACCGGGTGTTCTCCACCATCGACCTAAAGTCTGCCTACCACCAGCTCCCCATTCGCCCAGAGGACCGACAATACACGGCTTTTGAGGCGGATGGTCGCTTGTACCATTTTCTAAGGGTTCCTTTTGGTGTCACGAATGGGGTCTCGGTCTTCCAGCGTGCTATGGACCGAATGGTGGACCATAACGGACTGCGGGCTACCTTCCCGTACCTGGATAACGTCACCATCTGCGGCCATGACCAGCAGGACCACGATGCCAACCTTCTTAGATTCCTACGCACTGCATCTCGCCTGAATCTGACCTACAACAGGGAGAAGTGTGTATTTCGCACGCGCCGCCTTGCCATCCTTGGATACGTGGTGGAAAACGGGGTCATTGGCCCGGATCCAGACCGTATGCATCCCCTCCTCGAACTTCCCCTGCCCACTAGTGTAAAAGCACTGAGAAGATGCTTAGGCTTCTTTTACTACGCACAGTGGGTTCCCAATTACGCAGACAAAGCCCGTCCGCTCATCAAGTCTGCCTCTTTTCCCCTAGGACCAGAGGCTCGTTTGGCCTTTGAAAAACTAAAAGCCGACATCGCGAAAGCCACGATGCACGCTATCGATGAGTCCATCCCCTTTCAGGTGGAGAGTGATGCATCGGATTTCGCCCTGGCCGCCACACTTAACCAGACGGGCAGGCCCGTCGCCTTTTTCTCTCGCACCCTCCAAGGCCCCGAAATTCGACATTCGGCGGTGGAAAAGGAGGCCCAGGCCATTGTGGAGGCCGTCCGGCATTGGCGCCATTACTTGGCGGGAAAACGGTTCTCCTTGCTCACGGACCAGCGGTCCGTGGCGTTCATGTTCAATAACACGTTACGGGGCAAGATCAAGAACGATAAGATCTTGAGGTGGAGAATCGAACTCTCCACCTATAATTACGACATCATGTATCGTCCAGGGAAACTCAACGAGCCCTCGGATGCCCTGTCGCGTGGAACATGCGCCAGTATGCAGGAGAATCGATTGCAGGCTCTCCACAATGACCTCTGCCATCCGGGGGTCACTCGGCTCTACCACTTCATAAAGGCCCAGAAGCTACCCTACTCGGTGGAGGATGTCAGGTCCATAACCAGAAGCTGCAGGGTATGCGCGGAATGCAAACCGCACTTTTACCGACCTGACAGGGCACAACTCGCTAAGGCCACTCGTCCCTTCGAAAGACTGAGTGTGGATTTTAAGGGCCCCCTTCCCTCGACAGATCGGAATGTGTACTTCCTCAATGTGGTTGATGAGTACTCACGATTCCCTTTTGTCATTCCCTGTTCTGATATGACCGCTGCCAAGGTTATCAAGGCATTTCGTGATCTTTTCACCCTGTTCGGTAACCCCTGTTACATCCACAGCGATAGGGGCTCGTCGTTCATGAGCGATGACTTGGGGCAATACCTGCTCTCATACGGGATTGCCTCTCGTAGAACCACGAGCTACAACCCAAGGGGTAACGGACAGGTTGAACGTGAGAATGCTACAGTCTGGAAGGCTGTCTTACTGGCGTTGAAGTCTAAAGGCCTTCCAGTCTCCCGTTGGCAAGAGGTGCTCCCTGATGCGCTCCACTCCATACGCTCACTCCTGTGTACGGCAACCAATGCTACTCCCCATGAGAGACTGTTTTCATTCCCTCGGAAGTCTTCCTCTGGGACCTCATTACCGTCTTGGTTGACGTACTCAGGACCTGTCCTCCTGCGGCGACATGTTAGGACCCGCAAGTCCGACCCTTTGGTTGAACAGGTCCATCTCCTCCACGCCAACCCTCAGTATGCCTATGTGGCATACCCTGACGGGCGAGAGGACACGGTCTCGATTCGAGACCTGGCGCCAGCAGGGGGCTTGGAAACCCCTGTCGCTCCCATACCTCCTGTTAGAGACCCCCCAACTATTGTTTCCCCTCCTGACACGGCGCGGGCAGTATCGGGACCATCACTTCACCCTTTTACTCCCGTGTACAGCTTGCCTGAGTCCAGGAGATGGTCGACACTTCAAGGCGTGCCCGAGTTCAGCGGATTTTCACCACCTCGGGGTCTACCGGCCCGTGAGACATTGGAGGAGCCGTTGGACACCGTCTTGGGGAGAACGCCACCGCGAGTGCCTACACCGGTGTCATCGCCGGTGTAGGCACTCGCGGTGGCGTTCTCCCCAAGACGGTGCGATCCCCCAGACCGTCTGAACTTATAGACTGATGAACAATTGTTCTGTGTTTTTGTACCCCGTCGGCCTTTGTTTTCAAAGGAGAGGTGAATGTGGTGAACCATCGTTGGTTCCCACCAGGTAGTGCTGAGCCAGTGTCTGGCCAGTACTATGAGTCTGTATATATGTAACTGTTGGGGTTAGGGTTGGGCTGTTCTACCTGTAATATAGTTCTTATGGTACATCCCAGTCGGGCTCCGCCTCCTGGGAGAGGTATAAAGGTCACTGCTCTGTCTGGGACCCTTTAGTTTGGGATCGTGTATCATATATGGTAGCTCTATTGTAGTAGTCAATAAAAGCCTTTATTTCCTTGAGCATCTCTTGCCTCGTGAGTTATATCGCGCATCACTACCCTTCCGTAAATTCAAGATGCCTAACAAACGACAGGAGATTGGCGGCTGTACACACAGATAGAAGGAGATCACCCTACTTCTTTCACTGGGTATTATTGGTAATGATGTGGAGATGCTGGCGTTGGACTGGGGTAAACACAGTAAGGAGTCTAACAACACCAATCTGTAAATTGAGTTTGTGTCTTTATATGCCCTGTTTGCTGTTTGTTAGCAGATCTCCCACTCACCTGACAAAGGAGCAGCGCTCCGAAAGCTAGTGGCGTTTGCTACCAAATAAATATGTTGGACTTTAACCTGGTGTTGTTAGACTCCTTACTGTATTATTAGTAAAATATTGGACCACACATAAAACTGATTCCTTTTCAAATTTGTTAACCTGTGTGAGGATGATCTCGCTAACCGTGTTTCTTGCCCAGTGTAATTTGGTTTATGAATCGGTTAGATAGGTGGGACAGCACGGTGGCACAGTGGTTAGCACTGCTGCCTCAAATCGCCAGGGACCTGGATTCGATTCCTGGCTTGGGTCACTGTGTGGAGTTTGCACGTTCCCACCCTGTCTGCGTGGGTTTCCGCCAGGTGCTCTGGTTTCCTCCCACAGTCCAAAGATGTGCGGGTTAGGTTGACTGGCCAGAGTAAATTTCCCCTTCGTGTCAGGGGGGGGGATGAGCTGGGTAAATACTGACAACAATCCCACCCAGGCCCTATCCCTGGAGCATGCATAAGTGTATTACAACCTGGTATTGAACATAAAAGTTAGTTCATTGTGGTGTGCAGATGGCAAGTGGTTTAGCCCAGCTGTTTCACTTCTCAGTTCTGCCTCTGCTTTCTTTGCTTGGACTTGTTCAGGATCAAAGGTCAGAGGGCAAAGTTTAATTTCGCATTTGCAGCTTGTGTGGGTATGGTTAATCCGTAAGCCAGTGGTGCTGCATTGAAATGAAGATGTGGCAGCTCATGCCTCAGATGCAAAGACAAAGGAGTGTTTTTAAATAAAAAAAAATTCAACAGTACAATATTTACCACGTGTTGGAAGGGGAAAGCAGTAATTTAGTGTGGTTTTTTGCATGTCAGCATTGATGCTGTGATTACAAATAATCACTGTTAGTATTATTTCTCAATTGTGGGATAGAATGATTGCCTTTTATTGCTTAGGGTAGACAGATTGGCACCAAGACAGTTTAGATTAGCAGATCAATAGAGGCAAGTGTGCATATGTTATGAAGATTAGATGAGAATACATGAGTTCTATTGATCAGTTGTCTAGTGCAATCATTGCCTTTTCCTGAAAATTTTAGGGATTATAGAAAATATTGGGCCCTTTATTTATCTTTCCCTCCATCTTGACATGAGTTCCATATTTTAATTTGAATTCTTTTTGATGTGCATCAGAATATTAGAGAAGGCACGGGTGAGAGATGATGGAGCAGTATTTTGTAATTCCATCTTTAATTATTGTGATGGTTAATTATGCATATTAGAATTTCTCAAATGTCTGGGGCCAACCTAAGTTGTAATTAAAACTTCCATTGCTAAAGGACTATGTGGTAACAACAGGGAATTACACTAACACTGACTGTGTCTCTGGAAGCAATCCAGTTTAAAAATTGGCATTGAACAAATGCAACTGATCTTGGACTAGGAAATCATTGGCAAACCTTATTAGTTCCTGTGATTATTGTAGAAAGCAAGTTGAACAATGGTGTTCTTTGCAATTATGTGTTCTGTCTGGTAACAATTTGTCATCAGTAGTCTGTTTTGGCATCAGTGGTGTGCAACTCTATAACTAGATTTTCCTCGAATGAAACCATTGCTAATAGGCAACCCCAGTGAAAATTTGAACTTTTAAAATCCATTTTAGATATTTTAATATTGAAAGAAAATATTTTTACATTCAATTTGAAGAGATCAGTCTTCCATTCCGTAACAAACTCTCCTCTAGCCAATTTTTGTGGCGCTATTTGGAGGACTCTGTCCAAGCAACATTCCTAACTGATCATGGACGGTGTGCAGCATTCTGCCATGTTTTCCTACCTAGCAATAGTAACTCAACTTCAAAAATATTAATTGAGTGCAGCAAAGGTTTACCAGGCTGATTCGTGAGATGGCAGGCCTGTCATCTGAAGAGAGACTAAATTGGTTCGGATTGTAATTGAAGAAGAGTGAGAGGAGATCTCATAGAAATTTATAAAATGCAAACAGGGTTAGACAGGGTAGATTCAGAAAGAATGTTCCTGATGGTGGGGTAGTCCAGAACTAGTGGGTCATAGTTTGAGGATAAGGGGTAAGTCTTTTAGGACTAAGGTGAGGAGAAATTTTTTCAACCAGAGAGTGGTGAATCTGTGGAATTCACTATCAGAGAAAGTAGTTGAGGCCAAAATGTTGTGTGATTTCAAGAAGAAATTAGATGTAGCTCTTGGGGCTAAAGGGATATTGGGGGAAAGCAGGATCAGAATATTGATTTTGATGATCAGCCATGATCAAAATGAATGGCGGAGCAGGCTCGAAGGGCCAAATGGCCTACTCTTGTTTCTATTTTCTATGTTTCTCTGTGTAAAACAGGTGGAGATATTTTCTCCCTCCTTGGATCCAACTTTGTGTGGATTGGCTCCTGCGATTGCTTACATAGAAAGTGGAAACTTGTGGCTGGGGTTTTCCAGTCCTGCCCACATCGTCGCAGGAAAATTTGACGGACCAGCAAAGGTCCATTGACTTCAGGTGGGAATTTCTGGTTGTTTCAAGTAGAAATAATAGTCAATGAAGCACTTCCTGATACAAAAAAGCTGCATAATTGCAAGTTCTTTCTTCTATAAAAGATGGTGAACTATATTGGTTAGTGATCAATGTGGCATCTTTTTATTATTCGAGTCACCTGACTGAAAAGTAAGGGTCACCATAAAGATTCTATAAAGCCATTAAAGTTTCCTTTTAAAGGAACGACAGTTAGGTTTTACAGGAAGTCAAATAGCAAATTGAACTGAAGCATGCTTTTAAATTCTTCTAAGATACCCTTTGAGTAAATGTGTAGGAACGTAGATGTAAAACTCACTATGGTGCATTAATGTTACATTTGGCTCGAACAATTGAAAACTGTACTGCAAATTGATCCTGCAGGACTCATAAAGCTGCATTAGCAGTAATTTCTCCTGCACTTCATAAACCCTGTCTTAATAACATTCATTGGCTGAAATTATTACAGATCTTTATTGTAAATGATAGCTATAATCATTTGTTTTAATCTCGCATTTGTGTAATAACACTTCATTTCACTTTTACCTCCTATGCTGCAACCATTGCTGTTTCTTGGCTTCGCAAATTGCTGCAAGTTTTGTGAAGTATCACAGAAAGATAAGGACGGAATGAGGAACTAAGTTCCATCTGTACACTCTGGTAGAATTATTTTTCGCAGTCCAATCCTGTGTAAGAAGTCTGCATTTGGGCTCTTGGGGCAATGTCAAAGAGATCAACTCACTGATATTGAAGTTTTTAAATTTGCCATCAACATTAAACAACCATGGTATCACAGTCCCTGTGCCAGCCCTGATTTTAGGACAGCACGGTGGCACAGTGGTTAGCACTGCTGCCTCACTGCTGCTAGGGACCCGGGTTCAATTCCGGCCTCGAGTGACTGTCTGTGTGGAGTTTGCACGTTCTCCTCGTGTCTGCGTCGGTTTCCTCTGGGTGCTCCGGCTTCCTCCCACAGTCCATAGATGTGCAGATTAGGTTGATTGGCCATATTAAATTGATCCTAGTGTCAGGGGGATTAGCAGAATAAATGTGTGAGGTTGCGGGAGTAGGGCCTGGGTGGGATTGTGGTCGGTGCAGACTCGATGGGCCAAATGGCCTCCTTCTGTACTGTACAGATTCTATGATACTGGCCATGTATCTGGCATCGCATCAGCATTAAAATTCATGTACCACATTATTCATTTGTATGATAGGCATAGGCCAGAATTCTCCGGTCGTTCATGCCCCGCTGTCACTGCCAGAGAGGACGGAGAATTTGGCACTCTGTCAAATATCCATTTATTGCAACAGGATGGCAGAATCATGCTGACATGAATGGTCGGAGTATTTAACTTGATGGCAGTATCCTGTTAGTGAAGAATACCACTCATGCTGCTACTGCATTGTCACAACATGAGTTCCCTTTACTGTTGGTGTCTTGTGAACTATTCTGATGAGTGCAAGATGAAAAGTTTTGACAACATGTCTCCTTTTGTTAGCAATAAATAAACCCATGTTTTTATTGGTATTTGTAGAATGCTCAAATTTGCATATGTGCAACTGTGTACAGGGGAATTTCAGCGCTGCATTAAAATACCTTTATTTTGGAAAAACCTTGGTATACTCCAGGAAGATGTTGTGCATTCTAACTTGTTCATATTCACACAAACAATTTTGTTCCTTGAATTCCGAGTGCAAGATCAAATTTTGGCTATATTTGCATTTTTGATTCTCAGTCTGTGTTTGTCATCAGTATTTTATACACTTTTATGTTCATATTTTGCTTAAAAACAATCCATACCAACAGAAAGAATGAATTTGAATTATTTTGCTGAAAAGAAAGATGTGGTTGCCATGGGGTAGCACAGTGGTTAGCACTGCTGCCTCACAGCGCCAGAGTCCCAAGTTCAATCCCAGCCTCAGGTACGTGTGGAGTTTGTATTTCTCCCTGTGTTCTGCATGGGTTTCCTCCGGTGCTCCGGTTTCCTCCCACAGTCCAAAGATGTGCTGGTTACGTTGATTGGCCATACTAAATTGATCGTAGGATCAGGGGAATTAGCAGGGTAAATGTGGGTTACGGGAAAAGGGCCTGGGTGCGATTGTGGTCAGTACAGGCTCAATGGGCCGAATGGCCTCCTTCTGTACAGTAGGAATTCTATAACACTTTTCATCTTGAACTAACACAAAAATGCCAAATTTCAAACACCAATAGCTACACCAACAAACAATTTAAGATAGAAAAACGGAAATAGTGGAAAAAGGGAAGCAATGACCTCATGGAATTATTGCTCAACTATCAGTCCAGAAACTCAGCTAATATTCTGAGCCCTGGGTTCGAATCCTGCGATGGCAGATGGTGGAATTTGACTTCAGTAAAAAAAAATCTGGAATTAAGAATCTACTGATGAACATGTAACTGTTACCGATTGTGTGAAAACCCATCTGGTTCACGAGTGTCCTTTAGGGAAGAAAATGTGCCGTCCTTACCTGGTCTGGCCGACATGTGACTCCACAGCCACAGTAGTGTGGTTGACTCTCAATTGCCCCAAGGCAACCAGGGATGGGCAATAAATGCTGGCCAGCCAGCGGCGCCAATGTCTCACAAATTAATTTAAAAAACACAGCAGAGGAATGTGTCTTCCAGTGCACTGCGAGATTGGGGCATCCTTTCAAAATAGCACCTGATTACTTTGCAGCCGGGCTCACTGGTGTGTTTAGGCCCCTTCCAAAACTCGTACCCTACTCACTGCTCTCTCAAATAATGCCTGAGTGTGGGGCGATTGCGGTCCAGCCCGCACCAAACAGATTACTGGTATGGATCGCTCCGGTTTTCTCGTCTTGATGACACTTAAATTCTGCCCAGTGTTTCAGTTCAACAGCCCTTCATTAGGACTGAAGTGTGATCGCGATGTAATGAGTTTTTAGCAAGTAAAAATGGGGAAGACAAGCGGGTTCTTGTTGCATGTCATCTAAATTCTCCATATGGCTCCCATTCTGACCTTCCTGTCCTCGGCTGTAGTGTTCCAATGAAGCTCAGTGCAAACTGGAGGAACAGCATCCCATCTTTTGACTTGGCTCTCTACAGCCTTCTGAACTCAACATTGAGATTAACAATTGTAGATCATTACACCCCTCCTCCATTTCATTTCATTAAAAAACGGTTTGCCTTTCTCATTTCTCTGTTTCTTTATTCACTTTACATTTGGATAGCTGCCTGCTAACCATTCACGCCTCATCTACACATAACTTTTGTTTCTTTACCATTAACACAAACCTTTTTGTCATTTAATCTCTTCTATCCTCCACCCCATGGCAAACCTTCCCTTTTGATCTTCCTTCTCTCCCTTGCCCTCAAAACTTTCACTTTCACACTTGCTCAATTCTGAAGAAGGACCATTGAACTGAAATGTTAACACTTTCTCTCCACAGGCGCTGCCTGACCTGCTGAGTGTTTCCAACATGTTTTATTTTTATTTCAAATCAGGAAGACTTTTGTACTGATCAGTAGGGACGAAACGGACCCTGGCCTTTTTTTTGGGATAATTGGGAATAAATATAAAATAACATTTTGTATGGATGAATTATAGTAGAATTCCGATGTTATCACCAGATTACTCTTGCAGACAAAAACAGAAGATGCTGGAAAATCTCAGCAGGTCTGACAACATCTGTGGACTCCAAAGATGTGCGGGCTAGGTGGATTGGCCATGCTAAATTGCCCCTTAGTGTTAGGGGTCTAGCTAGGGTAAATGGGTTATGGGGATAGGACCTGGGTGGGACAGTGGTCAGTGCAGACGCAATGGGCCAAATGGCCTCCTTCTGCACTGTAGGGTTCTATGATTCTATGAGAGAGAATGGAGCCAACATTTCGAGTCTAAATGACCCTACGTCAGAGCAAAGGTTGCTCTTGCAGGTTATCTTTGTGCTGTGGATTTACGCCACCCAGAAACACAGTTTCCAGGTAATGCAGAAGTGAATCTTGTAAAGAGCGACAGAATGTATTTTAGCATAGCAGGAATTTCTAATCCGAGTATTATGTACTTCATGTGCACACTGTTTCCTTCTCATTGCCTGCATGCAAAGCTTAGGGGATTGTTCTACACCCTAGGCTAATCGCCAACTTATTTGCATCTAAAGGTGCTATTATATAGTTCACGTCTGTGTGACGAAAATCTAAATCCTCACTGCCTGTGTAAACTAACCGCTTGTTTGTTCAAGCGCAGTTCATTTAGCTCATCATATGGGAATAAGAGAGAGTGCGGTGGTTCATGTATACAACATCATATAAGAACACTAGGTCAAATCAGGGACACAGTAAATTTTCAGAGAGATGCCCCTCAGCTTATTAGGCTCTTTATTACTTTTATATTGTATGAATGATGTCTACTGGGAGAACTGCAAAACACTTTTTATTTTATGACAATAGGTAATTTAAATCAAGAAATAAACATCTGCCACATTAATGAAGATAGCGAGATCTTGTCAGAATTGATTCATGCGTTCCGGGTAATTCCTAATAATTTAGAAAGAAGTGAGCCTATTTGATCCGTCCAAGTTTTTTCTTTATCTTAACTATGTATTTTCAAGTGCTTTTGCCAGAATGCATATGCAGTTTAATTTACACTTAATGCACCTTTAACTTTTGTTTCTAGCTGGTTTGTTGTTAAGGTTGATAAGGGTGGCACAGTGGTTAGCACTGGTGCCTCACAGTACCAGGGACCCAGGTTCAGTTCCGGCCTCGGGTCACTGTCTGCATGGAATTTGCACTTTCTCCCCATGTCTGCGTGGGTTTCCTCCGGTTTCATCCCACAATCCACAGATGTGTGGGTTAGGTTGATTGGCCATGCTAAATTGACTCCAGTGTCAGGGGCATTAGCAGGGTAAATGTGCGGGGTTACGGAAATAGAGTCTGGTGGGATTGTGGTCAGTACAGACTTGATGGGCCGAATGACCTTCTTCTGTACTGTAGGGATTCTGTGAAGGTTAGAACTTATACAGGTTAGTTTAAACATTCCAAACAGCTCCACCTCAAGCTTTCGAAAGACTCAGAAGCTTTGTTTTAAAACAGGCACCTTTGTTCAGAAGAAAAGTAAGGTCTTAATTGGTTTCATTTTTTTACTGGCTAGCAGTTTTCAAATTTACATTGAGATTTTAACTCCTTTATTATGTAGATCTCTAAACCACTTCCAATGTAGAAAATGCAGCAAAGCTCATCTCTGTAATTGTAGTTTATTTTATTTATTTGTATTTATTAGTGTCACAAGGAGGCTATTAACATTGCAATGAAGTTACTGTGAAAATCCCTTAGTTGCCACACTCTGGCACCTGTTCGGGAACACTGAGCATGAGCAATGCACCCAACCAGATTCCATGTTCCGATATTAATAAAGAATGTAAACTGGAAGTTGCAAGTTGTCATTCACTTCTGCCATGATTGTGCCCACTGTTTTAACAAAGACCTGTTTAAAATGAATGGGTTACCACCTCTGTTAAAATAGTGCAGCTGAATGTCCTACAAACATATGTCCACTTTTATTGCCAACATTCATTTTCAACCTTCTGAGTAAATGATGTAAGATTGGAAACCACCTTTGAATGACATCATATTCCGTGGCACCAAAGTGAAGTGACTGGATATCCTTATACTGCCATATTTGCTGAATACAGAAATGGTTTAAGCTGTGAGGCCTGCTGCACCAATCAATTGTTGGCACTCTGCCTCCAGTAGGTGTGTGTAGTTTCAGTATTGTTGACCTGGTTCACAATGTTGTTAAATTTGAAAATCTGACACAAATCTTTGGAGCATAAATTCTTTTTTCTGGGTGCATAAGTGCCTGGCCTAGTTGTCATATGATTTTCATTTGATTTCCTTTTTTTTCTAATTTTGAATGAATACAGATGTCCACAAGATCTGGTGAATAGTTGGCTATTATATCGTTGTCAGTTTGATTTAGTCTATAGTCACATCTTGTATTGGAATAAATGTGAGTTAGCACAGGTTAATTATTTGGAGCAACCCTGATCATTGTTTGAACTACAATGGAAGTAACTAACATTTGGCAAATTGTTAGGTTGTAGGTTTTCATTTTTGAGCCAACAGTTCTTGGAGAACCACCAGAAAATCTTGGGTGCCTTCAAAGCCATCAGATGTCTGTGAGTAGAATTTTATGAGGGCTGGATGGCAATGGGCTTCTGAGAGTCTGCGGTGGTGCATTACGTGCTGGCTGTCAGGGTGGTAAGTGCCTTTCGCTCACCATCCTTAAAGTTCTGACCCTGTCTTCCTCAGGCTGGACATTGTGTCTGGAGAATTCTGTATTCAGTGTTTTTCATGGTATTTTTCTGTCCTTGTTGACTTTCTAACATTTCACTTATGTGCAAATTGCAAGTTATGTTGAAATTTTACATGACTTTAGATCGTAAGGGACTGTGAAGTTTGGGACTCCACATTATAAGGAGTAGATAATTATTAAATTATTTTGATGTTGCTAGGTATGAAGAGTCTTAGTCATGAAGAGAGATTTGAAAAATTCAGGTGATTTCTACTGGAACCGAGAAGTTAAGGAATAACCTGATCACTCAAGATTCTGAAGGATGATAACAAAATACATTGTGAACAGTTGTAAGATGATGCATAAGAGGAGTTGTTTTCACAAGTTGGGGAGATGGTAATGAGCACAAAAAGCAAAACAATTAAAGGAAAGGTTCGTAAATAATTCTTTATGCCAGGTACAGGAATGGAACAGTCCATAAATTGATGTACCTGTGGGCATTGGGAGTCTTCTGCGCAGCTCTTGGGTTCCACCATGTTGAGGTGTTCTCATGATCTCTGACTTATCTTCTCCTGGTAGGGGAAAAAAGATTACAAAGTATAAAGGAGCCTTGGATCAAAAATGGACAAAAGACTTGAACTCCAGGGGTGAGGTGAGAGTGACTGTCTTTGACCGCAATGCAGCATTTGATTTGAATGTGGTATCAAGGAGCCCGAGCAAAACTGCAGTCAATGGGAATCGGGGGGGGGAAACACTCCACTGTTTAGAGTCACATCCGGCATAAAGAAAGATGGTTGTGCTCATTGGAGGTCAATCATCTCAGTTCCAGGACATCACTGCAGGAGTTCCTCAGGGTAGTGTCCTAAGCCCGACCATATTCAAATGCTTCATCAATCATCTGCCTTACAGCATTAGAAGTGGGGATGTTGTTCAGCACAACTCATGACTCCTCAGATACTGAAACAGTCCATGTTCAAATGCAACAAGTCTTGGGCAATATCCAGGCTTGGCTAACGAGTTTACATTCACGCCACACAAGTGCCAGACAATGACCAAGAGCGAATCTTGGCCTTTGACATGCAATGGCATTACTATCACTGAATTTTCCCCACTATCAACATCCTGGAGGCTACCATTGACTAACAGCTGAATTGGACTAGCCATAGGAATATTATGAGCAGGTCAGAAGCTAGGAATCTGGGGTAAGTAACTCACCTCCTGACTCCCAAAAGTCTACATGGCACAAGTCAGTGATGGAATAGTCTCCCCTTGCCTGGAAGAGTGCAACTCCAATATTCAAGAAGCTTGTCACCATCCAAGACAAAGCAGCCCACTTGATTAACACCCCATTCACAAACATTCACTCCCTCCACTACCGACGAACAATGGCTGCAATGTGTACCATCCATAAGATGCACGACAGGAACTCACCAAGTCTCCTTAGTAGGCACCTTCCAAACACACGACCACTATCATCTCTAAGGAAAAGAGCAGCAGGTATGGAGGAACACTGCCATCTGGAAGTTCCCCTCCAAGTTACTCACCATCCTGACTTGGAAATATACCACCGTTCCTCCACAGTCACTGGGTCAAAATCCTGGAACTCCCTAATAGCACTGTGGGTGTACCTAAAACACAGACCGCAGTGGTTCAAGAAAGCAGCTGCCCACTACCTTCTTAAGAGCTAGTAGGAATGGGCAATAAATGCTGGACTAACCAGCAATGCCCACATCCTGTGAATGAATAGAAAAAAGTAAAAAAGAATGGAAATTAACAAGGTGCTTTGTGGAGAACAAAATAATCAAACTCTATCCTTGTTGGGACAACGGTCTGTTCTGTTTTTTTTCTCATTTGTACTTCTTCAATCACTTGTTTCTCTGAAAGAATTGTCCACCGGAAAAATAATATTCAGCAAGACTAAAATGGGGACAGGACTCCAGGTCTTTACATAATTAGTGCTGATGGACCGAATAACTGATTACTGTTCAATGTCAAGAGTAAACATTATGTTCAAGGCTAGTTGCTTCCTCTCGTTTTTAATTAAGATGGTTAAGATCATGCATCAATTTGGGAATTAAGATTTTGCAAACATATTTCTATTATAAATATAATGGGCTGGATTCCCCATTGGTATCAGGGTGGAGAGCTATGTTGGGATGGCTTTGCAATGCACTTTCATTGCCAGGGAGCTTCCCAGTGTTAGACTGGTACCAGGATCAGCTGCATGCTCCACGGAGGTAGGCAGCCAATTGGGAGGCGGGGGGAGTTAAGGTCCCAATTTGGAATGGTTTTGTGGGATCATCGGACCTTTCCCGTTGGTGGAAATGCCCCATGCCCATTGTCATACTTGGAGATCAACTCATTGAAATAAAATGGGAGTAACTCCCATTGATTTTTCAGCGTGATTTCCACAGCGAATCTCTGACATTGTGTGCATCACATAGTGCTCTAGCGGGATTCCCGCTGCAAGTCAGGGGACGGAGCCTATTCCCACTTGGGAGGCCGCAGCATAGCTCTGAGCGGGCCACTGCGCATGCGTCGATCTGTCAGAGCAGAGATCGGTGCTTGTGCAGTGGCTCTGCTTTTCCAGCCTCATAATTGCTGGCCAGCCCGACCGCTGGTCAGCCCCTCAACCCCGCAATGCTGCACCTCCAACATCCCACCCTCCCCGATCGCTGACCTCCTGGACCTCCCTGGGCCAGCCCCGACACACCCCCCCACTCTCCCCCAGATGGCTAGCCCTGACTTGCCGTCCTCCCTCGCTCTGTCTGCGGTCCTGATTGCGGAGTGGCAGTGGGTCCCAGCACCCCCACCGATCGTCCACCTCCCTCTGGCCTCACTCCCCCCCTTGACATTGCCCAATGCCTGATGGGCAGTGCCAAGATGCCAGGCTGGCACTGCACAAGGGGCACCCGCCCTTATCCCTGACTTCCTGGAGGGAGGCCTCAATATCCTTACTTCACTCCAGCGGAGTCAGGCCGCCTGTTCCCCGTTAGTTGGGAGCAGTTGTAAATCCTGCTGGAGGGAACCACTCCTGATGGGGGCAGGTGGGGTGGGGGGGTGGGAGAGACACTGCTAATGGAACGTTAAACCAGATTTCCTTATGGTAATCAGCGCCGTGCCAATTTCCAGCGCGAAGCTGATCACTCTGGAAAACCTGGCCCTGGCGCCCAACGGGAAGCCCGCGAAATGGCCTGAGCTGATGTCTCCTTGGGAGAATCGACCCCCCTCCCATATCTCAATGTTGTGGCCATGTGAATGAAAGGCCAGAATTGTGGCCATGTCTAATCCTATGGATGGATTTCTCCTTGATCCTGTTGTTCGTTGTGGCATTGGGAGTCTTCCGTGCAGCTCTCCTCTTTTGACTAGTGGGGGTGCCTCCATGTTGAGGTTTTCTCATGGTTTATGACCTGGCTTAGCAGTATCCCCCCTCCCCGTGGGGTTGCCAACCCTGCAGGGACACAGACGAACTAGGTCGACAGGATCAAGAGCCCGTCCTTTCTGCTTACTTTTAGAACAAATTCTCCTCTTATTTCCCCTGGACCACAATCTCACCAATGGACATCAACACGATCTCCAAGTTCTTCACTGATCTCATCTCACTGCTGGAGATCTTCCCTCCATGACTTCCAATCTCATTGTTCCCCAACCCCAACAGCCTGTTTCTACTCACTTCCCAACATCCATAAACATGGACACTACCTTGATAGACCAGTTGTTCCACACTGTTCCGGCACCACTGAACTGTTTTTTCTTATCTTGCCTCTATTGTTTCTGCCCATATCCAGTTTCTTCCCACCTGCGTCAAGACTTCTGTATTTGAATGGAGTTCACTTCTTCCAGATAGAAGGTATTGCTGCACTTGTATGGATCCTAGCTATCCCTGCCTTTTTTGTGGAACATCTGTGGAACATTATTTGTTCCAGTCCTAATCAGGTCGTCTCTTTTTCCAGTATGTTGATGTCTGCATTGATGCTGTTTCCTGCTCTCTCTTTAACTCGAAAAAATATCAAATTTGTTTTCAATTTCCACTCTTCTTTCCTTCATATGACCCATCTCAGACTCTTCACATTCCTTCCTTGACTTCTCTATCTCCTTTACCAGGGGAAAGGCTATCAACTATAATTCAATGTAAGCCCACTGACTCCTACTGCTACCTCGTCTACAGTTCCTCGCACTCTGCTCCCTGTAAGGACTCCATTCCATTCTCCCAGTTTTCCTGTCGCTGTCATTTTGTTCTGATGATGCACCCATCTGTACTAGCGCATCTGATATGTCTTCCTTTTCCTTCAACCAAGAATTAACAGCACCCCTCCATCCCACTAACCCCACAGAGAGGTTGACAATGCTCTCAACTGTGCCTGTCCCAATTCCTGCACATACTGTCTGTTGTCGGGTGCTGGTTACCATTCGGTCAGTCTGAAAAAGTCTTCGTAGTTGTATGTAGGTTCAGTGTAAGTCTCTGTTGACTCTTAGAACTATTTACAAATATACAGTAAAGCATACAAGCTAGGAACGGTCTCCATGCTTACTGGTACACACAGCTCTATCCAATACTCAACAAACACTGGCTGAAGGTCCCATGCTGTCTTACATCAGTATGTAGGTGGTCCTGTACTCAGTCCCACATTAATCCTATGTATGCCAGAAATACCCTTACACTACACTCTCACCTCTTTCCTCTCCGTCAGTACGATAACAGGGTTGTCCTCACCACAGGAATTGTTTTCTCAGCTCCAACAGCTACCTCTTTAGGTTGTGAGAGAGAGTCCGAGAGACTCTGCTTTGAAAGCAGAGAGATTCCTGGTGAGCTGTGGCAAAGTACATCTGAGTTTTGTTCTTTAATTATTCAAACATAATTGACACAAATTGTTGCTCTTGCTACTCAACATTTTAACAAAATGGAGTGCACAGAGCCACTTAACTGCTCTGAGCAATATGGCTAAAACTTTGTCTATTTATATTTAGATTGCAGTGTTGTAAAGAGCCTTTTTTTTTGAAGTGTGGAAAATTATGATTGATTGCATATTAAGGTACATCAGCACAAATGCATCTTAATGCTGCTCTTCTTGACTTATACCGATATCAAGGCTTGTCTTAATAATGAACATTCATGTATTTGTCTTACTAAATTTAAGATCAAGCTTTGACAGTTTGAAAGGGAGCTAACGACACTGTTTTCAGCTTGTTGTTGTGTTCATTATAACCCCCTTCATGATAGTATAAATTGAGCTAAATCATACTTGATCAAGCAAAATTGGGTTGGTCTTTAACAGTTGTCCTTTAAATCCTTAGTTGATGTAATTGAATTCTCACTCATGTCTGGGAGAAAGTGCACTTGTGTTTTCTTTTCTTATTCTTCTTCTGCAAACTAGGGTACTAATATATCATTAAACAAAAATTAGGCTCACTGGAACCCCTGTCCTTGGGGATAGGAGGCATAACTGCACTAACAAAAAGCTCGGCTTATAAAGTGATTTAAAGTCTGTGGTCTGAGGGTATCCCCGGTCTAATTACCATTAATGTCTTTAGGGTAACAACTTTATTTATATAGCACCTTTAGCATAGTAAAACATCCCCCGGGCACTTCTCAGGAGCAATATCAAACACAATTTGATTCCGAGTCACATCTACGCAGATAAAATAGAACCATAGAATCCCTACAGTGCAGAAGGAGGCCATTCGACCCACTGAGTCTGCACCGACCACAATCCCATCCAGCCCCAATCCCCGTAGCCCCACGTATTTACCCTGCTAGTCCTCCTGACACTAAGGGGCAATTTAGCATGGCCAATCAACCGCTCCTGCATGTTTGTTAGACTGTGGGAGGAAACCAGAGCACCCTGAGGAAACCCATGCAGACACGGAGAGAATGTGAAAACTCCACACAGACAGTGGCCCAAGCCAGGAATCGAACCCGGATCCCTGGTAGCAGTGCTTGCCACTGTGTCGCCCCTAAATAGCAGAAGACAAAATGTTTGGTCAATGTGGAAGGTTTGAAGGAGCATCTTAAAGGAGGATAGAGGAGTAGAGGTACAGAGAGGTTTAGGGAGGCAATTCTAGAGCCTATAGCCTTGGTCATTGAAAGCATGGTGGAGTGATTTTAAAACTGGGATGTTCAAGAGACCTGAAGTTTTGAACACAGGTATCTCAGGGTTGGAGGAGACTCTGAAGATGGGGAGGGGTGAGGACATGGAGGGGTTTGAAAACATGGGTGAAATTTTTAAAATCTAGGTGGTGCTTAACTGAATCTGTCTGCTTTCTTCAAAGAAAAGTTTAAAATGGAATACTGCAGGAAGGGAGCGACATCAATCTCCCAGGGTCATTTAACCACAAAGCTGTCCGGTCTCTGTAATGTGGGCCACGTTAAAATCATCCATTTAGCAAACAGGTTGATGGATCAGCAGTGGGAAATTTTCAAATGTGAACTAGATAAGAATAAAAATGCACACAGTGAAAAAGCAGAATAGAGTTTCATGAAGAATTAGTGAAGTTCAAACAAAACTGAATCTTAAAAGTAGGCAGTTAATAAAATTATAAATGAAGATACAAATTAGGAGCTGGGGTAGGCCATTCAGTCCCCACCATTCAATAACATCATGGCTAATCTGATTGTAACCTCAACCCTATATTCTTGCCTACCCCCGATAACCCTCCATCCCATTGCTAATCAAAAATCAATTTGCCTCTGCCTTAAAAATATTCAAAGACTCCGCTCCCAATGTCTTTCGAGGAAGAGAGTCGGATATCAAATCATTTGATCTGTAATATAGGAGATGTAGTCTGGAGGGAAACGGGAGATTGCATTGCAAAATGGAATATGACAAGACGACCAAAAAATATAAAAGATCATAGTAAAAGTAAGTGCTTCGGCATATTGCAAGTAAAATATTTTCCTAGTGAGGGTAGACTGCTTGGGATGAAGAATACAATTCAAATTTGAAAAAATGAAGACGGAGATGCGAATATCAGCTGAATTTTACAAAGGATGAAATTGGGAATATCAGTGTGCTAAAGGAAGAGATGGAGTATGTTTGAGAGTTGAGGAAAGGATTTTTTTGAAAACTCTTGGGGCTGGTATTTTGGCTCTGCAATGGTTATTGGGGGAGGAAATCAAAGGCCTTCAGAATGGCATAGAATCATAGAATTGTGCAGTGCAGGAGGAGGCCATTTGGCCCATTGAGTCTGCACCTACCACAATCCCACTCAGGCCCTATCACCGTAACCCCATTCATTTGCCCTAGCTAGTCCCCCGACACTAAAAGGCAATTTAGCATGGCCAATCCACCTAACCCGCATATCTTTGGACTGTGGGAGAAAACCAGGGTACCCGGAGGAAACCCACGCAGACACGGGGAGAACATGCAAACTCCACACAGACAGTGACCCAAGCCAGGAATCGAACCAGTTCCATGGCGCTGTGAGGCAGCTGTGCTAACCACTGTGCCACCGTGACGCCCTCCAGAATTTTACCGTCCCGCCTGCCATGGGAATTGGAGCAGGTGAGGGGTAGACAATGGGAAGGTCCATCGACCTCGGGCAGGATTTTACAGTTTTGGGACGAGTGAGACTGCAAACTCCCGGCCTTGAAGTTTGCTTCCAGTGCAGGCTGCATGGCATCCAGTGCTGGGAAAAGGTGCAAGTGTGGGCTTGCTGTGGCTGAACCGGATGTGTCCGAACTAACCAGATTGGCACAACAAACATTCAATCGGGCTGCTTTCACGGATAGTTTTCTTGGAAACTTGGACTGCGCAGGTCCACTGAACACTTGTGCGTTCCATTAATTAAAGAACATGCATTCCCACAAATATTATTTGGTCTAGCCACCCAATTTGCAAGTGAGTTGATTTAGATAAGATGCTATTTGCCAAAGTATTGCAGAGTATTTTTGAAACTATTGTGTTTAATTGCTGGTTTTGAAAGGGAATGTTGCTGCAGGGGAGAGAATTTGGCAACCTGTCGAGGTGAAGTCAACAAGTATGGGGACTATGGTTACAGTGCCCCTGGGTCTGCACTACCACAAGATGGAGCAGAGGCAGGGGAGTGGGACACTCTACATGAATGGAGGAGGAGTTTGCATGTTCCCTCCGTGTCTGCGTTGGTTTCCTCTGGGTGCTCTGGTTTCCTCTCTCAGGCCAAAGATGTGCAGGTTAGGTGGATTGGCCGTGCTAAATTGCCGCTTAGTGTCAGGGGGATTAGTAGGGTAAATATGTGGGGTTACGGGGGTAGGACCTTGGTGGAATTGTTGTTGGTGCAGACTCAATGGGCTGAATGGCCTCCTTCTGCATTGTAGGGATTCTATGATTTTTCTATGAGGCACATGGGGTGCCTTTGTTCTAGATAGGCTGCCCATGAATTTCTACTTAGATTTCAGTGCCCTTAGAATGGAATCCCTTCATCACCATCCTTCAACAGATCGGAGGGGGGGTGATTCTTCCAGCTCATTGCAATGCTCTAGTAGCGCAGTGGGCTGGGAGACGTCAACGGAGGCCATTTCCCAGGTATGTCCTGACCACAAAAAGCAGAATTAATCCAACCCGGCCAATTACTGCCCCATCAGTCTACTCTCAATCATCAGTAAGGTGCCAACATCAACACTATCAAGGAGCACTTACGCTGCAATAACTTATTCACTAGCGCTCAGTTTGGGTTCTGCATAGGGCGACCCAGCACCTGACTTCATTGTAATCTTGGTCCAAACATGGACAAAAGAGTTTTGAAGTGGCCTCCGCTGATGTCTCTCTCCAGGAGTGTTTCCCTCCAGCAGGGCTTACAACAGCTCCCCACTAACGGGGAACAGGGGCGATCCAACCCTGCTGGAGAGAACAGAAGCCATTGAGGCCCCCCTCGGAGGTTGGGGGTAAGGGGGTATGCCCCTTGGTCAGTGCCAGCCTGGCCCCATGGCACCGCCCAAGGAGCAAACTAGCAATGCCCAAGGGGCACCTTGGCAGTGCCCTCTGGGCATTGGGCAGTGCCATGGAGGTGGGACCTACTTGGGGGTGAGCCTATGAGGGGGCGAAAGGTCGGGTTTGGGGGCATCCCACTGTCACTCCTCACAGGGATTGCTGGCAGAGGGAGGAAGAACGGCGATTGGGGCTGGCCATCCAGGTGGGCGGAGGGAGGATTTGGGGCTTGTCCGCAGAGGTCTGGGAGGCCAGCAATGGGGGAGTCGGGCTGGCCAGTGATTGGGGGTTGCAAGTCTGGCCAGTGATCGAACTTGCCAGCGATTGGGAGGCCGGCAATGCGGGGTCACTGTGCATGAGCCGACCTTGGTGCTGACAGATCAGCACATGCTCAGCGACTAGCCTCTCGGGCGGGAATTGGTCCCACCACCAGATTTTCAGAGTGAATCACGCAAGGTCACTCTGCAGTGCTCAGAGTGCGGGAGATTCATTCTGAAAATCATGTTTTAAAAAGAACAGCGAGAGTTACTCCCGTTTTCACACGAATTTGGGACTTAGAATTTTTTTGAGAGAATCCTGGCCCAGATCTGTAGTTCTGTTCCATCCGGTCATGAATGGTGGTGGGCAATTAAACAACTAACAAGAGGAGGCAGCTCCACAAATATCTCCATCCTCAACGATGGGGGAATCTAGGATATGAGTGCAAAAGACAAGGCTGAAGCACTTGTAACCATCTTCAGACAAAAGATCCCAACATCACAGATGTCAGTTTTAAGCCAATGCAATCCACTCCACGTGATATCAAGAAATGGCTGAAGGCACTCAATACTGCCTAGTCTATGGGCCCTGACAACGTTCCAACAATAGCACTGAAGACTTGTGGGCCAAATTGTTCCAATACATCTACAACACTGGTATCTACCCGATGTGGAAAATTACCCAGGTATGTCGTGTCCACAAAAAGCAGAATTAATCCAACCCGGCCAATTACCGCCCCATCAGTCTACTCTCAATCATCAGTAAGGTGTCATCATCAACACTATCAAGGAGCACTTACACAGCAATAACTTATTCACTACCACTCAGTTTGGGTTCTGCATAGGGCGACCCAGCTCCTGACTTCATTGTAATCTTGGTCCAAACATGGACAAAAGAGTCCAGAAGTCCAGAGATGAGGTGAGAGTGACTGCCCTTGACATCAAGGCTACATTTGACCAAGTACAGTATCAAGCAGCCCTTGCAAAATTGAAGTCAGAGGGAATCAAGAAGGAAAGTCTATGGTTGGAGTCATACCTGGCATAAAGGAAGATGGGTGTGGTTGTTGGATGTCAATCCTCTGTTTCAGAATGTCACTGCAGGAGTTCCTCAGGGGCCTGTCCTCAGCCCAACCATCTTCAGCTGCTTCATCAATAACATTCCCTCCACCTTAAGGTCAGAAGTGGATAAGTGTAGTCATCAGCAAAATGTTCACCATTCACAACTGTTCTGGTCTTGAAGTGGTCTATTTCCATATGCAGAAAGATTTGGACAATATTCAGACTTGTGTTGATAAGTAGCAAATAATATTCATGTCACCCAAGTCCCAGGCAATGGCCATCTCCAACAAGAGAGAATCTAATCATTTCCTCTTGACATTCAATGTATTATCATCACTGAATCCCCCCCCATCAACATTCTGGGAGTTACCATTGACGAAAAACTGAACTGAACTAGCCACATAAATACTATGGCTACAAGAGCAGGTCAGAGGCTGGGAATTCTGAGGGCAATAACTCACCTCCTGACTCCTCTAAACCTGGTAAGAAGTTTAACAACACCAGGTTAAAGTCCAACAGGTTTATTTGGTAGCAAAAGCCACAAGCTTTCGGAGCCTTAAGCTCCTTCTTCAGGTGAGTGGGAAACTCCCACTCACCTGAAGAAGGAGCTTAAGGCTCCGAAAGCTTGTGGCTTTTGCTACCAAATAAACCTGTTGGACTTTAACCTGGTGTTGTTAAACTTCTTACTGTGTTTACCCTAGTCCAACCGGTACCGGCATCTCCACATCCTCTAAACCTGTCCAGCATCCACAAGGCACACCTCAGGGGTATGATGGAATATTCTCCACTTGCCTGGATGAGTGCAGCTCCTACAACACTCCAGAGGTTCAACAGTGTCCAGGCCAAAGCAGTCTGCTTGATTAGCACCCGAAGCAACACCCTTTAATATTCACGCAATTCACCACCAACATACAGTGGCAACAGTGTGAACCATTCACAAGATGCATGACAGCAACTCACCAAGGCTCCTTTGACAGGACTGTTCAAATCTGCAGACTCTACCACCCGGAAGGGCAAGTACAGCAGATGGATGGGAACATCATCTTTAAGTTCCCCACCAAGCCCACACACCATCCTGACTTGGAACTACATTGCTGTTTCTTCACTGTCACTGGGTTAAAATCTTGGAACTCCCTCCCTAACAGTGCTGTGAGTGTTCCAGATGTGGTTCACAACCAGTTCTGGAGGGCAAATAGGTATGGGTAATAAATTCTGGTCTAACCAGAGATGCCAATGGCAGTTAAAGATAAAACATGGTTTTACGCATTATCTGTGGTATCCTATTACAGTGTATTCAAGACCAATATAATGCAATAAATGTCACCAACATTTTTATCAATTTATTAAACTACACACCCAATTATAGAAACAAAAATGAACTATTCGTCCCTTACGTGTCTGACTTGTGGGTGGTTTGTTTGTCCTAGCACTCCTACACAGTTCTATTCCAGTGGCTGCAACATTGCCGGTGGGAGGCTTCTGACTTTCACTGGCAGAAACTGCAGATGGCTTGGGGAAGATAACAACACACAATTCTCTGCCTTAAAGGTCCAGCTTCAGGCATGATTGGTAGCAGCCTGGGCTAGTGGAGAAGCAACTGCAAAGACACCAGGGAGCATGAATGTTGTCATTGTGAGAGAGGGCAACAGGTTCATGCTCCATGGTGCCCTTGCCATCCCCCGTATTGCCACCCCAGCAGTTGTAATAATTTGCTGAAGGAGAGATTGCTGGACTGCTATCAGTGTCTACAAGACCCTTGTGAGTATTGAGATCTACAGCCATGGTGCAGTAAGCTGAGACTGCAGGACAGCAATTGTGGGTCGAACCATGCATCTGAATCTTCACTGCAGCATTCAGACCCAGATATCAGGTAGCTTCTGCCCATGCAGCAACTTTGGCACAAGTCGCAAGTAATGCGACTGTACAAAATATTGGTCTGGATTCTGTGCATAGTTTTATGTACCAGAGATTGCATAGACCTTAAATGCTTAAGAGAGTACAGTATAAATTCACGGAATGAGACCAGGTGGAAAAACTTAGGGGTGAGTCTAAAGATAATGGGCCTAATTTTACCATTTTGAGTCTAAGTGCCGAATCTGGGCATCAAATAAATCCGAGGCTGGAATCCTCTTTCCAGCGCGCCCATACGCGTTTTGCTGGCTCCGGTCTGATTCGCGCTGTGGGCGGGGCTTAGCACTGTCAGAACGATCGGAGCTCTGAACTGCG